>NC_090442.1:402851537-403456683 GCF_031143425.1 Pleurodeles waltl | reverse complement strand
AAACACTTTGCAAAAAACAGCTCTGTTTTCTGTGATGTGTCCACGTTGTGTTCTGGGGCACATCCTGTCGCGGGCGCTAGGCCTACCCACACAAGTGAGGTATCATTTTTATCGGGAGACTTGGGGGAACGCTGGGTGGAAGGAAATTTGAGGCTCCTCTCAGATTCCAGAACTTTCTGTCACCGAAATGTGATGAAAATGTGTTTTTTTAGCCAAATTGTGAGGTTTGCAAAGGATTCTGGGTAACAGAACCTGGTCTGAGCCCCACAAGTCACCCCATCTTAGATTCCCCTACGTCTCTAGTTTTCAGAAATACACAGGTGTGGTAGGTTTCCCTAGGTGCCGGCTGAGCTAGAGGCAAAAATCTACAGGTAAACACTTTGCAAAAAACAGCTCTGTTTTCTGTGATGTGTCCACGTTGTGTTCTGGGGAACATCCTGTCGCGGGCGCTAGGCCTACCCACACAAGTGAGGTAACATTTTTATCGGGAGACTTGGGGGAACGCTGGGTGGAAGGAAATTTGTGGCTACTTTCAGATTCCAGAACTTTCTGTCACCGAAATGTGAGGAAAATGTGTTTCTTTAGCCAAATTTTGAGGTTTGCAAAGGATTCTGGGTAACAGGACCTGGTCAGAGCCCCACAAGTCACCCCATCTTGGATTCCCCTAGGTCTCTAGATTTCAAAAATGCACAGGTTTGGTAGGTTTCCCTAGGTGCCGGCTGAGCTAGAGGCCAAAATCTACAGGTAGGCACTTTGCAAAAAACAGCCCTGTTTTCTGTGATGTGTCCACGTTGTGTTTTGGGGCACATCCTGTCGCGGGCGCTAGGCCTACCCACACAAGTGAGATACCATTTTTATTGGGAGACTTGGGGGAACGCTGGGTGGAAGGAAATTTGTGGCTCCTCTCAGATTCCAGAACTTTCTGTCACCAAAATGTGAGGAAAATATGTTTTTTTAGCCAAATTTTGAGGTTTGCAAAGGATTCTGGGTAACGGATCCTGGTCAGAGCCCCACAAGTCACCCCATCTTGGATTCCCCTAGGTCTCTAGTTTTAAAAAATGCACAGGTTTGGTGGGTTCCCTAGGTGCCGGCTGAGCTAGAGGCCAAAATCTACAGGTAGTCACTTTGCAAAAAACAGCTCTGTTTTCTGTCAAAAAATGGGATGTGCCCACTTTGTGTTTTGGGACATTTCCTGTCGCGGGCGCTAGGACTACCCACACAAGTGAGGTATCATTTTTATCAGGAGACTTGGGGGAACGCTGGGTGGAAGGAAATTTGTGGCTCCTCTCATATTCCAGAACTTTCTTTCTCTGAAATGTGAGGAAAATGTGTTTTTTTAGCCAAATTTTGAGGTTTGCAAAGGATTCTGGGTAACAGAACCTGGTCTGAGCCCCACAAGTCACCCCATCTTGGATTCCCCTAGGTCTCTAGTTTTCAAAAATGCACAGGTGTGGTAGGTTTCCCTAGGTGCCGGCTGAGCTAGAGGCCAAAATTTACAGGTAGGCACTGTGCAAAAAACAGCTCTGTTTTCTGTGATGTGTCCACGTTGTGTTTTGGGGCATATCCTGTCGCGGGCGCTAGGCCTACCCACACAAGTGAGGTACCATTTTTATCGGGAGACTTGGACGAACGCTGGTGGAAGGAAATGTGTGGCTCCTCTCAGATTCCAGAACTTTCTGTCACCGAAATGTGAGGAAAATATTTTTTTTTGCCATATTTTGAGGTTTACAAAGGATTCTGGGTAACAGAATCTGGTCAGAGCCCCACAACTCACCCCATCTTGGATTCCCCTAGGTCTCTAGTTTTCAAAAATGTGCAGGTTTGGTAGGTTTCCCTAGGTGCCGGCTGAGCTAGAGGCCAAAATCTACAGGTAGGCACTTTACAAAAAACACCTCTGTTTTCTTTCAAAAAATTTGATGTGTCCACGTTGCGTTTTGGGGCATTTCCTGTCGCGGGCGCTAGGCCTACCCACACAAGTGAGGTATCATTTTTATCGAGAGACTTGGGGGAACAGTGGGTGGAAGGAAATTTGTGGCTCCACTCTGATTCCAGAACTTTCTGTCACCAAAATTTGAGGAAAATGTGTTTTTTTAGCCACATTTTGAGGTTTGCAAAGGATTCTTGGTAACAGAACCTGGTCAGAGCCCCACAAGTCACCCCATCTTGGATTCCCCTAGGTCTCTAGTTTTCAAAAATGCGCAGGTTTGGTAGGTTTCCCTAGGTGCCGGCTGAGTTAGAGGCCAAAATCTACAGGTAGGCACTTTGCAAAAAACACCTCTGTTTTCTTTAAAAAAATGTGATGTGTCCACGTTGCGTTTTGGGGCATTTCCTGTCGCGGGCGCTAGGCATACCCAAACAAGTGAGGTATCATTTTTATCGGGAGACTTGGGGGAACGCTGGGTGGAAGGAAATTTGTGGCTCCTCTCTGATTCCAGAATTTTCTGTCACCAAAATGTGAGGAAAATGTGTTTTTTTAGCCACATTTTGAGGTTTGCAATGGATTCTTGGTAACAGAACCTGGTCAGAGCCCCACAAGTCACCCCATCTTGGGTTCCCCTAGGTCTCTAGTTTTCAAAAATGCATAGGTTTGGTAGGTTTCCCTAGGTGCCGGGTGAGGTAGAGGCCAAAATCTACAGGTAGGCACTTTGCAAAAAACACCTCTGTTTTCTTTCAAAAAATGTGATGTGTGCATGTTGCGGTTTAGGGCATTTCCTGTCGCGGGCGCTAGGCCTACCCACACAAGGGAGGTATCATTTTTATCGGAAGACTTGGGGGAACGCTGGGTGGAAGGAAATTTGTGGCTCCTCTCTGATTCCAGAACTTTCTGTCACCAAAATGTGAGGAAAATGTGTTTTTTTAGCCACATTTTGAGGTTTGCAAAGGATTCTGGGTAACAGAACCTGGTCAGAGCCCCACAAGTCACCCCATCTTGGGTTCCCCTAGGTCTCTAGTTTTCAAAAATGCATAGGTTTGGTAGGTTTCCCTAGGTGCCGGCTGAGGTAGAGGCCAAAATCTACAGGTAGGCACTTTGCAAAAACCACCTCTGTTTTCTTTCAAAAAATTTGATGTGTCCACGTTGCGTTTTAGGGCATTTCCTGTCGCGGGCGCTAGGCCTACCCACACAAGGGAGGTATCATTTTTATCGGGAGACTTGTGGGAACGCTGGGTGTAAGGAAATTTGTGGCTCCTCTCTGATTCCAGAACTTTCTGTCACCAAAATGTGAGGAAAATGTGTTTTTTTAGCCACATTTTGAGGTTTGCAAAGGATTCTGGGTAACAGAACGTGGTCAGAGCCCCACAAGTCACCCCATCTTGGATTCCCCTAGGTCTCTAGTTGTCAAAAATACATAGGTTTGGTAGGTTTCCCTAGGTGCCGGCTGAGGTAGAGGCCAAAATCTACAGGTAGTCACTTTGCAAAAAACACCTCTGTTTTCTTTAAAAAAATGTGATGTGTGCTTGTTGCGGTTTGGGGCATTTCCTGTCGCAGGCGCTAGGCCTACCCACACAAGTGAGGTATCATTATTATCGGGAGACTTGGGGGAACGCTGGGTGGAAGGAAATTTGCGGCTCCTCTCTGATTCCAGAACTTTCTGTCACCAAAATTTGAGGAAAATGTGTTTTTTTAGCCACATTTTGAGGTTTGCAAAGGATTCTGGGTAACAGAATCTGGTCAGAGCCCCACAAGTCACCCCATCTTGGATTCCCCTAGGTCTCTAGTTTTAAAAAATGCACAGGTTTGGTAGGTTTCCCTAGGTGCCGGCTGAGCTAGAGGCCAAAATCTACAGGTAGGCACTTTGCAAAAAACACCTCTGTTTTCTTTAAAAAAATGTGATGTGTGCATGTTGCGGTTTGGGGGCATTTCCTGTCGCAGGCGCTAGGCCTACCCACACAAATGAGGTATCATTTTTATCGGGAGACTTGTGGGAACGCTGGGTGGAAGGAAATTTGTGGCTCCTCTCTGATTCCAGAACTTTCTGTCACCAAAATGTGAGGTAAATGGGTTTTTTTAGCCACATTTTGAGGGTTGCAAAGGATTCTGGGTAACAGAATCTGGTCAGAGCCCCACAAGTCACCCCATCTTGGGTTCCCCTAGGTCTCTAGTTTTCAAAAATGCATAGGTTTGGTAGGCTTCCCTAGGTGCCGGCTGAGCTAGAGGCCAAAATCTACAGGTAGGCACTTTGCAAAAAACACCTCTGTTTTCTTTAAAAAAACGTGATATGTGCATGTTGCGGTTTAGGGCATTTCCTTTCGCGGGCGCTAGGCCTACCCACACAAGTGAGGTATCATTTTTATCGGGAGACTTGGGGGAACGCTGGGTGGAAGGAAATTTGTGGCTCCTCTCTGATTCCAGAACTTTCTGTCACCAAAATGTGAGCAAAATGTGTTTTTTTAGCCACATTTTGAGGTTTGCAAAGGATTCTGGGTAACAGAACCTGGTCAGAGCCCCACAAGTCACCCCATCTTGGATTCCCCTAGGTCTCTAGTTTTCAAAAATGCGCAGGTTTGGTAGGTTTCCCTAGGTGCCGGCTGAGCTAGAGGCCAAAATCTACAGGTAGGCACTTTGCAAAAAACACCTCTGTTTTCTTTCAAAAAATTTAATGTGTCCACGTTGCGTTTTGGGGCATTTCCTGTCGCGGGCGCTAGGCCTACCCACACAAGTGAGGTATCATTTTTATCTGGAGACTTGGGGGAACGCTAGGTGGAAGGAAATTTGTGGGTCCTCTATGATTCCAGAACTTTCTGTCACCAAAATATGAGGAAAATTTGTTTTTTTAGCCACATTTTGAGGTTTGCAAAGGATTCTGGGTAACAGAACCTGGTCAGAGCCCCACAAGTCACCCCATCTTGGATTCCCCTAGGTCTCTAGTTTTAAAAAATGCATAGGTTTGGTAGGTTTCCCTAGGTGCCGGCAGAGCTAGAGGCCTAAATCTACAGGCACTTTGCAAAAAAAACCTCTGTTTTCTTTAAAAAAATGTGATGTGTGCACGTTGCGGTTTAGGGCATTTCCTGTCGCAGGCGCTAGGCCTACCCACACAAGTGAGGTATCATTTTTATCGGGAGACTTGGGGGAACGCTGGGTGGAAGGAAATTTGCGGCTCCTCTCTGATTCCAGAACTTTCTGTCACCAAAATTTGAGGAAAATGTGTTTTTTTAGCCACATTTTGAGGTTTGCAAAGGATTCTGGGTAACAGAACCTGGTCAGAGCCCCACAAGTCACCCCATCTTGGATTCCCCTAGGTCTCTAGTTTTAAAAAATGTATAGGTTTGGTAGGTTTCCCTAGGTGCCGGCTGAGGTAGAGGCCAAAATCTACAGGTAGGCACTTTGCAAAAAACACCTCTGTTTTCTTTAAAAAAATGTGATGTGTGCATGTTGCGGTTTGGGGCATTTCGTGTCGCAGGCGCTAGGCCTACCCACACAAGTGAGGTATCATTTTTATCGGGAGACTTGGGGGATCGCTGGGTGGAAGGAAATTTGCGGCTCCTCTCTGATTCCAGAACTTTCTGTCACCAAAATTTGAGGAAAATGTGTTTTTTTAGCCACATTTTGAGGTTTGCAAAGGATTCTGGGTAACAGAATCTGGTCAGAGCCCCACAAGTCACCCCATCTTGGATTCCCCTAGGTCTCTAGTTTTCAAAAATGCACAGGTTTGGTAGGTTTCCCTAGGTGCCGGCTGAGCTAGAGGCCAAAATCTACAGGTAGGCACGTTGCAAAAAATACCTCTGTTTTCTTTAAAAAAATGTGATGTGTCCACGTTGCGTTTTGGGGCATTTCCTGCTGTGGGCGCTAGGCCTACCCACACAAGTGAGGTATCATTTTTATCGAGAGACTTGGGGGAACGCTGGGTGGAAGGAAATTTGTGGCTCCTCTTTGATTCCAGAACTTTCTGTCACCAAAATGTGAGGAAAATGTGTTTTTTTAGCCACATTTTGAGGTTTGCAAAGGATTCTGGGTAACAGAACGTGGTCAGAGCCCCACAAGTCACCCCATCTTGGATTCCCCTAGGTCTCTAGTTTTCAAAAATGCATATGTTTGGTAGGTTTCCCTAGGTGCCGGCTGAGCTAGAGGCCAAAATCTACAGGTAGGCACGTTGCAAAAAATACCTCTGTTTTCTTTCAAAAAATGTGATGTTTCCACGTTGCGTTTTGGGGCATTTCCTGTCGTGGGCGCTAGGCCTACCCACACAAGTGAGGTATCATTTTTATCGAGAGACTTGGGGGAACGCTGGGTGGAAGGAAATTTGCGGCTCCTCTCTGATTCCAGAACTTTCTGTCACCAAAATGTGAGGAAAATGTGTTTTTTTAGCCACATTTTGAGGTTTGCAAAGGATTCTGGGTAACAGAATCTGGTCAGAGCCCCACAAGTCACCCCACCTTGGATTCCCCTAGGTCTCTAGTTTTCAAAAATGCACAGGTTTGGTAGGTTTCCCTAGGTGCCGACTGAGCTAGAGGCCAAAATCTACAGGTAGGCACTTTGCAAAAAATACCTCTGTTTTCTTTCAAAAAATGTGATGTGTCCACGTTGCGTTTTGGGGGATTTCCTGTCGTGGGCGCTAGGCCTACCCACACAAGTGAGGTATCATTTTTATCGAGAGACTTGGGGGAACGCTGGGTGGAAAGAAATTTGTGGCTCCTCTCTGATTCCAGAACTTTCTGTCACCAAAATTTGTGGAAAATGAGTTTTTTTAGCCACATTTTGAGGTTTGCAAAGGATTCTGGTTAACAGAACCTGGTCAGAGCCCCACAAGTCACCCCATCTTGGATTCCCCTAGGTCTCTAGTTTTAAAAAATGCATAGGTTTGGTAGGTTTCCCTAGGTGCCGGCTGAGGTAGAGGCCAAAATCTACAGGTAGGCACTTTGCAAAAAACACCTCTGTTTTCTTTAAAAAAATGTGATGTGTGCATGTTGCGGTTTGGGGCATTTCGTGTCGCAGGCGCTAGGCCTACCCACACAAGTGAGGTATCATTTTTATCGGGAGACTTGGGGGATCGCTGGGTGGAAGGAAATTTGCGGCTCCTCTCTGATTCCAGAACTTTCTGTCACCAAAATTTGAGGAAAATGTGTTTTTTTAGCCACATTTTGAGGTTTGCAAAGGATTCTGGGTAACAGAATCTGGTCAGAGCCCCACAAGTCACCCCATCTTGGATTCCCCTAGGTCTCTAGTTTTAAAAAATGCACAGGTTTGGTAGGTTTCCCTAGGTGCCGGCTGAGCTAGAGGCCAAAATCTACAGGTAGGCACTTTGCAAAAAATACCTCTGTTTTCTTTAAAAAAATGTGATGTGTCCACGTTGCGTTTTGGGGCATTTCCTGTTGTGGGCGCTAGGCCTACCCACACAAGTGAGGTATCATTTTTATCGAGAGACTTGGGGGAACGCTGGGTGGAAGGAAATGTGTGGCTCCTCTTTGATTCCAGAACTTTCTGTCACCAAAATGTGAGGAAAATGTGTTTTTTTAGCCACATTTTGAGGTTTGCAAAGGATTCTGGGTAACAGAACGTGGTCAGAGCCCCACAAGTCACCCCATCTTGGATTCCCCTAGGTCTCTAGTTTTCAAAAATGCATATGTTTGGTAGGTTTCCCTAGGTGCCGGCTGAGCTAGAGGCCAAAATCTACAGGTAGGCACGTTGCAAAAAATACCTCTGTTTTCTTTAAAAAAATGTGATGTTTCCACGTTGCGTTTTGGGGCATTTCCTGTCGTGGGCGCTAGGCCTACCCACACAAGTGAGGTATCATTTTTATCGAGAGACTTGGGGGAACGCTGGGTGGAAGGAAATTTGCGGCTCCTCTCTGATTCCAGAACTTTCTGTCACCAAAATGTGAGGAAAATGTGTTTTTTTAGCCACATTTTGAGGTTTGCAAAGGATTCTGGGTAACAGAATCTGGTCAGAGCCCCACAAGTCACCCCACCTTGGATTCCCCTAGGTCTCTAGTTTTCCAAAATGCACAGGTTTGGTAGGTTTCCCTAGGTGCCGACTGAGCTAGAGGCCAAAATCTACAGGTAGGCACTTTGCAAAAAATACCTCTGTTTTCTTTCAAAAAATGTGATGTGTCCACGTTGCGTTTTGGGGCATTTCCTGTCGTGGGCGCTAGGCCTACCCACACAAGTGAGGTATCATTTTTATAGAGAGACTTGGGGGAACGCTGGGTGGAAAGAAATTTGTGGCTCCTCTCTGATTCCAGAACTTTCTGTCACCAAAATTTGTGGAAAATGAGTTTTTTTAGCCACATTTTGAGGTTTGCAAAGGATTCTGGTTAACAGAACGTGGTCAGAGCCCCACAAGTCACCCCATCTTGGATTCCCCTAGGTCTCTAGTTTTAAAAAATGCATAGGTTTGGTAGGTTTCCCTAGGTGCCGGCTGAGCTAGAGGTCAAAATCTACAGGCACTTTGCAAAAAACACCTCTGTTTTCTTTCAAAAAATGTGATGTGTGCACGTTGCGGTTTGGGGCATTTCCTGTCGCGGGCGCTAAGCCTACCCACACAAGGGAGGTATCATTTTTATCGGGAGACTTGGGGGAACGCTGGGTGGAAGGAAATTTGTGGCTCCTCTCTGATTCCAGAACTTTCTGTCACCAAAATGTGAGGAAAATATGTTTTTTTTGCCACATTTTGAGGTTTGCAAAGGATTCTGGGTAACAGAACCTGGTCAGAGCCCCACAAGTCACCCCATCTTGGATTCCCCTAGGTCTCTAGTTTTCAAAAATGCATAGGTTTGGTAGGTTTCCCTATTTGCCGGCTGAGCTAGAGGCCAAAATCTACAGGTAGGCACTTTGCAAAAAACACCTCTGTTTTCTTTCAAAAAATGTGATGTGTGCACGTTGCGGTTTGGGGCAATTCCTGTCGCGGGCGCTAGGCCTACCCACACAAGTGAGGTATCATTTTTATCGGGAGACTTGGGGGAACGCTGGGTGGACGGAAATTTGTGGCTCCTCTCTGATTCCAGAACTTTCTGTCACCAAAATGTGAGGAAAATGTGTTTTTTTAGCCACATTTTGAGGTTTGCAAAGGATTCTGGGTATCAGAATCTGGTCAGAGCCCCACAATTCACCCCATCTTGGATTCCCCTAGGTCTCTAGTTTTAAAAAATGCACAGGTTTGGTAGGTTTCCCTAGGTGCCGGCTGAGCTAGAGGCCAAAATCTACAGGTAGGCACTTTGCAAAAAACACCTCTGTTTTCTTTCAAAAAATGTGATGTGTCCACGTTGCGTTTTGGGGCATTTCCTGTTGTGGGCGCTAGGCCTACCCACACAAGTGAGGTATCATTTTTATCGAGAGACTTGGGGGAAACGCTGGGTGGAAGGAAATTTGTGGCTCCTCTTTGATTCCAGAACTTTCTGTCACCAAAATTTGAGGAAAATGTGTTTTTTTAGCCACATTTTGAGGTTTGCAAAGGATTCTGGGTAACAGAACCTGGTCAGAGCCCCACAAGTCACCCCATCTTGGATTCCCCTAGGTCTCTAGTTTTAAAAAATGCATAGGTTTGGTAGGTTTCCCTAGGTGCCGGCTGAGGTAGAGGCCAAAATCTACAGGTAGGCACTTTGCAAAAAACACCTCTGTTTTCTTTAAAAAAATGTGATGTGTGCATGTTGCGGTTTGGGGCATTTCGTGTCGCAGGCGCTAGGCCTACCCACACAAGTGAGGTATCATTTTTATCGGGAGACTTGGGGGATCGCTGGGTGGAAGGAAATTTGCGGCTCCTCTCTGATTCCAGAACTTTCTGTCACCAAAATTTGAGGAAAATGTGTTTTTTTAGCCACATTTTGAGGTTTGCAAAGGATTCTGGGTAACAGAATCTGGTCAGAGCCCCACAAGTCACCCCATCTTGGATTCCCCTAGGTCTCTAGTTTTAAAAAATGCACAGGTTTGGTAGGTTTCCCTAGGTGCCGGCTGAGCTAGAGGCCAAAATCTACAGGTAGGCACTTTGCAAAAAATACCTCTGTTTTCTTTAAAAAAATGTGATGTGTCCACGTTGCGTTTTGGGGCATTTCCTGTTGTGGGCGCTAGGCCTACCCACACAAGTGAGGTATCATTTTTATCGAGAGACTTGGGGGAACGCTGGGTGGAAGGAAATTTGTGGCTCCTCTTTGATTCCAGAACTTTCTGTCACCAAAATGTGAGGAAAATGTGTTTTTTTAGCCACATTTTGAGGTTTGCAAAGGATTCTGGGTAACAGAACATGGTCAGAGCCCCACAAGTCACCCCATCTTGGATTCCCCTAGGTCTCTAGTTTTCAAAAATGCATATGTTTGGTAGGTTTCCCTAGGTGCCGGCTGAGCTAGAGGCCAAAATCTACAGGTAGGCACGTTGCAAAAAATACCTCTGTTTTCTTTCAAAAAATGTGATGTTTCCACGTTGCGTTTTGGGGCATTTCCTGTCGTGGGCGCTAGGCCTACCCACACAAGTGAGGTATCATTTTTATCGAGAGACTTGGGGGAACGCTGGGTGGAAGGAAATTTGCGGCTCCTCTCTGATTCCAGAACTTTCTGTCACCAAAATGTGAGGAAAATGTGTTTTTTTAGCCACATTTTGAGGTTTGCAAAGGATTCTGGGTAACAGAATCTGGTCAGAGCCCCACAAGTCACCCCACCTTGGATTCCCCTAGGTCTCTAGTTTTCAAAAATGCACAGGTTTGGTAGGTTTCCCTAGGTGCCGACTGAGCTAGAGGCCAAAATCTACAGGTAGGCACTTTGCAAAAAATACCTCTGTTTTCTTTCAAAAAATGTGATGTGTCCACGTTGCGTTTTGGGGCATTTCCTGTCGTGGGCGCTAGGCCTACCCACACAAGTGAGGTATCATTTTTATCGAGAGACTTGGGGGAACGCTGGGTGGAAAGAAATTTGTGGCTCCTCTCTGATTCCAGAACTTTCTGTCACCAAAATTTGTGGAAAATGAGTTTTTTTAGCCACATTTTGAGGTTTGCAAAGGATTCTGGGTAACAGAACCTGGTCAGAGCCCCACAAGTCACCCCATCTTGGATTCCCCTAGGTCTCTAGTTTTAAAAAATGCATAGGTTTGGTAGGTTTCCCTAGGTGCCGGCTGAGCTAGAGGTCAAAATCTACAGGCACTTTGCAAAAAACACCTCTGTTTTCTTTCAAAAAATGTGATGTGTGCACGTTGCGGTTTGGGGCATTTCCTGTCGCGGGCGCTAAGCCTACCCACACAAGGGAGGTATCATTTTTATCGGGAGACTTGGGGGAACGCTGGGTGGAAGGAAATTTGTGGCTCCTCTCTGATTCCAGAACTTTCTGTCACCAAAATGTGAGGAAAATATGTTTTTTTAGCCACATTTTGAGGTTTGCAAAGGATTCTGGGTAACAGAACCTGGTCAGAGCCCCACAAGTCACCCCATCTTGGATTCCCCTAGGTCTCTAGTTTTCAAAAATGCATAGGTTTGGTAGGTTTCCCTATTTGCCGGCTGAGCTAGAGGCCAAAATCTACAGGTAGGCACTTTGCAAAAAACACCTCTGTTTTCTTTCAAAAAATGTGATGTGTGCACGTTGCGGTTTGGGGCAATTCCTGTCGCGGGCGCTAGGCCTACCCACACAAGTGAGGTATCATTTTTATCGGGAGACTTGGGGGAACGCTGGGTGGACGGAAATTTGTGGCTCCTCTCTGATTCCAGAACTTTCTGTCACCAAAATGTGAGGAAAATGTGTTTTTTTAGCCACATTTTGAGGTTTGCAAAGGATTCTGGGTATCAGAATCTGGTCAGAGCCCCACAATTCACCCCATCTTGGATTCCCCTAGGTCTCTAGTTTTCAAAAATGCACAGGTTTGGTAGGTTTCCCTAGGTGCCGGCTGAGCTAGAGGCCAAAATCTACAGGTAGGCACTTTGCAAAAAACACCTCTGTTTTCTTTCAAAAAATGTGATGTGTCCACGTTGCGTTTTGGGGCATTTCCTGTTGTGGGCGCTAGGCCTACCCACACAAGTGAGGTATCATTTTTATCGAGAGACTTGGGGGAAACGCTGGGTGGAAGGAAATTTGTGGCTCCTCTTTGATTCCAGAACTTTCTGTCACCAAAATGTGAGGAAAATGTGTTTTTTTAGCCACATTTTGAGGTTTGCAAAGGATTCTGGGTAACAGAACCTGGTCAGAGCCCCACAAGTCACCCCATCTTGGATTCCTCTAGGTCTCTAGTTTTAAAAAATGCATAGGTTTGGTAGGTTTCCCTAGGTGCCGGCTGAGCTAGAGGTCAAAATCTACAGGCACTTTGCAAAAAACACCTCTGTTTTCTTTAAAAAAATGTGATGTGTGCACGTTGCGGTTTGGGGCATTTTCTGTCGCGGGCGCTAAGCCTACCCACACAAGGGAGGTATCATTTTTATCGGGAGACTTGGGGTAACGCTGGGTGGAAGGAAATTTGTGGCTCCTCTCTGATTCCAGAACTTTCTGTCACCAAAATATGAGGAAAATGTGTTTTTTTAGCCACATTTTGAGGTTTGCAAAGGATTCTGGGTAACAGAACCTAGTCAGAGCCCCACAAGTCACCCCATCTTGGATTCCCCTAGGTCTCTAGTTTTCAAAAATGCATAGGTTTGGTAGGTTTCCCTAGGTGCCGGCTGAGCTAGAGGCCAAAATCTACAGATAGGCACTTTGCAAAAAACACCTCTGTTTTCTTTCAAAAAATGTGATGTGTGCACGTTGCGGTTTGGGTCAATTCCTGTCGCGGGCGCTAGGCCTACCCACACAAGTGAGGTATCATTTTTATCGGGAGACTTGGGGGAACGCTGGGTGGAAGGAAATTTGTGGCTCCTCTCTGATTCCAGAATTTTCTGTCACCAAAATGTGAGGAAAATGTGTTTTTTTAGCCACATTTTGAGGTTTGCAAAGGATTCTGGGTAACAGAACCTGGTCAGAGCCCCACAAGTCACCCCATCTTGGATTCCCCTAGGTCTCTAGTTTAAAAAAATGCATAGGTTTGGTAGGTTTCCCTAGGTGCCGGCTGAGCTAGAGGTCAAAATCTACAGGCACTTTGCAAAAAACACCTCTGTTTTCTTTAAAAAAATGTGATGTGTGCACGTTGCGGTTTGGGGCATTTACTGTCGCGGGCGCTAAGCCTACCCACACAAGGGAGGTATCATTTTTATCGGGAGACTTGGGGGAATGCTGGGTGGAAGGAAATTTGTGGCTCCTCTCTGATTCCAGAACTTTCTGTCACCAAAATATGAGGAAAATGTGTTTTTTTAGCCACATTTTGAGGTTTGCAAAGTATTCTGGGTAACAGAACCTGGTCAAAGCCCCACAAGTCACCCCATCTTGGATTCCCCTAGGTCTCTAGTTTTCAAAAATGCATAGGTTTGGTAGGTTTCCCTAGGTGCCGGCTGAGCTAGAGGCCAAAATCTACAGATAGGCACTTTGCAAAAAACACCTCTGTTTTCTTTCAAAAAATGTGATGTGTGCACGTTGCGGTTTGGGGCAATTCCTGTCGCGGGCGCTAGGCCTACCCACACAAGTGAGGTATCATTTTTATCGGGAGACTTGGGGGAACGCTGGGTGGAAGGAAATTTGTGGCTCCTCTCTGATTCCAGAATTTTCTGTCACCAAAATGTGAGGAAAATTTGTTTTTTTAGCCACATTTTGAGGTTTGCAAAGGATTCTGGGTAACAGAACCTGGTCAGAGCCCCACAAGTCACCCCATCTTGGATTCCCCTAGGTCTCTAGTTTTCAAAAATGCATAGGTTTGGTAGGTTTCCCTAGGTGCCGGCTGAGCTAGAGGCCAAAATCTACAGGTAGGTACTTTGCAAAAAACACCTCTGTTTTCTTTAAAAAAATGTGATGTGTGCACGTTGCGGTTTGGGACATTTCCTGTCGTGGGCGCTAGGCCTACCCACACAAGTGAGGTATCATTTTTATCGAGAGACTTGGGGGAACGCTGGGTGGAAGGAAATTTGCTGCTCCTCTCTGATTCCAGAACTTTCTGTCACCAAAATGTGAGGTAAATGTGTTTTTTTAGCCACATTTTGAGGTTTGCAAAGGATTCTGGGTAACAGAATCTGGTCAGAGCCCCACAAGTCACCCCATCTTGGATTCCCCTAGGTCTCTAGTTTTCAAAAATGCACAGGTTTGGTAGGTTTCCCTAGGTGCCGGCTGAGCTAGAGGCCAAAATCTACAGGTAGGCACTTTGCAAAAAACACCTCTGTTTTCTTTCAAAAAATGTGATGTGTCCACGTTGCGTTTTGGGGCATTTCCTGTCGTGGGCGCTAGGCATACCCACACAAGTGAGGTATCATTTTTATCGAGAGACTTGGGGGAACGCTGGGTGGAAGGACATTTGTGGCTCCTCTATGATTCCAGAACTTCCTGTCACCAAAATGTGAGGAAAATATGTTTTTTCAGCCTCATTTTGAGGTTTGCAAAGGATTCTGGGTAACAGAACCTGGTCAGAGCCCCACAAGTCACCCCATCTTGGATTCCCCTAGGTCTCTAGTTTTAAAAAATGCATAGGTTTGGTAGGTTTCCCTAGGTGCCGGCTGAGCTAGAGGTCAAAATCTACAGGCACTTTGCAAAAAACACCTCTGTTTTCTTTAAAAAAATGTGATGTGTGCACGTTGCGGTTTGGGGCATTTCCTGTCGCGGGCGCTAAGCCTACCCACACAAGGGAGGTATCATTTTTATCGGGAGACTTGGGGGAACGCTGGGTGGAAGGAAATTTGTGGCTCCTCTCTGATTCCAGAACTTTCTGTCACCAAAATGTGAGGAAAATGTGTTTTTTTAGCCACATTTTGAGGTTTGCAAAGGATTCTGGGTAACAGAACCTGGTCAGAGCCCCACAAGTCACCCCATCTTGGATTCCCCTAGGTCTCTAGTTTTAAAAAATGCATAGGTTTGGTAGGTTTCCCTAGGTGCCGGCTGAGCTAGAGGCCAAAATCTACAGGTAGGCACTTTGCAAAAAACACCTCTGTTTTCTTTCAAAAAATGTGATGTGTGCACGTTACGGTTTGGGGCAATTCCTGTCGCGGGCGCTAAGCCTACCCACACAAGGGCGGTATCATTTTTATCGGGAGACTTGGGGGAACGCTGGGTGGAAGGAAATTTGCGTCTCCTCTCTGATTCCAGAACTATCTGTCACCAAAATGTGAGGTAAATGTGTTTTTTTAGCCACATTTTGAGGTTTGCAAAGGATTCTGGGTAACAGAATCTGGTCAGAGCCCCACAAGTCACCCCATTTTGGATTCCCCTAGGTCTCTAGTTTTCAAAAATGCACAGGTTTGGTAGGTTTCCCTAGGTGCCGGCTGAGCTAGAGGCCAAAATCTACAGGTAGGCACTTTGCAAAAAACACCTCTGTTTTCATTCAAAAAATTTGATGTGTCCACGTTGCGTTTTGGGGCATTTCCTGTCGTGGGCGCTAGGCCTACCCACACAAGTGAGGTATCATTTTTATCGAGAGACTTGGGGGAACGCTGGGTGGAAGGAAATTTGTGGCTTCTCTATGATTCCAGAACTTTCTGTCACCAAAATGTGAGGAAAATAAGTTTTTTAAGCCACATTTTGAGGTTTGCAAAGGATTCTGGGTAACAGAACCTGGTCAGAGCCCCACAAGTCACCCCATCTTGGATTCCCCTAG
The DNA here is from genome assembly GCF_031143425.1 of Pleurodeles waltl. Lineage (NCBI taxonomy): Eukaryota > Metazoa > Chordata > Amphibia > Caudata > Salamandridae > Pleurodeles > Pleurodeles waltl. The sequence goes on along the minus strand of NC_090442.1, from coordinate 403,441,122 downwards.
GTCTCTAGTTTTAAAAAATGCATAGGTTTGGTAGGTTTCCCTAGGTGCCGGCTGAGCTAGAGGTCAAAATCTACAGGCACTTTGCAAAAAACACCTCTGTTTTCTTTAAAAAAATGTGATGTGTGCACGTTGCGGTTTGGGGCATTTCCTGTCGCGGGCGCTAAGCCTACCCACACAAGGGAGGTATCATTTTTATCGGGAGACTTGGGGGAACGCTGGGTGGAAGGAAATTTGTGGCTCCTCTCTGATTCCAGAACTTTCTGTCACCAAAATGTGAGGAAAATGTGTTTTTTTAGCCACATTTTGAGGTTTGCAAAGGATTCTGGGTAACAGAACCTGGTCAGAGCCCCACAAGTCACCCCATCTTGGATTCCCCTAGGTCTCTAGTTTTCAAAAATGCATAGGTTTGGTAGGTTTCCCTAGGTGCCGGCTGAGCTAGAGGCCAAAATCTACAGGTAGGCACTTTGCAAAAAACACCTCTGTTTTCTTTCAAAAAATGTGATGTGTGCACGTTACGGTTTGGGGCAATTCCTGTCGCGGGCGCTAAGCCTACCCACACAAGGGCGGGATCATTTTTATCGGGAGACTTGGGGGAACGCTGGGTGGACCGAAATTTGTGGCTCCTCTCTGATTCCAGAACTTTCTGTCACCAAAATGTGAGGAAAATGTGTTTTTTTAGCCACATTTTGAGGTTTGCAAAGGATTCTGGGTAACAGAACCTGGTCAGAGCCCCACAAGTCACCCCATCTTGGATTCCCCTAGGTCTCTAGTTTTCAAAAATGCACAGGTTTGGTAGGTTTCCCTAGGTGCCGGCTGAGCTAGAGGCCAAAATCTACAGGCAGGCACTTTGCAAAAAATACCTCTGTTTTCTTTAAAAAAATGTGATGTGTCCACGTTGCGTTTTGGGGCATTTCCTGTCGTGGGCGCTAGGCCTACCCACACAAGTGAGGTATCATTTTTATCGAGAGACTTGGGGGAACGCTGGGTGGAAGGAAATTTGTGGCTCCTCTCTGATTCCAGAACTTTCTGTCACCAAAATGTGAGGAAAATGTGTTTTTTTAGCCACATTTTGAGGTTTGCAAAGGATTCTGGGTAACAGAACCTGGTCAGAGCCCCACAAGTCACCCCATCTTGGATTCCCCTAGGTCTCTAGTTTTAAAAAATGCGCAGGTTTGGTAGGTTTCCCTAGGTGCCGGCTGAGCTAGAGGCCAAAATCTACAGGTAGGCAGTTTGCAAAAAACACCTCTGTTTTCTTTAAAAAAATGTGATGTGTCCACGTTGCGTTTTGGGGCATTTCCTGTCGCGAGCGCTAGGCCTACCCACACAAGTGAGGTATCATTTTTATCGGGAGACTTGGGGGAACGCTGGGTGGAAGGAAATTTGTGGCTCCTCTCTGATTCCAGAATTTTCTGTCACCAAAATGTGAGGAAAATGTGTTTTTTTAGCCACATTTTGAGGTTTGCAAAGGATTCTGGGTAACAGAACCTGGTCAGAGCCCCACAAGTCACCCCATCTTGGATTCCCCTAGGTCTCTAGTTTTCAAAAATGCATAGGTTTGGTAGGTTTCCCTAGGTGCCGGCAGAGCTAGAGGCCAAAATCTACAGCCACTTTGCAAAAAAACACCTCTGTTTTCTTTCAAAAAATGTGATGTGTGCACGTTGCGGTTTAGGGCATTTCCTGTCGCGGGCGCTAGGCCTACCCACACAAGGGAGGTATCATTTTTATCGGGAGACTTGTGGGAACGCTGAGTGGAAGGAAATTTGTGGCTCCTCTCTGATTCCAGAACTTTCTGTCACCAAAATGTGAGGAAAATGTGTTTTTTTAGCCACATTTTGAGGTTTGCAAAGGATTCTGGGTAACAGAATCTGGTCAGAGCCCCACAAGTCACCCCATCTTGGATTCCCCTAGGTCTCTAGTTTTCAAAAATATGCAGGTTTGGTAGGTTTCCCTAGGTGCCGGCTGAGCTAGAGGCCAAAATCTACAGGTAGGCACTTTGCAAAAAACACCTCTGTTTTCTTTCAAAAAATTTGATGTGTCCACGTTGCGTTTTGGGGCATTTCCTGTCGCGGGCGCTAGGCCTACCCACACAAGTGAGGTATCATTTTTATCGAGAGACTTGGGGGAACGCTGGGTGGAAGGAAATTTGTGGCTCCTCTCTGATTCCAGAACTTTCTGTCACCAAAATTTGAGGAAAATGTGTTTTTTTAGCCACATTTTGAGGTTTGCAAAGGATTCTGGGTAACAGAACCTGGTCAGAGCCCCACAAGTCACCCCATCTTGGATTCCCCTAGGTCTCTAGTTTTCAAAAATGCGCAGGTTTGGTAGGTTTCCCTAGGTGCCGGCTGAGCTAGAGGCCAAAATCTACAGGTAGGCACTTTGCAAAAAACACCTCTGTTTTCTTTCAAAAAATTTGATGTGTCCACGTTGCGTTTTGGGGCATTTCCTGTCGCGGGCGCTAGGCCTACCCACACAAGTGAGGTATCATTTTTATCGGGAGACTTGGGGGAACGCTGGGTGGAAGGAAATTTGTGGCTCCTCTATGATTCCAGAACTTTCTGTCACCAAAATGTGAGGAAAATGTGTTTTTTTAGCCACATTTTGAGGTTTGCAAAGGATTCTGGGTAACAGAACCTGGTCAGAGCCCCACAAGTCACCCCATCTTGGATTCCCCTAGGTCTCTAGTTTTCAAAAATGCATAGGTTTGGTAGGTTTCCCTAGGTGCCGGCAGAGCTAGAGACCAAAATCTACAGGCACTTTGCAAAAAAACACCTCTGTTTTCTTTAAAAAAATGTGATGTGTGCACGTTGCGGTTTAGGGCATTTCCTGTCGCGGGCGCTAGGCCTACCCACACAAGGGAGGTATCATTTTTATCGGGAGACTTGGGGAACGCTGGGTGGAAGGAAATTTGTGGCTCCTCTCTGATTCTAGAACTTTCTGTCACCAAAATGTGAGGAAAATGTGTTTTTTTAGCCACATTTTGAGGTTTGCAAAGGATTATGGGTAACAGAACCTGGTCAGAGCCCCACAAGTCACCCCATCTTGGATTCCCCTAGGTCTCTAGTTTTCAAAAATGCATAGGTTTGGTAGGTTTCCCTAGGTGCCGGCTGAGGTAGAGGCCAAAATCTACAGGTAGGCACTTTGCAAAAAACACCTCTGTTTTCTTTAAAAAAATGTGATGTGTGCATGTTGCGGTTTGGGGCATTTCCTGTCGCAGGCGCTAGGCCTACCCACACAAGTGAGGTATCATTTTTATCGGGAGACTTGGGGGAACGCTGGGTGGAAGGAAATTTGCGGCTCCTCTCTGATTCCAGAACTTTCTGTCACCAAAATGTGAGGAAAATGTGTTTTTTTAGCCACATTTTGAGGTTTGCAAAGGATTCTGGGTAACAGAATCTGGTCAGAGCCCCACAAGTCACCCCATCTTGGATTCCCCTAGGTCTCTAGTTTTCAAAAATGCACAGGTTTGGTAGGTTTCCCTAGGTACCGGCTGAGCTAGAGGCCCCAATCTACAGGTAGGCACTTTGCAAAAAACACCTCTGTTTTCTTTAAAAAAATGTGATGTGTGCACGTTGCGGTTTGGGGCATTTCCTGTCGCAGGCGCTAGGCCTACCCACACAAGTGAGGTATCATTTTTATCGGGAGACTTGTGGGAACGCTGGGTGGAAGGAAATTTGTGGCTCCTCTATGATTCCAGAACTTTCTGTCACCAAAATGTGAGGAAAATATGTTTTTTTAGCCACATTTTGAGGTTTGCAAAGGATTCTGGGTAACAGAACCTGGTCAGAGCCCCACAAGTCACCCCATCTTGGATTCCCCTAGGTCTCTAGTTTTAAAAAATGCATAGGTTTGGTAGGTTTCCCTATGTGCCGGATGAGCTAGAGGTCAAAATCTACATGCACTTTGCAAAAAACACCTCTGTTTTCTTTCAAAAAATGTGATGTGTGCACGTTGCGGTTTGGGGCATTTCCTGTCGCGGGCGCTAAGCCTACCCACACAAGGGAGGTATCATTTTTATCGGGAGACTTGGGGGAACGCTGGGTGGAAGGAAATTTGTGGCTCCTCTCTGATTCCAGAACTTTCTGTCACCAAAATGTGAGGAAAATGTGTTTTTTTAGCCACATTTTGAGGTTTGCAAAGGATTCTGGGTAACAGAACCTGGTCAGAGCCCCACAAGTCACCCCATCTTGGATTCCCCTAGGTCTCTAGTTTTCAAAAATGCATAGGTTTGGTAGGTTTCCCTAGGTGCCGCCTGAGCTAGAGGCCAAAATCTACAGGTAGGCACTTTGCAAAAAACACCTCTGTTTTCTTTCAAAAAATGTGATGTGTGCACGTTACGGTTTGGGGCAATTCCTGTCGCGGGCGCTAAGCCTACCCACACAAGGGCGGGATCATTTTTATTGGGAGACTTGGGGGAACGCTGGGTGGACGGAAATTTGTGGCTCCTCTCTGATTCCAGAACTTTCTGTCACCAAAATGTGAGGAAAATGTGTTTTTTTAGCCACATTTTGAGGTTTGCAAAGGATTCTGGGTAACAGAACCTGTTCAGAGCCCCACAAGTCACCCTATCTTGGATTCCCCTAGGTCTCTAGTTTTCAAAAATGCACAGGTTTGGTAGGTTTCCCTAGGTGCCGGCTGAGCTAGAGGCCAAAATCTACAGGCAGGCATTTTGCAAAAAATACCTCTGTTTTCTTTAAAAAAATGTGATGTGTCCACGTTGCGTTTTGGGGCATTTCCTGTCGTGGGCGCTAGGCCTACCCACACAAGTGAGGTATCATTTTTATCGAGAGACTTGGGGGAACGCTGGGTGGAAGGAAATTTGTGGCTCCTCTCTGATTCCAGAACTTTCTGTCACCAAAATTTGAGGAAAATGTGTTTTTTTAGCCACATTTTGAGGTTTGCAAAGGATTCTGGGTAACAGAACCTGGTCAGAGCCCCACAAGTCACCCCATCTTGGATTCCCCTAGGTCTCTAGTTTTCAAAAATACGCAGGTTTGGTAGGTTTCCCTAGGTGCCGGCTGAGCTAGAGGCCAAAATCTACAGGTAGGCACTTTGCAAAAAACACCTCTGTTTTCTTTAAAAAAATGTGATGTGTCCACGTTGCGTTTTGGGGCATTTCCTGTCGCGAGCGCTAGGCCTACCCACACAAGTGAGGTATCATTTTTATCGGGAGACTTGGGGGAACGCTGGGTGGAAGGAAATTTGTGGCTCCTCTCTGATTCCAGAATTTTCTGTCACCAAAATGAGAGGAAAATTTGTTTTTTTAGCCACATTTTGAGGTTTGCAAAGGATTCTGGGTAACAGAACCTGGTCAGAGCCCCACAAGTCACCCCATCTTGGATTCCCCTAGGTCTCTAGTTTTCAAAAATGCATAGGTTTGGTAGGTTTCCCTAGGTGCCGGCAGAGCTAGAGGCCAAAATCTACAGCCACTTTGCAAAAAAACACCTCTGTTTTCTTTCAAAAAATGTGATGTGTGCACGTTGCGGTTTGGGGCATTTCCTGTCGCGGGCGCTAAGCCTACCCACACAAGGGAGGTATCATTTTTATCGGGAGACTTGGGGGAACGCTGGGTGGAAGGAAATTTGTGGCTCCTCTGATTCCAGAACTTTCTGTCACCAAAATGTGAGGAAAATGTGTTTTTTTAGCCACATTTTGAGGTTTGCAAAGGATTCTGGGTAACAGAACCTGGTCAGAGCCCCACAAGTCACCCCATCTTGGATTCCCCTAGGTCTCTAGTTTTCAAAAATGCATAGGTTTGGTAGGTTTCCCTAGGTGCCGCCTGAGCTAGAGGCCAAAATCTACAGGTAGGCACTTTGCAAAAAACACCTCTGTTTTCTTTCAAAAAATGTGATGTGTGCACGTTACGGTTTGGGGCAATTCCTGTCGCGGGCGCTAAGCCTACCCACACAAGGGCGGGATCATTTTTATCGGGAGACTTGGGGGAACGCTGGGTGGACGGAAATTTGTGGCTCCTCTCTGATTCCAGAACTTTCTGTCACCAAAATGTGAGGAAAATGTGTTTTTTTAGCCACATTTTGAGGTTTGCAAAGGATTCTGGGTAACAGAACCTGGTCAGAGCCCCACAAGTCACCCCATCTTGGATTCCCCTAGGTCTCTAGTTGTCAAAAATACATAGGTTTGGTAGGTTTCCCTAGGTGCCGGCTGAGGTAGAGGCCAAAATCTACAGGTAGTCACTTTGCAAAAAACACCTCTGTTTTCTTTAAAAAAATGTGATGTGTGGTTGTTGCGGTTTGGGGCATTTCCTGTCGCAGGCGCTAGGCCTACCCACACAAGTGAGGTATCATTATTATCGGGTGACTTGGGGGAACGCTGGGTGGAAGGAAATTTGCGGCTCCTCTCTGATTCCAGAACTTTCTGTCACCAAAATTTGAGGAAAATGTGTTTTTTTAGCCACATTTTGAGGTTTGCAAAGGATTCTGGGTAACAGAATCTGGTCAGAGCCCCACAAGTCACCCCATCTTGGATTCCCCTAGGTCTCTAGTTTTAAAAAATGCACAGGTTTGGTAGGTTTCCCTAGGTGCCGGCTGAGCTAGAGGCCAAAATCTACAGGTAGGCACTTTGCAAAAAACACCTCTGTTTTCTTTAAAAAAATGTGATGTGTGCATGTTGCGGTTTGGGGGCATTTCCTGTCGCAGGCGCTAGGCCTACCCACACAAATGAGGTATCATTTTTATCGGGAGACTTGTGGGAACGCTGGGTGGAAGGAAATTTGTGGCTCCTCTCTGATTCAAGAACTTTCTGTCACCAAAATGTGACGAAAATGGGTTTTTTTAGCCACATTTTGAGGGTTGCAAAGGATTCTGGGTAACAGAATCTGGTCAGAGCCCCACAAGTCACCCCATCTTGGGTTCCCCTAGGTCTCTAGTTTTCAAAAATACGCAGGTTTGGTAGGTTTCCCTAGGTGCCGGCTGAGGTAGAGGCCAAAATCTACAGGTAGGCACTTTGCAAAAAACACCTCTGTTTTCTTTCAAAAAATGTGATGTGTGCACGTTACGGTTTGGGGCAATTCCTGTCGCGGGCGCTAAGCCTACCCACACAAGGGCGGGATCATTTTTATCGGGAGACTTGGGGGAACGCTGGGTGGAAGGAAATTTGTGGCTCCTCTCTGATTCCAGAACTTTCTGTCACCAAAATGTGAGGAAAATGTGTTTTTTTAGCCACATTTTGAGGTTTGCAAAGGATTCTGGGTAACAGAACCTGGTCAGAGCCCCACAAGTCACCCCATCTTGGATTCCCCTAGGTCTCTAGTTTTCAAAAATGCACAGGTTTGGTAGGTTTCCCTAGGTGCCGGCTGAGCTAGAGGCCAAAATCTACAGGCAGGCACTTTGCAAAAAATACCTCTGTTTTCTTTAAAAAAATGTGATGTGTCCACGTTGCGTTTTGGGGCATTTCCTGTCGTGGGCGCTAGGCCTACCCACACAAGTGAGGTATCATTTTTATCGAGAGACTTGGGGGAACGCTGGGTGGAAGGAAATTTGTGGCTCCTCTCTGATTCCAGAACTTTCTGTCACCAAAATTTGAGGAAAATGTGTTTTTTTAGCCACATTTTGAGGTTTGCAAAGGATTCTGGGTAACAGAACCTGGTCAGAGCCCCACAAGTCACCCCATCTTGGATTCCCCTAGGTCTCTAGTTTTCAAAAATACGCAGGTTTGGTAGGTTTCCCTAGGTGCCGGCTGAGATAGAGGCCAAAATCTACAGGTAGGCACTTTGCAAAAAACACCTCTGTTTTCTTTCAAAAAATGTGATGTGTCCACGTTGCGTTTTGGGGCATTTCCTGTCGCGAGCGCTAGGCCTACCCACACAAGTGAGGTATCATTTTTATCGGGAGACTTGGGGGAACGCTGGGTGGAAGGAAATTTGTGGCTCCTCTCTGATTCCAGAATTTTCTGTCACCAAAATGTGAGGAACATGTGTTTTTTTAGCCACATTTTGAGGTTTGCAAAGGATTCTGGGTAACAGAACCTGGTCAGAGCCCCACAAGTCACCCCATCTTGGATTCCCCTAGGTCTCTAGTTTTCAAAAATGCATAGGTTTGGTAGGTTTCCCTAGGTGCCGGCAGAGCTAGAGGCCAAAATCTACAGCCACTTTGCAAAAAAACACCTCTGTTTTCTTTAAAAAAATGTGATGTGTGCACGTTGCGGTTTAGGGCATTTCCTGTCGCGGGCGCTAGGCCTACCCACACAAGGGAGGTATCATTTTTATCGGGAGACTTGTGGGAACGCTGAGTGGAAGGAAATTTGAGGCTCCTCTCTGATTCCAGAACTTTCTGTCACCAAAATGTGAGGAAAATGTGTTTTTTTAGCCACATTTTGAGGTTTGCAAAGGATTCTGGGTAACAGAACCTGGTCAGAGCCCCACAAGTCACCCCATCATAGATTCCCCTAGGTCTCTAGTTTTCAAAAATACATAGGTTTGGTAGGTTTCCCTAGGTGCCGCCTGAGCTAGAGGCCAAAATCTACAGGTAGGCACTTTGCAAAAAACACCTCTGTTTTCTTTCAAAAAATGTGATGTGTGCACGTTACGGTTTGGGGCAATTCCTGTCGCGGGCGCTAAGCCTACCCACACAAGGGCGGGATCATTTTTATCGGGAGACTTGGGGGAACGCTGGGTGGACGGAAATTTGTTGCTCCTCTCTGATTCCAGAACTTTCTGTCACCAAAATGTGAGGAAAATGTGTTTTTTTAGCCACATTTTGAGGTTTGCAAAGGATTCTGGGTAACAGAACCTGGTCAGAGCCCCACAAGTCACCCCATCTTGGATTCCCCTAGGTCTCTAGTTTTCAAAAATGCACAGGTTTGGTAGGTTTCCCTAGGTGCCGGCTGAGCTAGAGGCCAAAATCTACAGGCAGGCACTTTGCAAAAAATACCTCTGTTTTCTTTAAAAAAATGTGATGTGTCCACGTTGCGTTTTGGGGCATTTCCTGTCGTGGGCGCTAGGCCTACCCACACAAGTGAGGTATCATTTTTATCGAGAGACTTGGGGGAACGCTGGGTGGAAGGAAATTTGTGGCTCCTCTCTGATTCCAGAACTTTCTGTCACCAAAATTTGAGGAAAATGTGTTTTTTTAGCCACATTTTGAGGTTTGCAAAGGATTCTGGGTAACAGAACCTGGTCAGAGCCCCACAAGTCACCCCATCTTGGATTCCCCTAGGTCTCTAGTTTTCAAAAATACGCAGGCTTGGTAGGTTTCCCTAGGTGCCGGCTGAGCTAGAGGCCAAAATCTACAGGTAGGCACTTTGCAAAAAACACCTCTGTTTTCTTTAAAAAAATGTGATGTGTCCACGTTGCGTTTTGGGGCATTTCCTGTCGCGAGCGCTAGGCCTACCCACACAAGTGAGGTATCATTTTTATCGGGAGACTTGGGGGAACGCTGGGTGGAAGGAAATTTGTGGCTCCTCTCTGATTCCAGAATTTTCTGTCACCAAAATGTGAGGAAAATGTGTTTTTTTAGCCACATTTTGAGGTTTGCAAAGGATTCTGGGTAACAGAACCTGGTCAGAGCCCCACAAGTCACCCCATCTTGGATTCCCCTAGGTCTCTAGTTTTCAAAAATGCATAGGTTTGGTAGGTTTCCCTAGGTGCCGGCAGAGCTAGAGGCCAAAATCTACAGCCACTTTGCAAAAAAACACCTCTGTTTTCTTTAAAAAAATGTGATGTGTGCACGTTGCGGTTTAGGGCATTTCCTGTCGCGGGCGCTAGGCCTACCCACACAAGGGAGGTATCATTTTTATCGGGAGACTTGTGGGAACGCTGAGTGGAAGGAAATTTGTGGCTCCTCTCTGATTCCAGAACTTTCTGTCACCAAAATGTGAGGAAAATGTGTTTTTTTAGCCACATTTTGAGGTTTGCAAAGGATTCTGGGTAACAGAACCTGGTCAGAGCCCCACAAGTCACCCCATCTTGGATTCCCCTAGGTCTCTAGTTTTCAAAAATGCATAGGTTTGGTAGGTTTCCCTAGGTGCCGCCTGAGCTAGAGGCCAAAATCTACAGGTAGGCACTTTGCAAAAAACACCTCTGTTTTCTTTCAAAAAATGTGATGTGTGCACGTTACTGTTTGGGGCAATTCCTGTCGCGGGCGCTAAGCCTACCCACACAAGGGCGGGATCATTTTTATCGGGAGACTTGGGGGAACGCTGGGTGGACGGAAATTTGTGGCTCCTCTCTGATTCCAGAACTTTCTGTCACCAAAATGTGAGGAAAATGTGTTTTTTTAGCCACATTTTGAGGTTTGCAAAGGATTCTGGGTAACAGAACCTGGTCAGAGCCCCACAAGTCACCCCATCTTGGATTCCCCTAGGTCTCTAGTTTTCAAAAATGCACAGGTTTGGTAGGTTTCCCTAGGTGCCGGCTGAGCTAGAGGCCAAAATCTACAGGCAGGCACTTTGCAAAAAATACCTCTGTTTTCTTTAAAAAAATGTGATGTGTCCACGTTGCGTTTTGGGGCATTTCCTGTCGTGGGCGCTAGGCCTACCCACACAAGTGAGGTATCATTTTTATCGAGAGACTTGGGGGAACGCTGGGTGGAAGGAAATTTGTGGCTCCTCTCTGATTCCAGAACTTTCTGTCACCAAAATTTGAGGAAAATGTGTTTTTTTAGCCACATTTTGAGGTTTGCAAAGGATTCTGGGTAACAGAACCTGGTCAGAGCCCCACAAGTCACCCCATCTTGGATTCCCCTAGGTCTCTAGTTTTCAAAAATACGCAGGTTTGGTAGGTTTCCCTAGGTGCCGGCTGAGCTAGAGGCCAAAATCTACAGGTAGGCACTTTGCAAAAAACACCTCTGTTTTCTTTAAAAAAATGTGATGTGTCCACGTTGCGTTTTGGGGCATTTCCTGTCGCGAGCGCTTGGCCTACCCACACAAGTGAGGTATCATTTTTATCGGGAGACTTGGGGGAACGCTGGGTGGAAGGAAATTTGTGGCTCCTCTCTGATTCCAGAATTTTCTGTCACCAAAATGTGAGGAAAATGTGTTTTTTTAGCCACATTTTGAGGTTTGCAAAGGATTCTGGGTAACAGAACCTGGTCAGAGCCCCACAAGTCACCCCATCTTGGATTCCCCTAGGTCTCTAGTTTTCAAAAATATGCAGGTTTGGTAGGTTTCCCTAGGTGCCGGCTGAGCTAGAGGCCAAAATCTACAGGTAGGCACTTTGCAAAAAACACCTCTGTTTTCTTTCAAAAAATTTGATGTGTCCACGTTGCGTCTTGGGGCATTTCCTGTCGCGGGCGCTAGGCCTACCCACACAAGTGAGGTATCATTTTTATCGAGAGACTTGGGGGAACGCTGGGTGGAAGGAAATTTGTGGCTCCTCTCTGATTCCAGAACTTTCTGTCACCAAAATTTGAGGAAAATGTGTTTTTTTAGCCACATTTTGAGGTTTGCAAAGGATTCTGGGTAACAGAACCTGGTCAGAGCCCCACAAGTCACCCCATCTTGGATTCCCCTAGGTCTCTAGTTTTCAAAAATGCATAGGTTTGGTAGGTTTCCCTAGGTGCCGGCAGAGCTAGAGGCCAAAATCTACAGCCACTTTGCAAAAAAACACCTCTGTTTTCTTTAAAAAAATGTGATGTGTGCACGTTGCGGTTTAGGGCATTTCCTGTCGCGGGCGCTAGGCCTACCCACACAAGGGAGGTATCATTTTTATCGGGAGACTTGTGGGAACGCTGATTGGAAGGAAATTTGTGGCTCCTCTCTGATTCCAGAACTTTCTGTCACCAAAATGTGAGGAAAATGGGTTTTTTTAGCCACATTTTGAGGGTTGCAAAGGATTCTGGGTAACAGAATCTGGTCAGAGCCCCACAAGTCACCCCATCTTGGATTCCCCTAGGTCTCAAGTTTTCAAAAATATGCAGGTTTGGTAGGTTTCCCTAGGTGCCGGCTGAGCTAGAGGCCAAAATCTACAGGTAGGCACTTTGCAAAAAACACCTCTGTTTTCTTTCAAAAAATTTGATGTGTCCACGTTGCGTTTTGGGGCATTTCCTGTCGCGGGCGCTAGGCCTACCCACACAAGTGAGGTATCATTTTTATCGAGAGACTTGGGGGAACGCTGGGTGGAAGGAAATTTGTGGCTCCTCTCTGATTCCAGAACTTTCTGTCACCAAAATTTGAGGAAAATGTGTTTTTTTAGCCACATTTTGAGGTTTGCAAAGGATTCTGGGTAACAGAACCTGGTCAGAGCCCCACAAGTCACCCCATCTTGGATTCCCCTAGGTCTCTAGTTTTCAAAAATGCGCAGGTTTGGTAGGTTTCCCTAGGTGCCGGCTGAGCTAGAGGCCAAAATCTACAGGTAGGCACTTTGCAAAAAACACCTCTGTTTTCTTTCAAAAAATTTGATGTGTCCACGTTGCGTTTTGGGGCATTTCCTGTCGCGGGCGCTAGGCCTACCCACACAAGTGAGGTATCATTTTTATCGGGAGACTTGGGGGAACGCTGGGTGGAAGGAAATTTGTGGCTCCTCTATGATTCCAGAACTTTCTGTCACCAAAATGTGAGGAAAATGTGTTTTTTTAGCCACATTTTGAGGTTTGCAAAGGATTCTGGGTAACAGAACCTGGTCAGAGCCCCACAAGTCGGCTCATCTTGGATTCCCCTAGGTCTCTAGTTTTCAAAAATGCGCAGGTTTGGTAGGTTTCCCTAGGTGCCGGCTGAGCTAGAGGCCAAAATCTACAGGTAGTCACTTTGCAAAAAACACCTCTGTTTTCTTGAAAAAAATGTGATGTGTGCACGTTGCGGTTTAGGGCATTTCCTGTCGCGGGCGCTAGGCCTACCCACACAAGGGAGGTATCATTTTTATCGGGAGACTTGGGGAACGCTGGGTGGAAGGAAATTTGTGGCTCCTCTCTGATTCCAGAACTTTCTGTCACCAAAATGTGAGGAAAATGTGTTTTTTTAGCCACATTTTGAGGTTTGCAAAGGATTATGGGTAACAGAACCTGGTCAGAGCCCCACAAGTCACCCCATCTTGGATTCCCCTAGGTCTCTAGTTTTCAAAAATGCATAGGTTCGGTAGGTTTGCCTAGGTGCTGGCTGAGGTAGAGGCCAAAATCTACAGGTAGGCACTTTGCAAAAAACACCTCTGTTTTCTTTAAAAAAATGTGATGTGTGCATGTTGCGGTTTGGGGCATTTCCTGTCGCAGGCGCTAGGCCTACCCACACAAGTGAGGTATCATTTTTATCGGGAGACTTGGGGGAACGCTGGGTGGAAGGAAATTTGCGGCTCCTCTCTGATTCCAGAACTTTCTGTCACCAAAATTTGAGGAAAATGTGTTTTTTTAGCCACATTTTGAGGTTTGCAAAGGATTCTGGGTAACAGAATCTGGTCAGAGCCCCACAAGTCACCCCATCTTGGATTCCCCTAGGTCTCTAGTTTTAAAAAATGCACAGGTTTGGTAGGTTTCCCTAGGTGCCGGCTGAGCTAGAGGCCAAAATCTACAGGTAGGCACTTTGCAAAAAACACCTCTGTTTTCTTTAAAAGAAATGTGATGTGTGCATGTTGCGGTTTGGGGCATTTCCTGTCGCAGGCGCTAGGCCTACCCACACAAGTGAGGTATCATTTTTATCGGGAGACTTGGGGGAACGCTGGGTGGAAGGAAATTTGCGGCTCCTCTCTGATTCCAGAACTTTCTGTCACCAAAATTTGAGGAAAATGGGTTTTTTTAGCCACATTTTGAGGTTTGCAAAGGATTCTGGGTAACACAATCTGGTCAGAGCCCCACAAGTCACCCCATCTTGGATTCCCCTAGGTCTCTAGTTTTAAAAAATGCACAGGTTTGGTAGGTTTCCCTAGGTGCCGGCTGAGCTAGAGGCCAAAATCTACAGGTAGGCACTTTGCAAAAAACACCTCTGTTTTCTTTAAAAGAAATGTGATGTGTGCATGTTGCGGTTTGGGGCATTTCCTGTCGCAGGCGCTAGGCCTACCCACACAAGTGAGGTATCATTTTTATCGGGAGACTTGGGGGAACGCTGGGTGGAAGGAAATTTGTGGCTCCTCTCTGATTCCAGAACTTTCTGTCACCAAAATGTGAGGAAAATGGGTTTTTTTAGCCACATTTTGAGGGTTGCATAGGATTCTGGGTAACAGAATCTGGTCAGAGCCCCACAAGTCACCCCATCTTGGATTCCCCTAGGTCTCTAGTTTTCAAAAATATGCAGGTTTGGTAGGTTTCCCTAGGTGCCGGCTGAGCTAGAGGCCAAAATCTACAGGTAGGCACTTTGCAAAAAACACCTCTGTTTTCTTTCAAAAAAATTGATGTGTCCAAGTTGCGTTTTGGGGCATTTCCTGTTGCGGGCGCTAGGCCTACCCACACAAGTGAGGTATCATTTTTATCGAGAGACTTGGGGGAACGCTGGGTGGAAGGAAATTTGTGGCTCCTCTATGATTCCAGAACTTTCTGTCACCAAAATGTGAGGAATTTTTTTTTTTTAGCCACATTTTGAGGTTTGCAAAGGATTCTGGGTAACAGAACCTGGTCAGAGCCCCACAAGTCACCCCATCTTGGATTCCCCTAGGTCTCTAGTTTTCAAAAATGCATAGGTTTGGTAGGTTTCCCTAGGTGCCGGCAGAGCTAGAGGCCAAAATCTACAGGCACTTTGCAAAAAAACACCTCTGTTTTCTTTAAAAAAATGTGATGTGTGCACGTTGCGGTTTAGGGCATTTCCTGTCGCGGGCGCTAGGCCTACCCACACAAGGGAGGTATCATTTTTATCGGGAGACTTGTGGGAACGCTGGGTGGAAGGAAATTTGTGGCTCCTCTCTGATTCCAGAACTTTCTGTCACCAAAATTTGAGGAAAATGTGTTTTTTTAGCCACATTTTGAGGTTTGCAAAGGATTCTGGGTAACAGAATCTGGTCAGAGCCCCACAAGTCACCCCATCTTGGATTCCCCTAGCTCTCTAGTTTTCAAAAATGCACAGGTTTGGTAGGTTTCCCTAGGTGCAGGATGAGCTAGAGGCCAAAATCTACAGGTAGGCACTTTGCAAAAAACAGCTCTGTTTTCTTTAAAAAAATGTGATGTGTGCATGTTGCGGTTTGGGGCATTTCCTGTCGCAGGCGCTAGGCCTACCCACACAAGTGAGGTATCATTTTTATCGGGAGACTTGGGGGAACGCTGGGTGGAAGGAAATTTGTGGCTCCTCTCTGATTCCAGAACTTTCTGTCACCAAAATGTGAGGAAAATGGGTTTTTTTAGCCACATTTTGAGGGTTGCAAAGGATTCTGGGTAACAGAATCTGGTCAGAGCCCCACAAGTCACCCCATCTTGGATTCCCCTAGGTCTCTAGTTTTCAAAAATATGCAGGTTTGGTAGGTTTCCCTAGGTGCCGGCTGAGCTAGAGGCCAAAATCTACAGGTAGGCACTTTGCAAAAAACACCTCTGTTTTCTTTGAAAAAAAGTGATGTGTGTATGTTGCGGTTTGGGGCATTTCCTGTCGCAGGCGCTAGGCCTACCCACACAAGTGAGGTATCATTTTTATCGGGAGACTTGGGGGAACGCTGGGTGGAAGGAAATTTGTGGCTCCTCTCTGATTCCAGAACTTTCTGTCACCAAAATGTGAGGAAAATGGTTTTTTTTAGCCACATTTTGAGGGTTGCAAAGGATTCTGGGTAACAGAATCTGGTCAGAGCCCCACAAGTCACCCCATCTTGGATTCCCCTAGGTCTCTAGTTTTCAAAAATGCACAGGTTTGGTAGGTTTCCCTAGGTGCCGGCTGAGCTAGAGGCCAAAATCTACAGGTAGGCACTTTGCAAAAAACACCACTGTTTTCTTTAAAAAAATGTGATGTGTGTATGTTGCGGTTTGGGGCATTTCCTGTCGCAGGCGCTAGGCCTACCCACACAAGTGAGGTATCATTTTTATCGGGAGACTTGGGGGAACGCTGGGTGGAAGGAAATTTGCGGCTCCTCTCTGATTCCAGAACTTTCTGTCACCAAAATTTGAGGAAAATGTGTTTTTTTAGCCACATTTTGAGGTTTGCAAAGGATTCTGGGTAACAGAATCTGGTCAGAGCCCCACAAGTCACCCCATCTTGGATTCCCCTAGGTCTCTAGTTTTCAAAAATGCACAGGTTTGGTAGGTTTCCCTAGGTACCGGCTGAGCTAGAGGCCCCAATCTACAGGTAGGCACTTTGCAAAAAACACCTCTGTTTTCTTTAAAAAAATGTGATGTGTGCACGTTGCGGTTTGGGGCATTTCCTGTCGCAGGCGCTAGGCCTACCCACACAAGTGAGGTATCATTTTTATCGGGAGACTTGTGGGAACGCTGGGTGGAAGGAAATTTGTGGCTCCTCTATGATTCCAGAACTTTCTGTCACCAAAATGTGAGGAAAATATGTTTTTTTAGCCACATTTTGAGGTTTGCAAAGGATTCTGGGTAACAGAACCTGGTCAGAGCCCCACAAGTCACCCCATCTTGGATTCCCCTAGGTCTCTAGTTTTAAAAAATGCATAGGTTTGGTAGGTTTCCCTATGTGCCGGATGAGCTAGAGGTCAAAATCTACATGCACTTTGCAAAAAACACCTCTGTTTTCTTTCAAAAAATGTGATGTGTGCACGTTGCGGTTTGGGGCATTTCCTGTCGCGGGCGCTAAGCCTACCCACACAAGGGAGGTATCATTTTTATCGGGAGACTTGGGGGAACGCTGGGTGGAAGGAAATTTGTGGCTCCTCTCTGATTCCAGAACTTTCTGTCACCAAAATGTGAGGAAAATGTGTTTTTTTAGCCACATTTTGAGGTTTGCAAAGGATTCTGGGTAACAGAACCTGGTCAGAGCCCCACAAGTCACCCCATCTTGGATTCCCCTAGGTCTCTAGTTTTCAAAAATGCATAGGTTTGGTAGGTTTCCCTAGGTGCCGCCTGAGCTAGAGGCCAAAATCTACAGGTAGGCACTTTGCAAAAAACACCTCTGTTTTCTTTCAAAAAATGTGATGTGTGCACGTTACGGTTTGGGGCAATTCCTGTCGCGGGCGCTAAGCCTACCCACACAAGGGCGGGATCATTTTTATTGGGAGACTTGGGGGAACGCTGGGTGGACGGAAATTTGTGGCTCCTCTCTGATTCCAGAACTTTCTGTCACCAAAATGTGAGGAAAATGTGTTTTTTTAGCCACATTTTGAGGTTTGCAAAGGATTCTGGGTAACAGAACCTGTTCAGAGCCCCACAAGTCACCCTATCTTGGATTCCCCTAGGTCTCTAGTTTTCAAAAATGCACAGGTTTGGTAGGTTTCCCTAGGTGCCGGCTGAGCTAGAGGCCAAAATCTACAGGCAGGCATTTTGCAAAAAATACCTCTGTTTTCTTTAAAAAAATGTGATGTGTCCACGTTGCGTTTTGGGGCATTTCCTGTCGTGGGCGCTAGGCCTACCCACACAAGTGAGGTATCATTTTTATCGAGAGACTTGGGGGAACGCTGGGTGGAAGGAAATTTGTGGCTCCTCTCTGATTCCAGAACTTTCTGTCACCAAAATTTGAGGAAAATGTGTTTTTTTAGCCACATTTTGAGGTTTGCAAAGGATTCTGGGTAACAGAACCTGGTCAGAGCCCCACAAGTCACCCCATCTTGGATTCCCCTAGGTCTCTAGTTTTCAAAAATACGCAGGTTTGGTAGGTTTCCCTAGGTGCCGGCTGAGCTAGAGGCCAAAATCTACAGGTAGGCACTTTGCAAAAAACACCTCTGTTTTCTTTAAAAAAATGTGATGTGTCCACGTTGCGTTTTGGGGCATTTCCTGTCGCGAGCGCTAGGCCTACCCACACAAGTGAGGTATCATTTTTATCGGGAGACTTGGGGGAACGCTGGGTGGAAGGAAATTTGTGGCTCCTCTCTGATTCCAGAATTTTCTGTCACCAAAATGTGAGGAAAATTTGTTTTTTTAGCCACATTTTGAGGTTTGCAAAGGATTCTGGGTAACAGAACCTGGTCAGAGCCCCACAAGTCACCCCATCTTGGATTCCCCTAGGTCTCTAGTTTTCAAAAATGCATAGGTTTGGTAGGTTTCCCTAGGTGCCGGCAGAGCTAGAGGCCAAAATCTACAGCCACTTTGCAAAAAAACACCTCTGTTTTCTTTCAAAAAATGTGATGTGTGCACGTTGCGGTTTGGGGCATTTCCTGTCGCGGGCGCTAAGCCTACCCACACAAGGGAGGTATCATTTTTATCGGGAGACTTGGGGGAACGCTGGGTGGAAGGAAATTTGTGGCTCCTCTGATTCCAGAACTTTCTGTCACCAAAATGTGAGGAAAATGTGTTTTTTTAGCCACATTTTGAGGTTTGCAAAGGATTCTGGGTAACAGAACCTGGTCAGAGCCCCACAAGTCACCCCATCTTGGATTCCCCTAGGTCTCTAGTTTTCAAAAATGCATAGGTTTGGTAGGTTTCCCTAGGTGCCGCCTGAGCTAGAGGCCAAAATCTACAGGTAGGCACTTTGCAAAAAACACCTCTGTTTTCTTTCAAAAAATGTGATGTGTGCACGTTACGGTTTGGGGCAATTCCTGTCGCGGGCGCTAAGCCTACCCACACAAGGGCGGGATCATTTTTATCGGGAGACTTGGGGGAACGCTGGGTGGACGGAAATTTGTGGCTCCTCTCTGATTCCAGAACTTTCTGTCACAAAAATGTGAGGAAAATGTGTTTTTTTAGCCACATTTTGAGGTTTGCAAAGGATTCTGGGTAACAGAACCTGGTCAGAGCCCCACAAGTCACCCCATCTTGGATTCCCCTAGTTCTCTAGTTGTCAAAAATACATAGGTTTGGTAGGTTTCCCTAGGTGCCGGCTGAGGTAGAGGCCAAAATCTACAGGTAGTCACTTTGCAAAAAACACCTCTGTTTTCTTTAAAAAAATGTGATGTGTGGTTGTTGCGGTTTGGGGCATTTCCTGTCGCAGGCGCTAGGCCTACCCACACAAGTGAGGTATCATTATTATCGGGTGACTTGGGGGAACGCTGGGTGGAAGGAAATTTGCGGCTCCTCTCTGATTCCAGAACTTTCTGTCACCAAAATGTGAGGAAAATGTGTTTTTTTAGCCACATTTTGAGGTTTGCAAAGGATTCTGGGTAACAGAATCTGGTCAGAGCCCCACAAGTCACCCCATCTTGGATTCCCCTAGGTCTCTAGTTTTAAAAAATGCACAGGTTTGGTAGGTTTCCCTAGGTGCCGGCTGAGCTAGAGGCCAAAATCTACAGGTAGGCACTTTGCAAAAAACACCTCTGTTTTCTTTAAAAAAATGTGATGTGTGCATGTTGCGGTTTGGGGGCATTTCCTGTCGCAGGCGCTAGGCCTACCCACACAAATGAGGTATCATTTTTATCGGGAGACTTGTGGGAACGCTGGGTGGAAGGAAATTTGTGGCTCCTCTCTGATTCAAGAACTTTCTGTCACCAAAATGTGACGAAAATGGGTTTTTTTAGCCACATTTTGAGGGTTGCAAAGGATTCTGGGTAACAGAATCTGGTCAGAGCCCCACAAGTCACCCCATCTTGGGTTCCCCTAGGTCTCTAGTTTTCAAAAATACGCAGGTTTGGTAGGTTTCCCTAGGTGCCGGCTGAGGTAGAGGCCAAAATCTACAGGTAGGCACTTTGCAAAAAACACCTCTGTTTTCTTTCAAAAAATGTGATGTGTGCACGTTACGGTTTGGGGCAATTCCTGTCGCGGGCGCTAAGCCTACCCACACAAGGGCGGGATCATTTTTATCGGGAGACTTGGGGGAACGCTGGGTGGACGGAAATTTGTGGCTCCTCTCTGATTCCAGAACTTTCTGTCACCAAAATGTGAGGAAAATGTGTTTTTTTAGCCACATTTTGAGGTTTGCAAAGGATTCTGGGTAACAGAACCTGGTCAGAGCCCCACAAGTCACCCCATCTTGGATTCCCCTAGGTCTCTAGTTTTCAAAAATGCACAGGTTTGGTAGGTTTCCCTAGGTGCCGGCTGAGCTAGAGGCCAAAATCTACAGGCAGGCACTTTGCAAAAAATACCTCTGTTTTCTTTAAAAAAATGTGATGTGTCCACGTTGCGTTTTGGGGCATTTCCTGTCGTGGGCGCTAGGCCTACCCACACAAGTGAGGTATCATTTTTATCGAGAGACTTGGGGGAACGCTGGGTGGAAGGAAATTTGTGGCTCCTCTCTGATTCCAGAACTTTCTGTCACCAAAATTTGAGGAAAATGTGTTTTTTTAGCCACATTTTGAGGTTTGCAAAGGATTCTGGGTAACAGAACCTGGTCAGAGCCCCACAAGTCACCCCATCTTGGATTCCCCTAGGTCTCTAGTTTTCAAAAATACGCAGGTTTGGTAGGTTTCCCTAGGTGCCGGCTGAGCTAGAGGCCAAAATCTACAGGTAGGCACTTTGCAAAAAACACCTCTGTTTTCTTTCAAAAAATGTGATGTGTCCACGTTGCGTTTTGGGGCATTTCCTGTCGCGAGCGCTAGGCCTACCCACACAAGTGAGGTATCATTTTTATCGGGAGACTTGGGGGAACGCTGGGTGGAAGGAAATTTGTGGCTCCTCTCTGATTCCAGAATTTTCTGTCACCAAAATGTGAGGAACATGTGTTTTTTTAGCCACATTTTGAGGTTTGCAAAGGATTCTGGGTAACAGAACCTGGTCAGAGCCCCACAAGTCACCCCATCTTGGATTCCCCTAGGTCTCTAGTTTTCAAAAATGCATAGGTTTGGTAGGTTTCCCTAGGTGCCGGCAGAGCTAGAGGCCAAAATCTACAGCCACTTTGCAAAAAAACACCTCTGTTTTCTTTAAAAAAATGTGATGTGTGCACGTTGCGGTTTAGGGCATTTCCTGTCGCGGGCGCTAGGCCTACCCACACAAGGGAGGTATCATTTTTATCGGGAGACTTGTGGGAACGCTGAGTGGAAGGAAATTTGAGGCTCCTCTCTGATTCCAGAACTTTCTGTCACCAAAATGTGAGGAAAATGTGTTTTTTTAGCCACATTTTGAGGTTTGCAAAGGATTCTGGGTAACAGAACCTGGTCAGAGCCCCACAAGTCACCCCATCATAGATTCCCCTAGGTCTCTAGTTTTCAAAAATACATAGGTTTGGTAGGTTTCCCTAGGTGCCGCCTGAGCTAGAGGCCAAAATCTACAGGTAGGCACTTTGCAAAAAACACCTCTGTTTTCTTTCAAAAAATGTGATGTGTGCACGTTACGGTTTGGGGCAATTCCTGTCGCGGGCGCTAAGCCTACCCACACAAGGGCGGGATCATTTTTATCGGGAGACTTGGGGGAACGCTGGGTGGACGGAAATTTGTTGCTCCTCTCTGATTCCAGAACTTTCTGTCACCAAAATGTGAGGAAAATGTGTTTTTTTAGCCACATTTTGAGGTTTGCAAAGGATTCTGGGTAACAGAACCTGGTCAGAGCCCCACAAGTCACCCCATCTTGGATTCCCCTAGGTCTCTAGTTTTCAAAAATGCACAGGTTTGGTAGGTTTCCCTAGGTGCCGGCTGAGCTAGAGGCCAAAATCTACAGGCAGGCACTTTGCAAAAAATACCTCTGTTTTCTTTAAAAAAATGTGATGTGTCCACGTTGCGTTTTGGGGCATTTCCTGTCGTGGGCGCTAGGCCTACCCACACAAGTGAGGTATCATTTTTATCGAGAGACTTGGGGGAACGCTGGGTGGAAGGAAATTTGTGGCTCCTCTCTGATTCCAGAACTTTCTGTCACCAAAATTTGAGGAAAATGTGTTTTTTTAGCCACATTTTGAGGTTTGCAAAGGATTCTGGGTAACAGAACCTGGTCAGAGCCCCACAAGTCACCCCATCTTGGATTCCCCTAGGTCTCTAGTTTTCAAAAATACGCAGGCTTGGTAGGTTTCCCTAGGTGCCGGCTGAGCTAGAGGCCAAAATCTACAGGTAGGCACTTTGCAAAAAACACCTCTGTTTTCTTTAAAAAAATGTGATGTGTCCACGTTGCGTTTTGGGGCATTTCCTGTCGCGAGCGCTAGGCCTACCCACACAAGTGAGGTATCATTTTTATCGGGAGACTTGGGGGAACGCTGGGTGGAAGGAAATTTGTGGCTCCTCTCTGATTCCAGAATTTTCTGTCACCAAAATGTGAGGAAAATGTGTTTTTTTAGCCACATTTTGAGGTTTGCAAAGGATTCTGGGTAACAGAACCTGGTCAGAGCCCCACAAGTCACCCCATCTTGGATTCCCCTAGGTCTCTAGTTTTCAAAAATGCATAGGTTTGGTAGGTTTCCCTAGGTGCCGGCAGAGCTAGAGGCCAAAATCTACAGCCACTTTGCAAAAAAACACCTCTGTTTTCTTTAAAAAAATGTGATGTGTGCACGTTGCGGTTTAGGGCATTTCCTGTCGTGGGCGCTAGGCCTACCCACACAAGGGAGGTATCATTTTTATCGGGAGACTTGTGGGAACGCTGAGTGGAAGGAAATTTGTGGCTCCTCTCTGATTCCAGAACTTTCTGTCACCAAAATGTGAGGAAAATGTGTTTTTTTAGCCACATTTTGAGGTTTGCAAAGGATTCTGGGTAACAGAACCTGGTCAGAGCCCCACAAGTCACCCCATCTTGGATTCCCCTAGGTCTCTAGTTTTCAAAAATGCATAGGTTTGGTAGGTTTCCCTAGGTGCCGCCTGAGCTAGAGGCCAAAATCTACAGGTAGGCACTTTGCAAAAAACACCTCTGTTTTCTTTCAAAAAATGTGATGTGTGCACGTTACTGTTTGGGGCAATTCCTGTCGCGGGCGCTAAGCCTACCCACACAAGGGCGGGATCATTTTTATCGGGAGACTTGGGGGAACGCTGGGTGGACGGAAATTTGTGGCTCCTCTCTGATTCCAGAACTTTCTGTCACCAAAATGTGAGGAAAATGTGTTTTTTTAGCCACATTTTGAGGTTTGCAAAGGATTCTGGGTAACAGAACCTGGTCTGAGCCCCACAAGTCACCCCATCTTGGATTCCCCTAGGTCTCTAGTTTTCAAAAATACGCAGGTTTGGTAGGTTTCCCTAGGTGCCAGCTGAGCTAGAGGCCAAAATCTACAGGTAGGCACTTTGCAAAAAACACCTCTGTTTTCTTTAAAAAAATGTGATGTGTCCACGTTGCGTTTTGGGGCATTTCCTGTCGCGAGCGCTTGGCCTACCCACACAAGTGAGGTATCATTTTTATCGGGAGACTTGGGGGAACGCTGGGTGGAAGGAAATTTGTGGCTCCTCTCTGATTCCAGAATTTTCTGTCACCAAAATGTGAGGAAAATGTGTTTTTTTAGCCACATTTTGAGGTTTGCAAAGGATTCTGGGTAACAGAACCTGGTCAGAGCCCCACAAGTCACCCCATCTTGGATTCCCCTAGGTCTCTAGTTTTCAAAAATATGCAGGTTTGGTAGGTTTCCCTAGGTGCCGGCTGAGCTAGAGGCCAAAATCTACAGGTAGGCACTTTGCAAAAATCACCTCTGTTTTCTTTCAAAAAATTTGATGTGTCCACGTTGCGTCTTGGGGCATTTCCTGTCGCGGGCGCTAGGCCTACCCACACAAGTGAGGTATCATTTTTATCGAGAGACTTGGGGGAACGCTGGGTGGAAGGAAATTTGTGGCTCCTCTCTGATTCCAGAACTTTCTGTCACCAAAATTTGAGGAAAATGTGTTTTTTTAGCCACATTTTGAGGTTTGCAAAGGATTCTGGGTAACAGAACCTGGTCAGAGCCCCACAAGTCACCCCATCTTGGATTCCCCTAGGTCTCTAGTTTTCAAAAATGCATAGGTTTGGTAGGTTTACCTAGGTGCCGGCAGAGCTAGAGGCCAAAATCTACAGCCACTTTGCAAAAAAACACCTCTGTTTTCTTTAAAAAAATGTGATGTGTGCACGTTGCGGTTTAGGGCATTTCCTGTCGCGGGCGCTAGGCCTACCCACACAAGGGAGGTATCATTTTTATCGGGAGACTTGTGGGAACGCTGATTGGAAGGAAATTTGTGGCTCCTCTCTGATTCCAGAACTTTCTGTCACCAAAATGTGAGGAAAATGGGTTTTTTTAGCCACATTTTGAGGGTTGCAAAGGATTCTGGGTAACAGAATCTGGTCAGAGCCCCACAAGTCACCCCATCTTGGATTCCCCTAGGTCTCAAGTTTTCAAAAATATGCAGGTTTGGTAGGTTTCCCTAGGTGCCGGCTGAGCTAGAGGCCAAAATCTACAGGTAGGCACTTTGCAAAAAACACCTCTGTTTTCTTTCAAAAAATTTGATGTGTCCACGTTGCGTTTTGGGGCATTTCCTGTCGCGGGCGCTAGGCCTACCCACACAAGTGAGGTATCATTTTTATCGAGAGACTTGGGGGAACGCTGGGTGGAAGGAAATTTGTGGCTCCTCTCTGATTCCAGAACTTTCTGTCACCAAAATTTGAGGAAAATGTGTTTTTTTAGCCACATTTTGAGGTTTGCAAAGGATTCTGGGTAACAGAACCTGGTCAGAGCCCCACAAGTCACCCCATCTTGGATTCCCCTAGGTCTCTAGTTTTCAAAAATGCGCAGGTTTGGTAGGTTTCCCTAGGTGCCGGCTGAGCTAGAGGCCAAAATCTACAGGTAGGCACTTTGCAAAAAACACCTCTGTTTTCTTTCAAAAAATTTGATGTGTCCACGTTGCGTTTTGGGGCATTTCCTGTCGCGGGCGCTAGGCCTACCCACACAAGTGAGGTATCATTTTTATCGGGAGACTTGGGGGAACGCTGGGTGGAAGGAAATTTGTGGCTCCTCTATGATTCCAGAACTTTCTGTCACCAAAATGTGAGGAAAATGTGTTTTTTTAGCCACATTTTGAGGTTTGCAAAGGATTCTGGGTAACAGAACCTGGTCAGAGCCCCACAAGTCGGCTCATCTTGGATTCCCCTAGGTCTCTAGTTTTCAAAAATGCGCAGGTTTGGTAGGTTTCCCTAGGTGCCGGCTGAGCTAGAGGCCAAAATCTACAGGTAGTCACTTTGCAAAAAACACCTCTGTTTTCTTGAAAAAAATGTGATGTGTGCACGTTGCGGTTTAGGGCATTTCCTGTCGCGGGCGCTAGGCCTACCCACACAAGGGAGGTATCATTTTTTTCGGGAGACTTGGGGAACGCTGGGTGGAAGGAAATTTGTGGCTCCTCTCTGATTCCAGAACTTTCTGTCACCAAAATGTGAGGAAAATGTGTTTTTTTAGCCACATTTTGAGGTTTGCAAAGGATTATGGGTAACAGAACCTGGTCAGAGCCCCACAAGTCACCCCATCTTGGATTCCCCTAGGTCTCTAGTTTTCAAAAATGCATAGGTTCGGTAGGTTTGCCTAGGTGCTGGCTGAGGTAGAGGCCAAAATCTACAGGTAGGCACTTTGCAAAAAACACCTCTGTTTTCTTTAAAAAAATGTGATGTGTGCATGTTGCGGTTTGGGGCATTTCCTGTCGCAGGCGCTAGGCCTACCCACACAAGTGAGGTATCATTTTTATCGGGAGACTTGGGGGAACGCTGGGTGGAAGGAAATTTGCGGCTCCTCTCTGATTCCAGAACTTTCTGTCACCAAAATTTGAGGAAAATGTGTTTTTTTAGCCACATTTTGAGGTTTGCAAAGGATTCTGGGTAACAGAATCTGGTCAGAGCCCCACAAGTCACCCCATCTTGGATTCCCCTAGGTCTCTAGTTTTAAAAAATGCACAGGTTTGGTAGGTTTCCCTAGGTGCCGGCTGAGCTAGAGGCCAAAATCTACAGGTAGGCACTTTGCAAAAAACACCTCTGTTTTCTTTAAAAGAAATGTGATGTGTGCATGTTGCGGTTTGGGGCATTTCCTGTCGCAGGCGCTAGGCCTACCCACACAAGTGAGGTATCATTTTTATCGGGAGACTTGGGGGAACGCTGGGTGGAAGGAAATTTGCGGCTCCTCTCTGATTCCAGAACTTTCTGTCACCAAAATTTGAGGAAAATGGGTTTTTTTAGCCACATTTTGAGGTTTGCAAAGGATTCTGGGTAACAGAATCTGGTCAGAGCCCCACAAGTCACCCCATCTTGGATTCCCCTAGGTCTCTAGTTTTAAAAAATGCACAGGTTTGGTAGGTTTCCCTAGGTGCCGGCTGAGCTAGAGGCCAAAATCTACAGGTAGGCACTTTGCAAAAAACACCTCTGTTTTCTTTAAAAGAAATGTGATGTGTGCATGTTGCGGTTTGGGGCATTTCCTGTCGCAGGCGCTAGGCCTACCCACACAAGTGAGGTATCATTTTTATCGGGAGACTTGGGGGAACGCTGGGTGGAAGGAAATTTGTGGCTCCTCTCTGATTCCAGAACTTTCTGTCACCAAAATGTGAGGAAAATGGGTTTTTTTAGCCACATTTTGAGGGTTGCATAGGATTCTGGGTAACAGAATCTGGTCAGAGCCCCACAAGTCACCCCATCTTGGATTCCCCTAGGTCTCTAGTTTTAAAAAATATGCAGGTTTGGTAGGTTTCCCTAGGTGCCGGCTGAGCTAGAGGCCAAAATCTACAGGTAGGCACTTTGCAAAAAACACCTCTGTTTTCTTTAAAAAAAATGTGATGTGTGCATGTTGCGGTTTGGGGCATTTCCTGTCGCAGGCGCTAGGCCTACCCACACAAGTGAGGTATCATTTTTATCGGGAGACTTGGGGGAACGCTGGGTGGAAGGAAATTTGCGGCTCCTCTCTGATTCCAGAACTTTCTGTCACCAAAATTTGAGGAAAATGTGTTTTTTTAGCCACATTTTGAGGTTTGCAAAGGATTCTGGGTAACAGAATCTGGTCAGAGCCCCACAAGTCACCCCATCTTGGATTCCCCTAGGTCTCTAGTTTTCAAAAATATGCAGGTTTGGTAGGTTTCCCTAGGTGCCGGCTGAGCTAGAGGCCAAAATCTACAGGTAGGCACTTTGCAAAAAACACCTCTGTTTTCTTTCAAAAAATTTGATGTGTCCACGTTGCGTTTTGGGGCATTTCCTGTCGCGGGCGCTAGGCCTACCCACACAAGTGAGGTATCATTTTTATCGAGAGACTTGGGGGAACGCTGGGTGGAAGGAAATTTGTGGCTCCTCTCTGATTCCAGAACTTTCTGTCACCAAAATTTGAGGAAAATGTGTTTTTTTAGCCACATTTTGAGGTTTGCAAAGGATTCTGGGTAACAGAACCTGGTCAGAGCCCCACAAGTCACCCCATCTTGGATTCCCCTAGGTCTCTAGTTTTCAAAAATGCATAGGTTTGGTAGGTTTCCCTAGGTGCCGGCAGAGCTAGAGGCCAAAATCTACAGCCACTTTGCAAAAAAACACCTCTGTTTTCTTTAAAAAAATGTGATGTGTGCACGTTGCGGTTTAGGGCATTTCCTGTCGCGGGCGCTAGGCCTACCCACACAAGGGAGGTATCATTTTTATCGGGAGACTTGTGGGAACGCTGATTGGAAGGAAATTTGTGGCTCCTCTCTGATTCCAGAACTTTCTGTCACCAAAATGTGAGGAAAATGGGTTTTTTTAGCCACATTTTGAGGGTTGCAAAGGATTCTGGGTAACAGAATCTGGTCAGAGCCCCACAAGTCACCCCATCTTGGATTCCCCTAAGTCTCAAGTTTTCAAAAATATGCAGGTTTGGTAGGTTTCCCTAGGTGCCGGCTGAGCTAGAGGCCAAAATCTACAGGTAGGCACTTTGCAAAAAACACCTCTGTTTTCTTTCAAAAAATTTGATGTGTCCACGTTGCGTTTTGGGGCATTTCCTGTCGCGGGCGCTAGGCCTACCCACACAAGTGAGGTATCATTTTTATCGAGAGACTTGGGGGAACGCTGGGTGGAAGGAAATTTGTGGCTCCTCTCTGATTCCAGAACTTTCTGTCACCAAAATTTGAGGAAAATGTGTTTTTTTAGCCACATTTTGAGGTTTGCAAAGGATTCTAGGTAACAGAACCTGGTCAGAGCCCCACAAGTCACCCCATCTTGGATTCCCCTAGGTCTCTAGTTTTCAAAAATGCGCAGGTTTGGTAGGTTTCCCTAGGTGCCGGCTGAGCTAGAGGCCAAAATCTACAGGTAGGCACTTTGCAAAAAACACCTCTGTTTTCTTTCAAAAAATTTGATGTGTCCACGTTGCGTTTTGGGGCATTTCCTGTCGCGGGCGCTAGGCCTACCCACACAAGGGAGGTATCATTTTTATCGGGAGACTTGGGGAACGCTGGGTGGAAGGAAATTTGTGGCTCCTCTCTGATTCCAGAACTTTCTGTCACCAAAATGTGAGGAAAATGTGTTTTTTTAGCCACATTTTGAGGTTTGCAAAGGATTATGGGTAACAGAACCTGGTCAGAGCCCCACAAGTCACCCCATCTTGGATTCCCCTAGGTCTCTAGTTTTCAAAAATGCATAGGTTCGGTAGGTTTGCCTAGGTGCCGGCTGAGGTAGAGGCCAAAATCTACAGGTAGGCACTTTGCAAAAAACACCTCTGTTTTCTTTAAAAAAATGTGATGTGTGCATGTTGCGGTTTGGGGCATTTCCTGTCGCAGGCGCTAGGCCTACCCACACAAGTGAGGTATCATTTTTATCGGGAGACTTGGGGGAACGCTGGGTGGAAGGAAATTTGCGGCTCCTCTCTGATTCCAGAACTTTCTGTCACCAAAATTTGAGGAAAATGTGTTTTTTTAGCCACATTTTGAGGTTTGCAAAGGATTCTGGGTAACAGAATCTGGTCAGAGCCCCACAAGTCACCCCATCTTGGATTCCCCTAGGTCTCTAGTTTTAAAAAATGCACAGGTTTGGTAGGTTTCCCTAGGTGCCGGCTGAGCTAGAGGCCAAAATCTACAGGTAGGCACTTTGCAAAAAACACCTCTGTTTTCTTTAAAAGAAATGTGATGTGTGCATGTTGCGGTTTGGGGCATTTCCTGTCGCAGGCGCTAGGCCTACCCACACAAGTGAGGTATCATTTTTATCGGGAGACTTGGGGGAACGCTGGGTGGAAGGAAATTTGTGGCTCCTCTCTGATTCCAGAACTTTCTGTCACCAAAATGTGAGGAAAATGGGTTTTTTTAGCCACATTTTGAGGGTTGCATAGGATTCTGGGTAACAGAATCTGGTCAGAGCCCCACAAGTCACCCCATCTTGGATTCCCCTAGGTCTCTAGTTTTAAAAAATGCACAGGTTTGGTAGGTTTCCCTAGGTGCCGGCTGAGCTAGAGGCCAAAATCTACAGGTAGGCACTTTGCAAAAAACACCTCTGTTTTCTTTAAAAGAAATGTGATGTGTGCATGTTGCGGTTTGGGGCATTTCCTGTCGCAGGCGCTAGGCCTACCCACACAAGTGAGGTATCATTTTTATCGGGAGACTTGGGGGAACGCTGGGTGGAAGGAAATTTGCGGCTCCTCTCTGATTCCAGAACTTTCTGTCACCAAAATTTGAGGAAAATGGGTTTTTTTAGCCACATTTTGAGGTTTGCAAAGGATTCTGGGTAACAGAATCTGGTCAGAGCCCCACAAGTCACCCCATCTTGGATTCCCCTAGGTCTCTAGTTTTAAAAAATGCACAGGTTTGGTAGGTTTCCCTAGGTGCCGGCTGAGCTAGAGGCCAAAATCTACAGGTAGGCACTTTGCAAAAAACACCTCTGTTTTCTTTAAAAGAAATGTGATGTGTGCATGTTGCGGTTTGGGGCATTTCCTTTTCGCAGGCGCTAGGCCTACCCACACAAGTGAGGTATCATTTTTATCGGGAGACTTGGGGGAACGCTGGGTGGAAGGAAATTTGTGGCTCCTCTCTGATTCCAGAACTTTCTGTCACCAAAATGTGAGGAAAATGGGTTTTTTTAGCCACATTTTGAGGGTTGCATAGGATTCTGGGTAACAGAATCTGGTCAGAGCCCCACAAGTCACCCCATCTTGGATTCCCCTAGGTCTCTAGTTTTAAAAAATATGCAGGTTTGGTAGGTTTCCCTAGGTGCCGGCTGAGCTAGAGGCCAAAATCTACAGGTAGGCACTTTGCAAAAAACACCTCTGTTTTCTTTAAAAAAAATGTGATGTGTGCATGTTGCGGTTTGGGGCATTTCCTGTCGCAGGCGCTAGGCCTACCCACACAAGTGAGGTATCATTTTTATCGGGAGACTTGGGGGAACGCTGGGTGGAAGGAAATTTGCGGCTCCTCTCTGATTCCAGAACTTTCTGTCACCAAAATTTGAGGAAAATGTGTTTTTTTAGCCACATTTTGAGGTTTGCAAAGGATTCTGGGTAACAGAATCTGGTCAGAGCCCCACAAGTCACCCCATCTTGGATTCCCCTAGGTCTCTAGTTTTCAAAAATATGCAGGTTTGGTAGGTTTCCCTAGGTGCCGGCTGAGCTAGAGGCCAAAATCTACAGGTAGGCACTTTGCAAAAAACACCTCTGTTTTCTTTCAAAAAATTTGATGTGTCCACGTTGCGTTTTGGGGCATTTCCTGTCGCGGGCGCTAGGCCTACCCACACAAGTGAGGTATCATTTTTATCGAGAGACTTGGGGGAACGCTGGGTGGAAGGAAATTTGTGGCTCCTCTCTGATTCCAGAACTTTCTGTCACCAAAATTTGAGGAAAATGTGTTTTTTTAGCCACATTTTGAGGTTTGCAAAGGATTCTGGGTAACAGAACCTGGTCAGAGCCCCACAAGTCACCCCATCTTGGATTCCCCTAGGTCTCTAGTTTTCAAAAATGCATAGGTTTGGTAGGTTTCCCTAGGTGCCGGCAGAGCTAGAGGCCAAAATCTACAGCCACTTTGCAAAAAAACACCTCTGTTTTCTTTAAAAAAATGTGATGTGTGCACGTTGCGGTTTAGGGCATTTCCTGTCGCGGGCGCTAGGCCTACCCACACAAGGGAGGTATCATTTTTATCGGGAGACTTGTGGGAACGCTGATTGGAAGGAAATTTGTGGCTCCTCTCTGATTCCAGAACTTTCTGTCACCAAAATGTGAGGAAAATGGGTTTTTTTAGCCACATTTTGAGGGTTGCAAAGGATTCTGGGTAACAGAATCTGGTCAGAGCCCCACAAGTCACCCCATCTTGGATTCCCCTAAGTCTCAAGTTTTCAAAAATATGCAGGTTTGGTAGGTTTCCCTAGGTGCCGGCTGAGCTAGAGGCCAAAATCTACAGGTAGGCACTTTGCAAAAAACACCTCTGTTTTCTTTCAAAAAATTTGATGTGTCCACGTTGCGTTTTGGGGCATTTCCTGTCGCGGGCGCTAGGCCTACCCACACAAGTGAGGTATCATTTTTATCGAGAGACTTAGGGGAACGCTGGGTGGAAGGAAATTTGTGGCTCCTCTCTGATTCCAGAACTTTCTGTCACCAAAATTTGAGGAAAATGTGTTTTTTTAGCCACATTTTGAGGTTTGCAAAGGATTCTAGGTAACAGAACCTGGTCAGAGCCCCACAAGTCACCCCATCTTGGATTCCCCTAGGTCTCTAGTTTTCAAAAATGCGCAGGTTTGGTAGGTTTCCCTAGGTGCCGGCTGAGCTAGAGGCCAAAATCTACAGGTAGGCACTTTGCAAAAAACACCTCTGTTTTCTTTAAAAAAATTTGATGTGTCCACGTTGCGTTTTGGGGCATTTCCTGTCGCGGGCGCTAGGCCTACCCACACAAGGGAGGTATCATTTTTATCGGGAGACTTGGGGAACGCTGGGTGGAAGGAAATTTGTGGCTCCTCTCTGATTCCAGAACTTTCTGTCACCAAAATGTGAGGAAAATGTGTTTTTTTAGCCACATTTTGAGGTTTGCAAAGGATTATGGGTAACAGAACCTGGTCAGAGCCCCACAAGTCACCCCATCTTGGATTCCCCTAGGTCTCTAGTTTTCAAAAATGCATAGGTTCGGTAGGTTTGCCTAGGTGCCGGCTGAGGTAGAGGCCAAAATCTACAGGTAGGCACTTTGCAAAAAACACCTCTGTTTTCTTTAAAAAAATGTGATGTGTGCATGTTGCGGTTTGGGGCATTTCCTGTCGCAGGCGCTAGGCCTACCCACACAAGTGAGGTATCATTTTTATCGGGAGACTTGGGGGAACGCTGGGTGGAAGGAAATTTGCGGCTCCTCTCTGATTCCAGAACTTTCTGTCACCAAAATTTGAGGAAAATGTGTTTTTTTAGCCACATTTTGAGGTTTGCAAAGGATTCTGGGTAACAGAATCTGGTCAGAGCCCCACAAGTCACCCCATCTTGGATTCCCCTAGGTCTCTAGTTTTAAAAAATGCACAGGTTTGGTAGGTTTCCCTAGGTGCCGGCTGAGCTAGAGGCCAAAATCTACAGGTAGGCACTTTGCAAAAAACACCTCTGTTTTCTTTAAAAGAAATGTGATGTGTGCATGTTGCGGTTTGGGGCATTTCCTGTCGCAGGCGCTAGGCCTACCCACACAAGTGAGGTATCATTTTTATCGGGAGACTTGGGGGAACGCTGGGTGGAAGGAAATTTGTGGCTCCTCTCTGATTCCAGAACTTTCTGTCACCAAAATGTGAGGAAAATGGGTTTTTTTAGCCACATTTTGAGGGTTGCATAGGATTCTGGGTAACAGAATCTGGTCAGAGCCCCACAAGTCACCCCATCTTGGATTCCCCTAGGTCTCTAGTTTTAAAAAATATGCAGGTTTGGTAGGTTTCCCTAGGTGCCGGCTGAGCTAGAGGCCAAAATCTACAGGTAGGCACTTTGCAAAAAACACCTCTGTTTTCTTTAAAAAAAATGTGATGTGTGCATGTTGCGGTTTGGGGCATTTCCTGTCGCAGGCGCTAGGCCTACCCACACAAGTGAGGTATCATTTTTATCGGGAGACTTGGGGGAACGCTGGGTGGAAGGAAATTTGCGGCTCCTCTCTGATTCCAGAACTTTCTGTCACCAAAATTTGAGGAAAATGTGTTTTTTTAGCCACATTTTGAGGTTTGCAAAGGATTCTGGGTAACAGAATCTGGTCAGAGCCCCACAAGTCACCCCATCTTGGATTCCCCTAGGTCTCTAGTTTTCAAAAATGCACAGGTTTGGTAGGTTTCCCTAGGTGCCGGCTGAGCTAGAGGCCAAAATCTACAGGTAGGCACTTTGCAAAAAACACCTCTGTTTTCTTTAAAAAAATGTGATGTGTGCATGTTGCGGTTTGGGGCATTTCCTGTCGCAGGCGCTAGGCCTACCCACACAAGTGAGGTATCATTTTTATCGGGAGACTTGTGGGAACGCTGAGTGGAAGGAAATTTGTGGCTCCTCTCTGATTCCAGAACTTTCTGTCACCAAAATGTGACGAAAATGGGTTTTTTTAGCCACATTTTGAGGGTTGCAAAGGATTCTGGGTAACAGAATCTGGTCAGAGCCCCACAAGTCACCCCATCTTGGATTCCCCTAGGTCTCTAGTTTTCAAAAATATGCAGGTTTGGTAGGTTTCCCTAGGTGCCGGCTGAGCTAGAGGCCACAATCTATAGGTAGGCACTTTGCAAAAAACACCTCTGTTTTCTTTCAAAAAATTTGATGTGTCCAAGTTGCGTTTTGGGGCATTTCCTGTTGCGGGCGCTAGGCCTACCCACACAAGTGAGGTATCATTTTTATCGAGAGACTTGGGGGAACGCTGGGTGGAAGGAAATTTGTGGCTCCTCTATGATTCCAGAACTTTCTGTCACCAAAATGTGAGGAAAATTTGTTTTTTTAGCCACATTTTGAGGTTTGCAAAGGATTCTGGGTAACAGAACCTGGTCAGAGCCCCACAAGTCACCCCATCTTGGATTCCCCTAGGTCTCTAGTTTTCAAAAATGCATAGGTTTGGTAGGTTTCCCTAGGTGCCGGCAGAGCTAGAGGCCAAAATCTACAGGCACTTTGCAAAAAAAACCTCTGTTTTCTTTAAAAAAATGTGATGTGTGCACGTTGCGGTTTAGGGCATTTCCTGTCGCTAGGCCTACCCACACAAGGGAGGTATCATTTTTATCGGGAGACTTGTGGGAACGCTGGGTGGAAGGAAATTTGTGGCTCCTCTCTGATTCCTGAACTTTCTGTCACCAAAATTTGAGGAAAATGTGTTTTTTTAGCCACATTTTGAGGTTTGCAAAGGATTCTGGGTAACAGAATCTGGTCAGAGCCCCACAAGTCACCCCATCTTGGATTCCCCTAGGTCTCTAGTTTTCAAAAATGCACAGGTTTGGTAGGTTTCCCTAGGTGCCGGCTGAGCTAGAGGCCAAAATCTACAGGTAGGCACTTTGCAAAAAACAGCTCTGTTTTCTTTAAAAAAATGTGATGTGTGCATGTTGTGGTTTGGGGCATTTCCTGTCGCAGGCGCTAGGCCTACCCACACAAGTGAGGTATCATTTTTATCGGGAGACTTGGGGGAACGCTGGGTGGAAGGAAATTTGTGGCTCCTCTCTGATTCCAGAACTTTCTGTCACCAAAATGTGAGGAAAATTGGTTTTTTTAGCCACATTTTGAGGGTTGCAAAGGATTCTGGGTAACAGAATCTGGTCAGAGCCCCACAAGTCACCCCATCTTGGATTCCCCTAGGTCTCTAGTTTTTAAAAATGCGCAGGTTTGGTAGGTTTCCCTAGGTGCCGGCTGAGCTAGAGGCCAAAATCTACAGGTAGGCACTTTGCAAAAAACACCTCTGTTTTCTTTCAAAAAATTTGATGTGTCCACGTTGCGTTTTGGGGCATTTCCTGTCGCGGGCGCTAGGCCTACCCACACAAGTGAGGTATCATTTTTATTGAGAGACTTGGGGGAACGCTGGGTGGAAGGAAATTTGTGGCTCCTCTCTGATTCCAGAACTTTCTGTCACCAAAATTTGAGGAAAATGTGTTTTTTTAGCCACATTTTGAGGTTTGCAAAGGATTCTGGGTAACAGAACCTGGTCAGAGCCCCACAAGTCACCCCATCTTGGATTCCCCTAGGTCTCTAGTTTTCAAAAATGCATAGGTTTGGTAGGTTTCCCTAGGTGCCGGCAGAGCTAGAGACCAAAATCTACAGGCACTTTGCAAAAAAACACCTCTGTTTTCTTGAAAAAAATGTGATGTGTGCACGTTGCGGTTTAGGGCATTTCCTGTCGCGGGCGCTAGGCCTACCCACACAAGGGAGGTATCATTTTTATCGGGAGACTTGGGGAACGCTGGGTGGAAGGAAATTTGTGGCTCCTCTCTGATTCCAGAACTTTCTGTCACCAAAATGTGAGGAAAATGTGTTTTTTTAGCCACATTTTGAGGTTTGCAAAGGATTATGGGTAACAGAACCTGGTCAGAGCCCCACAAGTCACCCCATCTTGGATTCCCCTAGGTCTCTAGTTTTCAAAAATGCATAGGTTTGGTAGGTTTGCCTAGGTGCCGGCTGAGGTAGAGGCCAAAATCTACAGGTAGGCACTTTGCAAAAAACACCTCTGTTTTCTTTAAAAAAATGTGATGTGTGCATGTTGCGGTTTGGGGCATTTCCTGTCGCAGGCGCTAGGCCTACCCACACAAGTGAGGTATCATTTTTATCGAGAGTTGGGGGAACGCTGGGTGGAAGGAAATTTGCGGCTCCTCTCTGATTCCAGAACTTTCTGTCACCAAAATTTGAGGAAAATGTGTTTTTTTAGCCACATTTTGAGGTTTGCAAAGGATTCTGGGTAACAGAATCTGGTCAGAGCCCCACAAGTCACCCCATCTTGGATTCCCCTAGGTCTCTAGTTTTAAAAAATGCACAGGTTTGGGAGGTTTCCCTAGGTGCCGGCTGAGCTAGAGGCCAAAATCTACAGGTAGGCACTTTGCAAAAAACACCTCTGTTTTCTTTAAAAAAAATGTGATGTGTGCATGTTGCGGTTTGGGGCATTTCCTATCGCAGGCGCTAGGCCTACCCACACAAGTGAGGTATCATTTTTATCGGGAGACTTGGGGGAACGCTGGGTGGAAGGAAATTTGTGGCTCCTCTCTGATTCCAGAACTTTCTGTCACGAAAATGTGAGGAAAATGGTTTTTTTTAGCCACATTTTGAGGGTTGCATAGGATTCTGGGTAACAGAATCTGGTCAGAGCCCCACAAGTCACCCCATCTTGGATTCCCCTAGGTCTCTAGTTTTAAAAAATATGCAGGTTTGGTAGGTTTCCCTAGGTGCCGGCTGAGCTAGAGGCCAAAATCTACAAGTAGGCACTTTGCAAAAAACACCTCTGTTTTCTTTAAAAAAAATGTGATGTGTGTATGTTGCGGTTTGGGGCATTTCCTGTCGCAGGCGCTAGGCCTACCCACACAAGTGAGGTATCATTTTTATCGGGAGACTTGGGGGAACGCTGGGTGGAAGGAAATTTGCGGCTCCTCTCTGATTCCAGAACTTTCTGTCACCAAAATTTGAGGAAAATGTGTTTTTTTAGCCACATTTTGAGGTTTGCAAAGGATTCTGGGTAACAGAATCTGGTCAGAGCCCCACAAGTCACCCCATCTTGGATTCCCCTAGGTCTCTAGTTTTCAAAAATGCACAGGTTTGGTAGGTTTCCCTAGGTGCCGGCTGAGCTAGAGGCCAAAATCTACAGGTAGGCACTTTGCAAAAAACACCTCTGTTTTCTTTAAAAAAATGTGATGTGTGCATGTTGCGGTTTGGGGCATTTCCTGTCGCAGGCGCTAGGCCTACCCACACAAGTGAGGTATCATTTTTATCGGGTGACTTGTGGGAACGCTGAGTGGAAGGAAATTTGTGGCTCCTCTCTGATTCCAGAACTTTCTGTCACCAAAATGTGACGAAAATTGGTTTTTTTAGCCACATTTTGAGGGTTGCAAAGGATTCTGGGTAACAGAATCTGGTCAGAGCCCCACAAGTCACCCCATCTTGGATTCCCCTAGGTCTCTAGTTTTCAAAAATATGCAGGTTTGGTAGGTTTCCCTAGGTGCCGGCTGAGCTAGAGGCCAAAATCTATAGGTAGGCACTTTGCAAAAAACACCTCTGTTTTCTTTAAAAAAATTTGATGTGTCCAAGTTGCGTTTTGGGGCATTTCCTGTTGCGGGCGCTAGGCCTACCCACACAAGTGAGGTATCATTTTTATCGAGAGACTTGGGGGAACGCTGGGTGGAAGGAAATTTGTGGCTCCTCTATGATTCCAGAACTATCTGTCACCAAAATGTGAGGAAAATTTGTTTTTTTAGCCACATTTTGAGGTTTGCAAAGGATTCTGGGTAACAGAACCTGGTCAGAGCCCCACAAGTCACCCCATCTTGGATTCCCCTAGGTCTCTAGTTTTCAAAAATGCATAGGTTTGGTAGGTTTCCCTAGGTGCCGGCAGAGCTAGAGGCCAAAATCTACAGGCACTTTGCAAAAAAACACCTCTGTTTTCTTTAAAAAAATGTGATGTGTGCACGTTGCGGTTTAGGGCATTTCCTGTCGCTAGGCCTACCCACACAAGGGAGGTATCATTTTTATCGGGAGACTTGTGGGAACGCTGGGTGGAAGGAAATTTGTGGCTCCTCTCTGATTCCAGAACTTTCTGTCACCAAAATTTGAGGAAAATGTGTTTTTTTAGCCACATTTTGAGGTTTGCAAAGGATTCTGGGTAACAGAATCTGGTCAGAGCCCCACAAGTCACCCCATCTTGGATTCCCCTAGGTCTCTAGTTTTCAAAAATGCACAGGTTTGGTAGGTTTCCCTAGGTGCCGGCTGAGCTAGAGGCCAAAATCTACAGGTAGGCACTTTGCAAAAAACAGCTCTGTTTTCTTTAAAAAAATTTGATGTGTGCATGTTGCGGTTTGGGGCATTTCCTGTCGCAGGCGCTAGGCCTACCCACACAAGTGAGGTATCATTTTTATCGGGAGACTTGGGGGAACGCTGGGTGGAAGGAAATTTGTGGCTCCTCTCTGATTCCAGAACTTTCTGTCACCAAAATGTGAGGAAAATTGGTTTTTTTAGCCACATTTTGAGGGTTGCAAAGGATTCTGGGTAACAGAATCTGGTCAGAGCCCCACAAGTCACCCCATCTTGGATTCCCCTAGGTCTCTAGTTTTCAAAAATATGCAGGTTTGGTAGGTTTCCCTAGGTGCCGGCTGAGCTAGAGGCCAAAATCTACAGGTAGGCACTTTGCAAAAAACAGCTCTGTTTTCTTTAAAAAAATGTGATGTGTGCATGTTGCGGTTTGGGGCATTTCCTGTCGCAGGCGCTAGGCCTACCCACACAAGTGAGGTATCATTTTTATCGGGAGACTTGGGGGAACGCTGGGTGGAAGGAAATTTGTGGCTCCTCTCTGATTCCAGAACTTTCTGTCACCAAAATGTGAGGAAAATTGGTTTTTTTAGCCACATTTTGAGGGTTGCAAAGGATTCTGGGTAACAGAATCTGGTCAGAGCCCCACAAGTCACCCCATCTTGGATTCCCCTAGGTCTCTAGTTTTCAAAAATATGCAGGTTTGGTAGGTTTCCCTAGGTGCCGGCTGAGCTAGAGGCCAAAATCTACAGGTAGGCACTTTGCAAAAAACACCTCTGTTTTCTTTAAAAAAATGTGATGTGTGCATGTTGCGGTTTGGGGCATTTCCTGTCGCAGGCGCTAGGCCTACCCACACAAGTGAGGTATCATTTTTATCGGGAGACTTGGGGGAACGCTGGGTGGAAGGAAATTTGTGGCTCCTCTCTGATTCCAGAACTTTCTGTCACCAAAATGTGAGGAAAATGGGTTTTTTTAGCCACATTTTGAGGGTTGCAAAGGATTCTGGGTAACAGAATCTGGTCAGAGCCCCACAAGTCACCCCATCTTGGATTCCCCTAGGTCTCTAGTTTTCAAAAATATGCAGGTTTGGTAGGTTTCCCTAGGTGCCGGCTGAGCTAGAGGCCAAAATCTACAGGTAGGCACTTTGCAAAAAACACCTCTGTTTTCTTTAAAAAAATGTGATGTGTGCATGTTGCGGTTTGGGGCATTTCCTGTCGCAGGCGCTAGGCATACCCACACAAGTGAGGTATCATTTTTATCGGGAGACTTGGGGGAACGCTGGGTGGAAGGAAATTTGCGGCTCCTCTCTGATTCCAGAACTTTCAGTCACCAAAATTTGAGGAAAATGTGTTTTTTTAGCCACATTTTGAGGTTTGC
The DNA here is from genome assembly GCF_031143425.1 of Pleurodeles waltl. Taxonomy (NCBI): domain Eukaryota; kingdom Metazoa; phylum Chordata; class Amphibia; order Caudata; family Salamandridae; genus Pleurodeles; species Pleurodeles waltl. The sequence continues at coordinate 403,402,191 of NC_090442.1, read as the reverse complement.
AAAGGATTCTGGGTAACAGAATCTGGTCAGAGCCCCACAAGTCACCCCATCTTGGATTCCCCTAGGTCTCTAGTTTTCAAAAATGCACAGGTTTGGTAGGTTTCCCTAGGTGCCGGCTGAGCTAGAGGCCAAAATCTACAGGTAGGCACTTTGCAAAAAACACCTCTGTTTTCTTTAAAAAAATGTGATGTGTGCATGTTGCGGTTTGGGGCATTTCCTGTCGCAGGCGCTAGGCCTACCCACACAAGTGAGGTATCATTTTTATCGGGAGACTTGTGGGAACGCTGGGTGGAAGGAAATTTGTGGCTCCTCTCTGATTCCAGAACTTTCTGTCACCAAAATGTGACGAAAATGGGTTTTTTTAGCCACATTTTGAGGGTTGCAAAGGATTCTGGGTAACAGAATCTGGTCAGAGCCCCACAAGTCACCCCATCTTGGATTCCCCTAGGTCTCTAGTTTTCAAAAATATGCAGGTTTGGTAGGTTTCCCTAGGTGCCGGCTGAGCTAGAGGCCAAAATCTACAGGTAGGCACTTTGCAAAAAACACCTCTGTTTTCTTTAAAAAAATGTGATGTGTGCATGTTGCGGTTTGGGGCATTTCCTGTCGCAGGCGCTAGGCCTACCCACACAAGTGAGGTATCATTTTTATCGGGAGACTTGGGGGAACGCTGGGTGGAAGGAAATTTGTGGCTCCTCTCTGATTCCAGAACTTTCTGTCACCAAAATGTGAGGAAAATTGGTTTTTTTAGCCACATTTTGAGGGTTGCAAAGGATTCTGGGTAACAGAATCTGGTCAGAGCCCCACAAGTCACCCCATCTTGGATTCCCCTAGGTCTCTAGTTTTCAAAAATATGCAGGTTTGGTAGGTTTCCCTAGGTGCCGGCTGAGCTAGAGGCCAAAATCTACAGGTAGGCACTTTGCAAAAAACACCTCTGTTTTCTTTTAAAAAATGTGATGTGTGCATGTTGCGGTTTGGGGCATTTCCTGTCGCAGGCGCTAGGCCTACCCACACAAGTGAGGTATCATTTTTATCGGGAGACTTGGGGGAACGCTGGGTGGAAGGAAATTTGTGGCTCCTCTCTGATTCCAGAACTTTCTGTCACCAAAATGTGAGGAAAATGGGTTTTTTTAGCCACATTTTGAGGGTTGCAAAGGATTCTGGGTAACAGAATCTGGTCAGAGCCCCACAAGTCACCCCATCTTGGATTCCCCTAGGTCTCTAGTTTTCAAAAATATGCAGGTTTGGTAGGTTTCCCTAGGTGCCGGCTGAGCTAGAGGCCAAAATCTACAGGTAGGCACTTTGCAAAAAACACCTCTGTTTTCTTTAAAAAAATGTGATGTGTGCATGTTGCGGTTTGGGGCATTTCCTGTCGCAGGCGCTAGGCATACCCACACAAGTGAGGTATCATTTTTATCGGGAGACTTGGGGGAACGCTGGGTGGAAGGAAATTTGCGGCTCCTCTCTGATTCCAGAACTTTCAGTCACCAAAATTTGAGGAAAATGTGTTTTTTTAGCCACATTTTGAGGTTTGCAAAGGATTCTGGGTAACAGAATCTGGTCAGAGCCCCACAAGTCACCCCATCTTGGATTCCCCTAGGTCTCTAGTTTTCAAAAATGCACAGGTTTGGTAGGTTTCCCTAGGTGCCGGCTGAGCTAGAGGCCAAAATCTACAGGTAGGCACTTTGCAAAAAACACCTCTGTTTTCTTTAAAAAAATGTGATGTGTGCATGTTGCGGTTTGGGGCATTTCCTGTCGCAGGCGCTAGGCCTACCCACACAAGTGAGGTATCATTTTTATCGGGAGACTTGTGGGAACGCTGGGTGGAAGGAAATTTGTGGCTCCTCTCTGATTCCAGAACTTTCTGTCACCAAAATGTGACGAAAATGGGTTTTTTTAGCCACATTTTGAGGGTTGCAAAGGATTCTGGGTAACAGAATCTGGTCAGAGCCCCACAAGTCACCCCATCTTGGATTCCCCTAGGTCTCTAGTTTTCAAAAATGCACAGGTTTGGTAGGTTTCCCTAGGTGCCGGCTGAGCTAGAGGCCAAAATCTACAGGTAGGCACTTTGCAAAAAACACCTCTGTTTTCTTTAAAAAAATGTGATGTGTGCATGTTGCGGTTTGGGGCATTTCCTGTCGCAGGCGCTAGGCCTACCCACACAAGTGAGGTATCATTTTTATCGGGAGACTTGGGGGAACGCTGGGTGGAAGGAAATTTGTGGCTCCTCTCTGATTCCAGAACTTTCTGTCACCAAAATGTGAGGAAAATGGGTTTTTTTAGCCACATTTTGAGGGTTGCAAAGGATTCTGGGTAACAGAATCTGGTCAGAGCCCCACAAGTCACCCCATCTTGGATTCCCCTAGGTCTCTAGTTTTCAAAAATGCGCAGGTTTGGTAGGTTTCCCTAGGTGCCGGCTGAGCTAGAGGCCAAAATGTACAGGTAGGCACTTTGCAAAAAACACCTCTGTTTTCTTTAAAAAAATGTGATGTGTGCATGTTGCGGTTTGGGGCATTTCCTGTCGCAGGCGCTAGGCCTACCCACACAAGTGAGGTATCATTTTTATCGGGAGACTTGTGGGAACGCTGGGTGGAAGGAAATTTGTGGCTCCTCTCTGATTCCAGAACTTTCTGTCACCAAAATGTGACGAAAATGGTTTTTTTTAGCCACATTTTGAGGGTTGCAAAGGATTCTGGGTAACAGAATCTGGTCAGAGCCCCACAAGTCACCCCATCTTGGATTCCCCTAGGTCTCTAGTTTTCAAAAATATGCAGGTTTGGTAGGTTTCCCTAGGTGCCGGCTGAGCTAGAGGCCAAAATCTACAGGTAGGCACTTTGCAAAAAACACCTCTGTTTTCTTTAAAAAAATGTGATGTGTGCATGTTGCGGTTTGGGGCATTTCCTGTCGCAGGCGCTAGGCCTTCCCACACAAGTGAGGTATCATTTTTATCGGGAGACTTGTGGGAACGCTGAGTGGAAGGAAATTTGTGGCTCCTCTCTGATTCCAGAACTTTCTGTCACCAAAATGTGACGAAAATGGGTTTTTTTAGCCACATTTTGAGGGTTGCAAAGGATTCTGGGTAACAGAATCTGGTCAGAGCCCCACAAGTCACCCCATCTTGGATTCCCCTAGGTCTCTAGTTTTCAAAAATATGCAGGTTTGGTAGGTTTCCCTAGGTGCCGGCTGAGCTAGAGGCCACAATCTATAGGTAGGCACTTTGCAAAAAACACCTCTGTTTTCTTTCAAAAAATTTGATGTGTCCAAGTTGCGTTTTGGGGCATTTCCTGTTGCGGGCGCTAGGCCTACCCACACAAGTGAGGTATCATTTTTATCGAGAGACTTGGGGGAACGCTGGGTGGAAGGAAATTTGTGGCTCCTCTATGATTCCAGAACTTTCTGTCACCAAAATGTGAGGAAAATTTGTTTTTTTAGCCACATTTTGAGGTTTGCAAAGGATTCTGGGTAACAGAACCTGGTCAGAGCCCCACAAGTCACCCCATCTTGGATTCCCCTAGGTCTCTAGTTTTCAAAAATGCATAGGTTTGGTAGGTTTCCCTAGGTGCCGGCAGAGCTAGAGGCCAAAATCTACAGGCACTTTGCAAAAAAAACCTCTGTTTTCTTTAAAAAAATGTGATGTGTGCACGTTGCGGTTTAGGGCATTTCCTGTCGCTAGGCCTACCCACACAAGGGAGGTATCATTTTTATCGGGAGACTTGTGGGAACGCTGGGTGGAAGGAAATTTGTGGCTCCTCTCTGATTCCTGAACTTTCTGTCACCAAAATTTGAGGAAAATGTGTTTTTTTAGCCACATTTTGAGGTTTGCAAAGGATTCTGGGTAACAGAATCTGGTCAGAGCCCCACAAGTCACCCCATCTTGGATTCCCCTAGGTCTCTAGTTTTCAAAAATGCACAGGTTTGGTAGGTTTCCCTAGGTGCCGGCTGAGCTAGAGGCCAAAATCTACAGGTAGGCACTTTGCAAAAAACAGCTCTGTTTTCTTTAAAAAAATGTGATGTGTGCATGTTGCGGTTTGGGGCATTTCCTGTCGCAGGCGCTAGGCCTACCCACACAAGTGAGGTATCATTTTTATCGGGAGACTTGGGGGAACGCTGGGTGGAAGGAAATTTGTGGCTCCTCTCTGATTCCAGAACTTTCTGTCACCAAAATGTGAGGAAAATGTGTTTTTTTAGCCACATTTTGAGGGTTGCAAAGGATTCTGGGTAACAGAATCTGGTCAGAGCCCCACAAGTCACCCCATCTTGGATTCCCCTAGGTCTCTAGTTTTTAAAAATGCGCAGGTTTGGTAGGTTTCCCTAGGTGCCGGCTGAGCTAGAGGCCAAAATCTACAGGTAGGCACTTTGCAAAAAACACCTCTGTTTTCTTTCAAAAAATTTGATGTGTCCACGTTGCGTTTTGGGGCATTTCCTGTCGCGGGCGCTAGGCCTACCCACACAAGTGAGGTATCATTTTTATTGAGAGACTTGGGGGAACGCTGGGTGGAAGGAAATTTGTGGCTCCTCTCTGATTCCAGAACTTTCTGTCACCAAAATTTGAGGAAAATGTGTTTTTTTAGCCACATTTTGAGGTTTGCAAAGGATTCTGGGTAACAGAACCTGGTCAGAGCCCCACAAGTCACCCCATCTTGGATTCCCCTAGGTCTCTAGTTTTCAAAAATGCATAGGTTTGGTAGGTTTCCCTAGGTGCCCGCAGAGCTAGAGACCAAAATCTACAGGCACTTTGCAAAAAAACACCTCTGTTTTCTTGAAAAAAATGTGATGTGTGCACGTTGCGGTTTAGGGCATTTCCTGTCGCGGGCGCTAGGCCTACCCACACAAGGGAGGTATCATTTTTATCGGGAGACTTGGGGAACGCTGGGTGGAAGGAAATTTGTGGCTCCTCTCTGATTCCAGAACTTTCTGTCACCAAAATGTGAGGAAAATGTGTTTTTTTAGCCACATTTTGAGGTTTGCAAAGGATTATGGGTAACAGAACCTGGTCAGAGCCCCACAAGTCACCCCATCTTGGATTCCCCTAGGTCTCTAGTTTTCAAAAATGCATAGGTTTGGTAGGTTTGCCTAGGTGCCGGCTGAGGTAGAGGCCAAAATCTACAGGTAGGCACTTTGCAAAAAACACCTCTGTTTTCTTTAAAAAAATGTGATGTGTGCATGTTGCGGTTTGGGGCATTTCCTGTCGCAGGCGCTAGGCCTACCCACACAAGTGAGGTATCATTTTTATCGGGAGACTTGGGGGAACGCTGGGTGGAAGGAAATTTGCGGCTCCTCTCTGATTCCAGAACTTTCTGTCACCAAAATTTGAGGAAAATGTGTTTTTTTAGCCACATTTTGAGGTTTGCAAAGGATTCTGGGTAACAGAATCTGGTCAGAGCCCCACAAGTCACCCCATCTTGGATTCCCCTAGGTCTCTAGTTTTAAAAAATGCACAGGTTTGGGAGGTTTCCCTAGGTGCCGGCTGAGCTAGAGGCCAAAATCTACAGGTAGGCACTTTGCAAAAAACACCTCTGTTTTCTTTAAAAAAAATGTGATGTGTGCATGTTGCGGTTTGGGGCATTTCCTATCGCAGGCGCTAGGCCTACCCACACAAGTGAGGTATCATTTTTATCGGGAGACTTGGGGGAACGCTGGGTGGAAGGAAATTTGTGGCTCCTCTCTGATTCCAGAACTTTCTGTCACGAAAATGTGAGGAAAATGGTTTTTTTTAGCCACATTTTGAGGGTTGCATAGGATTCTGGGTAACAGAATCTGGTCAGAGCCCCACAAGTCACCCCATCTTGGATTCCCCTAGGTCTCTAGTTTTAAAAAATATGCAGGTTTGGTAGGTTTCCCTAGGTGCCGGCTGAGCTAGAGGCCAAAATCTACAAGTAGGCACTTTGCAAAAAACACCTCTGTTTTCTTTAAAAAAAATGTGATGTGTGTATGTTGCGGTTTGGGGCATTTCCTGTCGCAGGCGCTAGGCCTACCCACACAAGTGAGGTATCATTTTTATCGGGAGACTTGGGGGAACGCTGGGTGGAAGGAAATTTGTGGCTCCTCTCTGATTCCAGAACTTTCTGTCACCAAAATTTGAGGAAAATGTGTTTTTTTAGCCACATTTTGAGGTTTGCAAAGGATTCTGGGTAACAGAATCTGGTCAGAGCCCCACAAGTCACCCCATCTTGGATTCCCCTAGGTCTCTAGTTTTCAAAAATGCACAGGTTTGGTAGGTTTCCCTAGGTGCCGGCTGAGCTAGAGGCCAAAATCTACAGGTAGGCACTTTGCAAAAAACACCTCTGTTTTCTTTAAAAAAATGTGATGTGTGCATGTTGCGGTTTGGGGCATTTCCTGTCGCAGGCGCTAGGCCTACCCACACAAGTGAGGTATCATTTTTATCGGGTGACTTGTGGGAACGCTGAGTGGAAGGAAATTTGTGGCTCCTCTCTGATTCCAGAACTTTCTGTCACCAAAATGTGACGAAAATGGGTTTTTTTAGCCACATTTTGAGGGTTGCAAAGGATTCTGGGTAACAGAATCTGGTCAGAGCCCCACAAGTCACCCCATCTTGGATTCCCCTAGGTCTCTAGTTTTCAAAAATATGCAGGTTTGGTAGGTTTCCCTAGGTGCCGGCTGAACTAGAGGCCAAAATCTATAGGTAGGCACTTTGCAAAAAACACCTCTGTTTTCTTTCAAAAAATTTGATGTGTCCAAGTTGCGTTTTGGGGCATTTCCTGTTGCGGGCGCTAGGCCTACCCACACAAGTGAGGTATCATTTTTATCGAGAGACTTGGGGGAACGCTGGGTGGAAGGAAATTTGTGGCTCCTCTATGATTCCAGAACTATCTGTCACCAAAATGTGAGGAAAATTTGTTTTTTTAGCCACATTTTGAGGTTTGCAAAGGATTCTGGGTAACAGAACCTGGTCAGAGCCCCACAAGTCACCCCATCTTGGATTCCCCTAGGTCTCTAGTTTTCAAAAATGCATAGGTTTGGTAGGTTTCCCTAGGTGCCGGCAGAGCTAGAGGCCAAAATCTACAGGCACTTTGCAAAAAAACACCTCTGTTTTCTTTAAAAAAATGTGATGTGTGCACGTTGCGGTTTAGGGCATTTCCTGTCGCTAGGCCTACCCACACAAGGGAGGTATCATTTTTATCGGGAGACTTGTGGGAACGCTGGGTGGAAGGAAATTTGTGGCTCCTCTCTGATTCCAGAACTTTCTGTCACCAAAATTTGAGGAAAATGTGTTTTTTTAGCCACATTTTGAGGTTTGCAAAGGATTCTGGGTAACAGAATCTGATCAGAGCCCCACAAGTCACCCCATCTTGGATTCCCCTAGGTCTCTAGTTTTCAAAAATGCACAGGTTTGGTAGGTTTCCCTAGGTGCCGGCTGAGCTAGAGGCCAAAATCTACAGGTAGGCACTTTGCAAAAAACAGCTCTGTTTTCTTTAAAAAAATTTGATGTGTGCATGTTGCGGTTTGGGGCATTTCCTGTCGCAGGCGCTAGGCCTACCCACACAAGTGAGGTATCATTTTTATCGGGAGACTTGGGGGAACGCTGGGTGGAAGGAAATTTGTGGCTCCTCTCTGATTCCAGAACTTTCTGTCACCAAAATGTGAGGAAAATTGGTTTTTTTAGCCACATTTTGAGGGTTGCAAAGGATTCTGGGTAACAGAATCTGGTCAGAGCCCCACAAGTCACCCCATCTTGGATTCCCCTAGGTCTCTAGTTTTCAAAAATATGCAGGTTTGGTAGGTTTCCCTAGGTGCCGGCTGAGCTAGAGGCCAAAATCTACAGGTAGGCACTTTGCAAAAAACAGCTCTGTTTTCTTTAAAAAAATGTGATGTGTGCATGTTGCGGTTTGGGGCATTTCCTGTCGCAGGCGCTAGGCCTACCCACACAAGTGAGGTATCATTTTTATCGGGAGACTTGGGGGAACGCTGGGTGGAAGGAAATTTGTGGCTCCTCTCTGATTCCAGAACTTTCTGTCACCAAAATGTGAGGAAAATTGGTTTTTTTAGCCACATTTTGAGGGTTGCAAAGGATTCTGGGTAACAGAATCTGGTCAGAGCCCCACAAGTCACCCCATCTTGGATTCCCCTAGGTCTCTAGTTTTCAAAAATATGCAGGTTTGGTAGGTTTCCCTAGGTGCCGGCTGAGCTAGAGGCCAAAATCTACAGGTAGGCACTTTGCAAAAAACACCTCTGTTTTCTTTAAAAAAATGTGATGTGTGCATGTTGCGGTTTGGGGCATTTCCTGTCGCAGGCGCTAGGCCTACCCACACAAGTGAGGTATCATTTTTATCGGGAGACTTGGGGGAACGCTGGGTGGAAGGAAATTTGTGGCTCCTCTCTGATTCCAGAACTTTCTGTCACCAAAATGTGAGGAAAATGGTTTTTTTTAGCCACATTTTGAGGGTTGCAAAGGATTCTGGGTAACAGAATCTGGTCAGAGCCCCACAAGTCACCCCATCTTGGATTCCCCTAGGTCTCTAGTTTTCAAAAATATGCAGGTTTGGTAGGTTTCCCTAGGTGCCGGCTGAGCTAGAGGCCAAAATCTACAGGTAGGCACTTTGCAAAAAACACCTCTGTTTTCTTTAAAAAAATGTGATGTGTGCATGTTGCGGTTTGGGGCATTTCCTGTCGCAGGCGCTAGGCATACCCACACAAGTGAGGTATCATTTTTATCGGGAGACTTGGGGGAACGCTGGGTGGAAGGAAATTTGCGGCTCCTCTCTGATTCCAGAACTTTCAGTCACCAAAATTTGAGGAAAATGTGTTTTTTTAGCCACATTTTGAGGTTTGCAAAGGATTCTGGGTAACAGAATCTGGTCAGAGCCCCACAAGTCACCCCATCTTGGATTCCCCTAGGTCTCTAGTTTTCAAAAATGCACAGGTTTGGTAGGTTTCCCTAGGTGCCGGCTGAGCTAGAGGCCAAAATCTACAGGTAGGCACTTTGCAAAAAACACCTCTGTTTTCTTTAAAAAAATGTGATGTGTGCATGTTGCGGTTTGGGGCATTTCCTGTCGCAGGCGCTAGGCCTACCCACACAAGTGAGGTATCATTTTTATCGGGAGACTTGTGGGAACGCTGGGTGGAAGGAAATTTGTGGCTCCTCTCTGATTCCAGAACTTTCTGTCACCAAAATGTGACGAAAATGGGTTTTTTTAGCCACATTTTGAGGGTTGCAAAGGATTCTGGGTAACAGAATCTGGTCAGAGCCCCACAAGTCACCCCATCTTGGATTGCCCTAGGTCTCTAGTTTTCAAAAATATGCAGGTTTGGTAGGTTTCCCTAGGTGCCGGCTGAGCTAGAGGCCAAAATCTACAGGTAGGCACTTTGCAAAAAACACCTCTGTTCTCTTTAAAAAAATGTGATGTGTGCATGTTGCGGTTTGGGGCATTTCCTGTCGCAGGCGCTAGGCCTACCCACACAAGTGAGGTATCATTTTTATCGGGAGACTTGGGGGAACGCTGGGTGGAAGGAAATTTGTGGCTCCTCTCTGATTCCAGAACTTTCTGTCACCAAAATGTGAGGAAAATTGGTTTTTTTAGCCACATTTTGAGGGTTGCAAAGGATTCTGGGTAACAGAATCTGGTCAGAGCCCCACAAGTCACCCCATCTTGGATTCCCCTAGGTCTCTAGTTTTCAAAAATATGCAGGTTTGGTAGGTTTCCCTAGGTGCCGGCTGAGCTAGAGGCCAAAATCTACAGGTAGGCACTTTGCAAAAAACACCTCTGTTTTCTTTAAAAAAATGTGATGTGTGCATGTTGCGGTTTGGGGCATTTCCTGTCGCAGGCGCTAGGCCTACCCACACAAGTGAGGTATCATTTTTATCGGGAGACTTGGGGGAACGCTGGGTGGAAGGAAATTTGTGGCTCCTCTCTGATTCCAGAACTTTCTGTCACCAAAATGTGAGGAAAATGGTTTTTTTAAGCCACATTTTGAGGGTTGCAAAGGATTCTGGGTAACAGAATCTGGTCAGAGCCCCACAAGTCACCCCATCTTGGATTCCCCTAGGTCTCTAGTTTTCAAAAATATGCAGGTTTGGTAGGTTTCCCTAGGTGCCGGCTGAGCTAGAGGCCAAAATCTACAGGTAGGCACTTTGCAAAAAACACCTCTGTTTTCTTTAAAAAAATGTGATGTGTGCATGTTGCGGTTTGGGGCATTTCCTGTCGCAGGCGCTAGGCATACCCACACAAGTGAGGTATCATTTTTATCGGGAGACTTGGGGGAACGCTGGGTGGAAGGAAATTTGCGGCTCCTCTCTGATTCCAGAACTTTCAGTCACCAAAATTTGAGGAAAATGTGTTTTTTTAGCCACATTTTGAGGTTTGCAAAGGATTCTGGGTAACAGAATCTGGTCAGAGCCCCACAAGTCACCCCATCTTGGATTCCCCTAGGTCTCTAGTTTTCAAAAATGCACAGGTTTGGTAGGTTTCCCTAGGTGCCGGCTGAGCTAGAGGCCAAAATCTACAGGTAGGCACTTTGCAAAAAACACCTCTGTTTTCTTTAAAAAAATGTGATGTGTGCATGTTGCGGTTTGGGGCATTTCCTGTCGCAGGCGCTAGGCCTACCCACACAAGTGAGGTATCATTTTTATCGGGAGACTTGTGGGAACGCTGGGTGGAAGGAAATTTGTGGCTCCTCTCTGATTCCAGAACTTTCTGTCACCAAAATGTGACGAAAATGGGTTTTTTTAGCCACATTTTGAGGGTTGCAAAGGATTCTGGGTAACATAATCTGGTCAGAGCCCCACAAGTCACCCCATCTTGGATTCCCCTAGGTCTCTAGTTTTCAAAAATGCACAGGTTTGGTAGGTTTCCCTAGGTGCCGGCTGAGCTAGAGGCCAAAATCTACAGGTAGGCACTTTGCAAAAAACACCTCTGTTTTCTTTAAAAAAATGTGATGTGTGCATGTTGCGGTTTGGGGCATTTCCTGTCGCAGGCGCTAGGCCTACCCACACAAGTGAGGTATCATTTTTATCGGGAGACTTGGGGGAACGCTGGGTGGAAGGAAATTTGTGGCTCCTCTCTGATTCCAGAACTTTCTGTCACCAAAATGTGAGGAAAATGGGTTTTTTTAGCCACATTTTGAGGGTTGCAAAGGATTCTGGGTAACAGAATCTGGTCAGAGCCCCACAAGTCACCCCATCTTGGATTCCCCTAGGTCTCTAGTTTTCAAAAATGCGCAGGTTTGGTAGGTTTCCCTAGGTGCCGGCTGAGCTAGAGGCCAAAATCTACAGGTAGGCACTTTGCAAAAAACACCTCTGTTTTCTTTAAAAAAATGTGATGTGTGCATGTTGCGGTTTGGGGCATTTCCTGTCGCAGGCGCTAGGCCTACCCACACAAGTGAGGTATCATTTTTATCGGGAGACTTGTGGGAACGCTGGGTGGAAGGAAATTTGTGGCTCCTCTCTGATTCCAGAACTTTCTGTCACCAAAATGTGACGAAAATGGTTTTTTTTAGCCACATTTTGAGGGTTGCAAAGGATTCTGGGTAACAGAATCTGGTCAGAGCCCCACAAGTCACCCCATCTTGGATTCCCCTAGGTCTCTAGTTTTCAAAAATATGCAGGTTTGGTAGGTTTCCCTAGGTGCCGGCTGAGCTAGAGGCCAAAATCTACAGGTAGGCACTTTGCAAAAAACACCTCTGTTTTCTTTAAAAAAATGTGATGTGTGCATGTTGCGGTTTGGGGCATTTCCTGTCGCAGGCGCTAGGCCTACCCACACAAGTGAGGTATCATTTTTATCGGGAGACTTGGGGGAACGCTGGGTGGAAGGAAATTTGTGGCTCCTCTCTGATTCCAGAACTTTCTGTCACCAAAATGTGAGGAAAATTGGTTTTTTTAGCCACATTTTGAGGGTTGCAAAGGATTCTGGGTAACAGAATCTGGTCAGAGCCCCACAAGTCACCCCATCTTGGATTCCCCTAGGTCTCTAGTTTTCAAAAATATGCAGGTTTGGTAGGTTTCCCTAGGTGCCGGCTGAGCTAGAGGCCAAAATCTACAGGTAGGCACTTTGCAAAAAACACCTCTGTTTTCTTTAAAAAAAATGTGATGTGTGCATGTTGCGGTTTGGGGCATTTCCTGTCGCAGGCGCTAGGCCTACCCACACAAGTGAGGTATCATTTTTATCGGGAGACTTGGGGGAACGCTGGGTGGAAGGAAATTTGTGGCTCCTCTCTGATTCCAGAACTTTCTGTCACCAAAATATGAGGAAAATGGGTTTTTTTAGCCACATTTTGAGGGTTGCAAAGGATTCTGGGTAACAGAATCTGGTCAGAGCCCCACAAGTCACCCCATCTTGGATTCCCCTAGGTCTCTAGTTTTCAAAAATATGCAGGTTTGGTAGGTTTCCCTAGGTGCCGGCTGAGCTAGAGGCCAAAATCTACAGGTAGGCACTTTGCAAAAAACACCTCTGTTTTCTTGAAAAAAATGTGATGTGTGCATGTTGCGGTTTGGGGCATTTCCTGTCGCAGGCGCTAGGCATACCCACACAAGTGAGGTATCATTTTTATCGGGAGACTTGGGGGAACGCTGGGTGGAAGGAAATTTGCGGCTCCTCTCTGATTCCAGAACTTTCTGTCACCAAAATTTGAGGAAAATGTGTTTTTTTAGCCACATTTTGAGGTTTGCAAAGGATTCTGGGTAACAGAATCTGGTCAGAGCCCCACAAGTCACCCCATCTTGGATTCCCCTAGGTCTCTAGTTTTCAAAAATGCACAGGTTTGGTAGGTTTCCCTAGGTGCCGGCTGAGCTAGAGGCCAAAATCTACAGGAAGGCACTTTGCAAAAAACACCTCTGTTTTCTTTAAAAAAATGTGATGTGTGCATGTTGCGGTTTGGGGCATTTCCTGTCGCAGGCGCTAGGCCTACCCACACAAGTGAGGTATCATTTTTATCGGGAGACTTGTGGGAACGCTGGGTGGAAGGAAATTTGTGGCTCCTCTCTGATTCCAGAACTTTCTGTCACCAAAATGTGACGAAAATGGGTTTTTTTAGCCACATTTTGAGGGTTGCAAAGGATTCTGGGTAACAGAATCTGGTCAGAGCCCCACAAGTCACCCCATCTTGGATTCCCCTAGGTCTCTAGTTTTCAAAAATATGCAGGTTTGGTAGGTTTCCCTAGGTGCCGGCTGAGCTAGAGGCCAAAATCTACAGGTAGGCACTTTGCAAAAAAACACCTCTGTTTTCTTTCAAAAAATTTGATGTGTCCAAGTTGCGTTTTGGGGCATTTCCTGTTGCGGGCGCTAGGCCTACCCACACAAGTGAGGTATCATTTTTATCGAGAGACTTGGGGGAACGTTGGGTGGAAGGAAATTTGTGGCTCCTCTATGATTCAAGAACTTTCTGTCACCAAAATGTGAGGAAAATTTGTTTTTTTAGCCACATTTTGAGGTTTGCAAAGGATTCTGGGTAACAGAACCTGGTCAGAGCCCCACAAGTCACCCCATCTTGGATTCCCCTAGGTCTCTAGTTTTTAAAAATGCATAGGTTTGGTAGGTTTCCCTAGGTGCCGGCAGAGCTAGAGGCCAAAATCTACAGGCACTTTGCAAAAAAACACCTCTGTTTTCTTTAAAAAAATGTGATGTGTGCACGTTGCGGTTTAGGGCATTTCCTGTCGCGGGCGCTAGGCCTACCCACACAAGGGAGGTATAATTTTTATTGGGAGACTTGTGGGAACGCTGGGTGGAAGGAAATTTGTGGCTCCTCTCTGATTCCAGAACTTTCTGTCACCAAAATTTGAGGAAAATGTGTTTTTTTGGCCACATTTTGAGGTTTGCAAAGGATTCTGGGTAACAGAATCTGGTCAAAGCCCCACAAGTCACCCCATCTTGGATTCCCCTAGGTCTCTAGTTTTCAAAAATGCACAGGTTTGGTGGGTTTCCCTAGGTGCCGGCTGAGCTAGAGGCCAAAATCTACAGGTAGGCACTTTGCAAAAAACACCTCTGTTTTCTTTAAAAAAATGTGATGTGTGCATGTTGCGGTTTGGGGCATTTCCTGTCGAAGGCGCTAGGCCTACCCACACAAGTGAGGTATCATTTTTATCGGGAGACTTGGGGGAACGCTGGGTGGAAGGAAATTTGTGGCTCCTCTCTGATTCCAGAACTTTCTGTCACCAAAATGTGAGGAAAATGGGTTTTTTTAGCCACATTTTGAGGGTTGCAAAGGATTCTGGGTAACAGAATCTGGTCAGAGCCCCACAAGTCACCCCATCTTGGATTCCCCTAGGTCTCTAGTTTTCAAAAATATGCAGGTTTGGTAGGTTTCCCTAGGTGCCGGCTGAGCTAGAGGCCAAAATCTACAGGTAGGCACTTTGCAAAAAACACCTCTGTTTTCTTTCAAAAAATTTGATGTGTCCACGTTGCGTTTTGGGGCATTTCCTGTCGCGGGCGCTAGGCCTACCCACACAAGTGAGGTATCATTTTTATCAAGAGACTTGGGGGAACGCTGGGTGGAAGGAAATTTGTGGCTCCTCTCTGATTCCAGAACTTTCTGTCACCAAAATTTGAGGAAAATGTGTTTTTTTAGCCACATTTTGAGGTTTGCAAAGGATTCTGGGTAACAGAACCTGGTCAGAGCCCCACAAGTCACCCCATCTTGGATTCCCCTAGGTCTCTAGTTTTAAAAAATGCATAGGTTTGGTAGGTTTCCCTAGGTGCCGGCAGAGCTAGAGGCCAAAATCTACAGCCACTTTGCAAAAAAACACCTCTGTTTTCTTTAAAAAAATGTGATGTGTGCACGTTGCGGTTTAGGGCATTTCCTTTCGCGGGCGCTAGGCCTACCCACACAAGGGAGGTATCATTTTTATCGGGAGACTTGTGGGAACGCTGGGTGGAAGGAAATTTGTGGCTCCTCTCTGATTCCAGAACTTTCTGTCACCAAAATTTGAGGAAAATGTGTTTTTTTTGCCACATTTTGAGGTTTGCAAAGGATTCTGGGTAACAGAATCTGGTCAGAGCCCCACAAGTCACCCCATCTTGGATTCCCCTAGGTCTCTAGTTTTCAAAAATGCACAGGTTTGGTAGGTTTCCCTAGGTGCCGGCTGAGCTAGAGGCCAAAATCTACAGGTAGGCACTTTGCAAAAAACACCTCTGTTTTCTTTAAAAAAATGTGATGTGTGCATGTTGCGGTTTGGGGCATTTCCTGTCGCAGGCGCTAGGCTTACCCACACAAGTGAGGTATCATTTTTATCGGGAGACTTGGGGGAACGCTGGGTGGAAGGAAATTTGTGGCTCCTCTCTGATTCCAGAAATTTCTGTCACCAAAATGTGAGGAAAATGGGTTTTTTTAGCCACATTTTGAGGGTTGCAAAGGATTCTGGGTAACAGAATCTGGTCAGAGCCCCACAAGTCACCCCATCTTGGATTCCCCTAGGTCTCTAGTTTTCAAAAATATGCAGGTTTGGTAGGTTTCCCTAGGTGCCGGCTGAGCTAGAGGCCAAAATCTACAGGTAGGCACTTTGCAAAAAACACCTCTGTTTTCTTTCAAAAAATTTGATGTGTCCACGTTGCGTTTTGGGGCATTTCCTGTCGCGGGCGCTAGGCCTACCCACACAAGTGAGGTATCATTTTTATCAAGAGACTTGGGGGAACGCTGGGTGGATGGAAATTTGTGGCTCCTCTCTGATTCCAGAACTTTCTGTCACCAAAATTTGAGGAAAATGTGTTTTTTTAGCCACATTTTGAGGTTTGCAAAGGATTCTGGGTAACAGAACCTGGTCAGAGCCCCACAAGTCACCCCATCTTGGATTCCCCTAGGTCTCTAGTTTTCAAAAAAGCATAGGTTTGGTAGGTTTCCCTAGGTGCCGGCAGAGCTAGAGGCCAAAATCTACAGCCACTTTGCAAAAAAACACCTCTGTTTTCTTTCAAAACATGTGATGTGTGCACGTTGCGGTTTAGGGCATTTCCTGTCGCGGGCGCTAGGCCTACCCACACAAGGGAGGTATCATTTTTATCGGGAGACTTGTGGGAACGCTGAGTGGAAGGAAATTTGTGGCTCCTCTCTGATTCCAGAACTTTCTGTCACCAAAATGTGAGGAAAATGGGTTTTTTTAGCCACATTTTGAGGGTTGCAAAGGATTCTGGGTAACAGAATCTGGTCAGAGCCCCACAAGTCACCCCATCTTGGATTTCCCTAGGTCTCTAGTTTTCAAAAATATGCAGGTTTGGTAGGTTTCCCTAGGTGCCGGCTGAGCTAGAGGCCAAAATCTACAGGTAGGCACTTTGCAAAAAACACCTCTGTTTTCTTTCAAAAAATGTGATGTGTCCACGTTGCGTTTTGGGGCATTTCCTGTCGCGGGCGCTAGGCCTACCCACACAAGTGAGGTATCATTTTTATCGGGAGCCTTGGGGGAACGCTGGGTGGAAGGAAATTTGTGGCTCCTCTCTGATTCCAGAATTTTCTGTCACCAAAATGTGAGGAAAATGTGTTTTTTTAGCCACATTTTGAGGTTTGCAAAGGATTCTGGGTAACAGAACCTGGTCAGAGCCCCACAAGTCACCCCATCTTGGATTCCCCTAGGTCTCTAGTTTTAAAAAATGCATAGGTTTGGTAGGTTTCCCTAGGTGCCGGCAGAGCTAGAGGCCAAAATCTACAGCCACTTTGCAAAAAAACACCTCTGTTTTCTTTAAAAAAATGTGATGTGTGCACGTTGCGGTTTAGGGCATTTCCTGTCGCGGGCGCTAGGCCTACCCACACAAGGGAGGTATCATTTTTATCGGGAGACTTGTGGGAACGCTGAGTGGAAGGAAATTTGTGGCTCCTCTCTGATTCCAGAACTTTCTGTCACCAAAATGTGAGGAAAATGGGTTTTTTTAGCCACATTTTGAGGGTTGCAAAGGATTCTGGGTAACAGAATCTGGTCAGAGCCCCACAAGTCACCCCATCTTGGATTCCCCTAGGTCTCTAGTTTTCAAAAATATGCAGGTTTGGTAGGTTTCCCTAGGTGCCGGCTGAGCTAGAGGCCAAAATCTACAGGTAGGCACTTTGCAAAAAACACCTCTGTTTTCTTTCAAAAAATTTGATGTGTCCACGTTGCGTTTTGGGGCATTTCCTGTTGCGGGCGCTAGGCCTACCCACACAAGTGAGGTATCATTTTTATCGAGAGACTTGGGGGAACGCTGGGTGGAAGGAAATTTGTGGCTCCTCTCTGATTCCAGAACTTTCTGTCACCAAAATTTGAGGAAAATTTGTTTTTTTAGCCACATTTTGAGGTTTGCAAAGGATTCTGGGTAACAGAACCTGGTCAGAGCCCCACAAGTCACACCATCTTGGATTCCCCTAGGTCTCTAGTTTTCAAAAATGCGCAGGTTGGTAGGTTTCCCTAGGTGCCGGCTGAGCTAGAGGCCAAAATCTACAGGTAGGCACTTTGCAAAAAACACCTCTGTTTTCTTCAAAAATTTGATGTGTCCACGTTGCGTTTTGGGGCATTTCCTGTTGCGGGCGCTAGGCCTACCCACACAAGTGAGGTATCATTTTTATCGGGAGACTTGGGGGGAACGCTGGGTGGAAGGAAATTTGTGGCTCCTCTATGATTCCAGAACTTTCTGTCACCAAAATGTGAGGAAAATGTGTTTTTTAGCCACATTTTGAGGTTTGCAAAGGATTCTGGGTAACAGAACCTGGTCAGAGCCCCACAAGTCACCCCATCTTGGATTCCCCTAGGTCTCTAGTTTTCAAAAATGCATAGGTTTGGTAGGTTTCCCTAGGTGCCGGCTAAGGTAGAGGCCAAAATCTACAGGTAGGCACTTTGCAAAAAACACCTCTGTTTTCTTTAAAAAAATGTGATGTGTGCATGTTGCGGTTTGGGGCATTTCCTGTCGCAGGCGCTAGGCCTACCCACACAAGTGAGGTATCATTTTTATCGGGGAGACTTGGGGGAACGCTGGGTGGAAGGAAATTTGCGGCTCCTCTCTGATTCCAGAACTTTCTGTCACCCAAAATTTGAGGAAAATTTGTTTTTTTAACCACATTTTGAGGTTTGCAAAGGATTCTGGGTAAGAGAATCTGGTCAGAGCCCCACAAGTCACCCCATCTTGGATTCCCCTAGGTCTCTAGTTTTCAAAAATGCACAGGTTTGGTAGGTTTCCCTAGGTGCCGGCTGAGCTAGTGGCCAAAATCTACAGGTAGGCACTTTGCAAAAAACACCTCTGTTTTCTTTAAAAAAATGTGATGTGTGTACGTTTCGGTTTGGGGGCATTTCCTGTCGCAGGCGCTAGGCCCTACCCACACAAGTGAGGTATCATTTTTATCGAGAGACTTGGGGGAACGCTGGGTGGAAGGAAATTTGCGGCTCCTCTCTGATTCCAGAACTTTCTGTCACCAAAATTTGACGAAAATGGGTTTTTTTAGCCACATTTTGAGGTTTGCAAAGGATTCTGGGTAACAGAATCTGGTCAGAGCCCCACAAGTCACCCCATCTTGGATTCCCCTAGGTCTCTAGTTTTCAAAAATGCATAGGTTTGGTAGGTTTCCCTAGGTGCCGGCTAAGGTAGAGGCCAAAATCTACAGGTAGGCACTTTGCAAAAAACACCTCTGTTTTCTTTAAAAAAATGTGATGTGTGCATGTTGCGGTTTGGGGCATTTCCTGTCGCAGGCGCTAGGCCTACCCACACAAGTGAGGTATCATTTTTATCGGGAGACTTGGGGGAACGCTGCGTGGAAGGAAATTTGCGGCTCCTCTCTGATTCCAGAACTTTCTGTCACCAAAATTTGAGGAAAATGTGTTTTTTTAGCCACATTTTGAGGGTTGCAAAGGATTCTGGGTAACAGAATCTGGTCAGAGCCCCACAAGGCACCCCATCTTGGATTCCCCTAGGTCTCTAGTTTTCAAAAAATATGCAGGTTTGGTAGGTTTCCCTAGGTGCCGGCTGAGCTAGAGGCCAAAATCTACAGGTAGGCACTTTGCAAAAAACACCTCTGTTTTCTTTCAAAAAATTTGATGTGTCCACGTTGCGTTTTGGGGCATTTCCTGTCGCGGGCGCTAGGCCTACCCACACAAGTGAGGTATCATTTTTATTGAGAGACTTGGGGGAACGCTGGGTGGAAGGAAATTTGTGGCTCCTCTCTGATTCCAGAACTTTCTGTCACCAAAATTTGAGGAAAATGTGTTTTTTTAGCCACATTTTGAGGTTTGCAAAGGATTCTGGGTAAGAGAATCTGGTCAGAGCCCACAAGTCACCCCATCTTGGATTCCCCTAGGTCTCTAGTTTTCAAAAATGCACAGGTTTGGTAGGTTTCCCTAGGTGCCGGCTGAGCTAGTGGCCAAAATCTACAGGTAGGCACTTTGCAAAAAACACCTCTGTTTTCTTTAAAAAAAATGTGATGTGTGCATGTTGCGGTTTGGGGCATTTCCTGTCGCAGGCGCTAGGCCTACCCACACAAGTGAGGTATCATTTTTATCGGGGAGACTTGTGGGAACGCTGGGTGGAAGGAAATTTGTGGCTCCTCTCTGATTCCAGAACTTTCTGTCACCAAAATGTGACGAAAATGGTTTTTTTTTAGCCACATTTTTGAGGGTTGCAAAGGATTCTGGGTAACAGAATCTGGTCAGAGCCCCACAAGTCACCCCATCTTGGATTCCCCTAGGTCTCTAGTTTTCAAACATATGCAGGTTTGGTAGGTTTCCCTAGGTGCCGGCTGAGCTAGAGGCCAAAATCTACAGGTAGGCACTTTGCAAAAAACACCTCTGTTTTTCTTTCAAAATATTTGATGTGTCCACGTTGCGTTTTGGGGCATTTCCTGTCGCGGGCGCTAGGCCTACCCACACAAGTGAGGTATCATTTTTTATTGAGAGACTTGGGGGAACGCTGGGTGGAAGGAAATTTGTGGCTCCTCTCTGATTCCAGAACTTTCTGTCACCAAAATTTGAGGAAAATGTGTTTTTTTAGCCACATTTTGAGGTTTTGCAAAGGATTCTGGGTAACAGAACCTGGTCAGAGCCCCACAAGTCACCCCATCTTGGATTCCCCTAGGTCTCTAGTTTTCAAAAATGCGCAGGTTTGGTAGGTTTCCCTGTTTCCCTAGGTGCCGGCTGAGCTAGAGGCCAAAATCTACAGGTAGGCACTTTGCAAAAAACACCTCTGTTTTCTTTCAAAAAATTTGATGTGTCCACGTTGCGTTTTGGGGCATTTCCTGTCGCGGGCGCTAGGCCTACCCACACAAGTGAGGTATCATTTTTATCGAGAGACTTGGGGGAACGCTGGGTGGAAGGAAATTTGTGGCTCCTCTCTGATTCCAGAACTTTCTGTCAACAAAATTTGAGGAAAATGTGTTTTTTTAGCCACATTTTGAGGTTTGCAAAGGATTCTGGGTAACAGAACCTGGTCAGAGCCCCACAAGTCACCCCATCTTGGATTCCCCTAGGTCTCTAGTTTTCAAAAATGCACAGGTTTGGTAGGTTTCCCTAGGTGCCGGCTGAGCTAGAGGCCAAAATCTACAGGTAGGCACTTTGCAAAAAACACCTCTGTTTTCTTTCAAAAAATTTGATGTGTCCACGTTGCGTTTTGGGGCATTTCCTGTCGCGGGCGCTAGGCCTACCCACACAAGTGAGGTATCATTTTTATCTGGAGACTTGGGGGAACGCTGGATGGAAGGAAATTTGTGATTCCTCTATGATTCCAGAACTTTCTGTCACCAAAATGTGAGGAAAATTTGTTTTTTTAGCCACATTTTGAGGTTTGCAAAGGATTCTGGGTAACAGAACCTGGTCAGAGCCCCACAAGTCACCCCATCTTGGATTCCCCTAGGTCTCTAGTTTTCAAAAATGCATAGGTTTGGTAGGTTTCCCTAGGTGCCGGCTGAGCTAGAGGCCAAAATCTACAGGTAGGCACTTTGCAAAAAACACCTCTGTTTTCTTTAAAAAAATGTGATGTGTGCACGTTTCGGTTTGGGACATTTCCTGTCGTGGGCGCTAGGCCTACCCACACAAGTGAGGTATCATTTTTATCGAGAGACTTGGGGGAACGCTGGGTGGAAGGAAATTTGCGGCTCCTCTCTGATTCCAGAACTTTCTGTCACCAAAATGTGAGGTAAATGTGTTTTTTTAGCCACATTTTGAGGTTTGCAAAGGATTCTGGGTAACAGAATCTGGTCAGAGCCCCACAAGTCACCCCATCTTGGATTCCCCTAGGTCTCTAGTTTTCAAAAATGCATAGGTTTGGTAGGTTTCCCTAAGTGCCGGCTAAGGTAGATGCCAAAATCTACAGGTAGGCACTTTGCAAAAAACACCTCTGTTTTCTTTAAAAAAATGTGATGTGTGCATGTTGCGGTTTGGGGCATTTCCTGTCGCAGGCGCTAGGCCTACCCACACAAGTGAGGTATCATTTTTATCGGGAGACTTGGGGGAACGCTGGGTGGAAGGAAATTTGCGGCTCCTCTCTGATTCCAGAACTTTCTGTCACCAAAATTTGAGGAAAATGTGTTTTTTTAGCCACATTTTGAGGGTTGCAAAGGATTCTGGGTAACAGAATCTGGTCAGAGCCCCACAAGGCACCCCATCTTGGATTCCCCTAGGTCTCTAGTTTTCAAAAATATGCAGGTTTGGTAGGTTTCCCTAGGTGCCGGCTGAGCTAGAGGCCACAATCTACAGGTAGGCACTTTGCAAAAAACACCTCTGTTTTCTTTCAAAAAATTTGATGTGTCCACGTTGCGTTTTGGGGCATTTCCTGTCGCGGGCGCTAGGCCTACCCACACAAGTGAGGTATCATTTTTATTGAGAGACTTGGGGGAACGCTGGGTGGTAGGAAATTTGTGGCTCCTCTCTGATTCCAGAACTTTCTGTCACCAAAATTTGAGGAAAATGTGTTTTTTTAGCCACATTTTGAGGTTTGCAAAGGATTCTGGGTAAGAGAATCTGGTCAGAGCCCCACAAGTCACCCCATCTTGGATTCCCCTAGGTCTCTAGTTTTCAAAAATGCACAGGTTTGGTAGGTTTCCCTAGGTGCCGGCTGAGCTAGTGGCCAAAATCTACAGGTAGGCACTTTGCAAAAAACACCTCTGTTTTCTTTAAAAAAATGTGATGTGTGCATGTTGCGGTTTGGGGCATTTCCTGTCGCAGGCGCTAGGCCTACCCACACAAGTGAGGTATCATTTTTATCGGGAGACTTGTGGAAACGCTGGGTGGAAGGAAATTTGTGGCTCCTCTCTGATTCCAGAACTTTCTGTCACCAAAATGTGACGAAAATGGTTTTTTTTAGCCACATTTTGAGGGTTGCAAAGGATTCTGGGTAACAGAATCTGGTCAGAGCCCCACAAGTCACCCCATCTTGGATTCCCCTAGGTCTCTAGTTTTCAAACATATGCAGGTTTGGTAGGTTTCCCTAGGTGCCGGCTGAGCTAGAGGCCAAAATCTACAGGTAGGCACTTTGCAAAAAACACCTCTGTTTTCTTTAAAAAAATGTGATGTGTGCATGTTGCGGTTTGGGGCATTTCCTGTCGCAGGCGCTAGGCCTACCCACACAAGTGAGGTATCATTTTTATCGGGAGACTTGGGGGAACGCTGGGTGGAAGGAAATTTGCGGCTCCTCTCTGATTCCAGAACTTTCTGTCACCAAAATTTGAGGAAAATGTGTTTTTTTAGCCACATTTTGAGGGTTGCAAAGGATTCTGGGTAACAGAATCTGGTCAGAGCCCCACAAGGCACCCCATCTTGGATTCCCCTAGGTCTCTAGTTTTCAAAAATATGCAGGTTTGGTAGGTTTCCCTAGGTGCCGGCTGAGCTAGAGGCCACAATCTACAGGTAGGCACTTTGCAAAAAACACCTCTGTTTTCTTTCAAAAAATTTGATGTGTCCACGTTGCGTTTTGGGGCATTTCCTGTCGCGGGCGCTAGGCCTACCCACACAAGTGAGGTATCATTTTTATTGAGAGACTTGGGGGAACGCTGGGTGGTAGGAAATTTGTGGCTCCTCTCTGATTCCAGAACTTTCTGTCACCAAAATTTGAGGAAAATGTGTTTTTTTAGCCACATTTTGAGGTTTGCAAAGGATTCTGGGTAAGAGAATCTGGTCAGAGCCCCACAAGTCACCCCATCTTGGATTCCCCTAGGTCTCTAGTTTTCAAAAATGCACAGGTTTGGTAGGTTTCCCTAGGTGCCGGCTGAGCTAGTGGCCAAAATCTACAGGTAGGCACTTTGCAAAAAACACCTCTGTTTTCTTTAAAAAAATGTGATGTGTGCATGTTGCGGTTTGGGGCATTTCCTGTCGCAGGCGCTAGGCCTACCCACACAAGTGAGGTATCATTTTTATCGGGAGACTTGTGGAAACGCTGGGTGGAAGGAAATTTGTGGCTCCTCTCTGATTCCAGAACTTTCTGTCACCAAAATGTGACGAAAATGGTTTTTTTTAGCCACATTTTGAGGGTTGCAAAGGATTCTGGGTAACAGAATCTGGTCAGAGCCCCACAAGTCACCCCATCTTGGATTCCCCTAGGTCTCTAGTTTTCAAACATATGCAGGTTTGGTAGGTTTCCCTAGGTGCCGGCTGAGCTAGAGGCCAAAATCTACAGGTAGGCACTTTGCAAAAAACACCTCTGTTTTCTTTCAAAATATTTGATGTGTCCACGTTGCGTTTTGGGGCATTTCCTTTCGCGGGCGCTAGGCCTACCCACACAAGTGAGGTATCATTTTTATTGAGAGACTTGGGGGAACACTGGGTGGAAGGAAATTTGTGGCTCCTCTCTGATTCCAGAACTTTCTGTCACCAAAATTTGAGGAAAATGTGTTTTTTTAGCCACATTTTGAGGTTTGCAAAGGATTCTGGGTAACAGAACCTGGTCAGAGCCCCACAAGTCACCCCATCTTGGATTCCCCTAGGTCTCTAGTTTTCAAAAATGCGCAGGTTTGGTAGGTTTCCCTAGGTGCCGGCTGAGCTAGAGGCCAAAATCTACAGGTAGGCACTTTGCAAAAAACACCTCTGTTTTCTTTCAAAAAATTTGATGTGTCCACGTTGCGTTTTGGGGCATTTCCTGTCGCGGGCGCTAGGCCTACCCACACAAGGGAGGTATCATTTTTATCGAGAGACTTGGGGGAACGCTGGGTGGAAGGAAATTTGTGGCTCCTCTCTGATTCCAGAACTTTCTGTCACCAAAATTTGAGGAAAATGTGTTTTTTTAGCCACATTTTGAGGTTTGCAAAGGATTCTGGGTAACAGAACCTGGTCAGAGCCCCACAAGTCACCCCATCTTGGATTCCCCTAGGTCTCTAGTTTTCAAAAATGCACAGGTTTGGTAGGTTTCCCTAGGTGCCGGCTGAGCTAGAGGCCAAAATCTACAGGTAGGCACTTTGCAAAAAACACCTCTGTTATCTTTCAAAAAATTTGATGTGTCCACGTTGCGTTTTGGGGCATTTCCTGTCGCGGGCGCTAGGCCTACCCACACAAGTGAGGTATCATTTTTATCGGGAGACTTGGGGGAACGCTGGGTGGAAGGAAATTTGTGGCTCCTCTATGATTCCAGAACTTTCTGTCACCAAAATGTGAGGAAAATGTGTTTTTTTAGCCACATTTTGAGGTTTGCAAAGGATTCTGGGTAACAGAACCTGGTCAGAGCCATACAAGTCACCCCATCTTGGATTCCCCTAGGTCTCTAGTTTTCAAAAATGCACAGGTTTGGTAGGTTTCCCTAGGTACCGGCTGAGCTGGAGGCCAAAATCTACAGGTAGGCACTTTGCAAAAAACACCTCTGTTTTCTTTCATAAAATGTGATTTGTCCACGTTGCGTTTTGGGGCATTTCCTGTCGTGGGCGCTAGGCATACCCACACAAGTGAGGTATCATTTTTATCGAGAGACTTGGGGGAACGCTGGGTGGAAGGAAATTTGTGGCTCCTCTATGATTCCAGAACTTTCTGTCACCAAAATGTGAGAAAAATATGTTTTTTTAGCCACATTTTGAGGTTTGCAAAGGATTCTGGGTAACAGAACCTGGTCAGAGCCCCACAAGTCACCCCATCTTGGATTCCCCTAGGTCTCTAGTTTAAAAAAATGCATAGGTTTGGTAGGTTTCCCTAGGTGCCGGCTGAGCTAGAGGTCAAAATCTACAGGCACTTTGCAAAAAACACCTCTGTTTTCTTTCAAAAAATGTGATGGGTGCACGTTGCGGTTTGGGGCATTTCCTGTCGCGGGCGCTAAGCCTACCCACACAAGGGAGGTATAATTTTTATCGGGAGACTTGGGGGAACGCTGGGTGGAAGGAAATTTGTGGCTCCTCTCTGATTCCAGAACTTTCTGTCACCAAAATGTGAGGAAAATGTGTTTTTTTAGCCACATTTTGAGGTTTGCAAAGGATTCTGGGTAACAGAACCTGGTCAGAGCCCCACAAGTCACCCCATCTTGGATTCCCCTAGGTCTCTAGTTTTCAAAAATGCATAGGTTTGGTAGGTTTCCCTAGGTGCCGGCTGAGGTAGAGGCCAAAATCTACAGGTAGGCACTTTGCAAAAAACACCTCTGTTTTCTTTAAAAAAAATGTGATGTGTGCATGTTGCGGTGTGGGGCATTTCCTGTCACAGGCGCTAGGCCTACCCACACAAGTGAGGTATCATTTTTATCGGGAGACTTGGGGGAACGCTGGGTGGAAGGAAATTTGCGGCTCCTCTCTGATTCCAGAACTTTCTATCACCAAAATTTGAGGAAAATGTGTTTTTTTAGCCACATTTTGAGGTTTGCAAAGGATTCTGGGTAACAGAATCTGGTCAGAGCCCCACAAGTCACCCCATCTTGGATTCCCCTAGGTCTCTAGTTTTCAAAAATGCACAGGTTTGGTAGGTTTCCCTAGGTGCCGGCTGAGCTAGAGGCCAAAATCTACAGGTAGGCACTTTGCAAAAAACACCTCTGTTTTCTTTCAAAATATTTGATGTGTCCACGTTGCGTTTTGGGGCATTTCCTGTCGCGGGCGCTAGGCCTACCCACACAAGTGAGGTATCATTTTTATTGAGAGACTTGGGGGAACGCTGGGTGGAAGGAAATTTGTGGCTCCTCTCTGATTCCAGAACTTTCTGTCACCAAATTTTGAGGAAAATGTGTTTTTTTAGCCACATTTTGAGGTTTGCAAAGGATTCTGGGTAACAGAACCTGGTCAGAGCCCCACAAGTCACCCCATCTTGGATTCCCCTAGGTCTCTAGTTTTCAAAAATGCGCAGGTTTGGTAGGTTTCCCTAGGTGCCGGCTGAGCTAGAGGCTAAAATCTACAGGTAGGCACTTTGCAAAAAACACCTCTGTTTTCTTTCAAAAAATTTGATGTGTCCACGTTGCGTTTTGGGGCATTTCCTGTCGCGGGCGCTAGGCCTACCCACACAAGTGAGGTATCATTTTTATCTGGAGACTTGGGGGAACGCTGGATGGAAGGAAATTTGTGGCTCCTCTATGATTCAAGAACTTTCTGTCACCAAAATGTGAGGAAAATTTGTTTTTTTAGCCACATTTTGAGGTTTGCAAAGGATTCTGGGTAACAGAACCTGGTCAGAGCCCCACAAGTCACCCCATCTTGGATTCCCCTAGGTCTCTAGTTTTCAGAAATGCATAGGTTTGGTAGGTTTCCCTAGGTGCCGGCTGAGCTAGAGGCCAAAATCTACAGGTAGGCACTTTGCAAAAAACATCTCTGTTTTCTTTAAAAAAATGTGATGTGTGCTTGTTGCGGTTTGGGACATTTCCTGTCGTGGGCGCTAGGCCTACCCACACAAGTGAGGTATCATTTTTATCGAGAGACTTGGGGGAACGCTGGGTGGAAGGAAATTTGTGGCTCCTCTCTGATTCCAGAACTTTCTGTCACCAAAATGTGAGGAAAATGTGTTTTTTTAGCCACATATTGAGGTTTGCAAAGGATTCTGGGTAACAGAACCTGGTCAGAGCCCCACAAGTCACCCCATCTTGGATTACCCTAGGTCTCTAGTTTTCAAAAATGCATAGGTTTGGTAGGTTTCCCTAGGTGCCGGCTGAGCTAGAGGTCAAAATCTACAGGCACTTTGCAAAAAACACCTCTGTTTTCTTTAAAAAAATGTGATGTGTGCACGTTGCGGTTTGGGGCATTTCCTGTCGCGGGCGCTAAGTCTACCCACACAAGGGAGGTATCATTTTTATCGGGAGACTTGGGGGAACGCTGGGTGGAAGGAAATTTGTGGCTCCTCTCTGATTCCAGAACTTTCTGTCACCAAAATTTGAGGAAAATTTGTTTTTTTAGCCACATTTTGAGGTTTGCAAAGGATTCTGGGTAACAGAACCTGGTCAAAGCCCCACAAGTCACCCCATCTTGGATTCCCCTAGGTCTCTAGTTTTAAAAAATGCATAGGTTTGGTAGGTTTCCCTAGGTGCCGGCTGAGCTAGAGGCCAAAATCTACAGATAGGCACTTTGCAAAAAACACCTCTGTTTTCTTTCAAAAAATGTGATGTGTGCATGTTGCGGTTTGGGGCAATTCCTGTCGCGGGCGCTAGGCCTACCCACACAAGTGAGGTATCATTTTTATCGGGAGACTTGGGGGAACGCTGGGTGGAAGGAAGTTTGTGGCTCCTCTCTGATTCCAGAATTTTCTGTCACCAAAATGTGAGGAAAATGTGTTTTTTTAGCCACATTTTGAGGTTTGCAAAGGATTCTGGGTAACAGAACCTGGTCAGAGCCCCACAAGTCACCCCATCTTGGATTCCCCTATGTCTCTAGTTTTAAAAAATGCATAGGTTTGGTAGGTTTCCCTAGGTGCCGGCTGAGCTAGAGGCCAAAATCTACAGGTAGGCACTTTGCAAAAAACACCTCTGTTTTCTTTTAAAAAATGTGATGTGTGCACGTTGCGGTTTGGGGCAATTCCTGTCGCGGGCGCTAGGCCTACCCACACAAGTGAGGTATCATTTTTATTGGGAGACTTAGGGGAACGCTGGGTGGAAGGAAATTTGTGGCTCCTCTCTGATTCCAGAATTTTCTGTCACCAAAATGTGAGGAAAATGTGTTTTTTTAGCCACATTTTGAGGTTTGCAAAGGATTCTGGGTAACATAACCTGGTCAGAGCCCACAAGTCACCCCATCTTGGATTCCCCTAGGTCTCTAGTTTTAAAAAATGCTTAGGTTTGGTAGGTTTCCCTAGGTGCCGGCTGAGCTAGAGGTCAAAATCTACAGGCACTTTGCAAAAAACACCTCTGTTTTCTTTAAAAAAATGTGATGTGTGCACGTTGCGGTTTAGGGCATTTCCTGTCGCGGGCGCTAAGCCTACCCACACAAGGGAGGTACCATTTTTATCGGGAGACTTGGGGGAACGCTGGGTGGAAGGAAATTTGTGGCTCCTCTCTGATTCCAGAACTTTCTGTCACCAAAATATGAGGAAAATGTGTTTTTTTAGACACATTTTGAGGTTTGCAAAGGATTCTGGGTAACAGAACCTGGTCAAAGCCCCACAAGTCACCCCATCTTGGATTCCCCTAGGTCTCTAGTTTTCAAAAATGCATAGGTTTGGTAGGTTTCCCTAGGTGCCGGCTGAGCTAGAGGCCAAAATCTACAGATAGGCACTTTGCAAAAAACACCTCTGTTTTCTTTCAAAAAATGTGATGTGTGCACGTTGCGGTTTGGGGCAATTCCTGTCGCGGGCGCTAGGCCTACCCACACAAGTGAGGTATCATTTTTATCGGGAGACTTGGGGGAACGCTGGGTGGAAGGAAATTTGTGGCTCCTCTCTGATTCCAGAATTTTCTGTCACCAAAATGTGAGGAAAATGTGTTTTTTTAGCCACATTTTGAGGTTTGCAAAGGATTCTGGGTAACAGAACCTGGTCAGAGCCCCACAAGTCACCCCATCTTGGATTCCCCTAGGTCTCTAGTTTTCAAAAATGCATAGGTTTGGTAGGTTTCCCTAGGTGCCGGCTGAGCTAGAGGCCAAAATCTACAGGTAGGCACTTTGCAAAAAACACCTCTGTTTTCTTTAAAAAAATGTGATGTGTGCACGTTGCGGTTTGGGACATTTCCTGTCGTGGGCGCTAGGCCTACCCACACAAGTGAGGTATCATTTTTATCGAGAGACTTGGGGGAACGCTGGGTGGAAGGAAATTTGTGGCTCCTCTCTGATTCCAGAACTTTCTGTCACCAAAATGTGAGGAAAATGTGTTTTTTTAGCCACATTTTGAGGTTTGCAAAGGATTCTGGGTAACAGAACCTGGTCAGAGCCCCACAAGTCACCCCATCTTGGATTACCCTAGGTCTCTAGTTTTCAAAAATGCATAGGTTTGGTAGGTTTCCATAGGTTCCGGCTGAGCTAGAGGTCAAAATCTACAGGCACTTTGCAAAAAACACCTCTGTTTTCTTTAAAAAAATGTGATGTGTGCACGTTGCGGTTTGGGGCATATCCTGTCGCGGGCGCTAAGCCTACCCACACAAGAGAGGTATCATTTTTATCGGGAGACTTGGGGGAACGCTGGGTGGAAGGAAATTTGTGGCTCCTCTCTGATTCCAGAACTTTCTGTCACCAAAATATGAGGAAAATTTGTTTTTTTAGCCACATTTTGAGGTTTGCAAAGGATTCTGGGTAACAGAACCTGGTCAAAGCCCCACAAGTCACCCCATCTTGGATTCCCCTAGGTCTCTAGTTTTAAAAAATGCATAGGTTTGGTAGGTTTCCCTAGGTGCCGGCTGAGCTAGAGGCCAAAATCTACAGATAGGCACTTTGCAAAAAACACCTCTGTTTTCTTTCAAAAAATGTGATGTGTGCATGTTGCGGTTTGGGGTAATTCCTGTCGCGGGCGCTAGGCCTACCCACACAAGTGAGGTATCATTTTTATCGGGAGACTTGGGGGAACGCTGGGTGGAAGGAAGTTTGTGGCTCCTCTCTGATTCCAGAATTTTCTGTCACCAAAATGTGAGGAAAATGTGTTTTTTTAGCCACATTTTGAGGTTTGCAAAGGATTCTGGGTAACAGAACCTGGTCAGAGCCCCACAAGTCACCCCATCTTGAATTCCCCTAGGTCTCTAGTTTTCAAAAATGCATAGGTTTGGTAGGTTTCCCTAGGTGCCGGCAGAGCTAGAGACCAAAATCTACAGGCACTTTGCAAAAAAACACCTCTGTTTTCTTTAAAAAAATGTGATGTGTGCACGTTGCGGTTTAGGGCATTTCCTGTCGCGGGCGCTAGGCCTACCCACACAAGGGAGGAATCATTTTTATCGGGAGACTTGTGGGAACGCTGGGTGGAAGGAAATTTGTGGCTCCTCTCTGATTCCAGAACTTTCTGTCACCAAAATGTGAGGAAAATGTGTTTTTTTAGCCACATTTTGAGGTTTGCCAAGGATTCTGGGTAACAGAACCTGGTCAGAGCCCCACAAGTCACCCCATCTTGGATTCCCCTAGGTCTCTAGTTTTCAAAAATGCATAGGTTTGGTAGGTTTCCCTAGGTGCCGGCTGAGGTAGAGGCCAAAATCTACAGGTAGGCACTTTGCAAAAAACACCTCTGTTTTCTTTAAAAAAATGTGATGTGTGCATGTTGCGGTTTGGGGCATTTCCTGTCGCAGGCGCTAGGCCTACCCACACAAGTGAGGTATCATTTTTATCGGGAGACTTGGGGGAACGCTGGGTGGAAGGAAATTTGCGGCTCCTCTCTGATTCCAGAACTTTCTGTCACCAAAATTTGAGGAAAATGTGTTTTTTTAGCCACATTTTGAGGTTTGCAAAGGATTCTGGGTAACAGAATCTGGTCAGAGCCCCACAAGTCACCCCATCTTGGATTCCCCTAGGTCTCTAGTTTTCAAAAATGCACAGGTTTGGTAGGTTTCCCTAGGTGCCGGCTGAGCTAGAGGCCAAAATCTACAGGTAGGCACTTTGCAAAAAACACCTCTGTTTTCTTTAAAAAAATGTGATGTGTGCATGTTGCGGTTTGGGGCATTTCCTGTCGCAGGCGCTAGGCCTACCCACACAAGTGAGGTATCATTTTTATCGGGAGACTTGTGGGAACGCTGGGTGGAAGGAAATTTGTGGCTCTTCTCTGATTCCAGAACTTTCTGTCACCAAAATTTGACGAAAATGGGTTTTTTTAGCCACATTTTGAGGGTTGCAAAGGATTCTGGGTAACAGAATCTGGTCAGAGCCCCACAAGTCACCCCATCTTGGATTCCCCTAGGTCTCTAGTTTTCAAAAATATGCAGGTTTGGTAGGTTTCCCTAGGTGCCGGCTGAGCTAGAGGCCAAAATCTACAGGTAGGCACTTTGCAAAAAACACCTCTGTTTTCTTTCAAAAAATTTGATGTGTCCACGTTGCGTTTTGGGGCATTTCCTGTCGCGGGCGCTAGGCCTACCTACACAAGTGAGGTATCATTTTTATCGAGAGACTTGGGGGAACGCTGGGTGGAAGGAAATTTGTGGCTCCTCTCTGATTCCAGAACTTTCTGTCACCAAAATGTGAGGAAAATGTGTTTTTTTAGCCACATTTTGAGGTTTGCAAAGGATTCTGGGTAACAGAACCTGGTCAGAGCCCCACAAGTCACCCCATCTTGGATTCCCCTAGGTCTCTAGTTTTCAAAAATGCGCAGGTTTGGTAGGTTTCCCTAGGTGCCGGCTGAGCTAGAGGCCAAAATCTACAGGTAGGCACTTTGCAAAAAACACCTCTGTTTTCTTTCAAAAAATGTTATGTGTCCACGTTGCGTTTTGGGGCATTTCCTGTCGCGGGCGCTAGGCCTACCCACACAAGTGAGGTATCATTTTTATCGGGAGACTTGGGGGAACGCTGGGTGGAAGGAAATTTTTGGCTCCTCTATGATTCCAGAACTTTCTGTCACCAAAATGTGAGGAAAATTTGTTTTTGTAGCCACTTTTTGAGGTTTGCAAAGGATTCTGGGTAACAGAACCTGGTCAGAGCCCCACAAGTCACCCCATCTTGGATTCCCCTAGGTCTCTAGTTTTCAAAAATGCATAGGTTTGGTAGGTTTCCCTAGGTGCCGGCAGAGCTAGAGGCCAAAATCTACAGGCACTTTGCAAAAAAACACCTCTGTTTTCTTGAAAAAAATGTGATGTGTGCACGTTGCGGTTTAGGGCATTTCCTGTCGCGGGCGCTAGGCCTACCCACACAAGGGAGGTATCATTTTTATCGGGAGACTTGTGGGAACGCTGGGTGGAAGGAAATTTGTGGCTCCTCTCTGATTCCAGAACTTTCTGACACCAAAATTTGAGGAAAATGTGTTTTTTTAGCCACATTTTGAGGTTTGCAAAGGATTCTGGGTAACAGAATCTGGTCAGAGCCCCACAAGTCACCCCATCTTGGATTCCCCTAGGTCTCTAGTTTTCAAAAATGCACAGGTTTGGTAGGTTTCCCTAGGTGCCGGCTGAGCTAGAGGCCAAAATCTACAGGTAGGCACTTTGCAAAAAACACCTCTGTTTTCTTTAAAAAAATGTGATGTGTGCATGTTGCGGTTTGGGGCATTTCCTGTCGCAGACGCTAGGCCTACCCACACAAGTGAGGTATCATTTTTATCGGGAGACTTGGGGGAACGCTGGGTGGAAGGAAATTTGTGGCTCCTCTCTGATTCCAGAACTTTCTGTCACCAAAATGTGACGAAAATGGGTTTTTTTAGCCACATTTTGAGGGTTGCAAAGGATTCTGGGTAACAGAATCTGGTCAGAGCCCCACAAGTCACCCCATCTTGGATTGCCCTAGGTCTCTAGTTTTCAAAAATATGCAGGTTTGGTAGGTTTCCCTAGGTGCCGGCTGAGCTAGAGGCCAAAATCTACAGGTAGGCACTTTGCAAAAAACACCTCTGTTCTCTTTAAAAAAATGTGATGTGTGCATGTTGCGGTTTGGGGCATTTCCTGTCGCAGGCGCTAGGCCTACCCACACAAGTGAGGTATCATTTTTATCGGGAGACTTGGGGGAACGCTGGGTGGAAGGAAATTTGTGGCTCCTCTCTGATTCCAGAACTTTCTGTCACCAAAATGTGAGGAAAATTGGTTTTTTTAGCCACATTTTGAGGGTTGCAAAGGATTCTGGGTAACAGAATCTGGTCAGAGCCCCACAAGTCACCCCATCTTGGATTCCCCTAGGTCTCTAGTTTTCAAAAATATGCAGGTTTGGTAGGTTTCCCTAGGTGCCGGCTGAGCTAGAGGCCAAAATCTACAGGTAGGCACTTTGCAAAAAACACCTCTGTTTTCTTTAAAAAAATGTGATGTGTGCATGTTGCGGTTTGGGGCATTTCCTGTCGCAGGCGCTAGGCCTACCCACACAAGTGAGGTATCATTTTTATCGGGAGACTTGGGGGAACGCTGGGTGGAAGGAAATTTGTGGCTCCTCTCTGATTCCAGAACTTTCTGTCACCAAAATGTGAGGAAAATGGTTTTTTTAAGCCACATTTTGAGGGTTGCAAAGGATTCTGGGTAACAGAATCTGGTCAGAGCCCCACAAGTCACCCCATCTTGGATTCCCCTAGGTCTCTAGTTTTCAAAAATATGCAGGTTTGGTAGGTTTCCCTAGGTGCCGGCTGAGCTAGAGGCCAAAATCTACAGGTAGGCACTTTGCAAAAAACACCTCTGTTTTCTTTAAAAAAATGTGATGTGTGCATGTTGCGGTTTGGGGCATTTCCTGTCGCAGGCGCTAGGCATACCCACACAAGTGAGGTATCATTTTTATCGGGAGACTTGGGGGAACGCTGGGTGGAAGGAAATTTGCGGCTCCTCTCTGATTCCAGAACTTTCAGTCACCAAAATTTGAGGAAAATGTGTTTTTTTAGCCACATTTTGAGGTTTGCAAAGGATTCTGGGTAACAGAATCTGGTCAGAGCCCCACAAGTCACCCCATCTTGGATTCCCCTAGGTCTCTAGTTTTCAAAAATGCACAGGTTTGGTAGGTTTCCCTAGGTGCCGGCTGAGCTAGAGGCCAAAATCTACAGGTAGGCACTTTGCAAAAAACACCTCTGTTTTCTTTAAAAAAATGTGATGTGTGCATGTTGCGGTTTGGGGCATTTCCTGTCGCAGGCGCTAGGCCTACCCACACAAGTGAGGTATCATTTTTATCGGGAGACTTGTGGGAACGCTGGGTGGAAGGAAATTTGTGGCTCCTCTCTGATTCCAGAACTTTCTGTCACCAAAATGTGACGAAAATGGGTTTTTTTAGCCACATTTTGAGGGTTGCAAAGGATTCTGGGTAACATAATCTGGTCAGAGCCCCACAAGTCACCCCATCTTGGATTCCCCTAGGTCTCTAGTTTTCAAAAATGCACAGGTTTGGTAGGTTTCCCTAGGTGCCGGCTGAGCTAGAGGCCAAAATCTACAGGTAGGCACTTTGCAAAAAACACCTCTGTTTTCTTTAAAAAAATGTGATGTGTGCATGTTGCGGTTTGGGGCATTTCCTGTCGCAGGCGCTAGGCCTACCCACACAAGTGAGGTATCATTTTTATCGGGAGACTTGGGGGAACGCTGGGTGGAAGGAAATTTGTGGCTCCTCTCTGATTCCAGAACTTTCTGTCACCAAAATGTGAGGAAAATGGGTTTTTTTAGCCACATTTTGAGGGTTGCAAAGGATTCTGGGTAACAGAATCTGGTCAGAGCCCCACAAGTCACCCCATCTTGGATTCCCCTAGGTCTCTAGTTTTCAAAAATGCGCAGGTTTGGTAGGTTTCCCTAGGTGCCGGCTGAGCTAGAGGCCAAAATCTACAGGTAGGCACTTTGCAAAAAACACCTCTGTTTTCTTTAAAAAAATGTGATGTGTGCATGTTGCGGTTTGGGGCATTTCCTGTCGCAGGCGCTAGGCCTACCCACACAAGTGAGGTATCATTTTTATCGGGAGACTTGTGGGAACGCTGGGTGGAAGGAAATTTGTGGCTCCTCTCTGATTCCAGAACTTTCTGTCACCAAAATGTGACGAAAATGGTTTTTTTTAGCCACATTTTGAGGGTTGCAAAGGATTCTGGGTAACAGAATCTGGTCAGAGCCCCACAAGTCACCCCATCTTGGATTCCCCTAGGTCTCTAGTTTTCAAAAATATGCAGGTTTGGTAGGTTTCCCTAGGTGCCGGCTGAGCTAGAGGCCAAAATCTACAGGTAGGCACTTTGCAAAAAACACCTCTGTTTTCTTTAAAAAAATGTGATGTGTGCATGTTGCGGTTTGGGGCATTTCCTGTCGCAGGCGCTAGGCCTACCCACACAAGTGAGGTATCATTTTTATCGGGAGACTTGGGGGAACGCTGGGTGGAAGGAAATTTGTGGCTCCTCTCTGATTCCAGAACTTTCTGTCACCAAAATGTGAGGAAAATTGGTTTTTTTAGCCACATTTTGAGGGTTGCAAAGGATTCTGGGTAACAGAATCTGGTCAGAGCCCCACAAGTCACCCCATCTTGGATTCCCCTAGGTCTCTAGTTTTCAAAAATATGCAGGTTTGGTAGGTTTCCCTAGGTGCCGGCTGAGCTAGAGGCCAAAATCTACAGGTAGGCACTTTGCAAAAAACACCTCTGTTTTCTTTAAAAAAAATGTGATGTGTGCATGTTGCGGTTTGGGGCATTTCCTGTCGCAGGCGCTAGGCCTACCCACACAAGTGAGGTATCATTTTTATCGGGAGACTTGGGGGAACGCTGGGTGGAAGGAAATTTGTGGCTCCTCTCTGATTCCAGAACTTTCTGTCACCAAAATATGAGGAAAATGGGTTTTTTTAGCCACATTTTGAGGGTTGCAAAGGATTCTGGGTAACAGAATCTGGTCAGAGCCCCACAAGTCACCCCATCTTGGATTCCCCTAGGTCTCTAGTTTTCAAAAATATGCAGGTTTGGTAGGTTTCCCTAGGTGCCGGCTGAGCTAGAGGCCAAAATCTACAGGTAGGCACTTTGCAAAAAACACCTCTGTTTTCTTGAAAAAAATGTGATGTGTGCATGTTGCGGTTTGGGGCATTTCCTGTCGCAGGCGCTAGGCATACCCACACAAGTGAGGTATCATTTTTATCGGGAGACTTGGGGGAACGCTGGGTGGAAGGAAATTTGCGGCTCCTCTCTGATTCCAGAACTTTCTGTCACCAAAATTTGAGGAAAATGTGTTTTTTTAGCCACATTTTGAGGTTTGCAAAGGATTCTGGGTAACAGAATCTGGTCAGAGCCCCACAAGTCACCCCATCTTGGATTCCCCTAGGTCTCTAGTTTTCAAAAATGCACAGGTTTGGTAGGTTTCCCTAGGTGCCGGCTGAGCTAGAGGCCAAAATCTACAGGAAGGCACTTTGCAAAAAACACCTCTGTTTTCTTTAAAAAAATGTGATGTGTGCATGTTGCGGTTTGGGGCATTTCCTGTCGCAGGCGCTAGGCCTACCCACACAAGTGAGGTATCATTTTTATCGGGAGACTTGTGGGAACGCTGGGTGGAAGGAAATTTGTGGCTCCTCTCTGATTCCAGAACTTTCTGTCACCAAAATGTGACGAAAATGGGTTTTTTTAGCCACATTTTGAGGGTTGCAAAGGATTCTGGGTAACAGAATCTGGTCAGAGCCCCACAAGTCACCCCATCTTGGATTCCCCTAGGTCTCTAGTTTTCAAAAATATGCAGGTTTGGTAGGTTTCCCTAGGTGCCGGCTGAGCTAGAGGCCAAAATCTACAGGTAGGCACTTTGCAAAAAAACACCTCTGTTTTCTTTCAAAAAATTTGATGTGTCCAAGTTGCGTTTTGGGGCATTTCCTGTTGCGGGCGCTAGGCCTACCCACACAAGTGAGGTATAATTTTTATCGAGAGACTTGGGGGAACGTTGGGTGGAAGGAAATTTGTGGCTCCTCTATGATTCAAGAACTTTCTGTCACCAAAATGTGAGGAAAATTTGTTTTTTTAGCCACATTTTGAGGTTTGCAAAGGATTCTGGGTAACAGAACCTGGTCAGAGCCCCACAAGTCACCCCATCTTGGATTCCCCTAGGTCTCTAGTTTTTAAAAATGCATAGGTTTGGTAGGTTTCCCTAGGTGCCGGCAGAGCTAGAGGCCAAAATCTACAGGCACTTTGCAAAAAAACACCTCTGTTTTCTTTAAAAAAATGTGATGTGTGCACGTTGCGGTTTAGGGCATTTCCTGTCGCGGGCGCTAGGCCTACCCACACAAGGGAGGTATAATTTTTATTGGGAGACTTGTGGGAACGCTGGGTGGAAGGAAATTTGTGGCTCCTCTCTGATTCCAGAACTTTCTGTCACCAAAATTTGAGGAAAATGTGTTTTTTTGGCCACATTTTGAGGTTTGCAAAGGATTCTGGGTAACAGAATCTGGTCAGAGCCCCACAAGTCACCCCATCTTGGATTCCCCTAGGTCTCTAGTTTTCAAAAATGCACAGGTTTGGTGGGTTTCCCTAGGTGCCGGCTGAGCTAGAGGCCAAAATCTACAGGTAGGCACTTTGCAAAAAACACCTCTGTTTTCTTTAAAAAAATGTGATGTGTGCATGTTGCGGTTTGGGGCATTTCCTGTCGAAGGCGCTAGGCCTACCCACACAAGTGAGGTATCATTTTTATCGGGAGACTTGGGGGAACGCTGGGTGGAAGGAAATTTGTGGCTCCTCTCTGATTCCAGAACTTTCTGTCACCAAAATGTGAGGAAAATGGGTTTTTTTAGCCACATTTTGAGGGTTGCAAAGGATTCTGGGTAACAGAATCTGGTCAGACCCCCACAAGTCACCCCATCTTGGATTCCCCTAGGTCTCTAGTTTTCAAAAATATGCAGGTTTGGTAGGTTTCCCTAGGTGCCGGCTGAGCTAGAGGCCAAAATCTACAGGTAGGCACTTTGCAAAAAACACCTCTGTTTTCTTTCAAAAAATTTGATGTGTCCACGTTGCGTTTTGGGGCATTTCCTGTCGCGGGCGCTAGGCCTACCCACACAAGTGAGGTATCATTTTTATCAAGAGACTTGGGGGAACGCTGGGTGGAAGGAAATTTGTGGCTCCTCTCTGATTCCAGAACTTTCTGTCACCAAAATTTGAGGAAAATGTGTTTTTTTAGCCACATTTTGAGGTTTGCAAAGGATTCTGGGTAACAGAACCTGGTCAGAGCCCCACAAGTCACCCCATCTTGGATTCCCCTAGCTCTCTAGTTTTCAAAAATGCATAGGTTTGGTAGGTTTCCCTAGGTGCCGGCAGAGCTAGAGGCCAAAATCTACAGCCACTTTGCAAAAAAACACCTCTGTTTTCTTTAAAAAAATGTGATGTGTGCACGTTGCGGTTTAGGGCATTTCCTTTCGCGGGCGCTAGGCC
The DNA here is from genome assembly GCF_031143425.1 of Pleurodeles waltl. NCBI lineage: Eukaryota > Metazoa > Chordata > Amphibia > Caudata > Salamandridae > Pleurodeles > Pleurodeles waltl. The sequence continues at coordinate 403,364,079 of NC_090442.1, read as the reverse complement.
TACCCACACAAGGGAGGTATCATTTTTATCGGGAGACTTGTGGGAACGCTGGGTGGAAGGAAATTTGTGGCTCCTCTCTGATTCCAGAACTTTCTGTCACCAAAATTTGAGGAAAATGTGTTTTTTTTGCCACATTTTGAGGTTTGCAAAGGATTCTGGGTAACAGAATCTGGTCAGAGCCCCACAAGTCACCCCATCTTGGATTCCCCTAGGTCTCTAGTTTTCAAAAATGCACAGGTTTGGTAGGTTTCCCTAGGTGCCGGCTGAGCTAGAGGCCAAAATCTACAGGTAGGCACTTTGCAAAAAACACCTCTGTTTTCTTTAAAAAAATGTGATGTGTGCATGTTGCGGTTTGGGGCATTTCCTGTCGCAGGCGCTAGGCTTACCCACACAAGTGAGGTATCATTTTTATCGGGAGACTTGGGGGAACGCTGGGTGGAAGGAAATTTGTGGCTCCTCTCTGATTCCAGAAATTTCTGTCACCAAAATGTGAGGAAAATGGGTTTTTTTAGCCACATTTTGAGGGTTGCAAAGGATTCTGGGTAACAGAATCTGGTCAGAGCCCCACAAGTCACCCCATCTTGGATTCCCCTAGGTCTCTAGTTTTAAAAAATATGCAGGTTTGGTAGGTTTCCCTAGGTGCCGGCTGAGCTAGAGGCCAAAATCTACAGGTAGGCACTTTGCAAAAAACACCTCTGTTTTCTTTCAAAAAATTTGATGTGTCCACGTTGCGTTTTGGGGCATTTCCTGTCGCGGGCGCTAGGCCTACCCACACAAGTGAGGTATCATTTTTATCAAGAGACTTGGGGGAACGCTGGGTGGATGGAAATTTGTGGCTCCTCTCTGATTCCAGAACTTTCTGTCACCAAAATTTGAGGAAAATGTGTTTTTTTAGCCACATTTTGAGGTTTGCAAAGGATTCTGGGTAACAGAACCTGGTCAGAGCCCCACAAGTCACCCCATCTTGGATTCCCCTAGGTCTCTAGTTTTCAAAAAAGCATAGGTTTGGTAGGTTTCCCTAGGTGCCGGCAGAGCTAGAGGCCAAAATCTACAGCCACTTTGCAAAAAAACACCTCTGTTTTCTTTCAAAACATGTGATGTGTGCACGTTGCGGTTTAGGGCATTTCCTGTCGCGGGCGCTAGGCCTACCCACACAAGGGAGGTATCATTTTTATCGGGAGACTTGTGGGAACGCTGAGTGGAAGGAAATTTGTGGCTCCTCTCTGATTCCAGAACTTTCTGTCACCAAAATGTGAGGAAAATGGGTTTTTTTAGCCACATTTTGAGGGTTGCAAAGGATTCTGGGTAACAGAATCTGGTCAGAGCCCCACAAGTCACCCCATCTTGGATTTCCCTAGGTCTCTAGTTTTCAAAAATATGCAGGTTTGGTAGGTTTCCCTAGGTGCCGGCTGAGCTAGAGGCCAAAATCTACAGGTAGGCACTTTGCAAAAAACACCTCTGTTTTCTTTCAAAAAATGTGATGTGTCCACGTTGCGTTTTGGGGCATTTCCTGTCGCGGGCGCTAGGCCTACCCACACAAGTGAGGTATCATTTTTATCGGGAGCCTTGGGGGAACGCTGGGTGGAAGGAAATTTGTGGCTCCTCTCTGATTCCAGAATTTTCTGTCACCAAAATGTGAGGAAAATGTGTTTTTTTAGCCACATTTTGAGGTTTGCAAAGGATTCTGGGTAACAGAACCTGGTCAGAGCCCCACAAGTCACCCCATCTTGGATTCCCCTAGGTCTCTAGTTTTAAAAAATGCATAGGTTTGGTAGGTTTCCCTAGGTGCCGGCAGAGCTAGAGGCCAAAATCTACAGCCACTTTGCAAAAAAACACCTCTGTTTTCTTTAAAAAAATGTGATGTGTGCACGTTGCGGTTTAGGGCATTTCCTGTCGCGGGCGCTAGGCCTACCCACACAAGGGAGGTATCATTTTTATCGGGAGACTTGTGGGAACGCTGAGTGGAAGGAAATTTGTGGCTCCTCTCTGATTCCAGAACTTTCTGTCACCAAAATGTGAGGAAAATGGGTTTTTTTAGCCACATTTTGAGGGTTGCAAAGGATTCTGGGTAACAGAATCTGGTCAGAGCCCCACAAGTCACCCCATCTTGGATTCCCCTAGGTCTCTAGTTTTCAAAAATATGCAGGTTTGGTAGGTTTCCCTAGGTGCCGGCTGAGCTAGAGGCCAAAATCTACAGGTAGGCACTTTGCAAAAAACACCTCTGTTTTCTTTCAAAAAATTTGATGTGTCCACGTTGCGTTTTGGGGCATTTCCTGTTGCGGGCGCTAGGCCTACCCACACAAGTGAGGTATCATTTTTATCGAGAGACTTGGGGGAACGCTGGGTGGAAGGAAATTTGTGGCTCCTCTCTGATTCCAGAACTTTCTGTCACCAAAATTTGAGGAAAATTTGTTTTTTTAGCCACATTTTGAGGTTTGCAAAGGATTCTGGGTAACAGAACCTGGTCAGAGCCCCACAAGTCACACCATCTTGGATTCCCCTAGGTCTCTAGTTTTCAAAAATGCGCAGGTTTGGTAGGTTTCCCTAGGTGCCGGCTGAGCTAGAGGCCAAAATCTACAGGTAGGCACTTTGCAAAAAACACCTCTGTTTTCTTTCAAAAAATTTGATGTGTCCACGTTGCGTTTTGGGGCATTTCCTGTTGCGGGCGCTAGGCCTACCCACACAAGTGAGGTATCATTTTTATCGGGAGACTTGGGGGAACGCTGGGTGGAAGGAAATTTGTGGCTCCTCTATGATTCCAGAACTTTCTGTCACCAAAATGTGAGGAAAATGTGTTTTTTTAGCCACATTTTGAGGTTTGCAAAGGATTCTGGGTAACAGAACCTGGTCAGAGCCCCACAAGTCACCCCATCTTGGATTCCCCTAGGTCTCTAGTTTTCAAAAATGCATAGGTTTGGTAGGTTTCCCTAGGTGCCGGCTAAGGTAGAGGCCAAAATCTACAGGTAGGCACTTTGCAAAAAACACCTCTGTTTTCTTTAAAAAAATGTGATGTGTGCATGTTGCGGTTTGGGGCATTTCCTGTCGCAGGCGCTAGGCCTACCCACACAAGTGAGGTATCATTTTTATCGGGAGACTTGGGGGAACGCTGGGTGGAAGGAAATTTGCGGCTCCTCTCTGATTCCAGAACTTTCTGTCACCAAAATTTGAGGAAAATTTGTTTTTTTAGCCACATTTTGAGGTTTGCAAAGGATTCTGGGTAAGAGAATCTGGTCAGAGCCCCACAAGTCACCCCATCTTGGATTCCCCTAGGTCTCTAGTTTTCAAAAATGCACAGGTTTGGTAGGTTTCCCTAGGTGCCGGCTGAGCTAGTGGCCAAAATCTACAGGTAGGCACTTTGCAAAAAACACCTCTGTTTTCTTTAAAAAAATGTGATGTGTGTACGTTTCGGTTTGGGGCATTTCCTGTCGCAGGCGCTAGGCCTACCCACACAAGTGAGGTATCATTTTTATCGAGAGACTTGGGGGAACGCTGGGTGGAAGGAAATTTGCGGCTCCTCTCTGATTCCAGAACTTTCTGTCACCAAAATGTGAGGTAAATGTGTTTTTTTAGCCACATTTTGAGGTTTGCAAAGGATTCTGGGTAACAGAATCTGGTCAGAGCCCCACAAGTCACCCCATCTTGGATTCCCCTAGGTCTCTAGTTTTCAAAAATGCATAGGTTTGGTAGGTTTCCCTAGGTGCCGGCTAAGGTAGAGGCCAAAATCTACAGGTAGGCACTTTGCAAAAAACACCTCTGTTTTCTTTAAAAAAATGTGATGTGTGCATGTTGCGGTTTGGGGCATTTCCTGTCGCAGGCGCTAGGCCTACCCACACAAGTGAGGTATCATTTTTATCGGGAGACTTGGGGGAACGCTGCGTGGAAGGAAATTTGCGGCTCCTCTCTGATTCCAGAACTTTCTGTCACCAAAATTTGAGGAAAATGTGTTTTTTTAGCCACATTTTGAGGGTTGCAAAGGATTCTGGGTAACAGAATCTGGTCAGAGCCCCACAAGGCACCCCATCTTGGATTCCCCTAGGTCTCTAGTTTTCAAAAATATGCAGGTTTGGTAGGTTTCCCTAGGTGCCGGCTGAGCTAGAGGCCAAAATCTACAGGTAGGCACTTTGCAAAAAACACCTCTGTTTTCTTTCAAAAAATTTGATGTGTCCACGTTGCGTTTTGGGGCATTTCCTGTCGCGGGCGCTAGGCCTACCCACACAAGTGAGGTATCATTTTTATTGAGAGACTTGGGGGAACGCTGGGTGGAAGGAAATTTGTGGCTCCTCTCTGATTCCAGAACTTTCTGTCACCAAAATTTGAGGAAAATGTGTTTTTTTAGCCACATTTTGAGGTTTGCAAAGGATTCTGGGTAAGAGAATCTGGTCAGAGCCCCACAAGTCACCCCATCTTGGATTCCCCTAGGTCTCTAGTTTTAAAAAATGCACAGGTTTGGTAGGTTTCCCTAGGTGCCGGCTGAGCTAGTGGCCAAAATCTACAGGTAGGCACTTTGCAAAAAACACCTCTGTTTTCTTTAAAAAAATGTGATGTGTGCATGTTGCGGTTTGGGGCATTTCCTGTCGCAGGCGCTAGGCCTACCCACACAAGTGAGGTATCATTTTTATCGGGAGACTTGTGGGAACGCTGGGTGGAAGGAAATTTGTGGCTCCTCTCTGATTCCAGAACTTTCTGTCACCAAAATGTGACGAAAATGGTTTTTTTTAGCCACATTTTGAGGGTTGCAAAGGATTCTGGGTAACAGAATCTGGTCAGAGCCCCACAAGTCACCCCATCTTGGATTCCCCTAGGTCTCTAGTTTTCAAACATATGCAGGTTTGGTAGGTTTCCCTAGGTGCCGGCTGAGCTAGAGGCCAAAATCTACAGGTAGGCACTTTGCAAAAAACACCTCTGTTTTCTTTCAAAATATTTGATGTGTCCACGTTGCGTTTTGGGGCATTTCCTGTCGCGGGCGCTAGGCCTACCCACACAAGTGAGGTATCATTTTTATTGAGAGACTTGGGGGAACGCTGGGTGGAAGGAAATTTGTGGCTCCTCTCTGATTCCAGAACTTTCTGTCACCAAAATTTGAGGAAAATGTGTTTTTTTAGCCACATTTTGAGGTTTGCAAAGGATTCTGGGTAACAGAACCTGGTCAGAGCCCCACAAGTCACCCCATCTTGGATTCCCCTAGGTCTCTAGTTTTCAAAAATGCGCAGGTTTGGTAGGTTTCCCTAGGTGCCGGCTGAGCTAGAGGCCAAAATCTACAGGTAGGCACTTTGCAAAAAACACCTCTGTTTTCTTTCAAAAAATTTGATGTGTCCACGTTGCGTTTTGGGGCATTTCCTGTCGCGGGCGCTAGGCCTACCCACACAAGTGAGGTATCATTTTTATCGAGAGACTTGGGGGAACGCTGGGTGGAAGGAAATTTGTGGCTCCTCTCTGATTCCAGAACTTTCTGTCAACAAAATTTGAGGAAAATGTGTTTTTTTAGCCACATTTTGAGGTTTGCAAAGGATTCTGGGTAACAGAACCTGGTCAGAGCCCCACAAGTCACCCCATCTTGGATTCCCCTAGGTCTCTAGTTTTCAAAAATGCACAGGTTTGGTAGGTTTCCCTAGGTGCCGGCTGAGCTAGAGGCCAAAATCTACAGGTAGGCACTTTGCAAAAAACACCTCTGTTTTCTTTCAAAAAATTTGATGTGTCCACGTTGCGTTTTGGGGCATTTCCTGTCGCGGGCGCTAGGCCTACCCACACAAGTGAGGTATCATTTTTATCTGGAGACTTGGGGGAACGCTGGATGGAAGGAAATTTGTGATTCCTCTATGATTCCAGAACTTTCTGTCACCAAAATGTGAGGAAAATTTGTTTTTTTAGCCACATTTTGAGGTTTGCAAAGGATTCTGGGTAACAGAACCTGGTCAGAGCCCCACAAGTCACCCCATCTTGGATTCCCCTAGGTCTCTAGTTTTCAAAAATGCATAGGTTTGGTAGGTTTCCCTAGGTGCCGGCTGAGCTAGAGGCCAAAATCTACAGGTAGGCACTTTGCAAAAAACACCTCTGTTTTCTTTAAAAAAATGTGATGTGTGCACGTTTCGGTTTGGGACATTTCCTGTCGTGGGCGCTAGGCCTACCCACACAAGTGAGGTATCATTTTTATCGAGAGACTTGGGGGAACGCTGGGTGGAAGGAAATTTGCGGCTCCTCTCTGATTCCAGAACTTTCTGTCACCAAAATGTGAGGTAAATGTGTTTTTTTAGCCACATTTTGAGGTTTGCAAAGGATTCTGGGTAACAGAATCTGGTCAGAGCCCCACAAGTCACCCCATCTTGGATTCCCCTAGGTCTCTAGTTTTCAAAAATGCATAGGTTTGGTAGGTTTCCCTAAGTGCCGGCTAAGGTAGATGCCAAAATCTACAGGTAGGCACTTTGCAAAAAACACCTCTGTTTTCTTTAAAAAAATGTGATGTGTGCATGTTGCGGTTTGGGGCATTTCCTGTCGCAGGCGCTAGGCCTACCCACACAAGTGAGGTATCATTTTTATCGGGAGACTTGGGGGAACGCTGGGTGGAAGGAAATTTGCGGCTCCTCTCTGATTCCAGAACTTTCTGTCACCAAAATTTGAGGAAAATGTGTTTTTTTAGCCACATTTTGAGGGTTGCAAAGGATTCTGGGTAACAGAATCTGGTCAGAGCCCCACAAGGCACCCCATCTTGGATTCCCCTAGGTCTCTAGTTTTCAAAAATATGCAGGTTTGGTAGGTTTCCCTAGGTGCCGGCTGAGCTAGAGGCCACAATCTACAGGTAGGCACTTTGCTTTTTGCCTCTAGCTCAGCCGGCACCTAGGGAAACCTACCAAACCTGCATATGTTTGAAAACTAGAGACCTAGGGGAATCCAAGATGGGGTGACTTGTGGGGCTCTGACCAGATTCTGTTACCCAGAATCCTTTGCAACCCTCAAAATGTGGCTAAAAAAAACCATTTTCGTCACATTTTGGTGACAGAAAGTTCTGGAATCAGAGAGGAGCCACAAATTTCCCTCTGTTTTTCTTTCAAAAAATTTGATGTGTCCACGTTGCGTTTTGGGGCATTTCCTGTCGCGGGCGCTAGGCCTACCCACACAAGTGAGGTATCATTTTTATTGAGAGACTTGGGGGAACGCTGGGTGGTAGGAAATTTGTGGCTCCTCTCTGATTCCAGAACTTTCTGTCACCAAAATTTGAGGAAAATGTGTTTTTTTAGCCACATTTTGAGGTTTGCAAAGGATTCTGGGTAAGAGAATCTGGTCAGAGCCCCACAAGTCACCCCATCTTGGATTCCCCTAGGTCTCTAGTTTTCAAAAATGCACAGGTTTGGTAGGTTTCCCTAGGTGCCGGCTGAGCTAGTGGCCAAAATCTACAGGTAGGCACTTTGCAAAAAACACCTCTGTTTTCTTTAAAAAAATGTGATGTGTGCATGTTGCGGTTTGGGGCATTTCCTGTCGCAGGCGCTAGGCCTACCCACACAAGTGAGGTATCATTTTTATCGGGAGACTTGTGGGAACGCTGGGTGGAAGGAAATTTGTGGCTCCTCTCTGATTCCAGAACTTTCTGTCACCAAAATGTGACGAAAATGGTTTTTTTTAGCCACATTTTGAGGGTTGCAAAGGATTCTGGGTAACAGAATCTGGTCAGAGCCCCACAAGTCACCCCATCTTGGATTCCCCTAGGTCTCTAGTTTTCAAACATATGCAGGTTTGGTAGGTTTCCCTAGGTGCCGGCTGAGCTAGAGGCCAAAATCTACAGGTAGGCACTTTGCAAAAAACACCTCTGTTTTCTTTCAAAATATTTGATGTGTCCACGTTGCGTTTTGGGGCATTTCCTGTCGCGGGCGCTAGGCCTACCCACACAAGTGAGGTATCATTTTTATTGAGAGACTTGGGGGAACACTGGGTGGAAGGAAATTTGTGGCTCCTCTCTGATTCCAGAACTTTCTGTCACCAAAATTTGAGGAAAATGTGTTTTTTTAGCCACATTTTGAGGTTTGCAAAGGATTCTGGGTAACAGAACCTGGTCAGAGCCCCACAAGTCACCCCATCTTGGATTCCCCTAGGTCTCTAGTTTTCAAAAATGCGCAGGTTTGGTAGGTTTCCCTAGGTGCCGGCTGAGCTAGAGGCCAAAATCTACAGGTAGGCACTTTGCAAAAAACACCTCTGTTTTCTTTCAAAAAATTTGATGTGTCCACGTTGCGTTTTGGGGCATTTCCTGTCGCGGGCGCTAGGCCTACCCACACAAGGGAGGTATCATTTTTATCGAGAGACTTGGGGGAACGCTGGGTGGAAGGAAATTTGTGGCTCCTCTCTGATTCCAGAACTTTCTGTCACCAAAATTTGAGGAAAATGTGTTTTTTTAGCCACATTTTGAGGTTTGCAAAGGATTCTGGGTAACAGAACCTGGTCAGAGCCCCACAAGTCACCCCATCTTGGATTCCCCTAGGTCTCTAGTTTTCAAAAATGCACAGGTTTGGTAGGTTTCCCTAGGTGCCGGCTGAGCTAGAGGCCAAAATCTACAGGTAGGCACTTTGCAAAAAACACCTCTGTTTTCTTTCAAAAAATTTGATGTGTCCACGTTGCGTTTTGGGGCATTTCCTGTCGCGGGCGCTAGGCCTACCCACACAAGTGAGGTATCATTTTTATCGGGAGACTTGGGGGAACGCTGGGAGGAAGGAAATTTGTGGCTCCTCTATGATTCCAGAACTTTCTGTCACCAAAATGTGAGGAAAATGTGTTTTTTTAGCCACATTTTGAGGTTTGCAAAGGATTCTGGGTAACAGAACCTGGTCAGAGCCATACAAGTCACCCCATCTTGGATTCCCCTAGGTCTCTAGTTTTCAAAAATGCACAGGTTTGGTAGGTTTCCCTAGGTGCCGGCTGAGCTGGAGGCCAAAATCTACAGGTAGGCACTTTGCAAAAAACACCTCTGTTTTCTTTCATAAAATGTGATTTGTCCACGTTGCGTTTTGGGGCATTTCCTGTCGTGGGCGCTAGGCATACCCACACAAGTGAGGTATCATTTTTATCGAGAGACTTGGGGGAACGCTGGGTGGAAGGAAATTTGTGGCTCCTCTATGATTCCAGAACTTTCTGTCACCAAAATGTGAGAAAAATATGTTTTTTTAGCCACATTTTGAGGTTTGCAAAGGATTCTGGGTAACAGAACCTGGTCAGAGCCCCACAAGTCACCCCATCTTGGATTCCCCTAGGTCTCTAGTTTAAAAAAATGCATAGGTTTGGTAGGTTTCCCTAGGTGCCGGCTGAGCTAGAGGTCAAAATCTACAGGCACTTTGCAAAAAACACCTCTGTTTTCTTTCAAAAAATGTGATGGGTGCACGTTGCGGTTTGGGGCATTTCCTGTCGCGGGCGCTAAGCCTACCCACACAAGGGAGGTATAATTTTTATCGGGAGACTTGGGGGAACGCTGGGTGGAAGGAAATTTGTGGCTCCTCTCTGATTCCAGAACTTTCTGTCACCAAAATGTGAGGAAAATGTGTTTTTTTAGCCACATTTTGAGGTTTGCAAAGGATTCTGGGTAACAGAACCTGGTCAGAGCCCCACAAGTCACCCCATCTTGGATTCCCCTAGGTCTCTAGTTTTCAAAAATGCATAGGTTTGGTAGGTTTCCCTAGGTGCCGGCTGAGGTAGAGGCCAAAATCTACAGGTAGGCACTTTGCAAAAAACACCTCTGTTTTCTTTAAAAAAAATGTGATGTGTGCATGTTGCGGTGTGGGGCATTTCCTGTCACAGGCGCTAGGCCTACCCACACAAGTGAGGTATCATTTTTATCGGGAGACTTGGGGGAACGCTGGGTGGAAGGAAATTTGCGGCTCCTCTCTGATTCCAGAACTTTCTATCACCAAAATTTGAGGAAAATGTGTTTTTTTAGCCACATTTTGAGGTTTGCAAAGGATTCTGGGTAACAGAATCTGGTCAGAGCCCCACAAGTCACCCCATCTTGGATTCCCCTAGGTCTCTAGTTTTCAAAAATGCACAGGTTTGGTAGGTTTCCCTAGGTGCCGGCTGAGCTAGAGGCCAAAATCTACAGGTAGGCACTTTGCAAAAAACACCTCTGTTTTCTTTCAAAATATTTGATGTGTCCACGTTGCGTTTTGGGGCATTTCCTGTCGCGGGCGCTAGGCCTACCCACACAAGTGAGGTATCATTTTTATTGAGAGACTTGGGGGAACGCTGGGTGGAAGGAAATTTGTGGCTCCTCTCTGATTCCAGAACTTTCTGTCACCAAATTTTGAGGAAAATGTGTTTTTTTAGCCACATTTTGAGGTTTGCAAAGGATTCTGGGTAACAGAACCTGGTCAGAGCCCCACAAGTCACCCCATCTTGGATTCCCCTAGGTCTCTAGTTTTCAAAAATGCGCAGGTTTGGTAGGTTTCCCTAGGTGCCGGCTGAGCTAGAGGCTAAAATCTACAGGTAGGCACTTTGCAAAAAACACCTCTGTTTTCTTTCAAAAAATTTGATGTGTCCACGTTGCGTTTTGGGGCATTTCCTGTCGCGGGCGCTAGGCCTACCCACACAAGTGAGGTATCATTTTTATCTGGAGACTTGGGGGAACGCTGGATGGAAGGAAATTTGTGGCTCCTCTATGATTCAAGAACTTTCTGTCACCAAAATGTGAGGAAAATTTGTTTTTTTAGCCACATTTTGAGGTTTGCAAAGGATTCTGGGTAACAGAACCTGGTCAGAGCCCCACAAGTCACCCCATCTTGGATTCCCCTAGGTCTCTAGTTTTCAGAAATGCATAGGTTTGGTAGGTTTCCCTAGGTGCCGGCTGAGCTAGAGGCCAAAATCTACAGGTAGGCACTTTGCAAAAAACATCTCTGTTTTCTTTAAAAAAATGTGATGTGTGCTTGTTGCGGTTTGGGACATTTCCTGTCGTGGGCGCTAGGCCTACCCACACAAGTGAGGTATCATTTTTATCGAGAGACTTGGGGGAACGCTGGGTGGAAGGAAATTTGTGGCTCCTCTCTGATTCCAGAACTTTCTGTCACCAAAATGTGAGGAAAATGTGTTTTTTTAGCCACATATTGAGGTTTGCAAAGGATTCTGGGTAACAGAACCTGGTCAGAGCCCCACAAGTCACCCCATCTTGGATTACCCTAGGTCTCTAGTTTTCAAAAATGCATAGGTTTGGTAGGTTTCCCTAGGTGCCGGCTGAGCTAGAGGTCAAAATCTACAGGCACTTTGCAAAAAACACCTCTGTTTTCTTTAAAAAAATGTGATGTGTGCACGTTGCGGTTTGGGGCATTTCCTGTCGCGGGCGCTAAGTCTACCCACACAAGGGAGGTATCATTTTTATCGGGAGACTTGGGGGAACGCTGGGTGGAAGGAAATTTGTGGCTCCTCTCTGATTCCAGAACTTTCTGTCACCAAAATATGAGGAAAATTTGTTTTTTTAGCCACATTTTGAGGTTTGCAAAGGATTCTGGGTAACAGAACCTGGTCAAAGCCCCACAAGTCACCCCATCTTGGATTCCCCTAGGTCTCTAGTTTTAAAAAATGCATAGGTTTGGTAGGTTTCCCTAGGTGCCGGCTGAGCTAGAGGCCAAAATCTACAGATAGGCACTTTGCAAAAAACACCTCTGTTTTCTTTCAAAAAATGTGATGTGTGCATGTTGCGGTTTGGGGCAATTCCTGTCGCGGGCGCTAGGCCTACCCACACAAGTGAGGTATCATTTTTATCGGGAGACTTGGGGGAACGCTGGGTGGAAGGAAGTTTGTGGCTCCTCTCTGATTCCAGAATTTTCTGTCACCAAAATGTGAGGAAAATGTGTTTTTTTAGCCACATTTTGAGGTTTGCAAAGGATTCTGGGTAACAGAACCTGGTCAGAGCCCCACAAGTCACCCCATCTTGGATTCCCCTATGTCTCTAGTTTTAAAAAATGCATAGGTTTGGTAGGTTTCCCTAGGTGCCGGCTGAGCTAGAGGCCAAAATCTACAGGTAGGCACTTTGCAAAAAACACCTCTGTTTTCTTTTAAAAAATGTGATGTGTGCACGTTGCGGTTTGGGGCAATTCCTGTCGCGGGCGCTAGGCCTACCCACACAAGTGAGGTATCATTTTTATTGGGAGACTTAGGGGAACGCTGGGTGGAAGGAAATTTGTGGCTCCTCTCTGATTCCAGAATTTTCTGTCACCAAAATGTGAGGAAAATGTGTTTTTTTTGCCACATTTTGAGGTTTGCAAAGGATTCTGGGTAACATAACCTGGTCAGAGCCCCACAAGTCACCCCATCTTGGATTCCCCTAGGTCTCTAGTTTTAAAAAATGCTTAGGTTTGGTAGGTTTCCCTAGGTGCCGGCTGAGCTAGAGGTCAAAATCTACAGGCACTTTGCAAAAAACACCTCTGTTTTCTTTAAAAAAATGTGATGTGTGCACGTTGCGGTTTAGGGCATTTCCTGTCGCGGGCGCTAAGCCTACCCACACAAGGGAGGTACCATTTATCGGGAGACTTGGGGGAACGCTGGGTGGAAGGAAATTTGTGGCTCCTCTCTGATTCCAGAACTTTCTGTCACCAAAATATGAGGAAAATGTGTTTTTTTAGACACATTTTGAGGTTTGCAAAGGATTCTGGGTAACAGAACCTGGTCAAAGCCCCACAAGTCACCCCATCTTGGATTCCCCTAGGTCTCTAGTTTTCAAAAATGCATAGGTTTGGTAGGTTTCCCTAGGTGCCGGCTGAGCTAGAGGCCAAAATCTACAGATAGGCACTTTGCAAAAAACACCTCTGTTTTCTTTCAAAAAATGTGATGTGTGCACGTTGCGGTTTGGGGCAATTCCTGTCGCGGGCGCTAGGCCTACCCACACAAGTGAGGTATCATTTTTATCGGGAGACTTGGGGGAACGCTGGGTGGAAGGAAATTTGTGGCTCCTCTCTGATTCCAGAATTTTCTGTCACCAAAATGTGAGGAAAATGTGTTTTTTTAGCCACATTTTGAGGTTTGCAAAGGATTCTGGGTAACAGAACCTGGTCAGAGCCCCACAAGTCACCCCATCTTGGATTCCCCTAGGTCTCTAGTTTTCAAAAATGCATAGGTTTGGTAGGTTTCCCTAGGTGCCGGCTGAGCTAGAGGCCAAAATCTACAGGTAGGGACTTTGCAAAAAACACCTCTGTTTTCTTTAAAAAAATGTGATGTGTGCACGTTGCGGTTTGGGACATTTCCTGTCGTGGGCGCTAGGCCTACCCACACAAGTGAGGTATCATTTTTATCGAGAGACTTGGGGGAACGCTGGGTGGAAGGAAATTTGTGGCTCCTCTCTGATTCCAGAACTTTCTGTCACCAAAATGTGAGGAAAATGTGTTTTTTTAGCCACATTTTGAGGTTTGCAAAGGATTCTGGGTAACAGAACCTGGTCAGAGCCCCACAAGTCACCCCATCTTGGATTACCCTAGGTCTCTAGTTTTCAAAAATGCATAGGTTTGGTAGGTTTCCATAGGTTCCGGCTGAGCTAGAGGTCAAAATCTACAGGCACTTTGCAAAAAAGACCTCTGTTTTCTTTAAAAAAATGTGATGTGTGCACGTTGCGGTTTGGGGCATATCCTGTCGCGGGCGCTAAGCCTACCCACACAAGAGAGGTATCATTTTTATCGGGAGACTTGGGGGAACGCTGGGTGGAAGGAAATTTGTGGCTCCTCTCTGATTCCAGAACTTTCTGTCACCAAAATATGAGGAAAATTTGTTTTTTTAGCCACATTTTGAGGTTTGCAAAGGATTCTGGGTAACAGAACCTGGTCAAAGCCCCACAAGTCACCCCATCTTGGATTCCCCTAGGTCTCTAGTTTTAAAAAATGCATAGGTTTGGTAGGTTTCCCTAGGTGCCGGCTGAGCTAGAGGCCAAAATCTACAGATAGGCACTTTGCAAAAAACACCTCTGTTTTCTTTCAAAAAATGTGATGTGTGCATGTTGCGGTTTGGGGTAATTCCTGTCGCGGGCGCTAGGCCTACCCACACAAGTGAGGTATCATTTTTATCGGGAGACTTGGGGGAACGCTGGGTGGAAGGAAGTTTGTGGCTCCTCTCTGATTCCAGAATTTTCTGTCACCAAAATGTGAGGAAAATGTGTTTTTTTAGCCACATTTTGAGGTTTGCAAAGGATTCTGGGTAACAGAACCTGGTCAGAGCCCCACAAGTCACCCCATCTTGAATTCCCCTAGGTCTCTAGTTTTCAAAAATGCATAGGTTTGGTAGGTTTCCCTAGGTGCCGGCAGAGCTAGAGACCAAAATCTACAGGCACTTTGCAAAAAAACACCTCTGTTTTCTTTAAAAAAATGTGATGTGTGCACGTTGCGGTTTAGGGCATTTCCTGTCGCGGGCGCTAGGCCTACCCACACAAGGGAGGAATCATTTTTATCGGGAGACTTGTGGGAACGCTGGGTGGAAGGAAATTTGTGGCTCCTCTCTGATTCCAGAACTTTCTGTCACCAAAATGTGAGGAAAATGTGTTTTTTTAGCCACATTTTGAGGTTTGCCAAGGATTCTGGGTAACAGAACCTGGTCAGAGCCCCACAAGTCACCCCATCTTGGATTCCCCTAGGTCTCTAGTTTTCAAAAATGCATAGGTTTGGTAGGTTTCCCTAGGTGCCGGCTGAGGTAGAGGCCAAAATCTACAGGTAGGCACTTTGCAAAAAACACCTCTGTTTTCTTTAAAAAAATGTGATGTGTGCATGTTGCGGTTTGGGGCATTTCCTGTCGCAGGCGCTAGGCCTACCCACACAAGTGAGGTATCATTTTTATCGGGAGACTTGGGGGAACGCTGGGTGGAAGGAAATTTGCGGCTCCTCTCTGATTCCAGAACTTTCTGTCACCAAAATTTGAGGAAAATGTGTTTTTTTAGCCACATTTTGAGGTTTGCAAAGGATTCTGGGTAACAGAATCTGGTCAGAGCCCCACAAGTCACCCCATCTTGGATTCCCCTAGGTCTCTAGTTTTCAAAAATGCACAGGTTTGGTAGGTTTCCCTAGGTGCCGGCTGAGCTAGAGGCCAAAATCTACAGGTAGGCACTTTGCAAAAAACACCTCTGTTTTCTTTAAAAAAATGTGATGTGTGCATGTTGCGGTTTGGGGCATTTCCTGTCGCAGGCGCTAGGCCTACCCACACAAGTGAGGTATCATTTTTATCGGGAGACTTGTGGGAACGCTGGGTGGAAGGAAATTTGTGGCTCTTCTCTGATTCCAGAACTTTCTGTCACCAAAATTTGACGAAAATGGGTTTTTTTAGCCACATTTTGAGGGTTGCAAAGGATTCTGGGTAACAGAATCTGGTCAGAGCCCCACAAGTCACCCCATCTTGGATTCCCCTAGGTCTCTAGTTTTCAAAAATATGCAGGTTTGGTAGGTTTCCCTAGGTGCCGGCTGAGCTAGAGGCCAAAATCTACAGGTAGGCACTTTGCAAAAAACACCTCTGTTTTCTTTCAAAAAATTTGATGTGTCCACGTTGCGTTTTGGGGCATTTCCTGTCGCGGGCGCTAGGCCTACCTACACAAGTGAGGTATCATTTTTATCGAGAGACTTGGGGGAACGCTGGGTGGAAGGAAATTTGTGGCTCCTCTCTGATTCCAGAACTTTCTGTCACCAAAATGTGAGGAAAATGTGTTTTTTTAGCCACATTTTGAGGTTTGCAAAGGATTCTGGGTAACAGAACCTGGTCAGAGCCCCACAAGTCACCCCATCTTGGATTCCCCTAGGTCTCTAGTTTTCAAAAATGCGCAGGTTTGGTAGGTTTCCCTAGGTGCCGGCTGAGCTAGAGGCCAAAATCTACAGGTAGGCACTTTGCAAAAAACACCTCTGTTTTCTTTCAAAAAATTTTATGTGTCCACGTTGCGTTTTGGGGCATTTCCTGTCGCGGGCGCTAGGCCTACCCACACAAGTGAGGTATCATTTTTATCGGGAGACTTGGGGGAACGCTGGGTGGAAGGAAATTTTTGGCTCCTCTATGATTCCAGAACTTTCTGTCACCAAAATGTGAGGAAAATTTGTTTTTGTAGCCACTTTTTGAGGTTTGCAAAGGATTCTGGGTAACAGAACCTGGTCAGAGCCCCACAAGTCACCCCATCTTGGATTCCCCTAGGTCTCTAGTTTTCAAAAATGCATAGGTTTGGTAGGTTTCCCTAGGTGCCGGCAGAGCTAGAGGCCAAAATCTACAGGCACTTTGCAAAAAAACACCTCTGTTTTCTTGAAAAAAATGTGATGTGTGCACGTTGCGGTTTAGGGCATTTCCTGTCGCGGGCGCTAGGCCTACCCACACAAGGGAGGTATCATTTTTATCGGGAGACTTGTGGGAACGCTGGGTGGATGGAAATTTGTGGCTCCTCTCTGATTCCAGAACTTTCTGACACCAAAATTTGAGGAAAATGTGTTTTTTTAGCCACATTTTGAGGTTTGCAAAGGATTCTGGGTAACAGAATCTGGTCAGAGCCCCACAAGTCACCCCATCTTGGATTCCCCTAGGTCTCTAGTTTTCAAAAATGCACAGGTTTGGTAGGTTTCCCTAGGTGCCGGCTGAGCTAGAGGCCAAAATCTACAGGTAGGCACTTTGCAAAAAACACCTCTGTTTTCTTTAAAAAAATGTGATGTGTGCATGTTGCGGTTTGGGGCATTTCCTGTCGCAGACGCTAGGCCTACCCACACAAGTGAGGTATCATTTTTATCGGGAGACTTGGGGGAACGCTGGGTGGAAGGAAATTTGTGGCTCCTCTCTGATTCCAGAACTTTCTGTCACCAAAATGTGAGGAAAATGGGTTTTTTTAGCCACATTTTGAGGGTTGCAAAGGATTCTGGGTAACAGAATCTGGTCAGAGCCCCACAAGTCACCCCATCTTGGATTCCCCTAGGTCTCTAGTTTTCAAAAATATGCAGGTTTGGTAGGTTTCCCTAGGTGTCGGCTGAGCTAGAGGCCAAAATCTACAGGTAGGCACTTTGCAAAAAACACCTCTGTTTTCTTTCAAAAAATTTGATGTGTCCACGTTGCGTTTTGGGGCATTTCCTGTCGCAGGCGCTAGGCCTACCCACACAAGTGAGGTATCATTTTTATCGAGAGACTTGGGGGAACGCTGGGTGGAAGGAAATTTGTGGCTCCTCTCTGATTCCAGAACTTTCTGTCACCAAAATTTGAGGACAATTTGTTTTTTTAGCCACATTTTGAGGTTTGCAAAGGATTCTGGGTAACAGAACCTGGTCAGAGCCCCACAAGTCACCCCATCTTGGATTCCCCTAGGTCTCTAGTTTTCAAAAATGTGCAGGTTTGGTAGGTTTCCCTAGGTGCCGGCTGAGCTAGAGGCCAAAATCTACAGGTAGGCACTTTGCAAAAAACACCTCTGTTTTCTTTCAAAAAATTTGATGTGTCCACGTTGCGTTTTGGGGCATTTCCTGTTGCGGGCGCTAGGCCTACCCACACAAGTGAGGTATCATTTTTATCTGGAGACTTGGGGGAACGCTGGATGGAAGGAAATTTGTGGCTCCTCTATGATTCCAGAACTTTCTGTCACCAAAATGTGAGGAAAATTTGTTTTTTTAGCCACATTTTGAGTTTTGCAAAGGATTCTGGGTAACAGAACCTGGTCAGAGCCCCACAAGTAACCCCATCTTGGATTCCCCTAGGTCTCTAGTTTTCAAAAATGCATAGGTTTGGTAGGTTTCCCTAGGTGCCGGCAGAGCTAGAGGCCAAAATCTACAGGCACTTTGCAAAAAAACACCTCTGTTTTCTTGAAAAAAATGTGATGTGTGCACTTTGCGGTTTAGGGCATTTCCTGTCGCGGGCGCTAGGCCTACCCACACAAGGGAGGTATCATTTTTATCTGGAGACTTGGGGGAACGCTGGATGGAAGGAAATTTGTGGCTCCTCTATGATTCCAGAACTTTCTGTCACCAAAATGTGAGGAAAATTTGTTTTTTTAGCCACATTTTGAGTTTTGCAAAGGATTCTGGGTAACAGGTCACCCCATCTTGGATTCCCCTAGGTCTCTAGTTTTCAAAAATGCATAGGTTTGGTAGGTTTCCCTAGGTGCCGGCAGAGCTAGAGGCCAAAATCTACAGGCACTTTGCAAAAAAACACCTCTGTTTTCTTTAAAAAAATGTGATGTGTGCACTTTGCGGTTTAGGGCATTTCCTGTCGCGGGCGCTAGGCCTACCCACACAAGGGAGGTATCATTTTTATCGGGAGACTTGTGGGAACGCTGGGTGGAAGGAAATTTGTGGCTCCTCTCTGATTCCAGAAATTTCTGTCACCAAAATGTGAGGAAAATGTGTTTTTTTAGCCACATTTTGAGGTTTGCAAAGGATTCTGGGCAACAGAACCTGGTCAGAGCCCCACAAGTCACCCCATCTTGGATTCCCCTAGGTCTTTAGTTTTCAAAAATGCGCAGGTTTGGTAGGTTTCCCTAGGTGCCGGCTGAGCTAGAGGCCAAAATCTACAGGCACTTTGCAAAAAAACACCTCTGTTTTCTTGAAAAAAATGTGATGTGTGCACGTTGCGGTTTAGGGCATTTCCTGTCGCGGGCGCTAGGCCTACCCACACAAGGGAGGTATCATTTTTATCGGGAGACTTGTGGGAACGCTGGGTGGATGGAAATTTGTGGCTCCTCTCTGATTCCAGAACTTTCTGACACCAAAATTTGAGGAAAATGTGTTTTTTTAGCCACATTTTGAGGTTTGCAAAGGATTCTGGGTAACAGAATCTGGTCAGAGCCCCACAAGTCACCCCATCTTGGATTCCCCTAGGTCTCTAGTTTTCAAAAATGCACAGGTTTGGTAGGTTTCCCTAGGTGCCGGCTGAGCTAGAGGCCAAAATCTACAGGTAGGCACTTTGCAAAAAACACCTCTGTTTTCTTTAAAAAAATGTGATGTGTGCATGTTGCGGTTTGGGGCATTTCCTGTCGCAGACGCTAGGCCTACCCACACAAGTGAGGTATCATTTTTATCGGGAGACTTGGGGGAACGCTGGGTGGAAGGAAATTTGTGGCTCCTCTCTGATTCCAGAACTTTCTGTCACCAAAATGTGAGGAAAATGGGTTTTTTTAGCCACATTTTGAGGGTTGCAAAGGATTCTGGGTAACAGAATCTGGTCAGAGCCCCACAAGTCACCCCATCTTGGATTCCCCTAGGTCTCTAGTTTTCAAAAATATGCAGGTTTGGTAGGTTTCCCTAGGTGTCGGCTGAGCTAGAGGCCAAAATCTACAGGTAGGCACTTTGCAAAAAACACCTCTGTTTTCTTTCAAAAAATTTGATGTGTCCACGTTGCGTTTTGGGGCATTTCCTGTCGCAGGCGCTAGGCCTACCCACACAAGTGAGGTATCATTTTTATCGAGAGACTTGGGGGAACGCTGGGTGGAAGGAAATTTGTGGCTCCTCTCTGATTCCAGAACTTTCTGTCACCAAAATTTGAGGAAAATTTGTTTTTTTAGCCACATTTTGAGGTTTGCAAAGGATTCTGGGTAACAGAACCTGGTCAGAGCCCCACAAGTCACCCCATCTTGGATTCCCCTAGGTCTCTAGTTTTCAAAAATGTGCAGGTTTGGTAGGTTTCCCTAGGTGCCGGCTGAGCTAGAGGCCAAAATCTACAGGTAGGCACTTTGCAAAAAACACCTCTGTTTTCTTTCAAAAAATTTGATGTGTCCACGTTGCGTTTTGGGGCATTTCCTGTTGCGGGCGCTAGGCCTACCCACACAAGTGAGGTATCATTTTTATCTGGAGACTTGGGGGAACGCTGGATGGAAGGAAATTTGTGGCTCCTCTATGATTCCAGAACTTTCTGTCACCAAAATGTGAGGAAAATTTGTTTTTTTAGCCACATTTTGAGTTTTGCAAAGGATTCTGGGTAACAGAACCTGGTCAGAGCCCCACAAGTAACCCCATCTTGGATTCCCCTAGGTCTCTAGTTTTCAAAAATGCATAGGTTTGGTAGGTTTCCCTAGGTGCCGGCAGAGCTAGAGGCCAAAATCTACAGGCACTTTGCAAAAAAACACCTCTGTTTTCTTGAAAAAAATGTGATGTGTGCACTTTGCGGTTTAGGGCATTTCCTGTCGCGGGCGCTAGGCCTACCCACACAAGGGAGGTATCATTTTTATCTGGAGACTTGGGGGAACGCTGGATGGAAGGAAATTTGTGGCTCCTCTATGATTCCAGAACTTTCTGTCACCAAAATGTGAGGAAAATTTGTTTTTTTAGCCACATTTTGAGTTTTGCAAAGGATTCTGGGTAACAGGTCACCCCATCTTGGATTCCCCTAGGTCTCTAGTTTTCAAAAATGCATAGGTTTGGTAGGTTTCCCTAGGTGCCGGCAGAGCTAGAGGCCAAAATCTACAGGCACTTTGCAAAAAAACACCTCTGTTTTCTTTAAAAAAATGTGATGTGTGCACTTTGCGGTTTAGGGCATTTCCTGTCGCGGGCGCTAGGCCTACCCACACAAGGGAGGTATCATTTTTATCGGGAGACTTGTGGGAACGCTGGGTGGAAGGAAATTTGTGGCTCCTCTCTGATTCCAGAAATTTCTGTCACCAAAATGTGAGGAAAATGTGTTTTTTTAGCCACATTTTGAGGTTTGCAAAGGATTCTGGGCAACAGAACCTGGTCAGAGCCCCACAAGTCACCCCATCTTGGATTCCCCTAGGTCTTTAGTTTTCAAAAATGCGCAGGTTTGGTAGGTTTCCCTAGGTGCCGGCTGAGCTAGAGGCCAAAATCTACAGGTAGGCACTTTTCAAAAAACACCTCTGTTTTCTTTCAAAAAATTTGATGTGTCCACGTTGCGTTTTGGGGCATTTCCTGTCGCGGGCGCTAGGCCTACCCACACAAGTGAGGTATCATTTTTATCGGGAGACTTGGGGGAACGCTGGGTGGAAGGAAATTTGTGGCTCCTCTATGATTCCAGAACTTTCTGTCACCAAAATATGAGGAAAATTTGTTTTTTTAGCCACATTTTGAGGTTTGCAAAGGATTCTGGGTAACAGAACCTGGTCAAAGCCCCACAAGTCACCCCATCTTGGATTCCCCTAGGTCTCTAGTTTTCAAAAATGCATAGGTTTGGTAGGTTTCCCTGGTGCCGGCAGAGCTAGATGCCAAAATCTACAGGCACTTTGCAAAAAAACACCTCTGTTTTCTTTAAAAAAATGTGATGTGTGCACGTTGCGGTTTAGGGCATTTCCTGTCGCGGGCGCTAGGCCTACCCACACAAGGGAGGTATCATTTTTATCGGGAGACTTGTGGGAACGCTGGGTGGAAGGAAATTTGTGGCTCCTCTCTGATTCCAGAACTTTCTGTCACCAAAATTTGAGGAAAATTTGTTTTTTTAGCCACATTTTGAGGTTTGCAAAGGATTCTGGGTAACAGAATCTGGTCAGAGCACCACAAGTCACCCCATCTTGGATTCCCCTAGGTCTCTAGTTTTCAAAAATGCACAGGTTTGGTAGGTTTCCCTAGGTGCCGGCTGAGCTAGAGGCCAAAATCTACAGGTAGGCACTTTGCAAAAAACACCTCTGTTTTCTTTAAAAAAATGTGATGTGTGCATGTTGCGGTTTGGGGCATTTCCTGTCGCAGGCGCTAGGCCTATCCACACAAGTGAGGTATCATTTTTATCGGGAGACTTGGGGGAACGCTGGGTGGAGGGAAATTTGTGGCTCCTCTCTGATTCCAGAACTTTCTGTCACCAAAATGTGAGGAAAATTGGTTTTTTTAGCCACATTTTGAGGGTTGCAAAGGATTCTGGGTAACAGAATCTGGTCAGAGCCCCACAAGTCACCCCATCTTGGTTTCCCCTAGGTCTCTAGTTTTCAAAAATATGCAGGTTTGGTAGGTTTCCCTAGGTGCCGGCTGAGCTAGAGGCCAAAATCTACAGGTAGGCACTTTGCAAAAAACACCTCTGTTTTCTTTCAAAAAATTTGATGTGTCCACGTTGCGTTTTGGGGCATTTCCTGTCGCGGGCGCTAGGCCTACCCACACAAGTGAGGTATCATTTTTATCGAGAGACTTGGGGGAACGCTGGGTGGAAGGAAATTTGTGGCTCCTCTCTGATTCTAGAACTTTCTGTCACCAAAATTTGAGGAAAATGTGTTTTTTTAGCCACATTTTGAGGTTTGCAAAGGATTCTGGGTACCAGAACCTGGTCAGAGCCCCACAAGTCACCCCATCTTGGATTCCCCTAGGTCTCTAGTTTTCAAAAATGCGCAGGTTTGGTAGGTTTCCCTAGGTGCCGGCTGATCTAGAGGCCAAAATCTACAGGTAGGCACTTTGCAAAAAACACCTCTGTTTTCTTTCAATAAATTTGATGTGTCCACGTTGCGTTTTGGGGCATTTCCTGTCGCGGGCCCTAGGCCTACCCACACAAGTGAGGTATCATTTTTATCGGGAGACTTGGGGGAACGCTGGGTGGAAGGAAATTTGCGGCTCCTCTCTGATTCCAGAACTTTCTGTCACCAAAATTTGAGGAAAATGTGTTTTTTTAGCCACATTTTGAGGTTTGCAAAGGATTCTGGGTAACAGAATCTGGTCAGAGCCCCACAAGTCACCCCATCTTGGATTCCCCTAGGTCTCTAGTTTTCAAAAATGCACAGGTTTGGTAGGTTTCCCTAGGTGCCGGCTGAGCTAGAGGCCAAAATCTACAGGTAGGCACTTTGCAAAAAACACCTCTGTTTTCTTTCAAAAAATTTGATGTGTCCACGTTGCGTTTTGGGGCATTTCCTGTTGTGGGCGCTAGGCCTACCCACACAAGTGAGGTATCATTTTTATCGAGAGACTTGGGGGAACGCTGGGTGGAAGGAAATTTGTGGCTCCTCTCTGATTCCAGAACTTTCTATCACCAAAATGTGAGGAAAATTGGTTTTTTTAGCCACATTTTGAGGGTTGCAAAGGATTCTGGGTAACAGAATCTGGTCAGAGCCCCACAAGTCACCCCATCTTGGATTCCCCTAGGTCTCTAGTTTTCAAAAATATGCAGGTTTGGTAGGTTTCCCTAGGTGCCGGCTGAGCTAGAGGCCAAAATCCACAGGTAGGCACTTTGCAAAAAACACCTCTGTTTTCTTTCAAAAAATTTGATGTGTCCACGTTGCGTTTTGGGGCATTTCCTGTCGCGGGCGCTAGGCCTACCCACACAAGTGAGGTATCATTTTTATCTGGAGACTTGGGGGAACGCTGGATGGAAGGAAATTTGTGGCTCCTCTATGATTCCAGAACTTTCTGTCACCAAAATGTGAGAAAAATGTGTTTTTTTAGCCACATTTTGAGTTTTGCAAAGGATTCTGGGTAACAGAACCTGGTCAGAGCCCCACAAGTCACCCCATCTTGGATTCCCCTAGGTCTCTAGTTTTCAAAAATGCATAGGTTTGGTAGGTTTCCCTAGGTGCCGGCTGAGGTAGAGGCCAAAATCTACAGGTAGGCACTTTGCAAAAAACACCTCTGTTTTCTTTAAAAAAATGTGATGTGTGCATGTTGCGGTTTGGGGCATTTCCTGTCGCAGGCGCTAGGCCTACCCACACAAGTGAGGTATCATTTTTATCGGGAGACTTGGGGGAACGCTGGGTGGAAGGAAATTTGCAGCTCCTCTCTGATTCCAGAACTTTCTGTCACCAAAATTTGAGGAAAATGTGTTTTTTTAGCCACATTTTGAGGTTTGCAAAGGATTCTGGGTAACAGAATCTGGTCAGAGCTCCACAAGTCACCCCATCTTGGATTCCCCTAGGTCTCTAGTTTTCAAAAATGCACAGGTTTGGTAGGTTTCCCTAGGTGCCGGCTGAGCTAGAGGCCAAAATCTACAGGTAGGCACTTTGCAAAAAATACCTCTGTTTTCTTTCAAAAAATGTGATGTGTCCACGTTGCGTTTTGGGGCATTTCCTGTTGTGGGCGCTAGGCCTACCCACACAAGTGAGGTATCATTTTTATCGAGAGACTTGGGGGAACGCTGGGTAGAGGGAAATTTGTGGCTCCTCTTTGATTCCAGAACTTTCTGTCACCAAAATGTGAGGAAAATTTGTTTTTTTAGCCACATTTTGAGGTTTGCAAAGGATTCTGGGTAACAGAACGTGGTCAGAGCCCCACAAGTCACCCCATCTTGGATTCCCCTAGGTCTCTAGTTTTCAAAAATGCATAGGTTTGGTAGGTTTCCCTAGGTGCCGGCTGAGGTAGAGGCCAAAATCTACAGGTAGGCACTTTGCAAAAAACACCTCTGTTTTCTTTAAAAAAATGTGATGTGTGCATGTTGCGGTTTGGGGCATTTCCTGTCGCAGGCGCTAGGCCTACCCACACAAGTGAGGTATCATTTTTATCGGGAGACTTGGGGGAACGCTGGGTGGAAGGAAATTTGCAGCTCCTCTCTGATTCCAGAACTTTCTGTCACCAAAATTTGAGGAAAATTTGTTTTTTTAGCCACATTTTGAGGTTTGCAAAGGATTCTGGGTAACAGAATCTGGTCAGAGCCCCACAAGTCAACCCATCTTGGATTCCCCTAGGTCTCTAGTTTTCAAAAATGCACAGGTTTGGTAGGTTTCCCTAGGTGCCGGCTGAGCTAGAGGCCAAAATCTACAGGTAGGCACGTTGCAAAAAATACCTCTGTTTTCTTTCAAAAAATGTGATGTGTCCACGTTGCGTTTTGGGGCATTTCCTGTCGTGGGCGCTAGGCCTACCCACAAAAGTGAGGTATCATTTTTATCGAGAGACTTGGGGGAACGCTGAGTGGAAGGAAATTTGCGGCTCCTCTCTGATTCCAGAACTTTCTGTCACCAAAATGTGAGGAAAATGTGTTTTTTTAGCCACATTTTGAGGTTTGCAAAGGATTCTGGGTAACAGAATCTGGTCAGAGCCCCACAAGTCACCCCATCTTGGATTCCCCTAGGTCTCTAGTTTTAAAAAATGCATAGGTTTGGTAGGTTTCCCTAGGTGCCGGCTGAGCTAGAGGTCAAAATCTACAAGGCACTTTGCAAAAAACACCTCTGTTTTCTTTCAAAAAATGTGATGTGTGCACGTTGCGGTTTGGGGCATTTCCTGTCGCGGGCGCTAAGCCTACCCACACAAGGGAGGTATCATTTTTATCGGGAGACTTGGGGGAACACTGGGTGGAAGGACATTTGTGGCTCCTCTCTGATTCCAGAACTTTCTGTCACCAAAATGTGAGGAAAATATGTTTTTTTTGCCACATTTTGAGGTTTGCAAAGGATTCTGGGTAACAGAACCTGGTCAGAGCCCCACAAGTCACCCCATCTTGGATTCCCCTAGGTCTCTAGTTTTCAAAAATGCACAGGTTTGGTAGGTTTCCCTAGGTGCCGGCTGAGCTAGAGGCCAAAATCTACAGGTAGGCACTTTGCAAAAAACACCTCTGTTTTCTTTAAAAAAATGTGATGTGTCCACGTTGCGTTTTGGGGCATATCCAGTTGTGGGCGCTAGGCCTACCCACACAAGTGAGGTATCATTTTTATCGAGAGACTTGGGGGAACGCTGGGTGGAAGGAAATTTGTGGCTCCTCTTTGATTCCAGAACTTTCTGTCACCAAAATGTGAGGAAAATGTGTTTTTTTAGCCACATTTTGAGTTTTGCAAAGGATTCTGGGTAACAGAACCTGGTCAGAGCCCCACAAGTCACCCCATCTTGGATTCCCCTAGGTCTCTAGTTTTAAAAAATGCATAGGTTTGGTAGGTTTCCCTAGGTGCCGGCTGAGCTAGAGGCCAAAATCTACAGGTAGGCACTTTGCAAAAAACACCTCTGTTTTCTTTCAAAAAATGTGATGTGTGCACGTTGCGGTTTGGGGCAATTCCTGTCGCGGGCGCTAGGCCTACCCACACAAGTGAGGTATCATTTTTATCGGGAGACTTGGGGGAACGCTGGGTGGAAGGAAATTTGTGGCTCCTCTCTGATTCCAGAATTTTCTGTCACCAAAATGTGAGGAAAATGTGTTTTTTTAGCCACATTTTGAGGTTTGCAAAGGATTCTGGGTAACAGAACCTGGTCAGAGCCCCACAAGTCACCCCATCTTGGATTCCCCTAGGTCTCTAGTTTTAAAAAATGCATAGGTTTGGTAGGTTTCCCTAGGTGCCGGCTGAGCTAGAGGTCAAAATCTACAGGCACTTTGCAAAAAATACCTCTGTTTTCTTTAAAAAAATGTGATGTGTGCACGTTGCGGTTTGGGGCAATTCCTGTCGCGGGCGCTAGGCCTACCCACACAAGTGAGGTATCATTTTTATCGGGAGACTTGGGGGAACGCTGGGTGGACGGAAATTTGTGGCTCCTCTCTGATTCCAGAACTTTCTGTCACCAAAATGTGAGGAAAATGTGTTTTTTTAGCCACATTTTGAGGTTTGCAAAGGATTCTGGGTAACAGAATCTGGTCAGAGCCCCACAAGTCAACCCATCTTGGATTCCCCTAGGTCTCTAGTTTTCAAAAATGCACAGGTTTGGTAGGTTTCCCTAGGTGCCGGCTGAGCTAGAGGCCAAAATCTACAGGTAGGCACGTTGCAAAAAATACCTCTGTTTTCTTTCAAAAAATGTGATGTGTCCACGTTGCGTTTTGGGGCATTTCCTGTCGTGGGCGCTAGGCCTACCCACAAAAGTGAGGTATCATTTTTATCGTGAGACTTGGGGGAACGCTGAGTGGAAGGAAATTTGCGGCTCCTCTCTGATTCCAGAACTTTCTGTCACCAAAATGTGAGGAAAATGTGTTTTTTTAGCCACATTTTGAGGTTTGCAAAGGATTCTGGGTAACAGAATCTGGTCAGAGCCCCACAAGTCACCCCATCTTGGATTCCCCTAGGTCTCTAGTTTTCAAAAATGCACAGGTTTGGTAGGTTTCCCTAGGTGCCGGCTGAGCTAGAGGCCAAAATCTACAGGTAGGCACTTTGCAAAAAATAACTCTGTTTTCTTTAAAAAAATGTGATGTGTCCACGTTGCGTTTTGGGGCATTTCCTGTCGTGGGCGCTAGGCCTACCCACACAAGTGAGGTATCATTTTCATCGAGAGACTTGGGGGAACTCTGGGTGGAAAGAAATTTGTGGCTCCTCTCTGATTCCAGAACTTTCTGTCACCAAAATTTGTGGAAAATGAGTTTTCTTAGCCACATTTTGAGGTTTGCAAAGGATTCTGGGTAACAGAACCTGGTCAGAGCCCCACAAGTCACCCCATCTTGGATTCCCCTAGGTCTCTAGTTTTCAAAAATGCATAGGTTTGGTAGGTTTCCCTATTTGCCGGCTGAGCTAGAGGCCAAAATCTACAGGTAGGCACTTTGCAATAAACACCTCTGTTTTCTTTCAAAAAATGTGATGTGTGCACGTTGCGGTTTGGGGCAATTCCTGTCGCGGGCGCTAGGCCTACCCACACAAGTGAGGTATCATTTTTATCGGGAGACTTGGGGGAACGCTGGGTGGACGGAAATTTGTGGCTCCTCTCTGATTCCAGAACTTTCTGTCACCAAAATGTGTGGAAAATGTGTTTTTTTAGCCACATTTTGAGGTTTGCAAAGGATTCTGGGTAAAAGAATCTGGTCAGAGCCCCACAATTCACCCCATCTTGGATTCCCCAGGGTCTCTAGTTTTCAAAAATGCACAGGTTTGGTAGGTTTCCCTAGGTGCCGGCTGAGCTAGAGGCCAAAATCTACAGGTAGGCACTTTGCAAAAAACAACTCTGTTTTCTTTAAAAAAATGTGATGTGTCCACGTTGCGTTTTGGGGCATATCCAGTTGTGGGCGCTAGGCCTACCCACACAAGTGAGGTATCATTTTTATCGAGAGACTTGGGGGAACGCTGGGTGGAAGGAAATTTGTGGCTCCTCTTTGATTCCAGAACTTTCTGTCACCAAAATGTGAGGAAAATGTGTTTTTTTAGCCACATTTTGAGTTTTGCAAAGGATTCTGGGTAACAGAACCTGGTCAGAGCCCCACAAGTCACCCCATCTTGGATTCCCCTAGGTCTCTAGTTTTAAAAAATGCATAGGTTTGGTAGGTTTCCCTAGGTGCCGGCTGAGCTAGAGGCCAAAATCTACAGGTAGGCACTTTGCAAAAAACACCTCTGTTTTCTTTCAAAAAATGTGATGTGTGCACGTTGCGGTTTGGGGCAATTCCTGTCGCGGGCGCTAGGCCTACCCACACAAGTGAGGTATCATTTTTATCGGGAGACTTGGGGGAACGCTGGGTGGAAGGAAATTTGTGGCTCCTCTCTGATTCCAGAATTTTCTGTCACCAAAATGTGAGGAAAATGTGTTTTTTTAGCCACATTTTGAGGTTTGCAAAGGATTCTGGGTAACAGAACCTGGTCAGAGCCCCACAAGTCACCCCATCTTGGATTCCCCTAGGTCTCTAGTTTTAAAAAATGCATAGGTTTGGTAGGTTTCCCTAGGTGCCGGCTGAGCTAGAGGTCAAAATCTACAGGCACTTTGCAAAAAATACCTCTGTTTTCTTTAAAAAAATGTGTTATGTGCAAGTTGCGGTTTGGGGCATTTTCTGTCGCGGGCGCTAAGCCTACACACACAAGGGAGGTATCATTTTTATCGGGAGACTTGGGGGTACGCTGGGTGGAAGGAAATTTGTGGCTCCTCTATGATTCCAGAACTTTCTGTCACCAAAATGTGAGGAAAATGTGTTTTTTTAGCCACATTTTGAGGTTTGCAAGGGATTCTGGGTAACAGAACCTGGTCAGAGCCCCACAAGTCACCCCGTCTTGGATTCCCCTAGGTCTCTAGTTTTCAAAAATGCATAGGTTTGGTAGGTTTCCCTAGGTGCCGGCTGAGCTAGAGGTCAAAATCTACAGGCACTTTGCAAAAAACACCTCTGTTTTCTTTAAAAAAATGTGATGTGTGCACGTTGCGGTTTGGGGCATTTCCTGTCGCGGGCGCTAAGCCTACCCACACAAGGGAGGTATCATTTTTATCGGGAGACTTGGGGGAACGCTGGGTGGAAGGAAATTTGTGGCTCCTCTCTGATTCCAGAACTTTCTGTCACCAAAATATGAGGAAAATGTGTTTTTTTAGCCACATTTTGAGGTTTGCAAAGGATTCTGGGTAACAGAACCTGGTCAAAGCCCCACAAGTCACCCCATCTTGGATTCCCCTAGGTCTCTAGTTTTCAAAAATGCATAGGTTTGGTAGGTTTCCCTAGGTGCCGGCTGAGCTAGAGGACAAAATCTACAGATAGGCACTTTGCAAAAAACACCTCTGTTTTCTTTCAAAAAATGTGATGTGTGCACGTTGCGGTTTGGGGCAATTCCTGTCGCAGGCGCTAGGCCTACCCACACAAGTGAGGTATCATTTTTATCGGGAGACTTGGGGGAACGCTGGGTGGAAGGAAATTTGTGGCTCCTCTCTGATTCCAGAATTTTCTGTCACCAAAATTTGTGGAAAATTAGTTTTCTTAGCCACATTTTGAGGTTTGCAAAGGATTCTGGGTAACAGAACCTGGTCAGAGCCCCACAAGTCACCCCATCTTGGATTCCCCTAGGTCTCTAGTTTTAAAAAATGCATAGGTTTGGTAGGTTTCCCTAGGTGCCGGCTGAGCTAGAGGTCAAAATCTACAAGGCACTTTGCAAAAAACACCTCTGTTTTCTTTCAAAAAATGTGATGTGTGCACGTTGCGGTTTGGGGCATTTCCTGTCGCGGGCGCTAAGCCTACCCACACAAGGGAGGTATCATTTTTATCGGGAGACTTGGGGGAACACTGGGTGGAAGGACATTTGTGGCTCCTCTCTGATTCCAGAACTTTCTGTCACCAAAATGTGAGGAAAATATGTTTTTTTTGCCACATTTTGAGGTTTGCAAAGGATTCTGGGTAACAGAACCTGGTCAGAGCCCCACAAGTCACCCCATCTTGGATTCCCCTAGGTCTCTAGTTTTCAAAAATGCATAGGTTTGGTAGGTTTCCCTATTTGCCGGCTGAGCTAGAGGCCAAAATCTACAGGTAGGCACTTTGCAATAAACACCTCTGTTTTCTTTCAAAAAATGTGATGTGTGCACGTTGCGGTTTGGGGCAATTCCTGTCGCGGGCGCTAGGCCTACCCACACAAGTGAGGTATCATTTTTATCGGGAGACTTAGGGGAACGCTGGGTGGACGGAAATTTGTGGCTCCTCTCTGATTCCAGAACTTTCTGTCACCAAAATGTGTGGAAAATGTGTTTTTTTAGCCACATTTTGAGGTTTGCAAAGGATTCTGGGTAAAAGAATCTGGTCAGAGCCCCACAATTCACCCCATCTTGGATTCCCCAGGGTCTCTAGTTTTCAAAAATGCACAGGTTTGGTAGGTTTCCCTAGGTGCCGGCTGAGCTAGAGGCCAAAATCTACAGGTAGGCACTTTGCAAAAAACACCTCTGTTTTCTTTAAAAAAATGTGATGTGTCCACGTTGCGTTTTGGGGCATATCCAGTTGTGGGCGCTAGGCCTACCCACACAAGTGAGGTATCATTTTTATCGAGAGACTTGGGGGAACGCTGGGTGGAAGGAAATTTGTGGCTCCTCTTTGATTCCAGAACTTTCTGTCACCAAAATGTGAGGAAAATGTGTTTTTTTAGCCACATTTTGAGTTTTGCAAAGGATTCTGGGTAACAGAACCTGGTCAGAGCCCCACAAGTCACCCCATCTTGGATTCCCCTAGGTCTCTAGTTTTAAAAAATGCATAGGTTTGGTAGGTTTCCCTAGGTGCCGGCTGAGCTAGAGGCCAAAATCTACAGGTAGGCACTTTGCAAAAAACACCTCTGTTTTCTTTCAAAAAATGTGATGTGTGCACGTTGCGGTTTGGGGCAATTCCTGTCGCGGGCGCTAGGCCTACCCACACAAGTGAGGTATCATTTTTATCGGGAGACTTGGGGGAACGCTGGGTGGAAGGAAATTTGTGGCTCCTCTCTGATTCCAGAATTTTCTGTCACCAAAATGTGAGGAAAATGTGTTTTTTTAGCCACATTTTGAGGTTTGCAAAGGATTCTGGGTAACAGAACCTGGTCAGAGCCCCACAAGTCACCCCATCTTGGATTCCCCTAGGTCTCTAGTTTTAAAAAATGCATAGGTTTGGTAGGTTTCCCTAGGTGCCGGCTGAGCTAGAGGTCAAAATCTACAGGCACTTTGCAAAAAATACCTCTGTTTTCTTTAAAAAAATGTGATGTGTGCAAGTTGCGGTTTGGGGCATTTTCTGTCGCGGGCGCTAAGCCTACACACACAAGGGAGGTATCATTTTTATCGGGAGACTTGGGGGTACGCTGGGTGGAAGGAAATTTGTGGCTCCTCTATGATTCCAGAACTTTCTGTCACCAAAATGTGAGGAAAATGTGTTTTTTTAGCCACATTTTGAGGTTTGCAAGGGATTCTGGGTAACAGAACCTGGTCAGAGCCCCACAAGTCACCCCGTCTTGGATTCCCCTAGGTCTCTAGTTTTCAAAAATGCATAGGTTTGGTAGGTTTCCCTAGGTGCCGGCTGAGCTAGAGGTCAAAATCTACAGGCACTTTGCAAAAAACACCTCTGTTTTCTTTAAAAAAATGTGATGTGTGCACGTTGCGGTTTGGGGCATTTCCTGTCGCGGGCGCTAAGCCTACCCACACAAGGGAGGTATCATTTTTATCGGGAGACTTGGGGGAACGCTGGGTGGAAGGAAATTTGTGGCTCCTCTCTGATTCCAGAACTTTCTGTCACCAAAATATGAGGAAAATGTGTTTTTTTAGCCACATTTTGAGGTTTGCAAAGGATTCTGGGTAACAGAACCTGGTCAAAGCCCCACAAGTCACCCCATCTTGGATTCCCCTAGGTCTCTAGTTTTCAAAAATGCATAGGTTTGGTAGGTTTCCCTAGGTGCCGGCTGAGCTAGAGGACAAAATCTACAGATAGGCACTTTGCAAAAAACACCTCTGTTTTCTTTCAAAAAATGTGATGTGTGCACGTTGCGGTTTGGGGCAATTCCTGTCGCGGGCGCTAGGCCTACCCACACAAGTGAGGTATCATTTTTATCGGGAGACTTGGGGGAACGCTGGGTGGAAGGAAATTTGTGGCTCCTCTCTGATTCCAGAATTTTCTGGCACCAAAATGTGAGGAAAATGTGTTTTTTTAGCCACATTTTGAGGTTTGCAAAGGATTCTGGGTAACAGAACCTGGTCAGAGCCCCACAAGTCACCCCATCTTGGATTCCCCTAGGTCTCTAGTTTTCAAAAATGCATAGGTTTGGTAGGTTTCCCTAGGTGCCGGCTGAGCTAGAGGCCAAAATCTACAGGGAGGCACTTTGCAAAAAATACCTCTGTTTTCTTTCAAAAAATGTGATGTGTCCACGTTGCGTTTTGGGGCATTTCCTGTTGTGGGCGCTAGGCCTACCCACACAAGTGAGGTATCATTTTTATCGAGAGACTTGGGGGAACGCTGGGTAGAGGGAAATTTGTGGCTCCTCTTTGATTCCAGAACTTTCTGTCACCAAAATGTGAGGAAAATTTGTTTTTTTAGCCACATTTTGAGGTTTGCAAAGGATTCTGGGTAACAGAACATGGTCAGAGCCCCACAAGTCACCCCATCTTGGATTCCCCTAGGTCTCTAGTTTTCAAAAATGCATAGGTTTGGTAGGTTTCCCTAGGTGCCGGCTGAGCTAGAGGTCAAAATCTACAGGCACTTTGCAAAAAACACCTCTGTTTTCTTTAAAAAAATGTGATGTGTGCACGTTGCGGTTTGGGGCATTTCCTGTCGCGGGCGCTAAGCCTACCCACACAAGGGAGGTATCATTTTTATCGGGAGACTTGGGGGAACGCTGGGTGGAAGGAAATTTGTGGCTCCTCTCTGATTCCAGAACTTTCTGTCACCAAAATATGAGGAAAATGTGTTTTTTTAGCCACATTTTGAGGTTTGCAAAGGATTCTGGGTAACAGAACCTGGTCAAAGCCCCACAAGTCACCCCATCTTGGATTCCCCTAGGTCTCTAGTTTTCAAAAATGCATAGGTTTGGTAGGTTTCCCTAGGTTCCGGCTGAGCTAGAGGACAAAATCTACAGATAGGCACTTTGCAAAAAACACCTCTGTTTTCTTTCAAAAAATGTGATGTGTGCACGTTGCGGTTTGGGGCAATTCCTGTCGCGGGCGCTAGGCCTACCCACACAAGTGAGGTATCATTTTTATCGGGACACTTGGGGGAACGCTGGGTGGAAGGAAATTTGTGGCTCCTCTCTGATTCCAGAATTTTCTGGCACCAAAATGTGAGGAAAATGTGTTTTTTTAGCCACATTTTGAGGTTTGCAAAGGATTCTGGGTAACAGAACCTGGTCAGAGCCCCACAAGGCACCCCATCTTGGATTCCCCTAGGTCTCTAGTTTTCAAAAATGCATAGGTTTGGTAGGTTTCCCTAGGTGCCGGCTGAGCTAGAGGCCAAAATCTACAGGGAGGCACTTTGCAAAAAATACCTCTGTTTTCTTTCAAAAAATGTGATGTGTCCACGTTGCGTTTTGGGGCATTTCCTGTTGTGGGCGCTAGGCCTACCCACACAAGTGAGGTATCATTTTTATCGAGAGACTTGGGGGAACGCTGGGTAGAGGGAAATTTGTGGCTCCTCTTTGATTCCAGAACTTTCTGTCACCAAAATGTGAGGAAAATTTGTTTTTTTAGCCACATTTTGAGGTTTGCAAAGGATTCTGGGTAACAGAACGTGGTCAGAGCCCCACAAGTCACCCCATCTTGGATTCCCCTAGGTCTCTAGTTTTCAAAAATGCATAGGTTTGGTAGGTTTCCCTAGGTGCCGGCTGAGGTAGAGGCCAAAATCTACAGGTAGGCACTTTGCAAAAAACACCTCTGTTTTCTTTAAAAAAATGTGATGTGTGCATGTTGCGGTTTGGGGCATTTCCTGTCGCAGACGCTAGGCCTACCCACACAAGTGAGGTATCATTTTTATCGGGAGACTTGGGGGAACGCTGGGTGGAAGGAAATTTGCAGCTCCTCTCTGATTCCAGAACTTTCTGTCACCAAAATCTGAGGAAAATGTGTTTTTTTAGCCACATTTTGAGGTTTGCAAAGGATTCTGGGTAACAGAATCTGGTCAGAGCCCCACAAGTCAACCCATCTTGGATTCCCCTAGGTCTCTAGTTTTCAAAAATGCACAGGTTTGGTAGGTTTCCCTAGGTGCCGGCTGAGCTAGAGGCCAAAATCTACAGGTAGGCACGTTGCAAAAAATACCTCTGTTTTCTTTCAAAAAATGTGATGTGTCCACGTTGCGTTTTGGGGCATTTCCTGTCGTGGGCGCTAGGCCTACCCACACAAGTGAGGTATCATTTTTATCGAGAG
This sequence comes from Pleurodeles waltl, assembly GCF_031143425.1. Classification (NCBI taxonomy): domain Eukaryota; kingdom Metazoa; phylum Chordata; class Amphibia; order Caudata; family Salamandridae; genus Pleurodeles; species Pleurodeles waltl. The sequence continues at coordinate 403,329,862 of NC_090442.1, read as the reverse complement.
ACTTGGGGGAACGCTGAGTGGAAGGAAATTTGCGGCTCCTCTCTGATTCCAGAACTTTCTGTCACCAAAATGTGAGGAAAATGTGTTTTTTTAGCCACATTTTGAGGTTTGCAAAGGATTCTGGGTAACAGAATCTGGTCAGAGCCCCACAAGTCACCCCATCTTGGATTCCCCTAGGTCTCTAGTTTTCAAAAATGCACAGGTTTGGTAGGTTTCCCTAGGTGCCGGCTGAGCTAGAGGCCAAAATCTACAGGTAGGCACTTTGCAAAAAATACCTCTGTTTTCTTTAAAAAAATGTGATGTGTCCACGTTGCGTTTTGGGGCATTTCCTGTCGTGGGCGCTAGGCCTACCCACACAAGTGAGGTATCATTTTCATCGAGAGACTTGGGGGAACGCTGGGTGGAAAGAAATTTGTGGCTCCTCTCTGATTCCAGAACTTTCTGTCACCAAAATTTGTGGAAAATGAGTTTTTTTAGCCACATTTTGAGGTTTGCAAAGGATTCTGGGTAACAGAACCTGGTCAGAGCCCCACAAGTCACCCCATCTTGGATTCCCCTAGGTCTCTAGTTTTAAAAAATGCATAGGTTTGGTAGGTTTCCCTAGGTGCCGGCTGAGCTAGAGGTCAAAATCTACAAGGCACTTTGCAAAAAACACCTCTGTTTTCTTTAAAAAAATGTGATGTGTGCACGTTGCGGTTTGGGGCATTTCCTGTCGCGGGCGCTAAGCCTACCCACACAAGGGAGGTATAATTTTTATCGGGAGACTTGGGGGAACACTGGGTGGAAGGACATTTGTGGCTCCTCTCTGATTCCAGAACTTTCTGTCACCAAAATGTGAGGAAAATATGTTTTTTTTGCCACATTTTGAGGTTTGCAAAGGATTCTGGGTAACAGAACCTGGTCAGAGCCCCACAAGTCACCCCATCTTGGATTCCCCTAGGTCTCTAGTTTTCAAAAATGCATAGGTTTGGTAGGTTTCCCTATTTGCCGGCTGAGCTAGAGGCCAAAATCTACAGGTAGGCACTTTGCAATAAACACCTCTGTTTTCTTTAAAAAAATGTGATGTGTGCACGTTGCGGTTTGGGGCAATTCCTGTCGCGGGCGCTAGGCCTACCCACACAAGTGAGGTATCATTTTTATCGGGAGACTTGGGGGAACGCTGGGTGGACGGAAATTTGTGGCTCCTCTCTGATTCCAGAACTTTCTGTCACCAAAATGTGTGGAAAATGTGTTTTTTTAGCCACATTTTGAGGTTTGCAAAGGATTCTGGGTAAAAGAATCTGGTTAGAGCCCCACAATTCACCCCATCTTGGATTCCCCAGGGTCTCTAGTTTTCAAAAATGCACAGGTTTGGTAGGTTTCCCTAGGTGCCGGCTGAGCTAGAGGCCAAAATCTACAGGTAGGCACTTTGCAAAAAACACCTCTGTTTTCTTTAAAAAAATGTGATGTGTCCAGGTTGCGTTTTGGGGCATATCCAGTTGTGGGCGGTAGGCCTACCCACACAAGTGAGGTATCATTTTTATCGAGAGACTTGGGGGAACGCTGGGTGGAAGGAAATTTGTGGCTCCTCTTTGATTCCAGAACTTTCTGTCACCAAAATGTGAGGAAAATGTGTTTTTTTAGCCACATTTTGAGTTTTGCAAAGGATTCTGGGTAACAGAACCTGGTCAGAGCCCCACAAGTCACCCCATCTTGGATTCCCCTAGGTCTCTAGTTTTAAAAAATGCATAGGTTTGGTAGGTTTCCCTAGGTGCCGGCTGAGCTAGAGGCCAAAATCTACAGGTAGGCACTTTGCAAAAAACACCTCTGTTTTCTTTAAAAAAATGTGATGTGTGCACGTTGCGGTTTGGGGCAATTCCTGTCGCGGGCGCTAGGCCTACCCAAACAAGTGAGGTATCATTTTTATCGGGAGACTTGGGGGAACGCTGGGTGGAAGGAAATTTGTGGCTCCTCTCTGATTCCAGAATTTTCTGTCACCAAAATGTGAGGAAAATGTGTTTTTTTAGCCACATTTTGAGGTTTGCAAAGGATTCTGGGTAACAGAACCTGGTCAGAGCCCCACAAGTCACCCCATCTTGGATTCCCCTAGGTCTCTAGTTTTAAAAAATGCATAGGTTTGGTAGGTTTCCCTAGGTGCCGGCTGAGCTAGAGGTCAAAATCTACAGGCACTTTGCAAAAAATACCTCTGTTTTCTTTAAAAAAAATGTGATGTGTGCAAGTTGCGGTTTGGGGCATTTTCTGTCGCGGGCGCTAAGCCTACACACACAAGGGAGGTATCATTTTTATCGGGAGACTTGGGGGTACGCTGGGTGGAAGGAAATTTGTGGCTCCTCTATGATTCCAGAACTTTCTGTCACCAAAATGTGAGGAAAATGTGTTTTTTTAGCCACATTTTGAGGTTTGCAAGGGATTCTGGGTAACAGAACCTGGTCAGAGCCCCACAAGTCACCCCCTCTTGGATTCCCCTAGGTCTCTAGTTTTCAAAAATGCATAGGTTTGGTAGGTTTCCCTAGGTGCCGGCTGAGCTAGAGGTCAAAATCTACAGGCACTTTGCAAAAAACACCTCTGTTTTCTTTAAAAAAATGTGATGTGTGCACGTTGCGGTTTGGGGCATTTCCTGTCGCGGGCGCTAAGCCTACCCACACAAGGGAGGTATCATTTTTATCGGGAGACTTGGGGGAACGCTGGGTGGAAGGAAATTTGTGGCTCCTCTCTGATTCCAGAACTTTCTGTCACCAAAATATGAGGAAAATGTGTTTTTTTAGCCACATTTTGAGGTTTGCAAAGGATTCTGGGTAACAGAACCTGGTCAAAGCCCCACAAGTCACCCCATCTTGGATTCCCCTAGGTCTCTAGTTTTCAGAAATGCATAGGTTTGGTAGGTTTCCCTAGGTGCCGGCTGAGCTAGAGGACAAAATCTACAGATAGGCACTTTGCAAAAAACACCTCTGTTTTCTTTCAAAAAATGTGATGTGTGCACGTTGCGGTTTGGGGCAATTCCTGTCGCGGGCGCTAGGCCTACCCACACAAGTGAGGTATCATTTTTATCGGGAGACTTGGGGGAACGCTGGGTGGAAGGAAATTTGTGGCTCCTCTCTGATTCCAGAATTTTCTGTCACCAAAATGTGAGGAAAATGTGTTTTTTTAGCCACATTTTGAGGTTTGCAAAGGATTCTGGGTAACAGAACCTGGTCAGAGCCCCACAAGTCACCCCATCTTGGATTCCCCTAGGTCTCTAGTTTTCAAAAATGCATAGGTTTGGTAGGTTTCCCTAGGTGCCGGCTGAGCTAGAGGCCAAAATCTACAGGTAGGCACTTTGCAAAAAACACCTCTGTTTTCTTTCAAAAAATGTGATGTGTGCACATTGCGGTTTGGGACATTTCCTGTTGTGGGCGCTAGGCCTACCCACACAAGTGAGGTATCATTTTTATCGAGAGACTTGGGGGAACGCTGGGTGGAAGGAAATTTGTGGCTCCTCTCTGATTCCAGAACTTTCTGTCACCAAAATGTGAGGAAAATGTGTTTTTTTAGCCACATTTTGAGGTTTGCAAAGGATTCTGGGTAACAGAACCTGGTCAGAGCCCCACAAGTCACCCCATCTTGGATTCCCCTAGGTCTCTAGTTTTCAAAAATGCATAGGTTTGGTAGGTTTCCCTAGGTGCCGGCTGAGCTAGAGGTCAAAATCTACAGGCACTTTGCAAAAAACACCTCTGTTTTCTTTAAAAAAATGTGATGTGTGCACGTTGCGGTTTGGGGCATTTCCTGTCACGGGCGCTAAGCCTACCCACACAAGGGAGGTATCATTTTTATCGGGAGACTTGGGGGAACGCTGGGTGGAAGGAAATTTGTGGCTCCTCTCTGATTCCAGAACTTTCTGTCACCAAAATATGAGGAAAATTTGTATTTTTAGCCACATTTTGAGGTTTGCAAAGGATTCTGGGTAACAGAACCTGGTCAAAGCCCCACAAGTCACCCCATCTTGGATTCCCCTAGGTCTCTAGTTTTAAAAAATGCATAGGTTTGGTAGGTTTCCCTAGGTGCCGGCTGAGCTAGAAGCCAAAATCTACAGATAGGCACTTTGCAAAAAACACCTCTGTTTTCTTTCAAAAAATGTGATGTGTCCACGTTGCGTTTTGGGGCATTTCCTGTTGTGGGCGCTAGGCATACCCACACAAGTGAGGTATCATTTTTATCGAGAGACTTGGGGGAACGCTGGGTGGAAGGAAATTTGTGGCTCCTCTATGATTCCAGAACTTTCTGTCACCAAAATGTGAGGAAAATATGTTTTTTTAGCCACATTTTGAGGTTTGCAAAGGATTCTGGGTAACAGAACCTGGTCAGAGCCCCACAAGTCACCCCATCTTGGATTCCCCTAGGTCTCTAGTTTAAAAAAATGCATAGGTTTGGTTGGTTTCCCAAGGTGCCGGCTGAGCTAGACGTCAAAATCTACAGGCACTTTGCAAAAAACACCTCTGTTTTCTTTCAAAAAATGTGATGGGTGCACGTTGCGGTTTGGGGCATTTCCTGTCGCGGGCGCTAAGCCTACCCACACAAGGGAGGTATCATTTTTATCGGGAGACTTGGGGGAACGCTGGGTGGAAGGACATTTGTGGCTCCTCTCTGATTCCAGAACTTTCTGTCACCAAATTGTGAGGAAAATGTGTTTTTTTAGCCACATTTTGAGGTTTGCAAAGGATTCTGGGTAACAGAACCTGGTCAGAGCCCCACAAGTCACCCCATCTTGGATTCCCCTAGGTCTCTAGTTTTCAAAAATGCATAGGTTTGGTAGGTTTCCCTAGGTGCCGGCTGAGCTAGAGGCCAAAATCTACAGGTAGGCACTTTGCAAAAAACACCTCTGTTTTCTTTCAAAAAATGTGATGTGTGCACGTTACGGTTTGGGGCAATTCCTGTCGCGGGCGCTAAGCCTACCCACACAAGGGAGGTATCATTTTTATCAGGAGACTTGGGGGAACGCTGGGTGGAAGGAAATTTGTGGCTCCTCTCTGATTCCAGAACTTTCTGTCACCAAAATGTGAGGAAAATGTGTTTTTTTAGCCACATTTTGAGGTTTGCAAAGGATTCTGGGTAACAGAACCTGGTCAGAGCCCCACAAGTCACCCATCTTGGATTCCCCTAGGTCTCTAGTTTTAAAAAATGCATAGGTTTGGTAGGTTTCCCTAGGTGCCGGCTGAGCTAGAAGCCAAAATCTACAGATAGGCACTTTGCAAAAAACACCTCTGTTTTCTTTAAAAAAATGTGATGTGTGCACGTTGCGGTTTGGGGCAATTCCTGTCGCGGGCGCTAGGCCTACCCACACAAGTGAGGTATCATTTTTATCGGGAGACTTGGGGGAACGGTGGGTGGAAGGAAATTTGTGGCTCCTCTCTGATTCCAGAATTTTCTGTCACCAAAATGTGAGGAAAATGTGTTTTTTTAGCCACATTTTGAGGTTTGCAAAGGATTCTGGGTAACAGAACCTGGTCAGAGCCCCACAAGTCACCCCATCTTGGATTCCCCTAGGTCTCTAGTTTTAAAAAATGCATAGGTTTGGTAGGTTTCCCTAGGTGCCGGCTGAGCTAGAGGCCAAAATCTACAGGTAGGCACTTTGCAAAAAACACCTCTGTTTTCTTTAAAAAAATGTGATGTGTGCACGTTGCAGTTTGGGACATTTCCTGTCGTGGGCGCTAGGCCTACCCACACAAGTGAGGTATCATTTTTATCGAGAGACTTGGGGGAACGCTGGGTGGAAGGAAATTTGCGGCTCCTCTCTGATTCCAGAACTTTCTGTCACCAAAATGTGAGGTAAATGTGTTTTTTTAGCCACATTTTGAGGTTTGCAAAGGATTCTGGGTAACAGAATCTGGTCAGAGCCCCACAAGTCACCCCATCTTGGATTCCCCTAGGTCTCTAGTTTTCAAAAATGCACAGCTTTGGTAGGTTTCCCTAGGTGCCGGCTGAGCTAGAGGCCAAAATCTACAGGTAGGCACTTTGCAAAAAACCCCTCTGTTTTCTTTCAAAAAATGTGATGTGTCCACGTTGCGTTTTGGGGCATTTCCTGTTGTGGGCGCTAGGCATACCCACACAAGTGAGGTATCATTTTTATCGAGAGACTTGGGGGAACGCTGGGTGGAAGGAAATTTGTGGCTCCTCTATGATTCCAGAACTTTCTGTCACCAAAATGTGAGGAAAATATGTTTTTTTAGCCACATTTTGAGGTTTGCAAAGGATTCTGGGTAACAGAACCTGGTCAGAGCCCCACAAGTCACCCCATCTTGGATTCCCCTAGGTCTCTAGTTTAAAAAAATGCATAGGTTTGGTTGGTTTCCCAAGGTGCCGGCTGAGCTAGACGTCAAAATCTACAGGCACTTTGCAAAAAACACCTCTGTTTTCTTTCAAAAAATGTGATGGGTGCACGTTGCGGTTTGGGGCATTTCCTGTCGCGGGCGCTAAGCCTACCCACACAAGGGAGGTATCATTTTTATCGGGAGACTTGGGGGAACGCTGGGTGGAAGGAAATTTGTGGCTCCTCTCTGATTCCAGAACTTTCTGTCACCAAATTGTGAGGAAAATGTGTTTTTTTAGCCACATTTTGAGGTTTGCAAAGGATTCTGGGTAACAGAACCTGGTCAGAGCCCCACAAGTCACCCCATCTTGGATTCCCCTAGGTCTCTAGTTTTCAAAAATGCATAGGTTTGGTAGGTTTCCCTAGGTGCCGGCTGAGCTAGAGGCCAAAATCTACAGGTAGGCACTTTGCAAAAAACACCTCTGTTTTCTTTAAAAAAATGTGATGTGTGCACGTTACGGTTTGGGGCAATTCCTGTCGCGGGCGCTAAGCCTACCCACACAAGGGAGGTATCATTTTTATCGGGAGACTTGGGGGAACGCTGGGTGGAAGGAAATTTGTGGCTCCTCTCTGATTCCAGAACTTTCTGTCACCAAAATGTGAGGAAAATGTGTTTTTTTAGCCACATTTTGAGGTTTGCAAAGGATTCTGGGTAACAGAACCTGGTCAGAGCCCCACAAGTCACCCCATCTTGGATTCCCCTAGGTCTCTAGTTTTAAAAAATGCATAGGTTTGGTCGGTTTCCCTAGGTGCCGGCTGAGCTAGAGGTCAAAATCTACAGGCACTTTGCAAAAAACACCTCTGTTTTCTTTAAAAAAATGTGATGTGTGCACGTTGCGGTTTGGGGCATTTCCTGTCGCGGGCGCTAAGCCTACCCACACAAGGGAGGTATCATTTTTATCGGGATACTTGGGGGAACGCTGGGTGGGAGGAAATTTGTGGCTCCTCTCTGATTCCAGAACTTTCTGTCACCAAAATGTGAGGAAAATGTGTTTTTTTAGCCACATTTTGAGGTTTGCAAAGGATTCTGGGTAACAGAACCTGGTCAGAGCCCCACAAGTCACCCCATCTTGGATTCCCCTAGGTCTCTAGTTTTAAAAAATGCATAGGTTTGGTCGGTTTCCCTAGGTGCCGGCTGAGCTAGAGGTCAAAATCTACAGGCACTTTGCAAAAAACACCTCTGTTTTCTTTAAAAAAATGTGATGTGTGCACGTTGCGGTTTGGGGCATTTCCTGTCGCGGGCGCTAAGCCTACCCACACAAGGGAGGTATCATTTTTATCGGGAGACTTGGGGGAACGCTGGGTGGGAGGAAATTTGTGGCTCCTCTCTGATTCCAGAACTTTCTGTCACCAAAATGTGAGGAAAATGTGTTTTTTTAGCCACATTTTGAGGTTTGCAAAGGATTCTGGGTAACAGAACCTGGTCAGAGCCCCACAAGTCACCCCATCTTGGATTCCCCTAGGTCTCTAGTTTTAAAAAATGCATAGGTTTGGTAGGTTTCCCTAGGTGCCGGCTGGGCTAGAGGCCAAAATCTACAGGTAGGCACTTTGCAAAAAACACCTCTGTTTTCTTTCAAAAAATTTGATGTGTCCACGTTGCGTTTTGGGGCATTTCCTGTCGCGGGCGCTTGGCCTACCCACACAAGTGAGGTATCATTTTTATCGGGAGACTTGGGGGAACGCTGGGTGGAAGGAAATTTGTGGCTCCTCTATGATTCCAGAACTTTCTGTCACCAAAATGTGAGGAAAATATGTTTTTTTAGCCACATTTTGAGGTTTGCAAAGGATTCTGGGTAACACAACCTGGTCAGAGCCCCACAAGTCACCCCATCTTGCATTCCCCTAGGTCTCTATTTTAAAAAAATGCATAGGTTTGGTAGGTTTCCCTAGGTGCCGGCTGAGCTAGAGGTCAAAATCTACAGGCACTTTGCAAAAAACACCTCTGTTTTCTTTAAAAAAATGTGATGTGTGCACGTTGCGGTTGGGGCATATCCTGTCGCGGGCGCTAAGCCTACCCACACAAGGGAGGTATCATTTTTATCGGGAGACTTGGGGGAACGCTGGGTGGAAGGAAATTTGTGGCTCCTCTCTGATTCCAGAACTTTCTGTCACCAAAATGTGAGGAAAATGTGTTTTTTTAGCCACATTTTGAGGTTTGCAAAGGATTCTGGGTAACAGAACCTGGTCAGAGCCCCACAAGTCACCCCATCTTGGATTCCCCTAGGTCTCTAGTTTTCAAAAATGCATAGGTTTGGTAGGTTTCCCTAGGTGCTGGCTGAGCTAGAGGCCAAAATCTACAGATAGGCACTTTGCAAAAAACACCTCTGTTTTCTTTCAAAAAATGTGATGTGTCCACCTTGCGTTTTGGGGCATTTCCTGTCGTGGGCGCTAGGCCTACCCACACAAGTGAGGTATCATTTTTATCGAGAGACTTGGGGGAACGCTGGGTGGAAAGAAATTTGTGGCTCCTCTCTGATTCCAGAACTTTCTGTCACCAAAATTTGTGGAAAATGAGTTTTTTTAGCCACATTTTGAGGTTTGCAAAGGATCCTGGATAACAGAACCTGGTCAGAGCCCCACAAGTCACCCCATCTTGGATTCCCCTAGGTCTCTAGTTTTCAAAAATGCATAGGTTTGGTAGGTTTCCCTAGGTGCCGGCTGAGCTAGAGGCCAAAATCAACAGGTAGGCACTTTGCAAAAAACACCTCTGTTTTCTTTAAAAAAAATGTGATGTGTGCATGTTGCGGTTTGGGGCATTTCCTGTCGCAGGCGCTAGGCCTACCCACACAAGTGAGGTATCATTTTTATCGGGAGACTTGGGGGAATGCTGGGTGGAAGGAAATTTGCGGCTCCTCTCTGATTCCAGAACTTTCTGTCACCAAAATTTGAGGAAAATGTGTTTTTTAGCCACATTTTGAGGTTTGCAAAGGATTCTGGGTAACAGAATCTGGTCAGAGCCCCACAAGTCACCCCATCTTGGATTCCCCTAGGTCTCTAGTTTTCAAAAATGCACAGGTTTGGTAGGTTTCCCTAGGTGCCGGCTGAGCTAGAGGCCAAAATCTACAGGTAGGCACTTTGCAAAAAATACCTCTGTTTTCTTTAAAAAAATGTGATGTGTCCACGTTGCGTTTTGGGGCGTTTCCTGTCGCGGGCGCTAGGCCTTCCCACACAAGTGAGGTATCATTTTTATCGGGAGACTTGGGGGAACATAGATTAGCAAAACAATTGTTATTGTCTCTTACCTTTCTCTACATTTTTTCATTCCAAATATAAGAGAGTGTGTAAAAAAGACATCTATTTGAGAAATGCCCTGTAATTCACATGCTAGTATGGTCACCCCGGAATTCAGAGATGTGCAAATAACCACTGCTCCTCAACACCTTATCTTGTGCCCATTTTGGAAATACAAAGGTTTTCTTGATAGCTATTTTTGACTCTTTATATTTCAGCAAATGAATTGCTGTATACCCGGTATAGAATAAAAACGCACTGCAGGGTGCAGCTCATTTATGGGCTCTGGGTACCTTGGGTTCTTGATAAACCTACAAGCCCTATATATCCCCGCAACCAGAGGAGTCCAGCAGACGTAACGGTATATTGCTTTCGAAAATCTGACATTGCAGGCAAAAGTTACAGAGTAAAATGTAGAGAAAAATTGCTTTTTTTTTCGCCTCAATTTTAATATTTTTCTTTTTCAGTTGTTATTTTCTGTAGGAAACCCTTGTGGGATCTACACAAATGACCCCTTGCTGAATTCAGAATTTTGTCTACTTTTCAGAAATGTTTAGGTTTCTGGGATCCAGCAGTGGTTTCACGCCCATTTCTGTCACTGACATTGTAAAAATGGGGTATGTCCCGTTAAAATGCAAAATTTGTGTTGAAAAATTGGGTTTTCTGATTCAAGTCTGCCTGTTCCTGAAAGCTGGGAAGATGGTGATTTTAGCACTGCAAACCCTTTGTTGATGCCATTTTCAGGGAAAAAACCACAAGCCTTCTTTTTTTCAGCCACTTTTTCCCATTTTATTGAAAAAAACGAAATTTTCACTGTATTTTGGCTAATTTCTTGGCCTCCTTCAGGGGAACCCACAAAGTCTGGGTACCGCTAGAATCCCTAGGATGTTGGAAAAAAGGATGCAAATTTGGCTTGGCTAGCTTATGTGGACAAAAAGTTATGAGGGCCTAAGCGCAAACTGCCCCAAATAGCCAAAAAATGGCCTGGCACAGGAGGGGGAAAAGGCCTGGCCGCGAAGGGGTTAAACCAGTCATATAAATCCTGTTTTGAGAATGTATACTACGACCATACAATATTGCATCTAGAAACTCTAGCCTTCTGTGTACTCTTAAAATGTTTCAACACAAATTGCGCATATTGCATATATATATATATATATATATATATATATATATATATATATATATATATAGTAAACACCTTAAAAGGATTGTGCACCATGAATAAAACAATATGGATTCAGGAAACAAATCACATAATTTGTCAACTCGAATATTACATAATAAATATCTTAGAATAGAGGCAAACAATGAACAACATGAAATAAACTCGAGGAGAGAATTGTGCGTCTTGCCGATTCGAGTGTCACCATGTAAAATACCAAGAAATGGTAGCATGCAATGAATATCAAAGTCAAATCATCATTAATCGAATCACGCGTCTTGCCGATTCGTAAAATACGATGTAAATGTCAAGAAATACCAGCTCACAATAAATAACAAGATCAAAGTACAATGAAACGGATTGCGCTTCTTTTGCTGATTCTCAAGCCACCATGTAAATGTCAAGATTTGGTAGCGCGCAATTAATTACAAAGTTAAATCCTCATGAGACAAATTGCGCGTCTTACCAATTCGTAAAACATCATGTAAATGTCAAGAAATAGTAGCGCGCAATGGACAACAATGTTTAAACACCATAAAACGAATTGCGCGTCTTGCCGATTCTTAAGCCACCATGTAAATGTCAAGAAATGGTAGCACGCAATGAATAACAAGGTCAAACCTTTATGAAACAAATCACGCGTCTTGCCTATTTGTAAACTACCATATAAATGTCAAGAAATGGTAGCGCGCAAGTAATCTGTTACTCTTTTAAGTATTAAAAAAAGAATATGAAAATTCTCAATAACGGTGTCGGGACAGTCCAACCACCGTCTTACCGCCTGGAACAATGATCACCAATGAAGGATGAAGGGCAGAAGACTGGAAGATCCAAATAGGCTGCCGGGACAGGAGCTCAGGAAGAAGCTGCTGGTCTGCACCGGGACATCTGAATAGTGAGCACTGGGAGTTGGGCTGGCTCTCTTTTATAGAGTCTTGGCCCAGCCCAGCACCACGCCCAGGCATGTTGCAGGGAAAGTCTCTGGAAGGCCCTGGAAAGGGGCCACGCCCTAACACACTCTGAAAACCTGCAGCAATACATTGCAAAGGAACAGTATTTGTAAGCATATTAAAAATACGTTTTCAGGATTGAACTCTGCAATGCAAAAGGTTAAACCACAACATATCAGCACAATGCATAAATTACATTGTTTTGAGAGTGCTGGGTTTTTGCATTTTTGTCGCCAATAGAGCGCGTACTGCTCTGGTGTTGACAACCTCCCTCCCTGTTGCTCCTCACCCAGTTGGCCGTGCCCGCTCATCCAAGAGGGTGGGCATCTCCCTTGCCACAAGCACCTCTGCCCTAGCACCCCTGCTGCCCTCAGTGAGGAGGCTATTGACCTCCTGAGGTTGATCTCTGTGCATCAGTCCACCATTGTAAATGCCATCCAAGCACGAGCAACCCAAGTCCAGCAGAGCAATGCGTTCCTGGAGGGCATTCACAGTGCAATGGCTGGCCAACACAGATCTTTTCAGGCTCTGGCCTCCACATTGATGGCAGCCAGTGACCCCTTGTCTTTGGTTCCCCCTCCTCCTTCCTCTTCCCAGTCCAAATCCTCCCTTCCCTGACCTACCCAAAGCACACAGACTTGCATGCATCCAAGTCAACAGGCAAGGACAGCACACACAAACACAGGCACAAGCACAAACAACATTCACCTGCAGACACATGAACAGTCACGACTTGCCCTGACACCCCCTCACCCCCAGCAGCACACTTATGACATCTAGCATGTCTAAAGACACCGCCACAACAGTCACTGATAGAGCCACCACATCCATCCTACCTGCAGGCACTACCCCAGCAGACTCTCATACATCTACAGTTACCACACCCGCAGACACTTCACAACCACATCATACCTGCATGCAGCACATCCACCATACCTGCAGTCCCCACCCCAACAGACCCACCCCACACAATATCCTCCCACACCTCCACCCTGGCAGCCCAAGACACATAAAAACCCTCACAGACACCCAACACACACAAGCATACCTCCCACAAACATGCACCCAAGACATCCAATTCTACAAGTCAGACAACAAACCCCTTAACCTCCAAATCCCAACCCCTCCTGATTCCCATCCCTGTGTGTCTAAGAAACCTTTCCTGTGTGTGTGAGCTTGACCTTACCCCTGTTCTACCCCCGTATTACACCCAAAAGGACTTTGACCCTCATCAAGCCCATCCCTTCCACCTCCAAGGCCTCCCCTGCCCCCCCCTGAAAGCACCCATGCACCTCCCTCCGCCAAGAAGAAGCCCACCCCTCCCAAGAACTATCTCCCTTCCCAAGCCAAAACCCATGCCCCCCCAAAGCCCTCACCCCAATAATCCCTGATGTACCTCCCTGCCCCCTTGATGCCCCTACCTGTGGAGGCTACATGGCAGTCAGGACTCAAGTATGGACCCAACACTGTGCCTTTTGGGCAAGAAGCTCAGACTGACCAAAGGGACTTGTGTTGTATTTCTGAAAATACATTTCAATAAACTCAACCAGTTTTGGTTCCTTCCCTAGCTTTCTTTTGTTTCTGGCTGACATTGGGTGTGTGCCTTTAGTTATGTGTGTTTGGCCTGATTGCTGCTCCATGTGGTGTTTTTTGCAGTATTTGAGTTTGTGTGCATTGCTGTTGTCCCTCAAGGGAAGGGTGTCTATTGTGTGATGGGTATGTGTGTGTAGATGCAATGTTGGTGTCATGGCATTGTGCTGTGTTTTCTGTGGTATGTGTTTCTTTTTGTGTTGTGCGATGTGGGTATGTACGGTGTAGAATTTGTCCCCTGATATGGCTATTTTCTGCATGAAGTGTGTGTGTTTCTGAGTTTTGTCAGTGCATTTATGGAATGTTTTGAGTTGTGACAGCTTGCTTTGCATTTGAGTGTGCATGTGTCCTTTTAGGTGTGGGTCCCTTGCAGCTGGTTGGTGTAGCGGTATGTTCCATGGAGTGTGAGTTGTATATGGTTTGTTGACTTGCCCTTACCCATTGTGGCTGTGCATGACCATTGGTTTTGGTATTGCTTGTCGCTGAGATCCAATTAGGGCCAATTCCTGTGCACATGTTGTTTGAGGCCCTGTTCAACATGATATGTGTCCCATTGGAGCCCCCTCCCATGTATGGTCTTGATGCTCCCATCCCAGCTGTGCATGTAGTGTTGCTGTGGTGCGCTTTGTCTCTTTTGTCTATTTGTCTCTCAGTGTATTGTGCACAGAATTGTGCATCCATTGTGCTATATGTGTGTCCATTGCAGGGTTGTTCGATGGTGGTGTTGTGTGTTTGCCATGGCACTTGGATGTATATGTGTGTTGTATGTGTGGACAGTCCCTCACCAGTGTTGGGTATGAGTGTGCTGAATGTCTTTGTATATGTGCAGTAGTTGTGTTGTTGTTGCTGTGTGTGTGACTGTTGTGTCGCCTTCAGTTTCCCTGAGCCTGTGCTGTGTAGCCATATGTAAATGTGTAGTGTTGCCGTGCAGTGTCTGTGTGTGCTGGCTGAAGTGTGAGTGTTCTGAATGTTGCAGTATGTGAGTGTGCATGTGTCTAATAATAGGTGTAGCTGCTGTCCACGGCGTCCCACCCTATGATGTGTTTGCTGGTGCGGCGTGCTGTTTTTAAAGGGATGATTTTACAGGTAGGTGTGTGTCCATGTCGGAGTTGATTTTGTTGTCTTTTGGCGAACAGGAGCAATGACATGACATTTGTGCAGGAATCCATGGTGGCTCTGGACGTGTATGGCTGCCAGCAGTTGAGTGTCTCCCTTTATACTGTCTGTTTCCACCTGCTTGTAAGTGGTGGTTGGACCGCAACGGTCACATTGGCAGTGTGCAACCTCGTAATAGTTCTGGCAGAAACATGGTCTCCGTAGGCCTGTTTATGCTTCTGGGTGACCGTGGCAGTCTGTGCTGCCTGACGGTGACGGCAGACCGCTGGTAGTCTTCTATTTGTTAGACCACCAGACATAAAATACGGCAGTCCATTCCAACAGCCCGTTGATGATTGGACCGCCAAGATGAGGATCTTCAGATCCCCAAACTCATAATCAGCCCATTTGCTTCTTAAAAGCTCATCTTCTGTCAGCTGTCAGTTTGTAAAAAAGGAATTCAGTGAAAACTACATACGTGTAATGTTTAGTTTGGTGTAATAAAATTGGTTTATTGAAATTGTTGGTTGGTAAAATTAAAAACACACTAGGAGATAATTTGGGAGGGGGTCCTAAAATTTTGACTGCCTAGGGGCCTCCACAAGGTTTCTTCTGGCACTAAGTATGTTACCTCTTTATGTGTCTGTTTTCTTAACTCTCTGTATTGTAAATACTCATTGCTTCCAGTCTACTTATCTGGATTTGGAAAATATTGGAATTTACTTTTTTTTATTTCATTGCCGTTTTGACTAAACATTTTTCTTTTTTAATGTCCCCCTTTCTTACATCATCCTATAATTTGTAACTGTTTGTTACCCTCTGCAAGACATAAAGCTGAGCGTTTGCCTGAACGTTTCACCAGACTTCTCCAAAGTGTTTGTTTTTCAGACACAAACCCCAAAAGCAAGAGTTTGTTTCTGAAAAACAAAAAACATATATATATGTATATTTTCTAGTCACTCACTACCAGGTTTTCCCTGGTGGTGAAAAAACAGGAAAAAGAGACATTACATATTTCATCCTAAATAGGGTGGATGGTGTAACATCTTCCGCTGATGGCCCCCACTCGATTGAGAGTTAGGAGAAGCTTTCCTTTGGGAGCCAATGTGGTCTCCATAAATGGAAAACCCAAGCTCTGCTCATCTTTAAATTAGAAGGAGGAACAAGGGTTTAGCGGATGAAGTACCCTGTCTACCAAGCTTCAAATGAGGCCCTTTGTCCTTTTAATGAAAAAATCATTTAAAACTGTCCTTTCAAGGGAAGTGAAGATCTTCCCCTCGCATTTGTTCCATAGTTTGTCCATGAGCCCTCAAAGCGTGTTTCATAGGCATATTGGGCTAACCATGCTGAAAGATACAACAAATGAGTGGAAACAATTAGAAGTGGTAGTGGGCAAAACAAAACTTAATGTCACTTAAAAGAGCCACGCTTGGCAAAACTAATTAAGTAATTGAAAAGCTACATCAGTAGTGATTATCAAGATTGTTTTCTTTGGTGTTTGTCCAAAATATTGAATACAAAATATTGTGATACAAAAATATCATGCCAAAAATATTGAGAAATCAATATTCTTATCAGAAGGAATATCAAATGAAGACATATTGTTTTAAGAGTTGTTTTTAATATCATTGTAAAAATATTGATTTCGAATTTTTTTGTGTATAATATCATTTGTGTTAATTTGTACATATTTTATTGTAGTGTGTTTGATTTAATATGTTAATTTGTTTTGGTCTGTGTTTAGTACAATAACCTATTAAACATAAAAAAAATTAAACTTGCATTTTTTATTCTATTATGGTGTCAACCTAATGTATATATATTTTATTTTAGGAGGGGGGTGTTGGATTTTTTAAGGGATAACAGTGGGAAGATTTTTAAAAAGCAAATATTTTAATTTACATTTAATATTCATTATTTCAATGGGATACAAATGGTTATTGTAAAATGTTTGCATTTATTTTTAACATTATTTTTTTTCTAAATAATAGTTTATAATTCTTTTGAATTTAAATTATATTAAATGTGAAGACATATTGTAGATAATAAAATAATTTTTAAATCATAGCAAATTTGGTAACATTTAAAGTATACCAAACTAAGATTTAATGATGCAAAATATTTATAAATTTATTTTTGAAAATGTTTATATTTAATATTATATTGCATTTTTTTTACATTTAAAATAGTTTAAGGAATTTGTTAAATATTCAAAATCGTAATGGCGTGAATAGATTATTGGATTATTATTTTTGTTTATATTTATTTCAAAAGATGTTGAAATGTTGTCTAATTGAATTATGAAAATAGAAAAGATATGTATTAAATACAACAAACTGGAGTGTGATTATTTATTGTAACTATTACCCTGTGAAATACCTTTTAAAAATGTATTTCTATGTAGTAGAGATCATTTATGCCATTTGACTAGTATTGTTGGTGTGTAAAAAGACAAAAAAGGAGTATGTTTCATAAACTAAAGACATGTAACATATTTTTTAATTTTTGTTTATTTTTTCAAAGTTTTTTCATGTATATTTTTAAACACATATTTCTAGTTAAAAACACTTATATATTGATAAATAAAACCATGTTAATACATTTTTATTATTAAACAATATAAATCATGTTTAAATAATACATTGTACATTTTGTAGTTTTTTTTGTTTAACTCTTTTTACATTTATTAAGTTGTTTTATTTACACATTTATAGCATTTTAAGATAGATTTTTCTCAGCACAAATTAAACAATGGATTATATTTATACTAATATGTATTTTTTATTTTCCAATTTTTAACATTTTTACACCATCTTTGCCATTTCCAATACTTTTTACATGTTTAATACATTTATTCAACATTATTTAATTATCTTCCTGGTCATTTATATGTGGAGATTGTCTTTTGGAGGGTGTGGGGGGAGCACAAATCCCACTAGACCACTCTAAAATGTATTTTAAAAAAAAGTAAGGACAGCCCACAGTGGCTTCAATTATATCCAATCCCAAAAAGGGGCAGAGCAGTTTCTCTTCACCCGGAGTCAGATTGGGCATATTTTCAGCAATCTGCCATGGCTTACTAGATCAGCAGGGTTTTTTTAATTTAAAAAAGGGTCTGAGTGGCACACCTTGGAATTGGGCCACACCCCCACTCCTACCTCCATCACAATAGAGGGGCACAACAGTCTTTCTGCCCTCCCTTCTAAGAGAAAAGATGATTTTTTTGTCCATAATTTTAACACGTGGTCTGACAGACAGGGACAAGTCCCAATTTAATTTCACTTTCCATAGTTCAGGGTCAGTTGTCAACCAAGGAATCTATGCACATTGGGCTTTCCTGAAACCTAGAGAACAAGGTGAAACCAGGGAGGTTTGACTTGGGTAGGAATTTTGCGGATCCCTGCAAGCTCCACGATGTGAGGAAACTATGGGCCTAATTACGAGTTTTTCGGTCACTAGATCGGATGGCGGCAGAGGAGAACATGTGCAGGGGGCCTTAGAGTGGCCCAGGCACTGCCCATGCCTGCATATTACGAGGGTGCTGGTGCCCCCTTCGGGTGACAGCATTGCCACCAGCTTGATTACGAGCCAGCGACAATGCTGCTGCCACTTTCCCACTGGGCTGACCAGCAGAAACCTTGGTTTCCACCGGTCAGCCCAGCGGGAAAGTCATAATGGTGCCTGCGGGGGGTTGCCACTATAGTTGCGGTCACCCTGTAAGGAGTTTGTCGGATGGGAGTTCCCATCTGCCAAACTTATAATCAGGGCCTGTGTGATTTTAGCCACATTTTGAGGATTGCACAGCATTCTAGGAAGGAAAACATAGTGGGATCCAAGTAATTCAGTCCACCCTGTATTGCCTTGGAGTTTAGCGTTCAGAAATGGCAGGGTTTGGTGGATTTCATTGAGGGCCTTCAAGCCTGGGCCCAGACACTGCAGCGCCCTACATAGCTAAAATAGATCAGTTTGTTGTGGTGGTGAGTTTTGGAGTAAATTGTGTTGCATATGATAGGCCCAGCCACACAAGTGGGGTACTGTTTCTATTGGTAGAAGTGTGATACTACAGAAGAGTACATCTTTTCATATTATCTGTATGCCAGTGTACAAGAAAGATCACAAAATGCCCTCTGAATCACATGATAGTATGGGTAGCTAGAAACTTTAGAGAACAAATAACTCCTATTCCTGAACTCTCATTAAAACAATGTATAGGTTTACCTCATGACCATTTTTAATTCACTAAATTTTAGATTTTACCACTTAAATTGCTGCATAGTCTATCCACCGTGAAAAATCATGTTTTGCTGCAGCCCAGCTGTTGGTTCATTCACTCTCGCACAGTGGCTCCCTAGATGTGATTTCTTTGGGAACTCACAAGGGGGCACAATATAGAACTTATTGGGCTACCTACAACAGATGATCATGAAGATCCTGTGCACGTGTGTTTTACACACACCCCCACACACACGCACACACAAAAACATACACACACACACACTTGTTCAAGAGAGTTAGGGATATCTCCTATATATATACATCTCAATTTGCTAAGATAACGTGCTACGAGCCCTCAATAAATTTCCCACTTCTTGTCTGTGTGAATCAGTTTCATGTAGACCCCAGATGCTGGTGTGTCAGTAACTTGGCGAGTCACCAGAATATTGTTTGTTGGGATGGGGAGAGTTCTTCAATTCAAGATTTGAAAAATAGAACAAGATTAGTGTCTTGTCTTGTTTGGGGGTAATGTGGTTAGCAAGAGAGCAGACAGAAAAATGAGAGAGTGGAACTTTAATCAGATTTTCGTCCTCAGTGGACAGCTGTCCTGCAGGCAAACGTATGTTGACATGATGTACAAAGCTGCCAAGGTTTCAGATTGCCATGTGTGACATTTTCATAATTTCAGTATAATTATGAGTGACATTTCAACGTCTATGAGTCACACTTTCTTGTGAGCAAAATCAAGCAACAAAGATGAGGGAAACATATAAGTATCAGAAAATACACCCATTTTAGCAATGAGAAACTCTAAGAAGATCTAAAAAAAAAAGATCTTAAAACTGCTGCAAAACACCAGAAATGAAAGGGTACTAACCCACTGCCCCTTTAACCTAATCACACTGTTAAACAAATGTGTAACCATGATCCTTCACTAGTGTCTCCTTATTTATTTGAAAAAAGACTCGACAGATCAATTATAAATATCATGATCATGATTAAAACGCACCCAAAATGAGTAAGGTGTAAGTGCATAAACGCACTGAGCTTTGGTGGCTGTGAGTGAGGACTGCATTTCTCAATATGCTGGTGCACGGTCATGAATGAGATCCATCATCATCTTCTGTGATCTCCTTCATGACCGCTCACCAGCAAAAATCTAATTTCATAGCAAAGAACTGCAACAGATCATCATGATAATGAGTGCAGCCTGGCACTTACTTCTCTGGAAGTGCCGGCCTGCTTGAGTCTGGATGGGAAGCCTGAGACCTGCACCACTACCAAGGCCACCGCCGCACATTCTGCTGGCACACAAGAACTCTCTGCCTCACACTGTGCTCTCTGGCTAGGCTGCACTGTGCTTGACCAATCTCCAGCACCCCGTGCTATGGCAGCAGCCCGGCCACCGATGGGGTTGTGTCCGAGTCAGTCGGCGGTCCACCACAGGATCATAATACCTCTGTGGTAAAAGTGCCAACCATACACGTTGTCAGGATGCTCAGCAGGATCACATTGTGACCCCAGCTCAGGGCAATGTCACGGTGAGAGCATGAGGGTCATCCTGCCCACCTGTGAGATCCATACCGCCACGGTGGGGTGAGCGGCTGCATACTCTCAGCTGCACTACCATGATGATTGCCTACACACACTGCAGGTGGCTAACAATTAAAATGCTGCCCGCGCTCGTGCTATGGGCAGTAGGGGGGACCTGACAGACACATGAGCCTGTCAAAGTGAGTCTGACAAACTCAGACTCATAGTATCTCAATACTAGCCACCACTGGGCATTGTCAGTGACTCCTGCTGACAACAGGATGGTGTGTTGTCTGTTACATTGTAGCACACTAGTAGCAGCGGGCAGATGAGCCAGTCCCTAAGCCACGCGCTGCCTCTCCAGCTTTCAATCGGTGCATGATTTTGCATTTCAATGCGGTGATGCGGATCACCACACTGAAGCGTGGTACTTGGCAGGGCTGGATGTATAGTGTTCTACAATCATATATACAGATATATATATAAAAAGTCAATAAACTAACCTTGCAAACTGTTTAGGCTTTGCAAATTTGAAGCTGTGATACTGTGTAACGCACTTCGTACACTTGCTGAAGTAAGTTTGAAGTGACAATAATAAAGGAACACCAGAGACCAGATGTTTAAAAAGGTTTAATATGCTGCAGGCCCTTGTTTATCTCCATTTTAATGTGGAAGGGTAGAAATAACTCCCACATGGTATCTGGTATATCAACTTACCATTATTTCTTAGAGCTACGCAAAGATCTTCCACATTGTTGAACAGCTTACAGCAAGTATTTTGACAGCTGTCATACATCTTGACCTCTTTCTTTGTCCAGAGGATTTTTAATAACACTTGATATGTGATTTGTAATATACTAAAAGAAATCCATGAGTGATCGCTGTGGGGCTTGGAGCGCTTAAATGATAAGCACAAGTATAAAAAAAAGAAGTCAACGCGTTGCATTTATAAACAAAAATATTTTCTAACTCAAGAAATACACAGGTAAAATACAAACAGGGACGGTTGTATTGTTCCTTTCCTTTTTTACCTGTATATGACCGCAGAGATATTTCAGAACATAAACATTTCAACTGTGCCTTTTCAAATGAGAGACAAACATATTTAAGACCTCCCTTTATCAACACGAGCAGCACATCAGAGGCCCAAATTACAATCATAGTGAAAATGAAAGGCAGAAATATTGAGCCCAGTATTTTCGAAGGTGGCAATAAAGCGAGTCTCATACACAATTAAGCTTAGTTACCAAGTCCTGCAGTATCGAAACTATTCGGTCTGATTCCTGTTGAAGTATTACCACAACCAGCAATATCCACACAGCAATACTGGGTGTAGCAATGTGCACTTTATTTGTGCGACATTAGTTTGTGGAAGTTATTTGAATCATATGTGCTAATTAATATGTTATCTGCGATTAGAACACAAATGCGGTGATGCATGAAAATATGTTTTTCTGACATGCTAGCTAGGACTCAACTATTTCATGACTCCTTTGTAAAATAATATGGCTGCTGTTTCATATGATTCAAAGTCTATTTATATTTCTCATTAATATCGCACTCAGCCTGACATGTTGGTCTCCAACAACTCTGGATGAATCCATTAGTTACTTTTCAAAGCTCTTGCTGCTCACACACTGTATTGCATTAATTCATGAGTCGTTTCATTGTTTATGCAACTAGTTTGTTCTGGCACCTCCAATGACATTAGATAAGAAGGGGTACATTATTATTCATATTGTGCGATTGTACTAGAATTGGGCATTACTTGATGTTTTATAATGCAGAAATGTGACTTCCTGTAGTTTTGATACTTTTGCTCACA
Organism: Pleurodeles waltl; assembly: GCF_031143425.1. Lineage (NCBI taxonomy): Eukaryota > Metazoa > Chordata > Amphibia > Caudata > Salamandridae > Pleurodeles > Pleurodeles waltl. Next base: position 403,307,915 of record NC_090442.1, on the reverse strand, counting down.
CCATGCTGACTGTGCACTTATTATTATTTTCTATGGTGAAATTTGCCTTAAAAACCCTCAAATTTGGAGGTGAGGCAAATCTTTTTGGGTCTCCAATAGGGATCCTAACTGTTTCTCTGTTGATTTGCTACACATTTTGGTTTTAGCCTATTTTTCATATTTGGCTATGGCTGTGTCTATTTAAACTCTGAGCCTTCATGGCAATTGATTTCTCTGTTATTTGACTGATCTATTGAGAGTGACATATACTTACCTTTCCGTATTGTACATTACAATTTCAGAAATCGTCATGGGTTTTCTAAATTACTTATCTCAAACTCAGTTTTCAAGGCTGTATCTACTTATTGCTGTTTTGACTCTTGTCTTTATCAACATCAGACATTCCAACTCACTTGGTGCCACCGTGTGTCACACAATATCAGCTCCTATCACCCAGTGAGGAGCGGATATCACAGGGTCTGCAAAAAATGAGCTCGAAACCCTTGCAGAGAGCAGGTTTCCAGCTAATTGTTTTTATGTTCTGCACAGCTGATGTCCCTTATAAGATATGAAACCTCCCTAAGACATCGACTGCAGCCTGATAAGCTTTGTTTTGATGTTGGAGGGGTTAAGGGGATTTGAGGGGGGTTGAGGTAGGGGCTTAGACGCAGAGAATTAAAAATGCCTCAAGCTGTGCTCGGTACTAAGCCCCACCCCTTTAAGGTCCTGACACCTCCTCACATGGTAAAAACGTTTCATAGGTTAGCAGATCTGCAACATGTTGCCTCATCTATTCTTGAGGACAGCAATGTACCCGACCCCATGTTGGATGCTATGATGATCAGGCAGATCATCTAAGAGAATACACTCATTCTTATCAAGAGTAAATTGTTATGAAAATATGAAATCCCTCTTTTCCATGCGATGCATTGATAAAGGACAGCTGACAGGAGCACCTGAAATGGCACCACCTGCCACTACCATAGAAGGAGAGCCTGCTACTACCGTAGAAGGAGGGCCTCCAACCCACAAAGCTGCCTTCTAGTACCAAGAACAACAGTCATTTGGATTTTACAATCCATTGCAATCTTCTTATTACAGAATACCTGAGCACAACTTCATCTGGGCACAATGCCATCTGCTGGAGCCAAAACTGTTATTGGAGAAGATAGTTCATCAGAAGCCTGGTCTCCTGAGGTACCTCATGCATAAGATCAGCACCAAAATGTGCATCAAAATATTGCGGAGGTAACACATAGTTCCAATGTCTTGCCTTCACATCCACATACCACAGAGGTCTGTAACAAACAGTTTAATAATATAAGTTACGAGATGAGGAACTTGCTATCCAGGCCCTGACTAGAGATGACGTGATACTCTAGCCACTGGCGATGATCCTGCACCTGACCACACACTCCAACTTGGGGAGGAGAAAAGGAGGTCAATTCTAATCTGCATTAGTGGTCCAAAAAATGGCCCATTGTGAATGCATGAAAAAACAGATATGCTAGTAAAGTTGGTACAGGTGATGCCCAAGCTGTGAAATGTGACGAAAAAATCTGTTTCTGAAACCCGTATAACTATTCTCAGTCAAATACCCAGAGTCTTAGTAATCCTGGATCAGTGCATGTATGTATGCATTTATGTACAAACGTATGTATGTATGTACTTAGGCATACAAATTTACCATTCCATGGTCGACCTGAAAGAGGGCAATTTTGACAGAATACTCAGATCCACAGAGGCTCACTTACATTCTGGAGCTCACTCCCCTTATCTCCAATGGGTCGGGTAGCATAGCCAAAATGTTCATCCTTCCAAGGATTTTATACTACTTCACCGCACTCCCGATACGCCTGCCACACTCGTTCTTTCACAAGCTGCATTCCCTACTAACTGACCTGCTTTGGGGTAGGGATAGGCGCAGAGTAGCTATATCTATAACACAATACCCGCAAGAGGCTGGCGGTCTGGGCATGCTGAATTTCGAACTATATTATGCTGCTGCTCAGCTACAATGGCTAACTATGTGGATCCGTGAACCACCCCTGCCAGAATGTGAAGTGATACGCGCACAGACGGCACCACAAATGATCCTAACTTCATTATTGGCTGGCCCTACCCGTCAGCTGAAAAAGTTTATACTGTTGTATGCAGTCCGATTCTGTTGGCGTAGATACCTCCAAGATAGAGCCTCTTCGCCTCCTTACTCCCCGCTGCTACCGTTGATTCATTAACCGGGAGTCCAGGTACTCTCACTACATCACGATACGTGGGACATGAGACCATTAAACGTGGGGGATTACTACTCTAGCTCCACTATACATACCTTTGAGGAACTAGTAACTGCCGGGATCACGCACCCTGGGGCCTTCCTGACGTATAGTGCCACCAAAAGACTACTTAATAACCTATGGGGGCTCGGCAATGCTGAGCCACTTAAATCTCATCTGCTCACTGCAATCCTTACTATAGGCAACACAAAAGGCATCATAACTAAACTATACAAAGTACTCTTTGCTTGGACATGATACATGCTAAATCCCGCTGGGATGCCGTCCTTTCCACACCATTACCACAGAAAACCTGTGTGGCAGCTCTTACCATGATCAAGAATGTATCCCCCAATACTAGACTGCGGTACACCCAATTTAACTACATTCACCAGTCCTATCTGTCCCCAGCCCGCATCAACAAAATTTATCCGAATACAAACTCAGTATGCCCTAGATGTGCCACCCCAGCAGCTGACTTCTATCACATGGTCTGGAGCTGTCGCCCAGTAAATATGGCCTGGCAACGAATCACGAATACCACATCTGACATCGTCGCCCATACCCTTGCACCCACTCCGGAATCATGTTTATTCGGTATACGCCATCGTGCTAAAGATGACAAACACCTTCACAGATTTATTGACCTCGCATTCGTAGTTTACAAGTGCTTGATTGCCACGCATTAGAAGGCCCCACACGCCCCACCATACTCCGCTTGGCTCCGCGACCTGCACAGTCGCTCGCAGGCAGAGGCTCAGACACTAAGCCAGCTACAACAAAAGGGACTGATACAGGGCAGTGCTGAAATCTGGGATAACTTCGTGGTAAACATAGAAGCCAGAGATGATACATACCCCCCTGAACCAGCCGTTATCCGGAGATTGACTCCCCACTTAGCTTTCACACTACATAACCCCCCGCGGCCCGCCAAACACTCAGCCCTGATACCTTCAAACTAAATTGAAGCACTGTTAGGCATGGTAGTGGGAACTTCTCCCGACAGCGACCCCATGGAATTAGCATATTGATTTGTTTCCTCTATTCTTTGTGCCGAGTGCCCCGCCACCCCAGTTTCGTCCCCTGCCCCATAGCTCACATATACAGTAGAAGTGCCACCCCCAACCCCACAGGCAAGAGTTGCCTGTACCACCTCAGTGGTCAGCATATATAATTTTGGTACTCATATGTGACTCTAATTATAAGTTCTATTGTTATAAGTTGCACTAAAATGTAATCGCATTGTACATGATAACACATGCGTGCAGACAGTTTGCAAAATCTTTAATAGTGAAATGTACTATTGTTTGTGCATTATGTTTAATAAACAGATTTAAAAAAAAATTATGTATGTATGAATGTATCTACGTATGTGATATTTGTAAAGCACAAATCTAGCTGAAAGTCTGAGAGTGCTGTACAGTATCACAGGTTCAAAATCAAAAATACAGTCAACAATTGACTGGAGGGAAGCTGTTTTGTGAGAGCAGAAGTGGGCTTTTTCTGTGCCCTTTGGAGTGCTTTTTAAAGGGGTGTGTCTTCATTTGTTTCATAAATTAATGCATGGTTGGTGAGGTCCTGAGAGATATGGGGGTATTGATCTGGATCCAGTTACATGTCAGGATACAATTAGACGGAAATGTGGCATAAATAGACCATCTTAAATATTGTTTACAAAAATATCATCCTGGGGTTCACCCAGCTGACGTCCAAAATGTTAGCTTTTTGTTGGGCTCTTACCAGACTCCACTTTGATCAGCTGTGCTGGCTCTCTTTGGGTCCCTAATGCTCCTTGATGCGAAGCAGCGCTAAGCGCAGAAGTTTTGGCACTGTGAAAAGGTCACTCTTCAGACATGGGATGAACTGCTTTACATCACATAGAGCATAATTAAGAGCCCCTAGTATAATTTTTTTTATGCTAAGGCAGCGCTAAAGTGGCTTTTCTGCCTGCCATACTTACAAAGTGGTGCAATGCATGCATTGTGCCAATTTGTAACCCCTTGCACCACATTATGCCTGTGCCAAGCATAGTGTATGCAAGGGGTATTCTCCGGCACTAGGAGGGAAGCAAAAATGATGCAGTGAAATGTAAAAGATTTCACTGCGCCATTTTTGGGGTAATTTTTAACACCTGCTCAGAACAGACGTTAAAATGATGGTCCCATAGTAATCTATGGGCTCCTTGCACTGTGCTGCACAACCATCAAAATATTTTATGCTAATGTAGCAAAGCGCCACAATAGCGTAAAAATGTTGACGTTATTGTTTTAGCCATGATCCATCGTATTATAAATACGGCGCAACCATAGTGTTGTTAGGTGCCTGTAGGGGCGGTGCCATAAAAGTGGTGCATTATAGCTGACTTGCCACTTTTTCTTAAATACGGGTCATAGTTTCACTTTGTGTAGCGTTAATGTCAGCACAAAGCCTTAGTAAATATGGTCCTAGGTCTGTCTTAAACACCATGATGGTATGTTCAATCATCTTGTAAATGATGAAAGGATCATTAATGTTATGTTCGAAAATGTTTTGTTTGTGAACTCGAAGAAAGAATTTCTGTTTCTCCTGAGGAAGGAACAATCTGTTCTGAAACGTGTAATATTAAACAAATTACTGTGATGTGTTTTAAGACATATGGAAATGTGTAACTTGAAAGAAAATTGATTTACATTACACACAAGAGAGAACGCCTTAAAATGAATGGGCGGCTACATCACTGTGTACCCTTTAAATCCTTTTGCTGTGTACAGTTTTTGGCTGCCCATAAGGAATTAAACAGGAAAGACCCAAATACCCTCTGCCTTCACAGTTGCAATGGTTCATTGCTTAAGTTAATGTTTGAAATGAACACTTACTATTAACATTATAAAAAATTAAGGCCCATATTTATACTTTTTGACGCAAAACTGCGCTGCCGCAGTTTTGCGTCAAAGGTTTTAACGCTGGCTAATGCCATTTCTTTGTGCCGCTCGGGTGTCAAATTTATACTTTGACACTCGGCGGTGCAAACCACTGGTGTGAATCATTTTTTTTTACTCAAACCAATGCGTCACGTCGTGAAGAAAAATGACGTTAACGCAGTGAAAATGACTTTGATCCGGTTTACGACAACGCAAACCGGATACACGCCTTTTTTTTACGCAATTGCGTCAAAAAGTTGTCACAAACACAGCAATATGTGCAAAGGAGAGCCAAAATGGATCTTAGAAGCTTTAAGAGACCCGAGGAAGATGACAACTGACCAGGAACCAGCCAGGAGGACCCACACAAGACCCAGGAGAGGGAGAAGAAGAAAAGGAAGTGTCGGGTCAGTGCAGAGAAGCAGGAAATACTGGTGGAACGAGGTGACGGAACACCAGCACCAACTTTTTGTCACCTCTAAATTGCCAATTAGTAGGAGAGAGGCAATTTGGCAACAAATTGTTGACAAGATAAACAGTGTGGCAGAAGTTCGGAGAACAGTCATCGAGAACAAGAAACGCTGGCATGACTGCAGGCGCAGGACCAAGGAAAAGATGGCCAGGAACAAGAAGGCAGCACTGCAGACTGGAGGTGGGAGTCCAGCACCACATATGCCCTGGACCACATGGAGGAGATGGTGGCAGCTGTCATCCCTGAGGAGATCGTCACAGGGATTCAAGGACAGGACAGCGCAGACTACCAGGAGACAACACAGATGCAGGCTAAGTGGCATGGGGAACAACAACGCCTAAATGTTAACTGTAAGCAGGAGGGGGACATACCTACTACACAATGCTTGTAAGTCATGATATTCAGGGAGTGAAAAGGGCAAAGTAACACGGCACTGGGGCATGGGCTGTTCAGAGGAAACCTGGGGCACAGTACAACACTACACCAACAACCTTTGCATTGTGGTATGCTGCCATGCCAAGGATGTTGGAAAGGTAAAGCCAGTCCAGGAGGGTAAGGTACAACGTAAAACTGGCCTGTTGTCACACGACAGCTGATATTCTCGCTACATGAACTAGGGCTCAATTGACAGTCACAGGCCATATCCGCAAGTGGATTTTAACATTGACAACAGTTGCCACTACCACCTCTGCTGTGTGTGCAGGTCAAGTAGTTAATGGCATCTACGTGCCCATGGATCAAACACATCCAAATTAGACGGTTCAGGATGACAATGTTATCAATCCCCGGTAATCAATAAAAATGTGCTAATCCTGTCAAATGTGAATGTCCATAGTTGCTACAAACTTCAGCCATTGTCATAAACATTATGAGGTACACAGCAGTAATGTCATACCCATGCTGCACATGTCAGGGTCCACCCTGTGCCTGGGTCACAATAGCTGCAATGACACCATGCAACATCCCAACTGTCATACTGCTCAGACAACAGCATTGAGGGGGAGGACATATGTTTCCGGCTAGTGAAACACACCCGCACAGTAAGAAGAGGAAATAGAACACTGCTAGGACCATCAGTGCAATCCAATGTAGCACACATTCCCCAACATCAACATTACACACTACCAATGCTGACATCTGTATTGTGCCATGCCAATGCTATACATAGTATATGCTAGGTCTCAGCAACATATAGCTGGATGTGAAATAACAGAGACTGGGGCAGTTCCAGATTGTTAAGTGTGGTGAAAGTGCCATCAGAACACCCACATCTAGTGCAAGGCCACAACATAAGAATGGAAGTAGACGGAGGGTTGCGTTGTACAATAAGGTGGCAACATACAATTTGGGCAGAACCTACACTTAGAGAGTGTGATGCACACAATTCCCCAAACTGCCCACACTACATGTGACATGCAGGTGGGGCATAGGCCTGGGAGAATGCTAATATTAAAGGCAGTATCAATGAACAGGAACCAAGATCACAATGTGCAACTAATAGGAAGTCAGGCACGTCACATTACAAATGCCACAACACAGACACACTAATTGTACTATATCTCATTGCAGAGGACGATGGATCTCCTGGGGATATGCCTGTCCTGGACTTCCCTGATGACATGGATGACGAGCTGACAAATATCAGCCAGCAGACCCTCCAAGATGTCCTTGGAACCCTCCAGACCCCACCTTCAGTCGCAAGGAGGAGTACAGAAGTAGCAGCCATCACAGAGGAACCATCCACCACATCAATTGTACGACCTGCCAGCTCCAACAGAGCTGAGGACTCTGACGACACTGGCACCAGCTCTGAGAGGACTACAGTTGGAGTGCAGCGGGAGCTGGCCAAAGGAGTGCGGGTAGGAATGCAAAATATGGCAGCCAGCCTAGAGGGGGTGGGTCCGTGCATGATGTCAACTGGAGAACAGGCAGCAGCCATACAATGGCGAACATCAATCTTGCAAGAACTTCAACAAAGTGTGAAGGAAATCAGCACAGCAGTAAGGGAGTTGACACAACACCTCCAACAACAAACCTTTCAACGTGTGCACAAATGCAATATTGACCCCCTCAGGGCCGACCTGGCTGCCTACCACAGAGATGTAGCTGCTATCCTTAAGAACCAGCAGCTCCTCCTTGCTGCAGTACTGCTCTTAATAGCCCCACACTTGGCAGCTACTGGGATTTCAGACTCCACGTCTTCAAACACTGAAGTGTGTGTTGCCCCTTCAAACCCACCACCACCAAGGGCAGAGGAGACGACACACACATCAGAAGATAAAGACATGGAACAGATCACCTTCACCCGTAAGAGTACCCGGTAGCACTAGTCCCTGCCACATGGGCACTTATAACCAAGGTCCTGTGCTTGGTAACATGCCGGTCTTGCAACAGCTGCTTACAAGCACTGTTCCCCAGCCCACTGTTTACCTTGACACTATGCTCTGTGATTGTCTCTCACTACCTCATTGGCAATTCATGTCCCTCTGCACTGTATGACACTTCACCCCAGCATGTCCAATTACATGTCCTTTTGCACTTGTGTAGTATCACAATAGAAGGCGTCACACTAACGGACTCACAATCCTGGACTATGTAAATATTGCACTACAACACTTTAAAATAAATAGCACTTACACAACCACTTTGTCTCTGTGTAATGTGACACATCAATCGTAAGGGAGATTAGTGATGTTTGCCTCATGTCAATGCCCATAGATCGTCAATACAACTGCCCTGAAAGATTGTGGCCTGATAACTATGCACAGTGGTCTGGATTGTACCATCATCTGCCCTTCATGAGGGTTAAATCCCGAGTAAATAGAAACATTACACTGTAATGCTGTGTTGGACAGAATAAGTCTTTTTCAAGGGATGTCTAAGCAGAATATCATTGTCTTCATATTTTTCTTCAAGGCAATCTTTAGGTATGTGACATTTGACATACATTTTCATCACACACACCATACAGCAGGAATGGATGTGTAGCAGTGTACGTACATATGAGTGATAGGTGTGAGTTATGTATACTATACTACATGAGATTATACCATCACTCACCTTATCAGGGTTCACATGAACATCAGGCTGCAGGCAGACGTACCACAGTGTCCTCAATACCAAATCTGGTCTCAAAGTATGACAGATTGAAAACATACATACAAACATAAAAACACATTGGGAACCATAGTAACTTTTTTTTTTTTTTTAATATATTTTTATTAACATTTTGTTATTATACAGTTACATGCTTGTTCATATTGCATTTCCACATTTGGTACACATTTCGTTTTTATACTATTCTTTGCTTTTTGCTCATTGTTTGTTACTTTTATTGTTGTTAATCTTTTTGTTCCTTATTTAGTTAATTGTGTTCATTTACTTGCTAAAGTGTATTTCCTTTTTACATCTCACTGTTCTGTATAATTAACAATCAAACAATAAACTTAAACCCCTTCTTTCTTGTAACTTGGGAGGGGGGTGGGGTTGTTAAAGGTGGGAGGACAAGGATAGTGGGGGATGGGGGAGGGAAGAGAGAAGGAAGGGAAAACACGAAGTGGAGGGTATATAACTCCAAATGACATTAATGTTGATCTGATTGGAGGTAGGGAAAGGAGGAAGGGGGAAAAAGACCCCAAGAGGTCAACTTTGCGGCTTTGTGTGAGTGGCTTTTATAGTTGTTAGTGTTTAAGGTACGATAGCGTATCGATTTTTGGGCGGGAGAAAAGGTCAACCCAAGGCGCACCGGCGCGCAGTGGGGGCGGCAGGTCACTCATACTTCTTGCTACTTCTGTTGGTAGAGTGGGGGTCAGAGGGCTAATTGTCTTCGCATCCTTACTCTCGGTGTGGTCTATTTGTGGTTTTGGGCCAGTTTTGGGTGTCTGTTTATGTATTTTCCCCATTTGGTTCTATCCTCAGTGTGGGTTGGATTTCACTTGTTTCTCCGACTGGGTTTGCCAGCCTCTTATTTATACTATCCGTCATTAAATCTTCCCACCCCGGGGCAATAGGAACTTGGCGGATATTCCTGGCTTCTTCTGCTTTTAGGACCTGTAGTTCAGCTCTAGACCATGCTTAGATATCCCTTTTCCAGTCAGTCAGTATAGGGTGACCTGTAGTCTTCCAGCCCTTCGAGATTAGTCTATTGTAAAGGGCCAGGGATAGGTCCAGGAAGCGTCCCCTCACTTTTCCTCAGAGCGCAGCTGGTCTGAGGCCCAGCAGGCATAGCTCAGGGGTAGGTCTCAACTCAAACTCAAACAGTTCAGTTAGGATGGGCAATATTTCCCTCCAGCCAGACTGGATCACTGGACATGTCCAAACCATGTGGTCAAAATCTGCCCCTCCTCCTCCGCATCTCAGGCAAGTCCTAGGGGCCCCTCCGTATATACGCAACAGTCTGTGGGGTGTGAGATACGTCCGGTGCAAATAGTTGTATTGGATGTATCTTAACCGTGTGCTACGTGATATCACCCGGGGGTAGGCCAGTACTCTATTCCACTCTGAGTCAGATAATTCCCGCCCAATCGTGTTCTCCCACCGCCCTCTCAGCAACTGTAAAGGGTCTAAGGCTGCCTCAACTTGGGCTCGATATATTTTGGCGATCAGATGTGATTCCTCCCCTAATGTCAACAGTAAGTGCAGGACCTCGTGAGTGGCGGGTTCCGCATTCACTGTGTCCCAGTGAGCTTCAAGAGTGTGTACTAGCTTCCCATAGAGTAGAAACTGCCCCCTGGGAACACCCTCTTCCGTTAGTTCAGCAAATCCCCTCATCACACCCTCCTTGAAGAGCCCGCCCACTGCTTCTATTCCAGCTGCCAACCAAGGGCCAAGTCCCATGTTTCCCGGTCCCCTCCCCCCAGGTTCCAGGGCAAGCACCGACAGTGGTAAAGCTGGGGAATATGGAGGACCCACTCCCACCCTTTTCGTGCATCTTTTCCAGCATGCCATCCCAACTTTTATTATTATATTGTTCCCGGGGGGGTTATCTTCCTGTTTGCCATACATGCCGCAATCCATGCCGTGTCCGTTACTCCTTGGGCAGTACATAAATCCAGTTGGCCCCGGCCCGCCAGCCAACCGGATACCCACTGTAGTTGGGATGCCAGGTAGTATGCCTCAAAGTCAGGGGCGCCCAATCCTCCCGTGTGGGGTGGTCTACAGATAGTCGTGAGTGTAGTTTGTCTACGTCCATCGTCCCATATTATTTCCCTGAGCAATGCATTCAGGTCGCGGAACCATGCCTGGGGGATCAATAGTGGCAAATTGGCGAAATAGTAGAGAAGTCGGGGAAGCATGATCATCTTGGATAGTGCCACTCTGGCCATCACTGGCAGTTTCAGAGAGCGCCAAAATCCTACTGAGGATCTCAGGGATCGGAGCGCTTTACCAAGGTTGCCCTCTCTTAAGTCTCCCAGGTCATGGTAAATCTGAATCCCCAGGTACCTGAAGGTCCGTGGGGCCCATTTCAGGTCCGTTGGGCACACTGCGGGACATCTGTAACCAGGCGTCAGGGGGAACACATATGTTTTGTTACGGTTAAGTCGTAATCCTGATACCTCTCCGAACTCCTCTAAGGCCTCCAGGGCCCAGGGGAGACCACTCGCCCCATCTCTGAGATAGATCAAAATATCATCTGCATATAGCGAGATAATGTGATCAGTTGGTCCCCACCGAATTCCTCTGCCCGCCCCGTCACCACGTACCCAGGCCACTAGGGGTTCCATCGCCAGGGCGAACAACAATGGGGATAGAGGGCACCCATGTCTGGTTCCCCGGTGTACTGGATATGCACCGGAGATTGTCCTACCCGTCCTGACCCTTGCTAGTGGGGATGAGTATGATAGGTCCACCCATCTGACCCAGCCCTCCCCCAGGCCCATTTTTAACATTGCCGCCCTCAAGTAGTCCCATCTGCTCGAGTCGAAGGCCTTTTCAAAGTCCACCGCTAGCATGGTCCCGGTTGGCGGCTTCGATTCGTTGGGCATATGTAAGATAGAGAAAATTTGTCTGAGATTCAGAGAGGTGCTGCGACCAGGTATGAAACCGTTCTGGTCAGGATGTATCAGAGTGGGCATGTGGGGCAATAGCCGGCTGGCCAAGATCTGATTGAGGATCTTAAAGTCGCTATTTAGCATTGATAGTGGGCGGTAGTCAGCTACTGATGCCTCCCTGCTATTTGTTTTGGGGAGTGGCACTACCAATGCCTCGCGTAGTGTGCATGGGAGTTCTCCACTCTGTGCCGATTCCATATACATTTCCATCAATCTAGGGACTAGTAAGGATTTATACTTTTTATAAAAGTCCATAGGAAGACCGTCTGTGCCAGGGGCCTTCCCAGGGGCCAGCTGCGCAATTGCTTCGGTTATCTCATCTGTGGTCACTGGCCCTCCTAGGCTGACCCTGTCTTCTAGGTTCAGTACCGGCAGGGGAATCCGAGTCAGGAAATTGTCATGAATCCCCGTCCCCAAGTCTGTGGGCTTCCTGTACAAGTGCGTGTAATAATCTCTGAATGCGTCATTAATGGATTCTGGGCTGAGTCTGCGTATTCCCCCTCTGTCCAATACGCTTGTGATGGGGTCACTGTCTCTGTTCGGGCGCACCAGCCATGCCAGGAGTTTACCGGATCTCCCCTCCTCTGACTGCAAGGATGTCAGGTATCTCTGCATGCTGTGGCATCTAAGTCGCTCTTCAACTTGTGAGTGCCCTCTGCGTGCACGATCGTACTCTTCATCTACTTGCACTGCAGGGCCCTGCCTCAGCTCCCCCTCGTGAATGACCTTCTCCAGTGCGTTTAGTTCTCTCTCTAGTGTGCGTCTTACCCCCACTGACTGTCCAAGACAGTAACCCCTCGTCACCACTTTGAGTGTCTCCCATTCTATGGCTCTGGTGGAGGTGTATCCCTTGTTAGCTTCTATGTGTTCTGTTAGGTAACATCGCAATTCCTCTCTATATGCCTGGTCCTCTAGCGCTGCAGGGAACATCCTCCATGATGGTATGGGGGGGTCTGTCCTGTGATACCCTCAGCGTCAGCAATAGAGGATTATGATCCGATATTGTGCGAGCAAGGTACCCAGAGTGGGTCACACTTCGCGCCAATCCCGCAGTGCAAACCATCCTATCAATTCTAGTGTGTACCTGGTGGAGGCCCGAGTAAAACGAATAGTCCCTGATAGTCGGGTGTTGCAACCGCCAGGCATCCACCAGTCCCCAGGTGTCTAGCCACTCAACTAGTTTTTGTGCTGTTTTGGTAGATGTTGCCCCCTGTAGTGGGGGGTTGGATCTGTCCAAGCCTATGTCGAGCACTGCGTTAAAGTCTCCTCCTATTAGTACTTCCCCCATGTGTTGGCGAGTGAGGTGTCTAGACAGACCCGTCATGAATGAGGTTTGGTCCTGATTGGGGGCGTATATACAACTCAGGATCAACGGGAGCCCCTGTAATTTCCCCTCTAGTATGACAAACCTTCCCTCTCTATCTAGGTTGGAGGAATCAATCGTTAGGGGGACCCCCGCCCTAATCTAAATCAGAACGCCTCTTGCATAAGCTGAATATTCTGTGGCAAACACCTGTCCCCTCCATCTCCGTCTTAGATTTTCTCCCTCTCCAGGTGCCAGGTGGGTCTCTTGTAACATAGCTATCTGCACCCCTCTTCTTTTTAGGAAGGAAAGAATTCTATGTCTCTTAGCTGGAGTACCCATCCCCCTGACATTCCAGGTTATGATATTGTGGTCTGCCATCCTATTCTCGAAGCCTGTTGTATGTAGGCTCGGCGCGCCCGGGGCCCTGACCGATTCCCCCACAAGCTTGTACGCTCATTGTGGTCGATCCATTTCACACATATAGCCGATGTAACTTGTAACTGCAAACCCCAACTCCCTATCCCCAGGGCACCTCCGGAACTGTAGGCTGCCCAACAAGTTATGCAACACTGCAAATTATTCAAACACATCAATGCAATACTCGCCAGCCGAATCTGACAGGCGAGAGTCAAGTCAGGGGGGGTGGCCAGGTCCGGAGGGGCCATTTTTCTGCTCAGCTTGTCTCGCCTTTCGGCGCCAGTGCAGGTTCAAACTATACAAGTTCGTCAGCGGTTTGTGGGGTCACCCTCGGCGTGTAAGTCGAGCCCCCGGAGCCACCGGGCGAGGACACCACAGTGTCATCCGATTCTTCTTCAGAGCCCTCCCGGGGCGATGTCTCTCCACCCACCTTGGCCGCCGCCTCCAGAGACTCTCTCTTGCCAGTTTCCCTCTGTATCCGCGTTGGCGTCAGTCGTGGGCGATCTCTGGGTTTTTTCCCCCTCGGGGCCCAGTGGGTCCCGCTCACCCCATGATTCTCGAGTGTAGGCCGCGCCGGCTGTGTCCCATGCCTTTCGAGCCATTCCCATGCCTCCTCTGGGGTTTGGAAGAACGTGGTCTTTCCCTCCGCAACCACTCGTAGTCTTGCTGGATAGAGCAGTGAGTACTGTATCCCCTCTTCTCGCAAGGTTCTTTTAACCGCCAGGAAGGAGGCGCGCTTGTTTTGGACTTCCAAAGTGAAGTCAGGGAACAGTGTCGCTTCGCCATTGGCTACCTTAAACGGACCCGTTTCCCTGGCTTTCTGTAAGAGGATGTCTCTGTCTCTGTAGTGCAGGAGTTTAGCGATTACAGCCCGCGGTGGCCTACCAGGAGCCAGTGGTCTAGATGGCACACGATGTGCTCGCTTCAGTGAGTAGAAGGGGGTCACACCTCTATCGCCACCTGATTGATGTTGTGCTGTAATGTGGATTTAGTGTCTTCAATGGCACCCAATATCTTATGTAGGGTGTCTTGTACTTTGATTTGTGACTGGTTCTGTATGGTCGACTCATTGTCCCCCGGCGGTGTCGGGGGGTCCATGGCTTTGTTCTTATGTCTGCCCTTGGGGGGCATTGGTCAGGCAGGGAGAGGCGTTCCAGTGGGCCCGGCACGTAGTCCAGGCGCTTATGCTGTTCGCTGCTGATTTGTCCACTAATCCAGGCCTCGGTTGTCTCAGTCACTGGACCCGGGTGCTTCAGGACGAGTCCCAGGTGCTCCGCCGGCTGCTCCCAGTGCGTTAAATGGCAGGGCTGCAGGTCTCCATCAGTGCTGTGCACTCTGGCCCCTCCGAGAGTCCGCGCCGGGGCCACAGCCGCGTCCCAGCGGCCCCGCTCGTCCGTGCGGGTCACCGCGTCCGCCCCCCAATGAAGGGTCACTCAGTCCGGTGCGTCTGGCACCAGGTCTGCTGTTGGCCGCTCCAGGGCCAAACGATTAAGCGTGTGCCGTGTTCAGCTCCCTGGTCACTTCCCATCTACTCTTTGCATGGAAAAATTATTTGAGCTGATTCGGGATTGCTGGGTTTCATGAGTTGAGCTGTGACGTATTTAAAAGGCGGGTACTGTGGACCCCCAAACCGGTGGTGGTCCTGCCGGTCAGGAGGGGCCCCGTACCTGGCGAGAGGGGCACCCGACCTTCAACCTCGATGGGCGGTGCTGGTTGGTGTGGGCAGACTCTGTGTTACTCTGCCTCCCAATGGACGAATAATGTTCAATTGGAACCGCCTGGGATAGAGAGAGTTCTGTTGTCTGTGTCCTAGGGCCCCCGGGCAGCAGCCACGGCTACTCCGGCTATGTGTTCCTGGGGGGGGGGTGCACACAGCTGTCTCCTCGCTGGGCAGACCCGGGGGGTTCCCCGCGCCCGTGCAGTCGTAGCGAAGGCGGCCACGCAGCCGGCGGGCACCAGGCCCCGCCCCCAGAGAGAGAGGCCGGCCCGCCACCCGGAGGTATTTTCCCCGGCTGTTATGGTTAGCAGTTAATCCTGGTGGCTTTTCTCCTGCGGCCCCACCCGGGGCCGCGGCCCCCGCTCGGCAGCAAAATCGCAGGTCCCATCCAGCGCAGGGCAGCTCGAGTCCGCCGGGGGCCCACGCCGCGGCAGCGACCGCGTTCCAGCGGTCCCGCCCGCTCGTGCCGCTCCTGCCTCAGAGGGGGAGACCGCCCGGTCCGGCGCGCCCGGCCTCCGATTACCAGCAGGGCCGCGGGCTCCCACCAGCACCGGGCAGCCCGAGTCCTCCGGAGGCCTGCGCCGGGGCCGCGACCACTCCTCAGCGGCCCCGCCCGCCCGCGCTGGTCGTCGTGTCCGTCTCCAAATGCAGGACTGCCCGATCTGGCACGTCCAGGCTACAGATTAGTGTAGGCCCCTCCGGAGCTGAACAGCTAAGCGTGCGCCATGTTCAGCTCCGTGGCCACGCCCCCCCGGGAACCATAGTAACCTTGAGTGGTGTGTGCAATGGATGGCAGATTCCTAGCGAAGTAGCTTTGTTGTAGCTGCCAATGTGACAGCTCAATTGGGATTTGGATGCAGGATGGAACACAAATGCAAATACTAAATTGATACTGTTCACCCATGCCAAGGCCCTGATCCCCAAGCATATGCCACATACTGTAAAGGAGTACCTACATATTTATTTAACAGTAAAAAAAGATAATAACACCAGGGAAACACCTTAACTAACCTAACCTATCCTAACTACACATTACCCACAACTGGCCCTAACTACCCTAAGCTAATTTTACTTATCACATTTGACTAAACACTCTAAACATCAACCCCCCTTATATGACAGGACACATGGAGCACAACATATACTAACCTAAACACATACTATCTTATACTAAACAAATAAACATATATATATATATATATATATATATATAAATATATATATATATATATATATATATATGTATATATATACATGTATATATATATATATATATACATATATATATATATATTATTTTTTTAATCATACCTTCCACCCCCCAACCCACTAATACTAACTAAACTAACAGCCTATTCTAACCTAACACTAAACTCCCTAAACCCACTAAATATAAGAACCAGGAAAGAGGAGGGAGGGGAGGGAATCATGGCTGAGGGTCTCAAAGTCACAAGTTTCCCCTCCGCAGGGCTTCCTAATCCCACGCACTCTCTTGTTTATCTCGGACACCTCCTGCTGCAGCCTGTCCAGTCTGCGCAACATCCGTTGCATGTCACGTTGCATTGCACGAAATTCAACATTGTCAATGACTGCAGCAGGGGTGGTCTGTGTGCCAGTTGTAGAGGGTTGTCCAGTTGCTGGTGCCATGCTTGGACGGGGAGGTGCAGGTGCTGCTGTCAGTGGTCCAGGAGCTGAGGATGTTGATGGACCTGCAGTAGTGGCTGTCATCCTTACTGCCACTTGGGTCGTAGTGGTGGTGCTGGTGGTGGCGGCTGTTGTGGACACAGATTGGCCCCCTTGGGCAAATGCCCTCCACACCCCTGAGGCTCTCTCATGGCGATAACGCCGTGCCATGTGGCGGAGCCCAGATTCTACATCCAGAAGGTGGCGGTAACGCATCGCCCTCCTCTGAAATTCACGGATCTGGTTGGCATCCATATTGACTGCTGTTAAGAAAGATAAAGCCAAACATTAGTTACATCATTGTGTGATATAGCTACTGATGCTAATCAGAAAATACAATTAATGTAGCTGAAACAGGCCATATCACCGCACAGATCACAGAGTCTCCCTGAGGAAGTACATGCCAACGCAGCCTACACATGTCCTATCTAACAGCACAGCAATGCTCAAAAAGATGTGTACATACTTAATTGCTTTAAGTTTCATTGTTCTGCCATTAGTCACATAATAAATGCTGCAAGTCCTCCACATGTGACAGGCCAACTAATGACTATCTTCTGGGTGACAATCAAGGGCCACAAGATCTGTGATTTGTAAATGGAATTGCCAGGATGGTATGCAGTTGCTAATCAAGAGTGGGCATCCTAGGTTGGAACAAATGTGTGAGAAAACAGGGCTGATTACAGAGCCCCCCTAACTTTTTGCCTCCATTTTCCACTTTTTGCTGGTGTTTTCCTGACTCTGATGGTGCCCTGGGTACTGCTAACCAGTCCCAGGGCCTGTGCTCTGTGTAAAAGCAGTATGCAAATTAGGCTAATTATAATTGGCTAAGTCAACCTACCTATAAGTCCCTAGTATATGGTAGGGCATGTAGGTTTAGGGACCCCAGCATAGTTAGTGACCCATAGGTGCACTGCTGGGTGCCCAGTGTCGTTTTAAAGGCAGGCCTGCCTTGCTGGCTGCTTTTAAATTAAAGTTACATGCAAATTCGACTTTGGAATTAAAAGTAATTTCAAAGTCTTAAACTACCTTATTTCTACATATATGTCACCCCTAAGGTGTGCCCTATGTGCCCCTAGGGCTGGGTGCCATGTAACTATAAGCAGGGACCTTATAAAAATAGTTTTATAAGCCCTGGTGAGGTAAAACAGCCAACTTTGTTTTTCCCTCATTGTAGTGAATGGCCTCCATAGGCTAGAATGGGGAGACTTTATTTTAATTTTAAAAGTCCCCTTAGGTAACAGATACCAGAAGTTTGGTATCAAATTAATTGTTATAATAAATCCCACAACTTCCAGTTGTTGGATTTAATATAACTTGCTCAGGTAAAAAGTTTTAAACTTTACCTGAAAAGTTGCAAACTTCAGCCCTGCAGTGTTTTTGCTGCTGTTCTCTGATTGGCCAGCCTCTGGCAGCCTGGCCAGACTGCCTTGATGACGTGTGAAGTGGCCTGGCTCCACACAAAGGGATGTGCCTGGGGGAGGAGATCTCCCCTCAGCAGATGGTGAAGATGGTGCAAAACTGGTCTTCAAAGGCAGAGAAGGACATTTGGAGCAACCCAGCAACACCCTCACATCCTGCAAACCCAGACAATTAGGTGCCCCCTTGATTAGATTAGGAGAGGGCAGCGGGTGGGCTCAGCCAGATGTAACCTCCAAAAATCACTTTCAGCCATGATGGATTTTTGAGGAATGATGCTCCCTGGGATTGGTTTTTGCCACACTTCCCAGGAAGTGGTCATCACAGTGGGAAGGACCCTGCACCTGATTGGAGAACCAGGACCCCCCCTGTTTTTCACCCAGGAGCAGGGATAAAACTGGCAGACCTGCACCCACACCTCAGATCCCTATCAGATTCCAACAAGGAAGAACTACAGGAGAAGAAGGACTGCCCTGCTGGACCCCTGACCTACACCTGGACACTGCACTCTGGAGGACTGCATCAGCTGCACAATTGGGTTTTACCACTAAAAGGACTTTACCTGTCTTCTACTGCTTCAAGAAGGGACTCCCTGTTTGCTACAGGTACAAAGGAGCTGCCCAGAGTCCCCTGCATAAAGTACTGCAAGCAGAGCCCAGCTGACTAGCGTCCAGTGGCCATTTGAGGATTCTGACCAGGTGCATTCTGGGAATTGTAGTCCCAACTCCGAAGGAGCAACTCAGAGCTTCTGGAACCTTGGATCAAGTTGTGGACACTCCAAGGTCACAAAAAGGACCTCTGGAAGAAGATCCAAAAGTTTGGAGACGTTTGGAGTAACTCCATAAGTTAAAGAGGTGCATTGTGGGAGTTGTAGTCCCAGACCCCAAGAGGCACACCAGAGCTTCTGAACCCTTGGCTGGTGCTGTGGACCACTTTCCTGAATCAAACACTTCTGAAAGTAAGTGTGACAGTGTTACCTCATGGGTGGCCTGAACTCTGGACTTTGTTCCTTTCCAGTCTGAACTTTTTAACCCTTTGAGCTCTAGTTGCTTCTATGCGTTAGAAAGCATTAATTCTTTAACAAATTCATATCTCCAGTTCCCCTTATCCGATTTTGTTTGTGTTTGTGCCATTTTAAAGATAGAAATATCATCTATTTTTATAAATTGGTTTGGGATTTTTAAAATGTTTCCTGTGTTTTATTTAATTACTGTTTTGTGATATTTGAATGCTTTACGCTTTGTCTCCTAAGTTAAGCCTTGTCACTCGTTGCCAAGCTACCAAGCGCTGAGCTGGGTTTAATTTACTAAGACCTAACTGGACCTAAGTGGAGGTTAGTGGCCTATAGCTAAGTGTAGATACTTTCCTGCCCTTACCAATAACCCATTTTCCAACAAAATGAATTACAGAATTACATGTCTGTGTACTACACTTGGATCCTCACACCTAGGTACACCTATTTCATAACCCTAAGCCTGTGCCTCAGGGGGGATGGACAAGCAACACATACTTTCAAACATCAAGGATAGCCAGGAAGCTTTGGACAGCTGTACATGGGTTTAGTCAGTCCACTACATGTAAGGAGGGTGTCCAACTAGGATAGACACAAACATTGGACAATCCCATCCACATTTATGTTTGTAATTGCAGACAATTGTCAACATCATTTGATACCACCAATACCTGTACTACAACAAGCAGATAGATGCAAGCACCCATCTGGGCATGAGCGACATTCACACCTATGACATTGTACTCAAGTGCCACATACACGTAGCACAACATGTGGAGCTAGATGCTGCTAGGAAGTCAAACATATAGTCTAACATGTTCATTAGTGAACAGGGAGGCTCAAGTCTGTGGGTAATACTTTGGCATCCCTATTCTGTGTGATTCAGGGTATGATTTGCTGACTAAATCATGAAAATGGACCTCACCAAATTTTTCTTTACAAGAAATGCAACAACAAATGTCACACTCTTCACATGGCAATGCCTACAGGGCTGCACTACAATCCCAAAATATGACTCTATGCCACTGACGGTCCAACTGAAATATGGAAAAATAAGTCAAACTCCAGTCAAGTTACATATCAGATCATGTGCCAGCACACTATACCTTCCTATGTGTCCAACACGCAGGAGTCAATCACACAACAGCTGCAATCACAACACAGAAGAACTGAAATATCAACACTTACTGGATATGTCTGGGTCCACTTCGCCAATTGTGTAAGGGGAAGGTCCACCTGTAAAGCATGAAAGGGTGAAATGTGCTCAATGTCTGTGTACTGTACAAGACTTTCAAGTAACATTACTGTGTGTGACATTATATCTGAAAGTCCAGCCCTTCAGGCATGATGATATTCCAACATACATACCACTGCAAACATGTATAGACCCTGTCACTCCAGTGAGTGATACACACACATATGCACACATGCGGTGGCCCTAACTATCATGTGGTGACAAATATGATTCCTCAATTGGTTGCAGACTCATTTATAGAGTGTACTCCATTTCATCATTTGTTGTTATGAGAGACATGCAAAGCTACATTCCTGGTACACTGCAATACCAGTCACTCAGTTATTGTGGCTTGTGCATCAAGGGCCAATCAGTTACTGTGTGATGCTTATGTGGTTTGAGTTAAGCTCATGATTTATTATGCTTTCTATGGTTCCTTACATGTGGGCCTGCGTTGTGTGTAGGTTACATATGCTACATTTACAGTGTCCCCAGAGCCACATATGCCCCCTATGACACCATAATGGCAGGGATCCTGTGCGTTACTTGATGACAATCTGACGCTAAACATGGATTGGCCATTTATCAAAATTAATACAACAAAGAAATATATGCTGACAGTGTATATTTTGGTCATCCATGACAGAATGCATGGGCACAGGTGTAGTCATTGCACCTGAAATGTTTCACTCATTGCCCTGTGTACCCATATTGGGTACTGGAATTCACAGTTAGCCACATTCATCATCTTACATTAGCCAGGTTGGGAGATCAGCGGGTATACAGCAAACTGACAATGTCCCATTATTGAAACACGGTTTAGCAAATGTCCTACTGTGTCAATCATGATGATGTAGGTTTGAATTTGTATGTACCTTGGGAATGGCAGCAGTCACAGGAATGATGGTCTTCCGATCTTAGCATACACCCATGTCTGTGATAGCCTTCATACTGGGAAGTTAGCTATTGTACATATGCTGCACTGATCAGCAGGTGTGTACCAAAAGTAAAGTAGCAAAGTAAAGTAACCCACAAACAGCCCAACTTTCCCCAAACTAACAACAGCCACTACAGACTCTCAACAGTACAAAGACAAAATTAGACACCAAATAAGAAAAATACACACTTACAATGAACAACTGAGACAATTACAAATAAAACAGATGACAAATAGGATGGCACACAGGAGACAAAAGCACAAATTGGACAGACAAGTCAGTGGTTAATTGAACAAAGGTGTCCAGTTCAAATGTGTAGCCATGTGTACCCGGTGTCATTATTGTCCTCCATGTTGTCACTGTTACGTGCATGTCTACTCATGAGTCTGTGGATCCATTCCCAGCATTAACAGAGTATCCTTCAAAGCAGAATTGACCGAAATCCAAAGAGGAATCAACAAACACACATAGGGATATTTGAGCTATGGCACTGCAGAAGTGTTATGAGGCTGACAACAGGGTAACCTTGGTGTGCTCACAAACGTAATGATCAGTAAATAGAACCCGGCAGCTTTCATCACAACATTTGTACACAGGGTGGTATTGAAAATTCCCACTGCAACAGGGAACATCAGTGCCTCTGTGCTGACTAATCTCACAGCTAGTCACCACGCAACCACCATCATTGGGTTGAAGCCAATGTGAATCTGTGTGTGGACCGTGAGGGCACAAACATATTTTGTCCATTCATGCACATTAGCAAACGTTGTTTTTTGTGATGGAGGCACCATTCCCAATTCATGCATACAGCCATAGTACACTGTCACAGTTTGTCACTCATGCATACATGAAACACAGGCAAGGGATAGTGCCGGGATTAGGCTATTTGAATACATGTCCCAGACCTTGATACCATATGTAAACTCGCTAAACTATACAATCTATTTGAGGATTCATAGTTTCCCTACCAGGCACAATACACCAGAAGGAAAGAGAGGGCATGGAAAGCAACTATGAGAGAAATGTAGCCACAGGGAACCTCTGTGGTAACACAAAGACAGGTAACAATCAGGCTAACAGGATGCACGTTCTGTCAGGCACTAACATGAACAAGGCAAATGCACAGTGAGCAGACTCAGACTGGGAAAAGCCTGAACAACACTGTGGAAAATTAAAACTGGATTTGTCAGCTGCAACGTTACACAATAACCCAAGGGCTGTGTTACACAAGTGGTTTATACGGCAATGCACAACAAGGATATTCTGAAAATGGAAGCTTCTAAGCCGTTCCAGGCACCAGCAATGACAGTGCAGGTTCAAGTGGCTGGTCTGCATGGAAGTGCTCACAGGTGTGTGCAGCTTCAGTCTCTCAGAAGTCCTGTAGGTGTGAATCCAGTTCAAAGGACCAACAGTACCTTTCACATGGGAAGCAATGGACAGGTGATTACAGGTCCTACAGAGTACCATGCAGTGCATTTTGGGACCTGTAGTCCATGCAGTCAGATGAACTAGGACTATGGCATGCCATACTAAAGAGGAAAGCACACTGGAGTCAGAATGTGAGTCTGGGTGTGTGTAGATGATGGATTATCACAGTACAAATAGTCCTGTTACAGGGCCACCTAGAGAAGGGTGGGGAGAGACTGAATAAATGCCTGTGACAGAACTTATAACCTGGGGTGGCATGCACAGGTCATGTCTTGTGAGCAATGCTTGTCATACTTGGGGCACTTGCGCTATCCATTTGCAGCTTACATGGACTTTTTGTCACACATGCTCCTTGCAGAGATAGCTGATGTCACACTTACTGCTGTCAAGGGTGTGGCCATACATTCCTGTTACTAATGCAATTGCACATCCACTGGCTCATGTATGAAGCAGGTTTTTTACTTGTGATTGATGGTGTCTTAGTTGTGTGCCATATGCTGCAATGAACCATGTTGCCAACATGGATGTGTCACATAGTTGTGCTACTCTGCATTGCCCTTCAAATGTGAAATGAACACCATATATGTAATTTACACTGTGTGTGAAGTTGGGTGTATATTCATACCCAACAAACGTGAAATGGCTTTTTCAGTATCCTAATCTGTATTACTGCACTGCTGCATGAGGCTAAACTCTGATTGTGATTCCTAGGGATCATGTGATGCATAAATAATTACCCAGACCATGATTTAGTGATTAGATTAGGTATTTAATGAGATATGGTAAGAAAGTGGTGATGGTGACTATAGGTAAAAGAAGTATTGTACAATGTGTTGTCTCCGACGCAATCCTGCAGCAGTGTTTGGATTGTCCCCCTCATGTTGATGGACAGCATCATCCTCTTCCTCCTCTTCAGGCATTTGTGGTTCAGGTTCATAGAGGGAAATGTTCCTCCTTACACATATATTGTGCAGGATGGCACAGGTCAGAATGATCTTGCAGACTATTTCCGGGAAATTGAAGAGGCTGCCTCTGGTGATGTTGAGGCACCTGAATCTTGGCTTCAGGATGCCAAAGGTCCTCTCTACTATGGTGTTTGTCCTCCGATGTGCCTTATTATAGGCACGCTCTGCTGCAGTGCTTGGGTTTTCAAATGGGGCCATGATCCATGGCTGGATCCCATACCCCTGCTGAAAGAGAAAAATGAGTGAAAAAAGTTGATGGAGTTGCACCATGATTATCACTGTGCATTGCAGTTGTTATCTTGTGTTGTCTGTGACTCATCTGTGTTTGTGCTATTGTGTGGAATCCTAGGCTTCTAGGATGTACCATCAGCATTGGGTTGTTTCATTATCTGAACTGGTGTTTGGCTGATTGACCGGATGTCAGCGGTATTTTTGTAGACTTGCAGTACATTGTGTACTCCTATGCATTATGTCATGTGAAAGAGGTGTCCACGTGTCTTAACTGGGGGTGACATGATACTTCCATACACAGAATCAATTCCACAGTGGTGGTAACACGGTTGCATCTATATGGCCTGGACATCCCATCCAATTTATCATATGCAATAGAATTTGTTAAACATCAGTGAGGCCCTTTGATTTGGCTAGGTGACAATGTACAACACATCTCCATACGTTGGCAGCACTGAGGTGTTGACAATTGACAATGCACAAATATCCCGTGTGTGACAAGTTCTATGGAAACCTATTTTTCTACCCTCACCGAGTTGGCTCACGTTCAAACGTGTACCTACACTACTGAACCTGGTCCACGTAATGTGGCTAACTTGATTGTGGGGGTGAAGTTTTAATTCTAAGAAGGTCCATATGCCTGTACATCTGTTGTGTACATGTGTAATTGTCTCACTCCGTATGTGTAGCAATGTGCACTTTGCAATATTGTCACATCAATATGTGTTCTTAGCACAGTCCACTTGCTTATTGGTAGTGGGCAATGTCAGCCCAAGAGTGATGTGAGATGTTGGTACAGCCTCAATGATTTAATGTCCCATTCATTAGAGTCATCATCATCATCATCATACTATGTGTGTCATGGTGTTCGACCTGCAGCGAAACACATTGCATACCCCTTACACAGTACATATTAGTTAGAAGGGTGTGTGGTTGAGTGTTATTGATGTGATGTTGGAAGATTCATCTTCCAAGTTGTACTGCCAGTTAAGGTCATGTAATTGTCACTGTGTGGTTTTAAATTGTTCCCTTGTGTCTCTGGAGTGGCATCTGTTGTTATTTGCATCTGTCATTTGTCCATAGGTGTGTATCCCATTGGGTCAGGATATCAAACATGACTAGCAGTGTCACAACCTCAGTGTCTTCCTGGCCACGTGTCAATGTAGTGGTGTATGTGTTGTGTGTCCTACAGGGTTGCTGTGCTGTGTGTATATAACTGGTTTTCTGTACTTACCAACAAGTAGGCCATTTCCATATCATCCATCCTGGAAGTGCTGATTGATGGTGCAGTGGCGGAAGATGAATGAATCATGTACACTCCCAGAATACTTTGCCACAATGTTGGTGATTATACTCCGGTGATCCACAATGGCCTGCACATTGATGGAGTGTGTGTGCTTCCTGTTGCGGTATAGATGCTCGGTTGCAGCAGGTGGCACAATCCGTACATGTGTGCAGTCAATGGCACCAAGCATGTGTGGGAAGCCGTTGATTTGGTAGAAGCCCTGTTTGATCTCCTGCTGCTTCTGCTGTGTGTTGGGGAAGCTGATGTGGCGGGGTGTGAGGGAGATGATGGCATCTAGTACCTTGGGTAGGAAGGCAGAGAGTGAGGGCTGTGAGATCCCGACAACCAGGGCACCAGTGGTTTGAAAAGAGCCACTTGCCAACATGTGGAGGACAGCTAGCAGCTTGGTCTCTGGTGGAATGATGTGGGGTGTCTGCAAGCTGGGTGCCAACTGTGGCTCAATGTGGCGCAGCAGCTGCTGTATGGCTTGCCAGTTTAGTCTGTACCTCTGGATGATGTCATGTTCCCTGAGGCCCAGAAGGGTTGTCCTGGTACGGAATATCCTCTCCTGCCTTCTGCGTTGCCTTTGGGGTCCCTGCTGGTGTGGTGGAAGCTGCTGCTGTTGGTCCTGTGCTCTGCATCTTCGTGCATGCTGGATAAATAGCACCTCCATGTCTTCCTTTTGGAGCTCTGATGTTGCTTCTGTGTGTTTTCCTTACGTACTGGTGTGTTTGCCCCATTTTAACACCTGCCTTGATCCAGGTGTTAATTTTTGGCGCAAATCGGGCTGTGCGCCATTTTTCGACTCCGCCTCCCAGCCATGCAGGATTTTTGCACGGTAGGATAAATATGGCGCACAGGTGTTTAAGTCACTTTTTGGATGGGAACGCCTACCTTGCATGTCATTAACGCAAGGCGGTTTCACACATCCAGAAAATGACGCACACGACGGAATTTTGGCGTACTCGGGCTGAGGCGTCAAAGTATAAATATGGTGTTAGGTTTGCGCCGAATTTGCGTCAACATTTTTGACGCAAATGCGGCACGGAAAGAGTATAAATATGCCCCTAAGTTCACCCGACTCTTGTTGCTTTTAATTGTGATACATTTTGCAGTTAACTGGGACTGTTAGGAATTTGAAGCTGGGCACATTTTTTAATAGTTGGTCTGTGAGGCACTTCAGAAGTTGTCAGATTTATTTTCTAAATATGTTCAACCAAATCAAGAAATATATATTTCTTTGTGGAACCTATGTGAAGGATGCAGTGCCTGCATAAGTGTTTTTCCTGGTGTAAGAGATCTCCCTTCAACAGATTGCGTAAGAGGCAGATACTTCTGCCGCAAGACACTTGTAATACATCTATCGTCAAATAGAATCCCCCTGTTTTTATTAGGTTTCGCCTGCACAGAGCTCGCTCTGTGCTCATGAAATCTATTATATTTAATATAAATCTTAAAAGGGGATTACAACCTGTCCATGTTTTTCATTGGTTCCTGTGCTTGCCTCTTACTTTTCTGCCATTTATATTGGCTGTAGCATAGTATTTCCTGTTTTTCCTTGTGTGTTTGCTCTTATCAGTGTCCCGAGGCTCAAGTATTATTTTTATCCATTTTTGGGGAACTCTTTTTATGTTTTGCCTGCACAGCAGTTGCACTGTGCTTGTTTACATAATCTCCCTGTGGCTGCATACATTTTATCCTGTTGCGTAGGCTCTCATTATCCTAATGAGACAACTGGATTCGGGTGACGGAATCACCTGTACTGCAGGGGACTGGGTCTGGTCCCGCACCATGTGACACATGTCGGCCCAATCCGGGTTTGTTCCAGCTAACTAGCAGTGCCTCATCTCGACCCAAGAGCAGGGATGATTGGGGCAACTGGGCGCATGACCTAAATGACTCCTCATGGGGAATCGTAGTCACTCAGATCTCATCTGTTTCTCTCGGTTACATTAGACTCACATATGGAAGGGCAATCAGAGGCAGAGTATAATTCAATAAGTGTTTATTGAAGTGACTGCATCGTAGATAATACAGCATGAATTGCCATAGCTAGGATGATGAAGCACAATAGAATTAAAATTATGACAAGGAGAGTAAAACACAAGAATAATACTACCATGTTGTCACTAAGGTTTTTTGTGATAGTTCCTACCTAAGCTGTGTTACAGCACAGCATATTAAGCTATAAATCTGTCCTTCATGTTCCCCCTGGGAAGTCATCATCCCTCATACCCGAGCAAGAGGCCTGTTGTCTACATAAGCATCTGTAGCAAAGCAATGGGCGAATCAGCAATCAGCATAAAGTCGTGGTCATCTGGCTGGAATCTTCCTCTAATGTACATGGGTCAAAGTAATTTTTTTATAATAAAACAGCTGATGTTCTGAGAAAGGATTCCCACGTAAGAGTGTTTATGTC
The DNA here is from genome assembly GCF_031143425.1 of Pleurodeles waltl. NCBI lineage: Eukaryota > Metazoa > Chordata > Amphibia > Caudata > Salamandridae > Pleurodeles > Pleurodeles waltl. Next base: position 403,280,187 of record NC_090442.1, on the reverse strand, counting down.
TCTGTGAACATTTGAGACAAAGCGTACCACTTTTGCCAGCAACCTATCTTACTGCATCCTTGAGAAAAGCACAGAGTGAAAAAATGTCTTGTTTAAGAACGCAGTGCTGACCTAGGCGAAGAACAGCTACATAGAGAAAATGAAACAATACCGCATATATGACTAATGTTAAAATAATAAAACAAAGCCAAATAAAATATGTCTAGGGTAAAGTGCATAGTGGCAGGTCTAATTTGCTAAAATGACATGTATACAATTATAGCTAAAATGGCTAAACAACAATCCCTTTGAAGCGCTGTTCCTCAGCGTGCTTCGTTTTTCACCGAATAGGTACTAAGTACTCACCAACACAATGAAGGATGAAACTCTGGCCTCTAGACCATAGTGGCCCCCTTGTGAATAATGTGATGTGCTTTTTCACATTTACATATGTATTAAAGCGTTGTGAAAACCCAGGGGAACAATTTCTGATGTTGATGTTTTGGCCAATCGGATTCAGAGCTAATGTCCCTTGCACTAGCCTGCCATAGCTGTAGCCAATGAGAACTAGCTTCATGTGAACCAATCAGAAATGCGCCTGCCCCAGGACACAACTGAAGGCACAAAATTATATGCACCCTCAAAGCCTTTCAGCATCCCAAATGTTTCATGCCCTTTGTTGGGAGTTCATCACTCCATGCGTTATTTCCATTGCTAGGCTTTTTTAACTCTTAACTGCACATTTAACTCTTCAGCTCATACTGGCATACGCGTCGCTATTTTTGCTTGCCCCACATAGCATTTTACTTTGGGTTTCAGTGTTTTATTAGGTTCTGAATATGTTGCCTTGTAGTGTTCTAACATCATGCCGTTATTTTGTGCTGCATGCCTACCATCCTGCCCTCTGTTGTCTTTAATGCAACAATCGAGTTTTGTCCAGTTTCATTATTTATTATCAAGGCTAGCAATTCACCTAGTTTGTTCTCTCTGCTGTGTTGTCAACAGCCCATGCCCTATCTGCCTCTGTGTGCATTTCTCATTGTTTTGTTGTTTTCAATGAATCCAGATGCACCTGGCCAGTATACAATAATTGCTCTGATTCCAGTTCTTTTTCACCTCTGGCATGTTGTATGCATAGAGTATGTTTGCTTCACAGTTTGCACCCTTATTAAACACATTTAACTCCCCTCCTTGAGTGCAACAGGGAACTTGCCGAATCCCCAAACCATGACCTATTTCTTAGTGCAAGAGGACCACTCTTGGATCTGCTTATCGATTGAGCATGACTAGAGTCTTACTTGTGGGTCCTGCTAACAACTTCCGGTTACCAGGTTTTCAGTATTCTTTTCATGGTTGCTCTGCAATATTTCTTTTAATGGGTTTAGATCAAGCATTCTGCCATCATAGAGGACATTTGCAATGACTCTTCATCACCATCATCTGATTTCTCACTTTCCGGTGTTTCATCTGATATTTGTGATGTTGCTTCAAAATCCAATGTTTCTGTGAGTTCACTCTTTTTCTTTCCTACACCATGTGGTTATTTCTTCTAACACAACTTGCTGTTCCTCCCTGGTCTACTCTAATGTTGGCTTATGAGAGTTAGATGTCTCTTTCCTCTCAATTCTTTTGTTGCCCATTGTAATGTTGTCCAATATTCTCCTACAGTGTCCCACAGAGTGTAAGTAATTATTATTTCCAGTACATCTATTGGTAAGCATGCACACCTTTTGCATGTCACACCCTTACCTTCTGGCATTCAGGTACCCCCATTCAAATATTAGTTTACCATATCAGTTTTACACCTACTCACCAAGCTAAAACTTACAACAGCAAAAAAAAATTAATTATCACGTAGGCAAAACCTATTACATTTACCAATACTTGTTGTAGAGAATGGAGATGGTGGAAGATTGAGGGGAGAAGAGCAGATGAAAGAGAAGGAGCCAGTTCCTTGTGACTCCAAAGGTTGCATGCTTTTTTGATGCATTTAATTTTAAAACTCCCAAGTTTTATTCAGGCCCCATTTGCTGAAGAATGTTGTTATCTGTGATTGAGGTGGGTCTTCTCCTAAGACTTACCCAAGTGTCTGTTTCATAAATGCCATATAATACAGTGCACACAATATGGAGTGGAATAATAGTGATATCTATGTTGAATCTGAGGATTGGTACAGATAATATTTGGGTATCCTCTAAAGTGATACTGGTGACTTTCCGCATTTTGGATTGGATTTAAAAAAAACATTTCACAGACTTATTTACTCCTGGAAGTTTTCTGATATATGAGTGCTTAGTTTAGGCATGATGAGCAAAACATTAAAAGCATGATTGGGTGACCCAAGGCCGCTTCGAACGATGTTTGCTAGTTGGGATAGCACTGCTAGTATTCAACATAGTAGACCTTAAATTGTTCCTGGATTATGACGGTACATCAGCCAAACAGTTGTAAGCATGCATAGTAGTAACTTTAAAATCATAGTGATGGTTTCTGTCAATCAGCCGAATATGGGTTATATGATATATTTATTTACAAAGCTCACTAACGTTAATCTCCTTGGTGCTTAAAATGAAGCATTACAACTTACTATCAAAAAGTAAATAATTAAAATTGAGTGCAATGGAGACCATCACCCATCCCTTCCTGACAGCACTTGTACAAAATAGAGTTTGCTCAGAGAAGAGCGTTTCAGCCGTTGACTCTTGAGACCATAGAGTCCCATGTACTGAAGTAGCCTCTCGTTGTTTGCAGTGGTCCATTGGGACGAGAAGTGCTGATTCACTACTGAAGACCATACAAAATACTGGTTGCATTGTCATACTTTACATCATACAATACATTCCTGTAAATTGAGGAGAAATTGTAGGTTGGCATCAGGACATAATTTTATGTGAAGAATAGAATTTCTTAGGGGCATGGCTAAGTGAGCCAAATGGCACGTGCTTAATATCGTAGCTCAGCACCAGCCTGATACAATCCTGTTCATAACACGCTCTTGGGAGGTGCATCAGTGCCCCTAACATGTGTCAGGGGGCCTTCCAGCTGACTCTGGTGTGGTGTCGTAGTGGCAGAGATGGTCAGACAACTGAGAAAAGCCACGAAGGATGGAGAGGAGCATGGCAGAGGGTAGGGAGCAGCGTTTGATGAGGGGGCAGGCCAAATAAAAGGTGTCTGTCCCATAGGCTATAGAAAGCAAAGAAAACCTGGCGGGTGGCAAAGGACTGAGGGCAGTCCCACCGTCTGCCATCAAGAAGCTGGAGGAAGAAAAGTGAGGGGCATGCAGCCAGGCTGATCGACACCACCCACGTAGGCCTGGGCAGGTGGCCCACAATGAGGCACCTGTCCTGAGTGTGGGGAGGAGCAGCAAAACCCTGTGGTGCAGCGGAGGGCTGCGAGGGGCTTCTCCACCTGATATCCTGAAGTCACAGAGAGCAGTGAAGGGCACAGTGGCCTAGTGGAACAGGTGAATGCACAGGCCCCAGTGGCAGCAGTGACCAAGCCTGGATCCAGTGGACTCACCCGAGTCGCTGATGAAAAAGGAGACTGCAGGATCCTGGGGCCTCCTGAGATGTGACAGAGGCACCGCATACTGGGGAAGGTGGCCCTGAATGGGAGAATTCTCCCTGAAAGAGGTGAGCACGGAGAAGTGCAGGTGGGGCCCCCTCCCTGGGACTCGTTCTTATGCTCCACCCTTGAGGGGGCTGGGTAACGACAGTGTAGCTGATGGGCAGATACTCAGGTGTTAAAGAGGGACCCAGCCTTGTTGATGGGCTACCTCGTCTTATAACGAGTTGTGGGACCTAGGAGGACCACTTAGATTCTCCCCCCATCATCTTTGTTTTTGGTGCGCATTTTGGTGCACATGCCATGATTGGGGCCTGGCCCTCAGCTGTGGGGCCAGGAAGCTAGCTGGGAGTGATTGGGGGACAGATGCAGCCTTTGGCCACACAGGAGAGAGCTGCATCTGGACCATCTGGGTATGGTAGCTTCCTTGCTTACTTGCTTCACTGGAGCACATGCTATCAGGAGCAATAGTGATAGTGGCCCTACTGGAGCGATCCCAGCTGGGAGCCTAGGTGCCAGCCTTGCCAACCATGCAGAGATGGTCAAGCCATGGGCTAAGTCATGAGTGTGAGAAAACAGGGCTGATTGCAGAGGCCCCATAACTTTTTGCCCCCATTTTCCACTTTTTGCTGGTGTTTTCCTGATTTTAAAGGTGCCCTGGGTACTGCTAACCAGTCCCAGGTTCTGTGCTCTGTGTAAAATGGACATGCAAATTAGGCTAATTATAAGTGGCTAAGTTAACCTACCTATAAGTCCCTAGTATATGGTAGGGCATGTAGGTTTAGGGACCACAGCATAGGTGGTGCACACCAAGGTGCATTGCTGAGGTGCCCAGTGTCATTTTAAAAGCAAGCCTGCCTTGCTGGCTGCTTTTAAATTAAAGTTATATGCAAATTCGACTTTGGAATTAAAGGTACTTCCAAAGTCTTAAACTACCTTATTTTTACATATAAGTCACCCCTAAGGTGTGCCCTATGTGCCCCTAGGGCTGGGTGCCATGTAACTATAAGCAGGGACTTTATAAAAATAGATTTATAAGCCCTGGTGAGGTAAAAACAGCCACATTTGTTTTTCCCTCATTGAAGTAAATGGCCTTCATAGGCTAGAATGGGCAGACTTTATTTTAAATTTTAAAGTCTCCTTAAATGTTACATACCAAGAATTTGGTATCAAATTAATTGTTGTAATAAATCCCACAACTTCCAGTTGTTGGATTTAATATAACTTGTTCAGGTAAAAAGTTTAGACTTTACCTAAAAAGTTGCCAATTTCAGCTCTGCATTGTTTTTGCTGCTGTGCTCTGATTGGCCAGCCTGCAGCAGCTTCTGCCAGGCTGCCTTGATTAGGTGTGAAGTGGCCTGGCTTCACACAAAGGAATGTGCTTGGGGGAGAGAATCTCCCCTCAGCAGATGGTGAGGCAGGAAGGGGGAGGGCTGCCAAACTGGTCTTCAAAGGCAGAGAAGGACATTTGCAGCACCCAGCAACACCCCCACATCCTGCAACCCCAGACAGCTAGGTGCCCCCTTGATTAGATTAGGAGAGGGCAGGAGAGGGGTGTGTTTATGATTTTTAGCCACACCAGTGGGTGGGCTCAGACAGATGTAACCTCCAAAAATCAGATTCATCCATGTTGGATTTTTAGAGACTGTTGCCTTCTGGGATGGATTTTTGCCACACTTCCCAGGAAGTGGTCATCACAGGGGGACGACCCTGTCCCTGATTGGAGAACCAGGGCCCCCCTGCTTTTCACCCAGGAGCAAGGATAAAACTGGCAGACCTGCACCCACACCTCAGATCCCCTCCAGAATTGAACAAGAAAGGAACTAAAGAAGAAGAAGGACTGCCCTGCTGGACCCCTGGCCTGCACCTGGACCCTGCACTCAGAAGGACTGCACCAGATGCACACTTGGGCTTCACCACAAGAAGGACTTTGCCTGGCTTCAACTGGTTCAAGGAGGGACTCCCTGTTTGCTACAGGTGAAAAATTGCTAAACCAGAGTCCCCTGCACCAACTCCTGAAGAAAGCGACCAGCTGACCACTGTCCAGTGGCCAAAAAGGAGTTTGCGCCAGGTGCATTCTGGGAGTTGAAGTCCGCACCCCCCAAGGACCATCACAGAACTTCTGGACCCTTGGGGTGAGCTGTGGACCCCAAAAGAACCTTAAAAGAACATCTGGGTGAAGCCCCAGAAGTTTGGAAAAGATTTGAGAATTTTTGGAAAAAAGCTCCAGAGAGGGACCGACCCGCCGCGGAAATTCTAGCCGGCTTGCCTCAACCGCGACCCGGCCTGACTTCGTGGTTCGTCCCGGTAAAGAAAAACATCCAAAAAAGAGACTAAGTCCGAACGTAAAAAGTTGACCGGGACCTCCCAGCCATCATATCCGAGAAGGGCTCCATGGACGTCGGATCAAGATCCAGGTTTACCCCGGTCGAAGGATTTTCATCTCGAAAAAACGACTAAGTCCGAAGGTAAAAGTCTCCACCGAGGAAACCCACATCGCGTATCCGGACAAGGGCTCCAGGAGGTCGGATTCAACTGGCAGGTTCGTCCCGGTGAAGAAAAACTTCAAAATAAAGACTAAGTCAGAAGGTAACTTTTTAACCGAGGCCTCCCGCGACCTGTAGCCGAGCAGGGCTCCATCGCGGTCGGCCTGAAAGTTTGACTTTGCCCCGGTCGAGGTGCAACCAGATGACCCGATTGGCGCTTTTTTGTTTCTAAGCGCTAGAAAAGTAATAATTCTTTACAAATTCATATCTCCGGTTCCCTTGAACCGATTTTAATCGTTTTTGTGTCATTTTAAAGATAAAAATATAAACTATTTTTATAAATTGGTTTTGGATTTTTAAACTGTTTCCTGTGTTTTATTTAATTACTGTTTTGTGATATTTGAATGCTTTACACTTTGTCTCCTAAATTAAGCCTTGACGCTCGTTGCCAAGCTACCAAGGGTTGAGCTGGGATTAATTTACTGAGACCTAACTGTACCTATGTGGAGGTTAGTGGCTTGTTGTTAGGTGTAGGTACCTACCTGCCCTACCAATAACCCATTTTCCAACATAATTGGAAGCAGCGACGGGATCCTGTACTTGTGTTCAATATCACGTTACAGTTTTAGGTAAAACAAATTAAAAATCCTTTAAATTGTCCTAGTGCAAAAATTGTTTTTAATTTTTAATTTGGATTAATTTAAATTATTGAATTTTTGTAATTTTTCTAAATCCTTGTTTCCAATTTTTGCAAAAAGTTTTTGTTGACACAAAACTAGGGAACCATGAAGCTTGATCTGGCTAGCCTACCCACACTGACAGTAGTCCAGCTTAGGGGGTTGTGTATTGAAAGAGGGTTGCCTGCAACCACTGATCTCAGGAAGCAAATCCTGATCACATCCCTGACAGCATGGGCTGAGGCCCAAGAGGTAGAGTCAGAAGAAGCTCCAGAGGAGGGAGAAAAAGGGGAAGATGCTAACTCTAGCCACTCAGGGGAGGGAAGGCATCTGAGCCTAAGTGAGGATGAGGAAGAACGGTCCTCAGTAAACACAGTCACTAGGGGCAGATCCAAAGCTAGTGGTAGGAAGGGGGTCCCTTCAGGAGGAGAGAACCCATCCATCAGAGAAAGAGAGCTGGAGGCCCAGCTAGCATACATAGCTTTGGAAGCAGAGAAGCTGGCCCTAGAAAAGAAAAAGTGGGCATACAAAGAAAAAAGAGATGGAAGCAGCGATAAAGAAGCTGAGGTGTCCATGGGTGGGGGAGTTTGCCCCAGATTACCCAAGGGGGTAGTTCCTGCTTATGTAGAGGGGGATGACATAGATAAGTGGCTAGGGGCCTTTGAGAGGGCACTCCAAATGAGAAGGGTTAGGCCTCAATACTGGGGTTCCCTTTTGTGGGAGTTGGTCCCCAACTCAGGGAGGGATAGGCTTCTGACCTTAAGGGGGGAGGAGGCAGATTCATACCCTAGTATGAAGAGGTGCTTAGCCAAGAAGTTTGGTCTGACCCCAGAGCAATATAGAATGAAGTTCAGGGACACCCAGAAGGTCAGTACCCAGTCTTGGGTTGACTTTGTGGACATTTCACTAAAGGCACTCGAGGGCTGGATTATTGGTAACAAAGTAGATACTTATGAGGGGTTATACAATCTGATCATGAGAGAGCACATCTTGACCAATTGTATCCAAGAAAGGTTACGCCAGCATCTAGTGGACTCTAAGCAGACCAACCCTAGAGAGCTAGGGGAGGCAGCTGATGAGTGGTTGAGAACCAGGGTGGTTGTCAAGTCCCAGGGGGGAGACTCCAAGAAGGGGGGGACAGGTCCCCAAAAACCTAAGGAGGGAGGTGGTAAGCCCACCACAGAGACTCCCTCTGTACCCCAGAACCCTAAGAAGGAGGAGAGTAAATCCCACTCCCACTCTGACAAGCAGAGACAGGGAGACCCAGGGTTAAAAAAACTCTTGGACAGTAGGGCTTGCTTTGACTGTCAGCAGACAGGTCACTTCAGAGGAGATGCAGCCTGTCCAAAGAAGGTGGTTAGCACTGGGCTGTCCAGTGTAGCCATAGAGGAGGATTCCTCAGATGATGAAGTCCTCCTAGCATTGAGCTGGGAGACAGGACCAGATGGTAAGCTGGTGATCCCTGAGGGTGGAAGTAGGCACTTCCACCCCATTCAGGTGAATGGGATCCCTACCACTGGCCTGAGAGACACCTGTGCCAGTCACACTATAGTGAGTGACCGGTTAGTGACCCCAGACATGTATGTCCCAGGAAAGACAAAGAAAGTCAGGATAGCCACAGGGGAGGTCACCTCCAAACCTGTAGCCATAGTGCCCCTAGAGAGGGAGGGTATCCTTGACTGGATTAGGGTGGTAGTCAGTGCTGACCTTCCCCTAGATTGTATCCTGGGCAATGACCTCCCAGAGGTGAGTCTGGTCACAGATGGGGTGGTCGCCCAGGGCGCCCCCCCAACCCAAAGTCCTGGGGAGTCAGTCCCTACAGTTAGGAGACAGGGGTCCCCAAGAAAAGGAAAGAAGATAAGGAAGGGTAGGCCACTCTTAAAGAGAGTTCCAGGGAGCCAAGGGCCTTCTGCCCCAGTAAGGGGGGAGCCCAGAGTTGGCACTGGTGAGGCCTCACCTGACCCCAAGGAAGTCCTGAGTAGTCAGGCAGCTGTCCAGATGCAAGGTGTTGCCCCTGCACTGACAGAAGGGAGAGTGGAAGGAGGGTGTCTGCCACAGGAGGTGGTAGCCCCCCACTCTAGACAGCAAGAGGGGTGCCAGGACCCCAAAGATGCCCCTAAAGCAGCTCAGCCACCTTTCAGTGGAGAGCTTAGGGTGTGGTTCTGGGTACTGACAGCTGTCAGTAGCCTCTGCTGGGTGCTAGCCTTCCTGGCAGCACTGTACTTGGCCTGGGAGGCAGACCCCAGGGCCAATAACAAAGTAGGCCCCCTGACCCTATTGGTCATGGTGGGGTTGCTCAAGTGTTGGGTGACCTCTTTGGGTAAGCTAGGTGTTGCCCTAGCAAAGTTTGGAGTAGGGGAGGTGGGCACCTCACTACCCAAGTTGGCAGAGAGAGAGGAGGAAGACCCCCCTAGAGGAAAGTTTCAGTTTGTGATGGGTCCTTTTACTGTTGGGATGGCTTCACTACCCATAGGGAGTGACCCTGACAGGAGGATATAAGGCAGAGTAGGCCCTGCAAAGGGACAGCCAGTTTTCTTCACTGTCTTCCTCGCCTAACAAGCCAGGAAGACTCTCCCAGGGTTGGGCTGAGTCTCCTGGGCGTGTGGGCTGGGGGGGGGGGTTGTGTGAGAAAACAGGGCTGATTGCAGAGGCCCCATAACTTTTTGCCCCCATTTTCCACTTTTTGCTGGTGTTTTCCTGACTTTAAAGATGCCCTGGGTACTGCTAACCAGTCCCAGGGCCTGTGCTCTGTGTAAAATGGATATGCAAATTAGGCTAATTATAAGTGGCTAAGTTAACCTACCTATAAGTCCCTAGTATATGGTAGGGCATGTAGGTTTAGGGACCACAGCATAGGTGGTGCACACCTAGGTGCATTGCTGAGGTGCCCAGTGTCATTTTAAAAGCAAGCCTGCCTTGCTGGCTGCTTTTAAATTAAAGTTATATGCAAATTCGACTTTGGAATTAAAGGTACTTCCAAAGTCTTAAACTACCTTATTTTTACATATAAGTCACCCCTAAGGTGTGCCCTATGTGCCCCTAGGGCTGGGTGCCATGTAACTATAAGCAGGGACTTTATAAAAATAGATTTATAAGCCCTGGTGAGGTAAAAACAGCCAAATTCGTTTTTCCCTCATTGAAGTAAATGGCCTTCATAGGCTAGAATGGGCAGACTTTATTTTAAATTTTAAAGTCTCCTTAAATGTTACATACCAAGAATTTGGTATCAAATTAATTGTTGTAATAAATCCCACAACTTCCAGTTGTTGGATTTAATATAACTTGTTCAGGTAAAAAGTTTAGACTTTACCTAAAAAGTTGCCAATTTCAGCTCTGCATTGTTTTTGCTGCTGTGCTCTGATTGGCCAGCCTGCAGCAGCTTCTGCCAGGCTACTTTAATGAGGTGTGAAGTGGCCTGGCTTCACACAAAGGAATGTGCTTGGGGGAGAGAATCTCCCCTCAGCAGATGGTGAGGCAGGAAGGGGGAGGGCTGCCAAACTGGTCTTCAAAGGCAGAGAAGGACATTTGCAGCACCCAGCAACACCCCCACATCCTGCAACCCCAGACAGCTAGGTGCCCCCTTGATTAGATTAGGAGAGGGCAGGAGAGGGGTGTGTTTATGATTTTTAGCCACACCAGTGGGTGGGCTCAGACAGATGTAACCTCCAAAAATCAGATTCATCCATGTTGGATTTTTAGAGACTGTTGCCTTCTGGGATGGATTTTTGCCACACTTCCCAGGAAGTGGTCATCACAGGGGGACGACCCTGTCCCTGATTGGAGAACCAGGGCCCCCCTGCTTTTCACCCAGGAGCAAGGATAAAACTGGCAGACCTGCACCCACACCTCAGATCCCCTCCAGAATTCAACAAGAAAGGAACTAAAGAAGAAGAAGGACTGCCCTGCTGGACTCCTGGCCTGCACCTGGACCCTGCACTCAGAAGGACTGCACCAGCTGCACACTTGGGCTTCACCACAAGAAGGACTTTGCCTGGCTTCAACTGGTTCAAGGAGGGACTCCCTGTTTGCTACAGGTGAAAAATTGCTAAACCAGAGTCCCCTGCACCAACTCCTGAAGAAAGCGACCTGCTGACCACTGTCCAGTGGCCAAAAAGGAGTTTGCGCCAGGTGCATTCTGGGAGTTGAAGTCCGCACCCCCCAAGGACCATCACAGAACTTCTGGACCCTTGGGGTGAGCTGTGGACCCCAAAAGAACCTTAAAAGAACATCTGGGTGAAGCCCCAGAAGTTTGGAAAAGATTTGAGAATTTTTGGAAAAAAGCTCCAGAGAGGGACCGACCCGCCGCGGAAATTCTAGCCGGCTTGCCTCAACCGCGACCCGGCCTGACTTCGTGGTTCGTCCCGGTAAAGAAAAACATCCAAAAAAGAGACTAAGTCCGAATGTAAAAAGTTGACCGGGACCTCCCAGCCATCGTATCCGAGAAGGGCTCCATGGACGTCGGATCAAGATCCAGGTTTACCCCGGTCGAAGGATTTTCATCTCGAAAAAACGACTAAGTCCGAAGGTAAAAGTCTCCACCGAGGAAACCCACATCGCGTATCCGGACAAGGGCTCCAGGAGGTCGGATTCAACTGGCAGGTTCGTCCCGGTGAAGAAAAACTTCAAAATAAAGACTAAGTCAGAAGGTAACTTTTTAACCGAGGCCTCCCACGACCTGTAGCCGAGCAGGGCTCCATTGCGGTCGGCCTGAAAGTTTGACTTTGCCCCGGTCGAGGTGCAACCAGATGACCCGATTGGCGCTTTTTTGTTTCTAAGCGCTAGAAAAGTAATAATTTTTTTAAAATTCATATCTCCGGTTCCCCTGAACCGATTTTAATCGTTTTTGTGTCATTTTAAAGATAAAAATATAAACTATTTTTATAAATTGGTTTTGGATTTTTAAACTGTTTCCTGTGTTTTATTTAATTACTGTTTTGTGATATTTGAATGCTTTACACTTTGGGGGTCATTCTGACCCCGGCGGTGTTAGACCGCCGGGGCCAGGGTCGGCGGGAGCACCGCCGACAGGCCGGCGGTGCCCCGCAGGGCATTCTGACCGTGGCGGTAAAGCCGCGGTCAGACCGGCAACACTGGCGGTCTCCCGCCAGTGTACCGCCGCCCCTTTGAATCCTCCAAGGCGGCGCAGCTAGCTGCGCCGCCGAGGGGATTCCGACCCCCCCTACCGCCATCCAGTTCCCGGCGGTCCGCCCGCCGGGAACCGGATGGCGGTAGGGGGGGTCGCGGGGGCCCCTGCAGTGCCCATGCCACTGGCATGGGCACTGCAGGGGCCCCCGTAAGTGGGCCCCTACGAGTATTTCACTGTCTGCTTGGCAGACAGTGAAATACGCGACGGGTGCAACAGCACCCGTCGCACCTTCCCACTCCGCCGGCTCGATTACGAGCCGGCTTCATCGTGGGAAGGACGGTTTCCCCTGGGCTGGCGGGCGGCCTTTTGGAGGCCGCCCGCCAGCCCAGGGGAAACCTCAAAATACCCACCGCGGTCTTCCGACCGCGGTACGGTATTTTGGCGGCTCCCGCCGGGCGCGCGGTGACCGCGCCCGGCGGGAGTCAGAATGACCCCCTTTGTCTCCTAAGTTAAGCCTTGACGCTCGTTGCCAAGCTACCAAGGGTTGAGCTGGGATTAATTTACTGAGACCTAACTGTACCTATGTGGAGGTTAGTGGCTTGTTGTTAGGTGTAGGTACCTACCTGCCCTACCAATAACCCATTTTCCAACAATGAGGACCACCCATGAGGCACAAGATGATGAGAAAGTCCCAAAGGAGGTGGAGATAACCCTGGATACACTGCCTTAGCCCCTACAACACACCTTGAATAAAATTGTTGATGCAATTACAGATGCAAAGACAATGCTCTAGTGAGAAATTGGCTCTATGGCTGCCAAGCTAGGTCTGTTATGAGCAGGCCACCATAAATTAACCGACAGAGTCAAAGAATCAGAGGTGGCCATCACTGATCAGCAACTGCCTCGGAAAGCTATGAGTACTCAACTGAAGGGCCTGCCGGACAAGGTGGGTAAACTTGACCAAAGGGTGGAAGATGCAGAAGAATGCAACAAGTGGAAAAATGTTTGAGTGGTGGGTTCTCCCTGAGAGATCGAAAGGGTCTGATGCAATGGCCTACTAGGAGATTAACCTGTGAGAATCTGTGGCACCGAACCAACAAACCCCCTTATTTGTGCTGAAGAGGGTGCACAGGATTCCAGCAGCTAGCATAGGGGTGATTGCCCAGACTGGTGGTGGCCAAACTGCTACGCTATAAAGACAGAGACACCCTCTTACTACAAACCCACGAAGCAGGCACATTCAGTGTGGGAAATGGCCAGGTAACATTGTTTCTGGATTATACAGTGGCTGTCCAATCGAAATGAGCCTCTTTTCTGGAGGCCAAGAAGGCGCTACATGACGAAGGCCTTCAATGCTCCCTCCTGTTCCCAGTGAAATAAAAAATCATGGAGGGTGGAATCTCATACCCAGAGAAAGTGTAGTCTTGTATAGACACATACTATGCGGGAGAGAGAACACCAGTACCATCCAAGGTAGATCAGATTGTGGAGAACAGCAGAGAAGCAGGTAGAACTCATGTGGGACTGCACGCCGAGTCACAGTAGCCAAGCCAACCAAAACACAAGCAGACAAGGACAAGTTGGTGGCCCTGCAGAATCATTGATGTCAAGGGCTCACAAGTATGGTGCCTCAGCCCCGGAACATGGAACTGAGGAATTGGAATCTGAGGGACAGGAGCAGATAAATGATAACCCTCTAAACGTCACTCCCCAGCTCCTGTAGAAGAGTCGGGAGGGTGCCCCGTGAATTATTGTATGAGCATTAGATGTTGGCTGGGGGAGCATCTGCGTACCCAGTGGTTGCGCTGAGGTTGACACAATGGCTGGTGCAGTAAGACAGAGGCAGTGCACTTGGTCAGGCTTTTGAGCCCACTCTCTCCTCTGGCTCCACATAATTGGAACAGAGGACAAATGTTATCATACTTCTATTAACTTTACTTGTTTGAGTGGCCAGCCATTGCTTGGTTGCTCAAAGGCCAGGGAATAGGGATACAAGTATCACTTTGGTTTTATGGTTAGTAGTCTTGGGGGAAGATTGAGTGTAGGAAATTGCAGGGAGGGATGGGAAAGGGGGTGGCTAAAGGGACGACAGAGCAACTGCCATGACTTCCTCATTACACACATTTAAATTAATGACATGGAATAGTAGAGGGATGGGGCAACGGCCAAGTGTCACAAAATCCAGAGGCAAGGGATACATTCTGCTATGTTGCAGGAGACACATCTCACAAGAGTAGAGGCAGACAGACTGCAGCACTTCTGGTGAGGACAGGCCCACACCGCAATGTACTTCTCATTCATGCAGGGGGCACTGATCTGGGTGAGAGCAGGGGTCCCCATTTATCCCACAACTATCAGAATGGACAAGGAGGGCAGGTACTTCTGTGTGGCAAAATGGTGGTACTCTGTGTGTTTACCCTGAACCGGGACCATGCTCCTTTCCTGAGTTCCCTCTCAACGCAACTCAGTCAAATGGCAGAAGGAGCCCTGCTCCTTGGGGAGATTTTAATTGTGTTCTAGGCACCTCACTGGATCGTTCAACCTTGCCACTGATTAGGGCACTGGCTCATAGGACGATTTAGGGTATAAGGGAATGGATGGCACACTGGGATATGGAAGATGTATGGCTCACGCAGCATGCCTTAGACAGGAACTACTCTTATTATCCGAGTATGTATAAGGTTCACACCAGGTTGGATACATGCATCTGCTGCCTGGGGCTGCACATCTCTGTAACGTCCACTGAATACTTCGGCTGATCATAGCCCGCTTGTTGGACCTGGCCCTTTTTGCAGGGTCATCCCCAAACTTTTTGCCTCCTTCCTCCTATTTTTCCTGACCTGTTTTTGTTGGCTTTAGAACTCTGAGCACTTTACCACTGCTAACCAGTGCTAAAGTAAATATGCTCTCTATGTAAATTGTACTTTTGATTGGTTTATCCCTGATTGGCATATTTAATTTACTAGTAAGTCCCTAGTAAAGTGCACTTGAGGTGGCCAGGGTCTGTAAATCAAATGCTACTAGTGGGCCTGCAGCACTGGTTGTGCTACCCACATAAGCAGCCCTGTAGTCATGTCTCAGACCTGCCACTGCAGTGTCTGTGTGTGCAGTTTTAAACTGTAAATTAGACTTACGCAAGTGTACCCACTTGCCAGGCCTAACACTTCCCTTTTCTTACATGTAAGACACCCCTAAGGTAGGCCCTAGGTAGCCCCATGGGCAGGGTTCAGTGTATGGTTAAGGTAGGACATATACTAATGTGTTTTATATGTCTGGACAGTGAAATACTGCCAAATTAGTTTTTCAGTGTTGTAAGGTCTATCTCTCTCATAGGTTAACCTGGGGGCTGCTTTTAAACATGATTAAAGTGTAGCTTCCCTTTGGGAGCAGATAGACATTTGGAGTTTGGGACCTCTGAACTCACAATTTAAAAGTACATCTTTTAGTAAAGTTGGTTTTGAGATTGTGTGTTTGAAAATGCCACTTTCAGAAAGTGGGCATTTTCTTGCTTGAACCATTTTTTATGACTGTGCCTGTTTGTGGATTCCCTGTCTGGGTTAGTTTGACAGTTGGGCTGTTTGAACCTCTCTCCAGACAATGACACTTAGGGGGCTGGGGTGTACCCTGCATATTCTAATGAGCCATCTGTGCTAGGAGGGAGGGGAGGAGTGGTCACTCACACCTGAAAGGGCTGTGCCTGCCCTCACACAATGCAGACTCCAAGCCCCTGGTGGGTGTCTGATGCCTTGCCTGGGCAAGGCAGGATTTCACAAACAAGTGAGACTTTCCTTTGAAGTAAGCCAACTTCAAAGGCCAAAATGGGTATACGAAGAGGACCCAAAACCACAGACTTTAGACACTTTTTGGGGTAGACACTCTACCTCACAGACACTTCTGGACAAGAAACTTTCTGGTGAAGAATCCCTGAACCAGACCTGCCAAGAGGAACTGCCTGGCTGCCCAAAGGACTCTCCTGGACTGCTTTTCTAAGAAGGACTGCTGCCTTGCCTTTGCCATGCTGCCTTGCTGCTCCCTGGCTGTGCTGAGAAGTGCTCTCCAAGGGCTTGGATAGAGCTTTCCTCCTGTTCCCTGCAGTCTCAGGACCATAAAGACTTTACTCCTGCAACTGGACTCCTTGTGCGGGGAAAATGTGATGCACAGCCTGCTAAAAATGACGCACAGCCTGCCCCGCGGTGGGAAATTCACTGCATGCCGAACCGGAACGACGTGGCCAAACTTCGCAAGGAGAAGATCGACGCAGTGCCTGAATTGCGACCGGAACTTTGATGCACGGCCCACCAGATCGACGGACAGCAGACCCAGGACGACGCATCCTGACTGCCAGAGAGGAATCGACGCAGCGCCAGCCGTGTGGGAGTAATTTCCATGCAACGCCCACTGGATTGACGCAGCACTTGTGACTTTGCTCCGCAAGCCCTGAATTCCACTCACCATCCCCGGTGCGCCAGAAAACCGGCAACCCAAAGAGGAACCAAGTCCGCTTGCCAGAAATCGACGCAAAGCCTTCCCCTGCGTGGAAAATAATGACGCAAATCAGTGTGCGAAGGGGTGAAACTGATGAACACCTCCCTGTTTTCCACGCATCGCCTGCTCCCTTGCGGAGATTTTGAACGTGAACCAGGTACTTTTTGCTTGCAAGAGACCTTTATTGTTTTTAAGAGACATTTATTTGTTTTGCAAAGACTTAAGACACTTTGGGCCAGATGTAGAAAGCATTTTGCATGGCGCAAACTGCGAAAATCGCAGTTTGCGCCATGCAAAATGCCGTTTGCTATGCACATTCCCTTCCTATTTGCGACTCGCATCACTATGCTAAATTGCTTTGTGACCGCGAACGCGGTCGCAAAGCAATTCGCAGTTACCACCAGTGTCACACTGGTGGTAACCCATGGGACCCCTTCCCCTTTGTGAATGTTGAAAAACCGAAACCAAAAGGTTTCGTTATTTTTTTATTTTGCAACTCGTTTTCCTTTAAGGAAAACGGGCTGCAAAATAAAAAATAAAAAACTGCTTTATTTAAAAAGCAGTCACAGACATGGAGGTCTGCTGACTTTAGCAGGCCAACATCCCTGTGAGTACAGGGACTCGCTATGGGGTCGCAAAATGCGACCCACCTCATTAATATTAATGAGGTAGGTCTTTGCGACCCCATAGCGACTCGCAGAAGGTGTCTGAGACACCATTCTGCATATGGTTTTGCGACTCGGAAATTGGGAGTCGCTCAGAGTCTCAATTTCCGAGTCGCAAAACCTAGTTTTGCTACATCTGGCCCTGTATATCACTTTTACAGTGATATCTCAACATCTACTTATTGCATTTTAATAGTTTTGACCTGATTCTTATCCGATAAATATTGTATATTTTTCTAAACACTGTGTGGTGTATTTTTGTGGTGCTATATGGTGTTTTTGTGTGATTTATTGCACAACTACTTTACACTTTGCCTTCTAAGTTAAGCCTGACTGCTCAGTGCCAAGCTGCCAGAGGGTGGGCACTGGATAATTTGGATTGTGTGTGACTTACCCTGACTAGAGGGAGGGTCCTTGCTTGGACAGGGGGTAACCTGACTGCCAATCAAAGACCCCATTTCTAACACCGCTCCTATTGTCACTTCAACCAGTAGATGAATGCCCTAAGATTCTAACATGGTATTTACATAAAGCAGCCCTTATAGACGTGGCCTTCCAAGACATGTTACAAGACTCAAATGCTTTTGCTCGACTACTGTAGGCCAGAGAGCAATATAACACATCCCTGGAGCGCCTCAGGTGCCATAATTATAAGGGTTATTTTGCTCATGCTCATGAGGAGAAAGGAAGGCTGGGGAAGTCTGTGGTTAATTCACTCAGTGGGCAGGGGCACACCCATAATGTATATGTTGCTGAGTAACGCTCTACTCATATGGGGAAATAAATGTGGTGTTCCAGGATTATTACATCTTCCTCTACAGACCGTTAAGGGTAGACTAGCTGGGAGGCCCAAACACCCTTTTGGACTGGATTGAGCTCCAGAGCTTTCCGGCGGCTTCGGCTGAGGACTTGGCTGGACCGTGAAGCGTCTGAGCTGGGGAGTCTCCTGGACACTATAAGAGATGCATTGGTCATTCCTTTGTCCAAAACTAAGGACCCTGAAATCAGTACAGCAGACTTCAAACCCCTCTCCTTGCTGAACAAAGACTTCAAGGTCCTGGGCAAGGCATTATCCACCGACTGCAGCCGCACATGCCAAATTTGATACACGCGGATCAGAATGGGTTTATACCTTCTGAAACACATTGCCCAACCTCCATAAGCTGTACAACATTGTTCACAACTGTGATTGATGAAAACACCCCCAGGTCATGAAGATGTCTGTAGATCTATAGAAGGCTTTTGACAATGTATGACAGCAGTTCCTTGAGGCAATCGTGCATCCCCCTGGACTTGGCAAACGGTGTGCGAGCTGGGTTTGATTGTTGTACTTGAAGTGCATGGCCTGGGTGAATTCGGGACAAACCATCTCAGATTCTCACTACATTTTTCAGGTCACGAGGCAGGTGTGCCCATTGTCCTTGCTACTCTTTGTCATAGCTAGAGAACCCTTGGCAGAGCAATTTCAAATGGAATGCTGGGGTAAGGGACCCACGGTGGAGGTGGAAGAACATGTCATATCCCTCTATGCAGATGAGCTGCTGATTTATCTGCAAAATAGGAAGAAGGACATTGACTTCTCTTTGTCACTATTCAAGGAATATGAAAACTTCTCAGGCCTGAAGGTTGACAGAGCTAAAACATTCCTCTTTCTGTGGAGCGGGAGGCCACCTGGCCCACTGGATGTTCTCCGGGCATCCTCTGGGTGCCCCACATGTTTAAATACCTAAGCATTGATATTTATCATGCAACAGATGATCTGCGGGAATGCAATCTGGGTAAAGCATTGCCCCCCTCAAACTCTTTGTCCCACTCTCCAAGATGGTTATGCTCAGAAGGCTGCCTTATTTTTTCGCAAACCTGACAGTGGGATTTCCGGTATCATTGTTTCCACAACTGGATTCACTCTTGAGGGAGTTGACCTGGTACGGAGGTTGCAGCCCACCCTTGAAGGGGGGCTTGGAGTCCCTGATTTTGAACTGTACCACAAGGTGGCAAACTTTCAATGGATTGAGAGGTAGCTAGATGGGGCAGGGCTGCCGGAAATGGCTTGATAGGTGCTGAACCAAACCAGAAGATGCTGATTGCCAATCTGCTCCAACCTACTAGGCACATCCCATGGCAGGGACTTCTACGGGCAACAGCTCTGAGCTGTTAGCGCTAATATCATTTTGCGGTAGGGGCGGTGCTGTATGCCCCTGAACTTCTGCTTGTGGGGTTACCACACAGGAACCCCATTACATTCTTTAGGGCAGAGCAAATGGAGCTTTGGATGGAGGCTGGGATAGTGACAATGAGTGACTGCTATCAATTGGGCACTCTTATCCCACTGTCTGATCTGATGGAAGAAACAGCCCTACCGTCAGGTCACGTCCTCATGTATGAGGCGCTTCTTCAAACATTCTGTGATCTCTGGGGGTCAGGGAGACAGGGAGCCATTTAGTTTTGTGATTGTTGCTGAAGCTGGGGGCACGGAGTGATCTGATTACATGGTTCTATGTGGCACTGAACACAATGTCTGGGAAACCCACTGAGGCCCTTAGGAGATGCTGGACTGCCTAACTGAGATGAGAAATCCTGGACACAGAAGGGGTGAGTCTGCTGGTATACCCTCAGAAAGCTTCTCATAGCAACCGCCTTCAATATATTCAGTATAACTACACTTACAGAACATATTTGACCCCGCAGAGGATCGGGGTGCTTTATGGGGGGAGAGTCTAGGCAGTGCTCCCAAAGTGCGGAGCCAGATGCAGACTTCAATCCATGATGTGGGGTTGAGCCAAACTACTGGAGTAACCCTGAACCACAACCCTGAACCATACCCTAGATAATAAAGTAGAGGTCTCTCCTCTGAGAGCTTTCCCCAGACCCAAGCCTAAAACAGTAGGGAAAGGATTCCTGGACCTGGCCCTAATATTGATGAAAAGGATAATAGCCATGGCTTGGGAATCAATGGGGGGCCTAGAGTGGACACATGAAACAGGGATGTGACACTCTGGACATTTGTAGAGGACAGGGCCCTCCAGAGAGGAGTCCTGGGGGGGTCCATAGACGTCCCATATCAGACTTGTGATCAGAGGTGGTGGATGAATGGGAATATCTATCCGACGTAGAGACTGAGACAGAGGGAACCTGGGCAGAGGGTGATGACACAAGCCAAGATGGACTGCTGGAGGTGCCCACAAAAACTGGAAGGATGCGATGCTGAGGGACAAAGGGTCTGAGGTTAATGGTGTGAGGGCAGCATGTGGTAGTTCACATAGTCTTGTGGACGGGGAGGCCATGGGTCAATGTGTGGCAACTGTGGAAGGACTACATAAAAATAAGGGTGTCTTCCCTCCTCTCTTTCTACCTTAGTCTCCCCCATTACATGCATGACTTTCATGCAGACTCACTGCACCCCTACACCACTGATTAAGGCACTGGGAGTTATCTCCCCTGAGACAAGCTGAGACGGTTATAGTTTCCCTTTGGAAGCTCTTTTAACAATTTCTAGAATTCCACACAACCCACACACACGAAGGGGGACAGGCCTTGGACCTGGAAACGCTGGATCCCTGATGAAGCCCAGTCATAGTTACTGGGAGATGGAAAGGGATCCATCCTATACATATCCCACACCTACTGACTACATTGGTCTAGCGGTGAGATTTATGGCAACTTGCCACATACCTAACACACTCTCAATTATATAGTAGCCGAAGGTACACTGTTTAAACTGCAATTCTGGGGTGTGAGGTATGAAGACACTGTTATCTGTTATGGAAACTTACACACTGCAATTGTATACCAAATGGCAATAAAAACACGTGAAAAATAGAATTTCCTATTATGCACTGTTTGATTAGATTAAACAAACAGATAAAAACTAAATTTCTCAAGATGCACAGAGAAATAACTTTATGACAAAATCAAATGTGCTTAGCCATGGTCCACATAAACTTGAATGGCATACAACAAATCCTCTTTTGTTGCTGCGTCTTAAAAGCAACCCTTTCCCCAGGATTATGAAATGACAGAAAAATATCGAGAAACCACTATAAAGAAAGGCATTAGGGAAAAATACCTTTATATAGAAACCTCTGAAGACGTTGTCAGTAAGGTTAGTTAGAGCTCTTAGAGGCCTACCAGCATCTTTTGATAAACCTCTGTAGAAGCCAATCAGTCTCCTTTCTATCCATTCAGCACCCTCATATTTCCGCCATGGATAACCTTCTTGTATTTTTCATAGAGCTGGCATGTGTGCCATATGGTGTGGGCTCATAGCTCTGGCTCTCTCTTCTACAATACGATGCTTCTGTCCCTTTTCGGACCAGCCTTTGACTGATCTGCCTTCTGGCTCAGAGATGATGTGCACTGACCATCCCATAAGCCTTTTGGGCATTATGATCCTGATGCATCTTGCTTTCGCCTGTGTCATCCTCAATGCTTATTTACGCTTGTCACCACCGAGACCACTTAAAAGGTCAGTGTGACCTTAGAGGTTCCTTTGTTGGGGCTGGTGTGCTGGTGTCAGCTCAATTTCTTTTGTGCTCCACTTCTGTTTTTCATTGACCCAGGTGGTGTCGACTTCTCAAAGATTACACAAAGAGTAGAAATTAACTATATAAAGTTATCACAAAAAAAGAACATTTTAAGTTACCTAAACAAAAACATATATGCGATTAAAATATATCTGAGATCAGGCAAAAATACACTTACATTAACGGATTAAAAGTCAATGTTACTAAAAAGGAAAATGTTAAGATTGGTTTCCATGGTAAGGGTCAGAGTTAGGTTTGGGGTTGGGGTCATGGTTAGGGTAGAGGTAACAGTGTGAGGAAACTGGCTGTAGTTATGCCTAACTACAGAACTGGGTATAAGGATGGAGATAACAAATTGCTTGGTGCAGTTTCATTTTAGGAGGCACTCAAGAGTTCATTTAGAATTAGTTCCTTGTAATGTTGCCCTACAGCAGTTTCCTAGTAAGGGTATTTCTCGGAAACAGCGTTTTTATGTTGTGGGTTCTCTGTGTAGATATTTGTTTGCCTAGAAGGGCCAGTTGTTCAAAACATTTTACCATTTACAAACCTTTTGATTCTCTAAATCAGAGGGATTGCTACTGGTAAAAGCTTTTTCTATTGTTCGAATTCGCTTTAGTGATACAGAAAACGTTTTCCAAATTACTAAATGGGTTTAGAAATCATTACCATTTCACAGTTTCAAAGGGGAGTTGTTGAGGGTGTGCTTTCCAAACTGCAAATCAGTAAGGGCCAGATGTAGCAAGGTCAGAATTTGCGTTTCTGAAATTGCGAGTCGGTGCGACTCGCAATTTCCAAATCGCAAATCCTGATGCAGAACGGTGTCTCAGACACCGTCTGCGAATCGCTATGGGGTCGCAAAGACCCACCTCATTAATATTAATGAGGTGGTTCGCATTTTGCGACCCCATAGCTATTCCCTGCACTCACAGGGATGGTGGCCTGCTGAAGACAGCAGACCTCCATGTCTGTGACTGCTTTTTAAATAAAGCAGTTTTTTATTTTTTATTTTGCAGCCCGTTTTCCTTAAAGGAAAACGAGTTGCAAAATAAAAAAAATACCGAAACCATTTGTTTTTGTTTTTTCAAAGTAGGCAGTGGTCCATTGGACCACTGTCTGCTCTGAAAAAACATTTTGGGCAACGTTCACACTGGTGGTAACTGCAAATTGCTTTGCGACCGCATTCGAGGTCACAAAGCAATTTAGCATAGCGATGCGAGTCGCAAATAGGAAGGGGACACCCCTTCCTATTTGCGAGTCGCATTCACAATTTGGTACCGACTCACAAATTGTGAATGAGCATCGCAATGGGCATTTTGCATGGCGCAAACTGCGAGTTTCGCAGTTTGCACCATGCAAATGCTTGCTACATCTGGCCCTAAGTCATGTATGAGCGGTTTGTGATTGAAATTCCGATTTGAAACAATTGACCAGTTACAGACTCCTACTTTGGGGTGGTAAATGATTTGCAAAAGGGAAGTGGGTCCCCTTTGGACCCCTTCCACTTTGGGAATTATGGCGGCAGCTTGAGGGGGCTGTAGGCAATGGTAAAGGTACCACCGTCTGCTCTCACCGACGTTTTCCATAATTAAACAGATTTTTTTAGAGCAGCCCTGCTTGCCTTAGGAAACCCGAACAGTTTTAGAAAAACAACGTGCTTCCCGTTACAGTCCATCATCCCTGTGAGGATAGCCAAATGGAGGCCATCGCAATTGACAACCTGCCTAATGAATATAAATAAGACAAGTCACTCTGTGACTCCCGTCTGATTCCTTATTTTGCAAACTGGTCAATTACTACAAAAGTCAGTTAAAAAAAACTGTTGCAAAAGGTCAGTGCGCAATTTGCGATCAGTAGAATAGTACAAAAAAGTTTAAAATGGTAATCAGTTGCAAATGGTTAAAAAATGCAAAAAGTAGCATTAGCGATGTGTTAAGTCCTGAAACAAAATTAGATTTTTTTTATTCACTTAAGTATACAGACAAAAGTGAGAAATTGCTCAGTAAAAGGTAAAAGCGACTTACAATCAAGAGTCACTTTAGAAATGCACATGCAATTGCAAATAGTGATTTCTTAAAAAACAGCCTTTGGCAACTGCTATAGACAATCTAATAGAGTTTAGTGGTAACAAGGAGAAAATTGATTCAACGGATGTCACAGGTACTCCAAAATCCACTTGGCCCTTCTATAATGAAATCCCCTTCCTCCATTTATATGTCCCATGCTTCTTCAAGCACAGATACAGTGTGTGTACCTTTAAGTTAACAAAATGAAAAGAATATGTTTTTTTCCTTTACTTTCACATATTGTGTTGCGAAAGTGCAGATACGATCTTAAGTAATATACAGACTGTGGTTATTTCAACAATGTATCAGTTTGTTTGATTTTTGTGTAACACATTAATTTGTATACATTTGCCTTGTATATGTACAGTATAAACCTTTATTAAAAAAGGCTTCACATAATATTTATAGTATTTTAATGTAATCTAGTAAAAGACTACAAACAAATTAAACAGAATTTGTTTACAACATATATAGTTTAACTGCAAGTCCCATATTGCAGTGGATTTGTTAGTGCAAAAAGACTAAAAGAGACCATAAAATGATAAAATATAATTAAAACAGAAATATCTTAGCTAACCACAATATAATATATTGGTAACTCGCATGGTTATACATTTATGTACAAAATTAAAATCTCACCTGGGACAGGGTACACAGACCCCGAGGTATCATTGTCTGCAACACCAGATATGCTTCAAGGTGGCAGGTAGATGTTTGAGTTGCTACATTGTTGTTGGGGGAGCTTCTTCCACAATTAATTGTTGAAGCCTCACTTCTCCTAATGGTCAATCTTTCTGTAGCATGTGACCAAAAATCATACCAGTGCTTCCTAATGTAGTTGTTCTTGTGCTAGTAACATTGAGGCAAATAATCTGCTGATGCATTCTGAGTTGTTGCAGTCAGGCTCACCTCAGCTCTCAAGCACAACACAAACTAGCACTTCCAGAACTTTCTAAAATGTCTGATCTCATCAATGGCCACAACTGTGATGGTCACAATTTCTGATGCAATGAATCACAAAAACCAATTTGGTACTTCAAAATGTTGAATATGCTTTCTCTATTTTTAAGGAACCACACATTCATGCATCTTATTTAACAATTCTTTCATTGTAATTCCTTAATATTCAGAGTTAAGGAATAGCCCTTTAACCATATGTGCATCTAGCCTAAAATTCTTTGCAAGGACAACAAGCTCATTTGAACCTTAGTGGGTATCCTGCCCTCCGCCAGCGTAATGGGCTAAGTTACTCCATCTCCCTAACCGAGGTGCTGCCTGCCAAATCTAGAGATATCTGCTGGTCCAGTGGACATTTTGGACATTTACAGGAACTACTTTCATGCTGATTCCTACCAATGCATTTTAAGTTGGTCAGGCAGCTCTGTCAACACAATGGAGCTCTACACACTTATAACTTTGTTTTTATTTTCAAAAGAAAATTGCAAAGCTGGATTTTCTTTTTGAAAATTAAAAAAACGATGCACCCTCACCATGGGAGTTCTTTACATGGTGAAGGGGGGACTGAGCACTTTTCAGTACCCCTTTCTGCCTGCTTTTTTCCTTTTGGTGACAGTCATTGAAAAGCAGCTGCTTGTCCAAGTATCTCATGGGTGGACATACAGGCAAACTTCTGATGGCCCTTACTCTGTCAGGCCTTTGGAGGCGTTTGACTACAGTGGAGATGGAGTAGTCTCCGCCGTCATCAAACTATAGCCCGCCAAAATTAAAATGATGTGAGTGATCATAATGTAGGCAGGAAGGGTTCCCTCTCCACCAAAATTTAAATGAGGCCCATATAACGTTTCTTCATACCTGCTCTTTTAAGTATGTGTACTGCCTGTGAGGATGACAGTTCTAGTGCATGCATATGAGTTTTTGCTTGCAGAAGGAGTAACAATGGTAGACTAGTAGGTGTGGTATGTACCATTTAGTCTCAGCAGCATCACAGTTCAGGTTATTTTTACAGTTTTCTGTTTCATTTGATTGTATTTGTAATTGCTTTTGTGCAGAATGTTAGACTTTTCATCCTTGGCGTGGTCTCCCTCAACTTTTTGCCTCTGCTTCCCAGGTTGTTGATGTGTGCTGGACTCTGTTTTTGCTGTTTTTGTTACTCTGGGCACTTTACCACTGCTAACCAGTGCTAAAGTGCAAGTGTAATATATAATCTTTAAATGTGCATCCAACCTATATTTACATGTGCCCCAACAACCCATTCTCATGCAGCACATTATATTGATTCGTATTCGTAAGGTGGAAACCAAGCATTATGTGAGATTTGCATATTAACATTTATAAGTGTATTTCCAATAATATCATAATGAGATTTCAAGAGGAAGTAAAACAGAGAAAGGTGAGGAAATTAAAGAGAGATTAACTGGATTATCAAAATGGTAGGGTGTTTACGTTCTCTAGCAAATATGATCACTTGATCCAGGGAACGGTACCGCGAGTACAATCCACAACCTCAATCAGTTCAACATCAACGTCTAGAAGTATTCCATCAACCAATGACAGTGATATGGAAAGTGGGAAAGGACATTCACAAACTCCAACTACTCATAGGTGTACTTTTTTACAGGAAATGTGGAGGATAAAACAAGGCAATTGGGAACAAAATATGAAAAAGGATTGAGGAGGAAAACTAGAAGAGGGAAAGAGGAAAGGCTACAAGAGCAACGTATGGGTATGAATCTTGGGACAGGAAAGTATAGGATTGCTTCCAGAACAGGAAAATAATGTGGTAAATCTATCAAATAAGACCTTAACACCAGCCATGTTGACACTTCCGTATAAAGGATTGGGGTTTTGTCCTACAAGTAAGGGGGATGTTTGTAAATCAAAAATGTATTTATTTAAATTTGTGAGACAATTAAAACTTAAGAAATACTTTGAATTGATCAGTAGATTAGATGAGAACAGGGTGTTGTCATCAAATAAGATGTCACATAGTGAACTATCAATACAGGATATACGAGATACGGTAGCTTTATTGTCCATCACAGATTATGAAGAGTTTCCAACCACTACATTGAGGGTATTACAAGAATTAAATATTGCATCTGATCTACATGTGACTAGTGGTTTCAAACAAAAATCTACTTGGATACCAAAACAGGCTACAGACAATAATATAGATGTTTTTTATAAATTGGTATGTGAGGATTTGGACAAATATATGTCGAAAGGCACAAGGAAAGTAAGAAAATACAATTTAAGTTATAAGGAACATCAATCTCTGAAGATATTAATGCAAGAAGATTAATTAATTATTAGACGGGCTGATAAAGGAGGAAATATTGTTATTATGAACCATTGTGATTACGGTAAAGAGGCTTCTACACAATTGGATGATGTTGAGTGCTATGAAAAACTGAAGAATAATCCCATGATGAAGATAACTAGTATGATTAATAGGATGTTAAAATCATGACATGATGAATTTATTTTAGATGATGATGAATACATGTATTTGCAGGTGGATCGTCCAAGATTTCATTGTTTCTATGCCCTTCCCAAAATACACAAAAATCTTCCCTTTCCTCCAGGAAGACCAATAGTATCTGGGATTGGGGGTCCTACAGAGAAAATATCAGAATTTGTAGATATATTTCTGCAACCCTTAGTGGCAAATCTTCCATCATTTATAAAAGACACAAAACATATATTAAGTTTGCTAGGAGATATATATTGGGAATCGAATATGTTAATGGTGACACTGGATGTAGTGGCTCTGTATATGAGTATAAGACATGAATCAGGGATTCAGGCAATTAAACATATGCTGAATAGAAGATCAGTGAGTTTGAAGGAACATACTGATATGTTATTGGAAATGATAGACCTAATTCTTAATCATAACTATTTTCTTTTCAATAATTAATGGTTTAGACAAAAACAGGGAATGGCGATGGGGTCGACATTTTCTCCCTCGTATGCTAATCTGTTTATGGGCTGGTTTGAAGAGAGATGAATATGAGGATGAGGAGCAGAAGAATGGCATACATATATCCTCTATTGGGGAAGATAAATTGATGATTATTTTATGATTTGGACAGGTAGTTTGGAGAAATTGAAGGGATTTCATGAATATCTGAATAGTAACAAAGTGAATATAAAATTCACATACCAATACAGTTCGACACGTATAGCTTTCCTGGATGTAAAACTTTATGTGGAGAATAATAAGATTGAAAGCAAATTATATCACAAACCAACCTCTTGTAATTCAATATTACATGCTACTAGTGCGCACCCTACATATCAGATAGAAGCAATACCATTTGGAGAAATGGTAAGAGCGAGACACAACTGCAGTAAGGATAAGGATTTTTATGAATGCATTCAAGACATGAAAAACAATTTCTAGCCAGGGGATATCAGGAAGAGAGTGTGAAGAAATCTCAGTGAAAGGTATCTTGAATACCTCGACAACAAACCTTAGGGTTTCGGACAACTACAAACTCAAGTGATAGAGATAGAACAAGGATAGTACTGGACTATACAGAAAACTCAGCCATATCATTAAGAAATATGAGAAAATATTGGGGTATTCTATTACATGATCCGTTATTAAAAAAGCATATCATGACAAAATCAGAAGTAACATATTGCAACGGGAAAGCGCTTAATAGCTTTCTGATCCCTAGTTATTCGAACAACAAAACAGGGGCTAACTGGTTGGACACCTATAATAAAGGTTTCTTCAAATGTGGAGGTTGCGGGGTTTGTAAATGGACATGGCAAGCGAAAACATTTTTTGTGGATTTGGGGAATATAGATATACTATTTAAACACATGTAAATTGTAATACGATATATGTAATATATATGTTGGCTTACAAATGTGAACAAAAATATATAGGAAGCATGATTCATCCTCTTAAGGTCAGAATCGCAGAACGTTGGAGGGCTATTAGATAAGATGATGAACGTTATCCTATTGCACTGCATATGAGGATATGTACCGTGCAAAGTGTACATAAGGAATTCAAATTCTTTGGGTTTTAACATATTGGTAAGAATCCAGAGGAGGGAACAGAGAATTAGCACTGAGGAGAAAAGAATCCATTTGGATTATGCATCTGAGAGCAGTAGAATGTGGACTGAATTCTGATCATGAATTGGAATATTTCTTGGGAGGTAGATAGAAGGATGATGATCCAGCTATGGATATAAGGTACAAACTTAAGATTTAAGCAATGCACACACAAGTTGAACTTTAGTATAGCAATTAGAATTAGAAATTGGAATTGTGTATAGAAAGATAAGGAACACAGCGAAGCCTTTCCTGTATTGAATACTTACATGTAGATCCAGTATAGGTTAGATGGACTATATTTAGAGAGAAAATATAGATGTGGTTATAATTCTTACAATAATATATAAAAACAATAAGTGGGAAACCGGCCCCCCTCATGTGATATTAGATGATAGGGAATTTAAGATGTTTGACTTAAGTGGGGTATTTTACTATTTAACAATTAATATATCCAAATTTTTTGTATTGCTACTGTAATATGTAGAGATTAATAAGGTTCAACAAGATGAGGATTACTATCCCTTATATGATATGAATGTGTTGGAATAGATGAGATAGCGGGTTTAAAAAAATATGGAGTCGAACATGAACCCCGAATATATGAACATTAATGTATTCACGAGTACATGGTATGAACACAATCTTATCATACATGTATTCATTAGGATTATGTAATAGTAAAAATGGGTGATGGAGAAATCATGTTTAAGAATATCAGTAGCGTTTAGTTCACAATAAAATTCAGTCCTCTTTTTATGACTAGAAGAGGCGGGTATTTAAATAGGAAGTCGAAAAACAGACTCCGTTTGGGAGTCTAACAGCGTACTCGCAGCTCACGGGGAATACGGAAGAAAACACAGGTATGTGGTAGGGTTTTAAACTAAAAGGTAGAAAAAATCAATGGAAAATAGTCACCCGACGGGGGTGCGCATGTAATAAGATGCCATTAACTCGTTTATAGGATATGCTTCATGTCATTGGAAGTTCGAGGCAATTAAAGAAGGTGGGATATAGTAAAGAAAAAATGAATCAAGAGGTAACTGGAATGGGAAAGGGTGATCATAGAGAGCTATTATTCAGTGAGACTAGTGAATATTACTAAAATCGTTTGGTGTTTATTTTTATTGGTCTTATTATACAGAAGTTAAAATCTGCAATACCAATACAGACATAAGCAGTGGCAATTGTGTTAATGAACACATGAGAAGAGATCATATGGATGTGAAGTAGCGGAGGATGTGTAGATAGAATAGGGATATAACACAGATAAGATTATGGATATCCCCATTTGGGGGTTTCAGCCCCACTTGTGTGTGCATGCTTAAAAACACAGAGGAGATGGGGCATGCTAAATGAAATTGTATCACTCTGTCTATAGAGGTGACAGTTATAAATGATATATATAATTGGAAATACACGTATAAATGTTAATATGTACCTAACGAATAAGAATCAATATAATGTGCTGCATGAGAATGGGTTGTTGGGACTCATGAACATATAGGTTGGATGAAGCATTTAAAGATCATATATTACATATTGTTCTACAGCCTTAGAAAGCCTTGAGGAAGTCGTTGGGTGACACCCCAGATGAAACACATGTTGGCTTGGCTGAAGTGGATGTAAAAGAAGAAATAAAAGAAGAATACTTGGAATTAATTGGGACTGGATTTATAAGTATTTGTCTATATAGCAAGGCAAGTGCTTAGTGTTATTGGATTTGAGGACAACAATCTTTGTATTGTCATTGTGCAAGGTTTTTTGGGAGGTTTCCTTGAGTAAAGCACTGTCAGATGAAGATGGGTTGGGAACTGTAAAGGTATAACTTATTATTAATATAAAGGTGAGTGCCAGACCTCCTTTTAAACCACCCTAGTATTACTATCTAAAGTGCAAGTGCTCCTATACAAAATGTGTATGTAATTGGTTTATCCATGATTGGCATATTTGATTTACTAATAAGTCCCTAGTAAAGTGCACTAGAGGTGCCCAGGGCCTGTAAATCAAATACTACTAGTTGTCCTGCAGCACTAGTTGTGGCACCCACATACGTAGCTCTGTAATCATGTCTCAGACCTGCCACTGCAGTGTCTGTGTGTGTAGTTTTTTAACTGTAAATTCGACTTGGCAAGTGTACCCACTTGCCAGGCCTAAACCTTCCCTTTTCTTACATGTAAAGGTGTATGGTTAAGGTAGGACATATAGGGGGTCATTCCAACTTTGGCGGGCGGCGGAGGCCGCCCGCCAAGGTTCCCCGTCGAAAGACCGATCCGCGGTCAAAAGACCGCGGGGGTCATTTCGACTTTCCCGCAGGCCCAGCGGGAAAGACCCTGCAACAGTGAAGCCGGCTCCGAATGGAGCCGGCGGAGTTGCAGGGGTGCGACGGGTGCAGTAGCACGCGTCGCGATTTTCACTGTCTGCAAAGCAGACAGTGAAAATCCTAATGGGGCCCTGTTAGGGGGCCCCTGCTCTGCCCATGCCAGTGGCATGGGCAGTGCAGGGGCCCCCAGGGGCCCCACGACACCTGTTCCTGCCATCCTGGTTCTGGTGGTGAAAACCGCCAGAAACAGGCTGGCGGGAAGGGGGTCGGAATCCCCATGGCGGCGCTGCAAGCAGCGCCACCATGGAGGATTCCCTGGGCCAGGGGAAAACCGGCGGGAAACCGCCGGTTCCCCTTTTCTGACCGCGGCTTTACTGCCGCGGTCAGAATAGCCCAGGAAGCACCGCCAGCTTGTTGGCGGTGCTTCCGCTGCCCTCCGCCCTGGCGGTCAGATACCGCCAGGGTTGGAATGAGGGCCATAGTAATGTGTTTTATATGTCCTGACATTGAAATATTGCTAAATTCTTTTTTTAATTTTGCAAGGCCTTTCCCTCTCATAGGTTAACATGGGGGCTACCTTTAAATGTGATTAAAGTGTAGATTCCCTTTGGGAGCGGATGGACATGTGGAGTTTGGGGTCTCCGAGCTCACAATTTAAAAATACATCTTTTAGTAAAGTTGATTTTAAGATTGTGTGTTTGATAATGCCACTTTTAGAAAGTGAGCATTTTGTTGCTTAAACCATTTCTGTGACTCTGCCTGTTTGTGGATTCCCAATCTGGGTCATTTTGACAGTTGGGCCGGTTGCACCTCTCACTACACAATGACACAAAGGGAGCTGGGGTGTAGTGCGCATTTCCTGATGAGCCATCTGTGCTAGGAGGGAGGGGGGAGTGGTCACTCACACCTGAAAGGGCTGTGCCTGCCCTCACACAATGCAGTCTCCAACCCCCTGGTGTGTGTCTGGGGACTGGCCTGGGCAAGGCAGGATTTCACAAACAAGAGAGACTTTGCTTTGAAGTAAGCCTACTTCAAGGGGCAAAATGGGTATAAGAAGGGCACCCAAAACCACAGACTTTACAACCCTTCTGGAAACCAAGAGGAACCTCTGCCTGGAGAAGAGCTGAAGAGCTGAGGAAGAAGAGCTGCCCTGCCTGTGACTGTGCTTTGTGCAGCTATCCTGCAGTTGCTGCTTCTGCCTGTGCTAGAGGACAAAGACTGGACTTTGTGTGCCTCCCATCTTGTGAAGAACTCTGCAAGGGCTTGATTTAGAGCTTGCCTCCTGTTATTTGAAGTCTCATGGACAGCAAAGAATTCTCTCTGTCTGCACTCCTACTCTGCCACGTAGTGCCCATCCAGTTCCTGGGACCCTGAAAGGAAAAAAGCTGGCAGCCCAAGAGTGAGAAATCCACACACCGACTGCCGTGCGGAGAAAAGATCGACGCAACTCCGATCTCTGGCTGAAAATCGACGCTCGCCTACAACGCGACCGGAAGATCGACCCCGTGGCTGGAGGAACGACGAGCAGCATCACGGACGGAGGCTGGTGAGATCACAACCTGCACTGCGTGGTTTTCAGATCATCGTGCAGCTGGATTTCTGATGCAAACACCGCTGGGCGTGTAAAAATGACACAAGGACTGCCCAGACCTGAGAGTGCTGACCGGATCAATGCATCACTCTCGTGTAGAGAGAAGAAACGATGCACGCCGACCCGACTGAAGGAGAAACGGCGCAAGGTCTCGCTCGTGAGTGATATCGGCACATCACAAGCCCTTTTTCACGCACACTCACCCGTGCGGGGTTATTTTTTACGTGCCCAAGGTACATTTTCATGCTAACAGTGTTAGCGTTGTGTTTAAAATTACAAGAAGACTCCTTTAGCATTTTTATTGATAACTGGACTTGCGTATTGTGGATTTTTGTCATTTTGGTCTTGTTTTATTTGGATAAATATTTTCTATTTTTCTAAAACTGTGTTGTGCCATTTTGTGTGTTTTTCATTGAGTTACTGTGTGTGTTGGTATAAATACTTTACACTTAGCACTCTGAAGTTAAGCCTTCCTGCTCATGCCAAGCTACCAAAGGGGTAAGCAGGGGTTAGCTGAGGGTGATTCTCTTTTACCCTGACTATAGTGAGGGTCCTTGCTTGGATGGGGGTAACCTGACTGCCAACCAAAGACATCAATGCACCAAAGGTGTGGGGGGGTGTAACTGGAAGGAACTGGACTACTACGCCCAGTTCAAAAGGTGCTAATTAAGCACATATTTACCAGATAGAGATGAGTGTAAGAAGTGTCTGTATCTTTTTGAGGGAGTTCCCTTTACGGTCTAGGTGGTCTCACACACATTATAGTGTTATGCTTCATCATTTGACCACCTAGCCCCACCCAGGTAAGATGATACTACCTGGGCGGACTCAACCTCGTTGTTAAAAGAACTGCTGAGGGAGTGCTGAAATTAAATCTGACTGGATATTACAAGAATCCAGATAAGGAATTGGTAAAAAAAAAAAAATTACCTTGCAAATCACCTGTTTCATTTGGAAATAATTTAATATAGGTGTTTGTAGGTAAGAGTAAAAACTGTGGTAAGGACTCTGTTGAGAATAATGACTCACGGAGTCTAAAAACGAGGGACCAACATGTTTCTGCCCACACAAAGAGCTGGAAAGTCTGGGGCATTCGTCAGGGTCACCAAAGACCCCATTTCTAACACAGAGGAATATGGAATCAGATAGATTTGTGACAGGGAGAAGAGAAAGTCAGCTCTCATTAAGAGGTTCATGAGCTATGACTTCCTAATTAAAGCAGTGAAGGGACAGAAACCAGTCGTTACAGACATTACAGGTAGTATGATACAAATCTTAGTCCAGATGGTCCCCCTAATAACTTAAATTTTGAGAGTCATCCTGGGCCTCATTCAAGCTCCTATAGCCCAGCACTTTACTGACCGCTAAGAGCGCAACATCACTTTGGGTTTCACTTACAACCTCAGTGACCTCTTAGTAAGGGTGTAGTGCCTCCCCCTTTTACTCAGTTTCATGGCATGGTCACCCAACAAAAATAACAAAGGAGATGGGCTCTCATTCTCTCACTTATAAAGAGTTAGTCCAATCGAGCCCTTTACAGAAATGCTTTATTACAGGAGTCTACTTTACTCTTCATGTATTTCCATAATAGGAAATCCAGTTTATGAGACAAATTGTATGAAAATCCTCATGCACAAAGGTATCTCTTTCTATTCAGTCTAAACTGTTTGTGAGGGTAATGTTTGTTCACATTTTAGGCAATTACTTGTCAAATTCTTTACACAAAGGAAGTAATTTTATCATAAACCTTTCATGCTTTATCTATTAATATGAGGTTATAGGCAGTTAATTTGTACGTACAGGGTTCTTTGATGCTGTTTACATTCCATGACAAAATATGTAGGCATTGGTCATGATTATTAAAATTACTAGTAATTGACCAAACCCATCCTAGACCTGTTACACCCCCAAGAAACTTACAAGTCCTCCCCTCTACAAATAATAGCCACCCTGTGTGACCGTAGTGCAAGTGTTTTCCTTCAAATTATTTTGCTTACCCACAATCCCCTGCACACATTTGCTCCAGTTTCTGATGCACACCCTTACATAGTTGTGACCTGGTCCCCTCCCTCCCTGGAAAGAACCCCGAAATCCACCCAAGGGCCATTGGCCTACCCTGAAAGTACAAGAAGTATCTAACTGCCAAGAAGCCATGAGGATCAATGTCCCCAGAACCCTCAGTAGGATTACCCTCAATATTCTATAAAAGGAAAGAAAGAATGGAGAAATCCCCATTCATAGTCCATGGATAGAGGAATAGAATCAATGCTGCCACGA
Source organism: Pleurodeles waltl (assembly GCF_031143425.1). Lineage (NCBI taxonomy): Eukaryota > Metazoa > Chordata > Amphibia > Caudata > Salamandridae > Pleurodeles > Pleurodeles waltl. The sequence goes on along the minus strand of NC_090442.1, from coordinate 403,245,434 downwards.
GTGAGAGCCCTGCCGGGGCCAGCAAGAGAGAATAACAAACAAATAAAGAATGAGAACAGACAGCAAATGCCAGCATCTCTCACTTGTACCTTCCTAGTGAGCAAGGTGTTTAAAGAATTAGAAAGATCATTAAAGCTGCCAAGAAACAAAACAAAGGAAAAGAGAGAGGAAGAAAGTTAGGCAACAGAAAAGTAGAAGAGAGAAGAGAGAGCAGCTTTCTGGGAACAATTCGATGAATTGCATTTAATTTGTAGTCAGTTTTGAGGATTCCCATTTTCTCAACAACTCTGCAACCATTGTGACTTCAAAACAATAGTATGTTTGGTCTTCATACTTGATCTGCAGTGTAATAGGCTCCATTAATATAACTGCTGCCCCAGTTATAAAAGAGCAGGAATATGTTCATGAAATTGCTACTGTCCAGTAACTGACTCATGGCAGAAGTCAGAGCGGACAGAAAACTCCACTCTACCAACTGTGACTGGGGTCATAGGCTGAGTAACATTAAAAATCTCCTGTTGCAGAATAGAGTTGCCAGCATAAATCAAAATAGCCTGTGGATAGCAAGTCATTCTGCCTCCGTTAGGGTAGTGAAAGGTAGACCTACGGGCTCTTTGAATAACACTGTCTGTGTCCCAGACATGAAGGGCTCCGAAGGCTTTCCTGAAGAGGCTGACAAAATAACCCCAAGGATCGTCCCCTTCTGCTCCTTCCGGGATGCCCAGAACTCAGAGTTTATTCTGCCGAGATTTGTTCTCAAGATGCTTAAGCCTAGATAAAAGGGTGACCAGCTCACATTCATGTTTCAGAAAGGAAGATATAACCTTCTCCACTGAAGCCTGCAAGGACCCCTGAATTGTCTCTACCTTATGTGAAGAATATCCATATTTCTATAGCTTCCTTAGAACAAACTTGTGTCTTTAGGTATGCTGCTTTTAGCACCAAAGAATCCTTGTAAAACTCCTCCCTATGCTGCTGTAGATCAAAGATCGCCGATAATGTTGGGGAGACAGCCTTATTAGGATCCACACTGGCTAGAGGCTGAGTCCCATTTTGATTCCCAGCCAAAGCATCCTGTGTGATGGGGCCATAGACGAAGTGAGTAAGGAAGATGCTGGCTCAAGGGCCAGAGGGATAGAATTTGTAGGGGTAGGCTCTGTGCTGTCACAATCCTACCAGAGCTCATCGTCTGATGCAGATGTCGATGTTGTGGGATCCAGGACCACTTGAGAAGAAGCCCTCATCACAAGCTCTGCCATTTGGGCATTTGTGGAGAAACCATTCAATGCCACGAGTTGCCAGCACTTGGCACCATTTGTTTATGTATATCTCTAAATCAAGGAGACTGTTAAAGTTGAAGTTTAGCGCACTCCCTGGTACCACCATTCCCAACTGTGTGAGTCTCTCTGTCTGAGTCAGATGGGCTGCCTGAGTCAGATAATGAAAAGAAGGCCTCAGCCGACTCAAGTGGGGCAGACATAGAGGATAAAGGTTGTTGATTACCATTAATGATGCTTCTGCAACTCCTTGCTTATTATTGGATGATTTGGGTTATCAAATGTTGTTGATGGCTAGTTTTACCTCTGCTGCAAGGGGAGTAGATCTCCTGGGTGGAGATAGGAGCTGGTCTATTGGGGACCAGTGCTCTGACCCAAAGGGTCAATGGCTTATTACAACAATTTCCTGGGAGAAAGTGATACTCATTATCTGTGTAGTAAACAGGCCTAACGACAATGATCCTACAGTCTTCAACCAGCTGCTGGTGGAGCTGCATTTCTGGGCTGAAACAATGATACTTTGTTGGGACTTTAAGGTTACTCTCCATCCTGGTCTGGAATCCTTGTGGCTCGGTGTCCTGAGCGGAGTCCCTAAATGGAAACAACACCTCAGGGAGGCTTTGAGATAGATCATGGCGTCTTATGCACTGGTGGATGTATGGCGAATTGTCGTCCCAATGAACCTGGACATACTTTTATTCCATTCCTAATAAATAACTATCACAAACTGATATGTTCCTTGTGAGCCATTATTTATTATCCTCTCTTAGGATCCCAGGGTGATATCTGATCACAAATCTCTATCTTTATTCCTTTTAATGGAGCAACCCGCTCTGGTCGGCCAGTCTCATAATTGGACATTCGATAAACGATTACTTGATGAAGGACGTATAATTATATGAACAAAGCACTTAGGGAATACATGCAGTATAATGTAGGCTCTGCTTTTCCATCACTGGTATGGTATGGGATTAAGGCATGTTGCAGAGGCTGCACATAGAACTATTCAGATCACCAATGAAACAAGTAGATTAAAGAGGAGGTTTGCATGAGGTTATCTCTTAGTGCCATGGAAGGTTATCTACCATGAAGTATGTTAAATCAGGACTGGGGAACATTCACCTCTTTCTTGGATCAACTTACAATCAGTCAGGCCACACTCAGGGAGAGACTTTGGGATAGGTTGGTTAAGAAGATCTGAGCAAAGCAAATAAATATCTTCAAGAATAAGAAAGAGATGGGTCGTATACTGTTGTTTTGTATTAAGGATTAAATGATCATGAATAGCATTCAGGAGGTCACTAATGAAAATGGTGACCTGGTTACTAATCAAACCTTTATTAGCAAAGAATCCTGTAGGTACTATCAAAAATGTTATTACGAGGGTTAAATAGATACCATCAACAATGTATTTCCTACTAGTACAATGTACATTGTACATTGACCGAATCACTGCAGTCTTGTTTGGAAGACCCAATCTTGTTGGAAGTTAAGAACGTGGTAAGACAGCTAGCCAGGGGGAAAGAGTCCATCCTGGATCAAATTTCACTTGAATTGTATGCAACCTTTTCAGAGGTTCTTGCACCCCTTCAAAGTCACCTTTTTAACTCCTAAGAGCAGTCTGAGCAGGTCACCCAAGCTTGGTCACAGACTAATAGTGTCATTTTTCCTAAGAAGAGGAAGGACCCCAGTTTATGTGGGTCATATCGGGCAATTTCATTTATCAACTCAGATTCTAAAATTTACACTTGTATTGATGCAAATAGGCTATCTTCTGTGATCATTGACCTGGTTGACGAGAATCAACATGGCTTTATACCTGGATGAGATACCACAGCTCATGTGAATACTGCCATTTCTGCCATAGAAGTTGGGTTAGCTGATGGGAACCAGGTTGGAATGTTAATGCTGGATGCTTTGTTATGCATTTGACCAGGTTTCTTGGTCCTTTCTGTGGTCAATGATGGGAGAAGCTCACCTTGGTCCCCTGTTTATCAATCAGGTTCAAATGCTATGTAATGGCCTTGAGGCCAGGGGTTTGTGAATGTAGATAAAGTGAGGAAAGAATTTGGGCAAACGGATCATCCCACAATGAAGGACCTACTGATCATAGCCAAAAAGATAGAACATTCTATGAAATGTGTGGATGGTTTTAAAAAGGATTCAGGACAAGAAGCGTATGGTAAAGCAAAAGTACAATACACAAGAGAAAAATTCTTTGGTTGAGAAGAAATGTTTTAGGTGTGGATTAAAAGTCACTTGGCCCTTTCACAAAGAGTGTACAGCAGTAAACGTTATGTGCAGAAACTGTGGAAAAAAGGTCATTTTCAAAGAGAATGTAAAAGCAAAAGGAGTAAAGAAAGTATTTAAAAAATGATGTAAGTCAAGGAGATACAGATGGAAAGATTGGGTGTGTACAGATAGTACTGCAAGTGGAGAGTGGTAAGAGAAACTCTGTAGTTGGTGAGATTCAAGTGGAAGGAAAAAACACAAATTGTCATTCCATTCTGGTCCAAAAATAACTTTGGTCTCTTATACATTTTTTAATGTAGGAAGGGAAAAGTGAAGCTGCAGAATCCAGACATCAAACTTATGGAGGGGAACCAATTAAATTGGAGGGGTACTTTGTAGGCTTAATTAAATACAAATGAAGGTATGCCTCTGGAAAGATTTATGTGTCATCATGAGGGCAAAGCATCCTGAGTTGCTTCCATGAGAGGGACCTGGGAATAATGCTAGATCCTAACAGTGACCCCCTCCCATCATTATGAAAAAGAGAATCAGCATATTAAGTCTGTGGAGGATGAATCAGCCAGTGAAAAGTTTGGACATGACATGATGGAGGTGTTTCCATCAGTGTTTAGAAAGGAACTAGGTTGGTTGAATACTTATGGGCATAGGATTAAGGTGACGAGAGGTGCACAACCAGTGAGTGGTTAGGTGTGCAATGTACTATTGTCTATAAGAGCAGATATGGAGAATGCGTTGAACAAATGGGAACAGGAGAGTGTAATTTAAGAAGTAGAGATAAAGCAATGAATGGCCCTAGTGGTGGCAGCAAGGCTGGGCAATGGTGAGCTAAGGCTTTGCATGCATCTAAGAGAATTAAACAAGTCTGTGGTTGTTGACAAGTATCCCATTCTAACATTGCAGACATGTTGATGTTGTTGTGTGGGGCAAAGGTTTTTGCATCGATTGACTTAAAACCTGCTGAACCTCCAGATTGAATTGGAGGAGGAATCTAAAGAATATACAGCATTTATTACACCTTTTGGGTGGCGGTATCGGAGGGAGCCATATGGACTGGTGTCTGCGGTATCAGAGGGCTGTGGAGAAGGTATTAAAGAATTTAGAAGGAATGAAGAATTACCAAGATGATGTGCTGTTTGGTCTGGATGCTGAAGAGCATGACAAAGTAAGAACTTGTGAAGTTCTTGGGTGAGGCACAATATTATAATACATTTGTTTCCAATTTGGCCATGAAGATTTAGCAAAAGGCTCCAAATTTTTAAAAAACTTTGACCTAAAAATGAAATCTACCCTTATCACAGATGCCAGTGTGACAGGTTTGGCAACAGTGTTGGTGCAAAGTGAGATGAAGATGAGAGGACGATCATGTTTGCCTCAAATGGTTTAAGAGGGGCTGAGACATGGTACTCGGTGACTGAGAGTGAGGCATTAGTCAGATTTTGGGCTGTGAGGAAAATTAAAATATTTCTCTGAGGGCCAAGATTTCAATGTAAATACAGATCATAAACCCCTGATAGAAGAAATCCACAAGAAAGATATTGATGGAGGATCACTAAGTGGGGGTGACACTCTAAGAGTATAGGTTCATAGTGGAGTACATTCCCTGTGCAAAGAATATAGTTACTGATTCCATATTCCAGTTAGTAACAGATGAGGACGAGAAATTGGTGGAAGAGGAGATGGAAAATGACACGTGTATTTGCATGATTGAAGGTATGGTGATTGTAAAAGCGAAGTGGAGGGAGGACAACAACTGAGGCAGATGGAGTGATACAGGAAGATTTTGACCTGTTGAAGAGTGGATGGATTAAAAATGATGGTTGTGATGAGGAGTGCGGGCCATATTGGAATGTGAGAAATGAATTATCAGAGAAACCAGGTTTTTTGTTTAGAGGGACTAGGTTAGTTCCTCCCGCAGGCCTGTGAGATATGTTGATAGATATCGACCATGAAGGTCACCTTGGGATTTCAAAGATGAAAGAGCACTTGAGGATAGTGTACTGGTGGCTGAAAATTGACATGCAGGTGGAGAGATTTGTGAAAGACTGTGCACAGTGTCCGTTGTGTGACACAGCTTTGAAGTTTGGAGTTCAACCCATGGTGGAGAGGAAATTACACAAAGACCAGTGGAAGGCAGGGACGATATATATCCTGGTCCTATTGGATATGTTCTCAAGGTGGCCTGAAGTAGCCTTTATTCATGGTATAGAGACGAGGCATGTTGTGGCGTCTTTGAAGGAACTTATGGGGGAAAGGAATACCCAGTGCATTGCCGACATACAATGGGGCTCAGCTAGTCTCTAGAGAAATGAAGGAACGTCTAAAAAAAACTGCATAAAACATAACAAGTGCACATTAAATCTCCCTCATGGTAATGGTACATGGAGAGTTTTAACATAGATTTGAAGGAGACAGTTCAACTTTGTGGAAGGAGGAAATATGTAAGAAAGTTGAAGTGTACCATTTGACTCCACACTGTCACAGGGAAAACTCCTTTTAAATTGCTTAAAGTAAGGAAGCCTAATAGTGTAATGTCTCCTTCTTTAGTGAACATAAGGTGTTGAGGGAAGAATGCGGACTGTGAGGGTTGGAGAGAGTGGGAAATGAGAGAAGTGGAAGAAAGGAAAAGGTGTTTTGATGGTAGGAGAAGAGTGAAAGCCACAGAAGTTCGAATTGGTGACTGGGTGAGAATCAGAAGGTCATCACCTGGCCAGAGAGTGACATTTTCATGCTCCATAAGAGTGGTTAAATTGTTAAAGAATGCAATGATATTGCTGACTTAAGAATATCAAATTTGAATAGTGTTGATGGTGAGAAGTAGTGAACTAAAAGACATTTGGATGAAGGAAGCAATGAGGTTGCAGATGTGAGGGATGAAATTACCAAAGGTGAGTTGTGAAGGAAGATTCAAAGAGTGGTAAAGGCACCTAATTATTTAAAAGTTTATCACAGGAAATGGTGAAGACCGCTCACAACTTCCTTATGAAGGATTTACCATGATTTCCTTTGTGGTTTTACATTCACATGTGTGGATGGTTTCTTTTGTATTGTACAAGATTTATAACAAGATGTATATGATTTTATTTGCATTTTTAAGTTTGTAGGAATAATTGTTTACATGTGGTAAGTGGGTTAGAAATGTATTCTACAAAGCAAATTGTTTTGTGTTGTTGGTATAAGAGGGAGGAGTGTGGTATCATTAACATTGGAATGTGTTGTGGTCACATTCAAATGTAACCAACTGGGAAAAAGGGGTTCTAAAGAGAATGTTAATATATGAAAATGGTGAAGCAGGTAGGAGCTTGAGGAGAGATGGATGGGATGGTTCTCGGTAGTAGTCGGGGGAATTGATACTTATTTGCACTCAGGTTCACTTGTAGCTCATTCCCTGCAGAATGTGTAAGGTCATTGTGTTGCATTCTATGTTCTGTGTATATAAGAGAGTGGACGGAATGTACAAGTTTATTCTGAAAGGGAGCTGAAATAGAAGAATTAGAGCTGAAGTAGAACCATAGAGGCAACTTGACAGCAATAAAGAAGCTTTCTACTTAAAGAATTCAAGTTCATTACGTGCTTTGCTGTGAGTAACACAACACCAATTTGGCAACAAGGATGGGATATAAAAACCCAACTATTCACATTTAGAGACTACCGTGCATTTTACTGGCAGTATACCACAGCATAAGAAGAATCGTGACAGGTGCATTTAGAGGATGCCTTTGGATTTTGGGAATTTACTCTTCTTAACGTTGATGCACGGGTGAGGTGAAGTGTTTTGTGAACCTTCTTGGCCCTCCAGCTGTGGGTACATTTTTATATGACCACTGCCAGTGGCTCACTTTCGCTCTCCTGCTGTGCGGACGTTGTTTATTTATCCCACCCAATGCACCCGCTGTGGTGTCTGCATGTGAAGATCTCTTGCTGTTGCATCCTTGCGCTGGAGAACATGCAATAACGTAGTACGATGATCGTCACTTTTGAGTGGAACAAGCCCAGTCTCTACTAAAAACAGACACAATGCAACGCTTTGGTGGCCATTTTGTATGATCAGGATAACCACAATATAGTTTAATGGCATGAATGCTGTTTAAGGAACAAGGCAGTAGGAACAAAAGCATGCAAGATTCTTGTATTATGAGGCAATGAACAAGAGATACTCAGGGCCTCATTTACAACGCCCTAGCAGCACACTCCACTACTGGAGCGTCCTTTTTTTCATGCTCCAATGGTGAAGTATGCCATCCCATATTTACAAGGCCACACAAAACCATATTAAGTGGCTTTTCATGGCCTTGTAAATAAGGACCCCTTTCACGCATAACACTGCATGAAAGAGGCGTTCCAAGGGTGCTGCTTGGGGTGTTCCAATGCAACACCCATGGAACATGAAGGAATCTGATGCATTCCCAGATTTACAAGTCTCCTCAGGGGTGGTATAAGAGTGATGCAATGGGGAGAAATATCTTTATTTCTCCCTGCTTTTTCCTCTTTCTATTTGTGAAATGTTTTGTGCTCAAATTGTTCTGTGTACAAAAAACAAAGGGATCCAAAATAAACTCGGGCCTGAAGGTGACTATCTCAAACAATATCATAGCTTTGGTAAAGAAGGCAGAATTTTCTGATAGAAGTGCTAATGCAGTATCTCCCCAAAGTAGCAATCCATCTTTTAATAAGATATTGGTAGGAAAAAGGCAAAAGCTCAAAGACCAAGTATGACAAGTCTAATTTTAACAAAGTTTCAACCAAAGACAGTAATGTCTACCAAGGAAAAACCTCATCATTTTCTTGTTACTGGTGTGGTAGCAGTGAACACAGTGCTAGGTCTGAAAGGTGTCCAGCGAAATCTGCAAAATGCTTGGAGTGTGGCACTGTAGAGCACTTCGCTACAGTGTGCAAGAAAAAGGCAAAAAAGAAAAACAGAGTTGCCTGTCTAACAGAAAGTGATTTGGAGTCTTCGGAGAATGGGGATGAGGAAGATTCTGAGATGTTTATATACTAACAAAATGTGCAAAAAAGAGTGTTGTCTTAAACATCAAATGTAATGATTGGAACAAGTCATTATGAATTATTAATTTTGGAAATGTTCCCTTATAGGTGGCAGCGGACTCGGGTTCCCCTTTCACCAACATTGCATGCCACGTGTAGGAAAGTAATTTTGTAAATGTAATTAGATCACATTTAGAACCAACTGATGTTAATCCAGAAAGCTTTAGTGGCAAAATAATTGTTATGTTAGGGTACAGATTATTAGTATTTGAGTTCAAGAACCGAAGAGCCACGTGCAAGCTGTATGTTGCAGCTGATGGTCCTTCAGTTTTGGGTTGAAAGGGCCAAAGGGGATTGCATATAATACTTGACCCCCAACAGCTTTGAAGACATTTTTTGGTAACGTGTGATTGTGAGGACACCAAGAAATGGGCTCTTAGTGTACTTCAGAAGGTGTTTATTAAGGAAATTGGAAAACTCAAAGGATTCACCCTCAGGATTAGAGGGAAAGCATCTGCAACACCAAAAATTAATAAAGTGCATAATGTCCTATCATAGCTAGAGAGGAAGTCAAAATAGAGCTAAGTAAGTTAGAAAGGAATGCTATTACTGAGCCCATTGAAGCTTCTGAGTGGTTTTTACCTTTGGTGGTGGCTAGACGAGCCAACAGAAAGATGTGGTTATGTGTGGACCTCAGGTGCCTCAATGAAAGCACAATGGTGGAGCAATTCACACTTCGTAGATTGCTGAGATGCTTTCATAGACTAGAGATGCCAAATGGGTTTCCATCATAAACCTTTCCTCAGCATATCACCAAATTTCATTGCATCCTTCTAGCAGGAGTGTCACAGTATTTTGTACTCCATTTGGGGGGTTTCAATTTCGCCGTATGTCCTTTGGCTTAGCCTCTGCGGCTGTTGTATTCCAGAGAATGCTATCTCAACTGTTTGGTGATATGCCAGGGATTGTGTTTTTCCAAGACGATATCCTCATTGTCCGGTGCAACAGAACAGAACATGATGAAAAATTACATAAGGTTCTTCATGTTTTCAGTCAAAAAGGCATGACTGCTGAATTGTCAATTCAAATTTGCAAAAAAAAGTTACACACTTACACATGAAGGTAGTGGTCAGGGGATAAAACCTAAGGAAAAGTTGGTAAAAGCTATTGTCAGTGCTTCTTCACCCAAATCCAAGGATGATCTGTGATCATTCTTGGGTTTGGCTATATTTTATTCTAAGGCCCATATTTATACTTTTTTTGCGCCGCGTTTGCGCCATTTTTTGATGCAAAAGTGGAGCAAACTTACAAAATACAATTATAAGTTTGTTGACAGGGTTTCAGACAAGACGCATGCGATGAGAGTATTATTAAAAAATAAAGATAGTTTTGTTTAGTCTGAGGAATGTCAACAAGCTTTTGACACCATTGAGGATTCCATTTGTAAAGCACCTAACCTTCATGGATTTGACACTAATGCCAGTACATTTGTCCCCAACAATGCTAGCAGCGAAGGTTTGGGGGGGTATCCTTTCCCAGGTTGACGAGAACAAAAAAGAGGTGGCTTTTGCTTTGCATCTAGGTCATTAGTGCTGACAGAGGAAAAATACTCTGTAATCAAGAGGGAAACCTTGGAATGTGTTTGGGCCCTTGAAAACCTTAAGAGGTTTCTGTGGAGGAGAAAATGTATTCTAAGGTCTGACCACAAACCCCTGACAGAATTGTTAACTACTGAAGATTTGTTCACAGTGACAGCTAGAATACCTTGGTTTTCATTGACTTTACAAGATTTTAGGTACGAGGTTCGATATGTGCCGGGGGCAAAGAATTTGAGTGCTGATTTTCTCAGCAGAATGGCATTACCATTGACATAATTTGATAAGGACCTGTGGAATGAGTACTCTGTGGCTAGCATTTCACAACTAGATATTTTGCAACAGAGTTTTACAAAGGTATGGTCTGATGCTAAACAGGAGGATGTTGTGCTGAATTAAGTGAGAGAAAAAGTGGTGAATGAATGGAATAATATAGAAAAAATGTAAGTGATGAGTTAAGAGGTTTTTGGGAAGTCAGGGATAAATTGAGCTTGTCCGATCATTTTTTGGTGAGGGGAGAGAAAGTTATGCCAACTAAAGCTTTAAGAGAGAAAATCATTTGATTTTGTCATGAGGGACATTCAGGCATCACACGTAGACTGAAGGACCTTTACTGGTGGCCCAGCATAGACAGTTCTGTGTGGAGATTTTTGACAATGTGTGCTAGTTGGAAGTAGTGTACACAACAACAAAAAACCTTTAATCCTCCTGTAGGGGTCTTAATCTACCCAAATTTACCACGGGAAGATAAGGCATTGGACATCATGGGACCTATCAGTTGGCAGGACAGTAGTGGTAAGTACATTGCCTTAGCAACTGACATGTTCTTGAGATGGTTTGAGGTAATTATTGTGGATAAGGTGATCAGTAAAAGTGTGATTTACTTTTTAGACAGTTTATTTTTGAGGGAAGGTTTCCTCGCTTCAATTCTCACAGATAAAGGGGTGCAATTTAAATCCAAAGAATGACTGATTACTTGAAAGCTTCTGGGGTAAAGCAAAACCTCCAGCGCTATATCATCCTAGTGGTAACAGTGTTGTGGAGAGAGCTAATAGAATAACTCTCTCACAGAGCGAACATTTTGTGGGAGAACAAGTTGAGGAAAAACGTGTCATGGCTCTGTAGGAAGTAGCTCATTCTCATTATTGAGAGGAAGGGTTCCTTTCTCTATGGTCAATTCAGGATGGATGAAGAGGAGTAGCATAGCAAAGTGTGATGTAGAGGAAGGAAAGAGAAACATCAAGAGTTGCTGAGGGCAAATAGAGTGTACTACAATGTTAAGCTTGGCACTAAACAAGTTAATTTAAATGTAAACAAATGGGTGCTCCTTAGGAGTCGAGGAAAGTTTCTTAAGGTGAGAATATTTTCAGTGAACCAAGAAAGGTGATGCGTGTCATGAATAACGCTGTTGAATTTGCGAATGTAGCCATATGGCACGCAAGTTAGCTTGCATTGGTTAGATCTTGTGATAGTAGAATGGAGGGAAAAAAAGCAATCTGCACATCAGATACAGCTGGTTTGATGTGCCGGTATCTACTCCAGGTGGGTTTGTTGAAAATGATTTAAACAGAGTTGGGAAACACAGTTACAATGGGGTAAATTCCAATGTGGTTGATAGTTCTAAGTAGTGACAGTCATAGGTCTGTGGAGATTAGTCTAGTATGAGGTCCAAACAGCATGGTTCTCTGAGCTCTTTCAAATTTAGGACTAAACCTGGAAGAATTGTGAGAAAACCACGAGAATTGGATGAGTTAACTGTGATTAATCAGTTCAATTGTGATTAATTCATTATATGTTCATTACCCAGGATTAATAGTGGGTAACCAAGAAAATTGAATAGTTCTTTTTTAAATTTTATTTGGGTTCTAGGTAATATTTTTTTCCTCTTGTTAGAATGGTACGGTAATAAGAAATTGCAAAAATAAAAAAATACATCTGCAATGGGAATGTGCAGTAATGGTGAGTATTGCTGTTATTCATGTGCACACAGGTTCACTAGTAGCTAATTCCCTGTGGAATGTGTAAGGTCATTGTGTTGCATTCTATGTTCTGTGTATATAAAAGAGTGGATGGAATGTATAAGTTAATTCTGAAGGGGAGCTGATGTAGAAGCAAGGAGGCTATGTAATGGCAATTAAGAAGCTTTCGACTTAAACGATTCAAGTTCATTATGTGCTTTACTGTGAGTGATGTGACATTCTCCTGATCCTGCATCCAAGAATAAATATTTGAACCACACATAGATCTCCAGGAGTATTTGTTTCCAAGAGAACACCTTCATTACATATTCATGTGAAGACTATTACAGTGAATAATGGTGCCCATGATCACTACCTCAATGTGGTGAGAGAGAGACACGGAAATCTGAAGATATGGGGCTGCATTACAAGCAGTGCTGAATTCATGGGTGCAAGTTGTGCACATGGTAATGAATTCTGCATTACACATCTTGTCATAAGGACTCTTGTATCTCGATGAGACTGCTGGATTTGGGGCAGCAGCACCTCTGCTTGTAGGTGACTGAGTCGCTCCCACACCAGTTGGCAGCTGTCGGCCCAACCCTCCTGACTCTCTGGCAGCACCTACCCAAACCAAAACAATAAAGGTGATCTGTGGCAGCCTAGCGCTTGGAAATCTGAAAACTCCTTAGAGAAATTGTGCTGAACAAGCCTTACTCTTTTCACTCTAAATACAATTCTCTTAGACACACACAGGCAAGAAAGAAGATACAGGACAGTTTTCAATACATTTATTGAAAAGACTGCAAATTATGATAGAATGCATGAGCTGCAATGATTAGGTTAATGAGGAAAAAATCTGGATTTTGAACATCAGAGATGTAGAGGTGAACAACCCCAACATATTGCAATAAACATGAATATATAATTCCCACCTAAAGCCTATTATCTAGCCTCCAGTGAGAGCATGGGGGTGTAAGCCATGTCTGTCCTTGCAGTGTCCATGGGAAGCACACCTCACCCCCGTTACCTTAGTACAAGGTCCGACCTCCAGTCTTCAGATCAGGCTTTGTAGAAACACAAAGGCTGAGATCAACTGAAAACTGATGTGCAGTGTAGATGGAAATTCTAGCTAGAACTCCCTCTAATACCCTTTGTTCTGCAAGGTGTTTATATAAGGGACATGTTTTGTTCTTGCAAAATAAGCCTGATGTGGGTATGTACCTAAGTGTTAGACTGTTTGTGCAGTCTTGTGGCAGAAATACCAGAATATTATCCTGTGTTCTTCACATTCTGTTATTGTCAACCCGTGGAAAATATGTCATGCATGATACTGATAATGACACTCTCGCAGAATTGCAAGTGATTATGAAAGTAAAACATCACTACTAAAACCTGCTGTACTAAAATGAATAAAATCCAATCAATGAAAACAGAGCATTTTTTCTGGGTGTAAGGGCACAGGCCGCAAGCCTAAGCTAAGCCAAATACTGTGCCCAGGCAAGGAGCTAAAATGGACCCACACAACCTCAGAAGAGAGAATTACGTGCAATTTACCTACGTGTTCACCACAGTCGGGGATGAGAAAACGTGCCTTTTTGTGAGATTTGATCATGAGATTTGCACCGAATTTTACCTCGCAAAAATCTTGGGGCAAACACCTTCCTATGGAGCAATCTGAGCCCAATTTGTAATACCATTTTTGGATACGAACTCCTCTTTATGAAGAAAAACAGAAAGGCAGTCCAGTCGTAACCCAGAGTCTAATGCACAGTGTGCACAGCACTTGTAACTGGCAAAAGAGCTAACAGTGAGATAGCAGAGTTTCCACCCACTTTTGTACCTACCACCAACCTCTAAACTAGCTCTCATATATTTTTCATTCATTTTGTGATATTTCTAAAAGTGCATTAACATTTTGAAAGGCGTCTGTAATCTAGTATTACTGTAATTAGATATATACTGTAGAAATAGCTGCTTGCCATTCCATCTACAAAGGTACTTTCCATTAGTCTGCAGCAAACATCCAAACTACAAAAACACCATGAAAGTCCCGGTCATGAGATAAGAGACGGTTTCTATATTTGTAGTCAGTGTGCTTTCATTGCCTTTTAACATGTTTCTGAACACTTCCATTGGTCAGTGAATAAAACTGATGCTGCCTACTTTGAAAGTGATTCTGTTCCTTTCAATGCGCTAGTTCTAGTCTCTTGTGCTGTGAGTTGAAAACGGAAGATGGGGACTCAACTCTTCCAAACATTTGGAATCAGTGACCAGTAACTGGTTAGGATAGCTGTTACAGAGCCACTCATTACTAGCATGTGTATTTTGCGTTGATCCACTTTACTATTTCATTTAAGTTGAGTCTTACAGTGACTCCACTTCATCTAAATTGCATTACAGAATGAACAAAGTAATTCTCATTACCTGGTCTCCTGTCACAGTTAAATCCAATTCATCTGCAAATGTTTAAACTAGGTCTGATTTTTTTTTTCGGAACAGGATAATTTCATTCTTTAGATCTAAGGTTACCTTCTACAAGGGGTCAATGGGTTCTAGATTGGAAGCCCTCTTACCCACCAACAGTATATGTGTATTAACAACACCCCCTATCAAGTTCAGCTGTTTGAAACGAATTGTTATCAGTGGTGGTCCACCTTATATCTCTTCTCTGTCTGTTGGGTTACTACTCCCAGTGGTGCAGTTCCTTTCACGTGTGCTCAGCTTCAGTGTGATAAGGTTGATAAAGGGTCCTCCCAAAGTTAGAGGAGGCACCTGACGAGAGCAACCAAAGGATTCACATATTCAATAGTTACTGAGGCCTAGGCTTCTCATTACTGGTGCACTCTTCATTATGAAGGTTCCCTAGTTTTTGTGTCAGTATGTAACGTTCTGCATTGTCACTAAAACAATACTTTTTTGTCACACAGAATAAAAGGAGGCAACTTCTCTTCCTCTATCACTATACAACTAGTGGAAAGAAGGGGGCTGGATTGTACATAGTCGAAAAGCATTATGTTAGTTTGTCCTTTGTGAACATAACCTATTTGCATGAGGTACAAATGTGCCAAAGGACAAATGGTGGTTATTTGTAGCTATGACTCACTGCACATATGAAAACCATTTAATGCGTTGAAACCTTTATCAAGCATAGATCAACATGTTTATCTTCCTTTTAATTTCTTCAATTGCTTTATGACCTGAAGGCAGTTAGTTGCCATAGGTTGCATCCACAGTCAATACTGTAGCTTTAAATGGAAACACAATTAATTCAGACTTGTTGAGTATTAATTTAAAAAGGAAACCTATCATGTGCTGATTACACACAGGGAGAATGGCTGCTCTGGGAGAGAGCTCCAATGTGCCAACCCTACATCAAACAGAATCAGATGTGTAGCTGGGATTTCTAACAATAAGAAAAGGGATCTGACCAATAAGAAGAAGACAACAATGATTCCAGAGAGATTCTATGTATGGAGATGTCTGAAGGACACAGTACAGTACACATTGTAGATGAGAAAAGCAGAAGACAGCCAAAAGAACCACCAAACTCGGGAGGCTGCGGAGGAGTATGAATAACTAACTGCTGTTCCCCTGTGAAAGAGTACCCCAAGGACATGAGTCCCACAAAAGGAGGGATGAGGTATTACAGTTACAACACCCAAGCCTCTGAGGCCACGGGGAAGTGAGGAGCAGAACATTCAGGCAGGATGAAGGATTCTAGATCTAGAAACACAGGAAGAAGAATAGCTGTTACACCCCTGCAAAAGAATTCAATGAACCCTACAGAAGAAGAGGTGAGACACCACTGGTGCCAGCAGGGCTTAGAAGGTGAACCCAGTGTGTGAGAGAATCAGGCAGCCAAAACCTACTAACCACTGAAGGTGAGCTGCGATTGATATGATTCTGAGGGAGAATAACATAACATGAAGAACATAAAGTAGGTTACTGGTAATGTTAGAAATGGGATCTCTGGTTGGCAGTCAGTTTGCATTCTTTCCAAGCAGGGACCCTCACTCTAGTCAGCGTAAGGAAGATGCGCACCTAGGATAACCCCTGCTGACCCCTTTCGTAGCTTGGCACAAGCAATCAGGCTTATCTCAGAGGCAATGTGTAAAGTATGTGTACCAAAACACACACTAATACAGTGAAAACACTACAAAATGGACACAACGCAGGTTTAGAAAAATAGTCAATATGTATCTAAATCAAACAAGACCAAAACAAAAAAAATCCAACATACACAAGTAAAGTTATGAATGTTTTAAATTAAAGAGGCTTGCTCCATAGAAAACAATGGATGCGTTGTTGTTACACAAAGTACCTGGTTTGAGTCAAAAATAAAGCCAAACGGGTTGAGCGTGCATCGGAGAAGTCAGAAAAGCATTGATTCCTTACTCGCAAGTGAGGCCATGCATTGTTTCTTTTCTGGTCAGGTAGGCGATGCATAATTTTTCTCTCCTGCAAAAGAGCGATGCGTCGATTTCCGGACAGACACTTTGGGTCCAGACAGGTTCACGTCGATTTTGATGTCCAGGGACGATGCGTGTGAAATCCAGCTGCAGAGTGATGAGAAACCGTGCTAGGTAGGGCTTACATTGATTTCAGCAGCTGTAAGCAGGTGTTGCATCGTTTCTCCAGTCGTAATGCAGGTGGTGCGTTGATTTCTCAGCCGCGATGAAGGTGGTGCATCATTTTTACAGCCGCGTTGCAAGTGATGTGTTGAATTGTTCCCTGCATGGCTCCTGTGCATGGATTTCCTCATTGGTTCTATCAGCTTCACCTTTCAAGGGCCTACGGAATGGAGTGGGCACCACTTGGTGGGGTAGGAGTCTTAGCAGAGAGCCCAGGTGCTGGCATGGGAAGTCTTTGATGGCCCTGATACTTCAAAACAGGAGGCAAGCTCAGTCCAAGCCCTTGGAGACGCTTCACAAGCAGGAATATACCACAAAGTTCAGTATTTGTCCTCTTTTAGGCAGAAGCAGCAACTGCTGGCCAACCCAGCAAAGCACAGTCACAGGCAAAGGGGCAGTACTCCTCCTCCAGCTCTTCAGCTCTTCTCCTTGGCAGAGGTTCCTCTTGAAGTAATCTAACATTCTGGGGGTTTGGGTCCACTACTTATACCCAGTTCTGCCTTTGAAATAGGCACATTTCAAAGGAAAGTATCTGTTGTTGACAAGATCCTGCCTTGCCCAGGCCTGGCCCCAGCCGAATACCAGGGGGTTGGAGACTGCGTTGTGTGAGGACAGGCACAGCCCATTCAGGTGTAAATGTTAGCTCCTCCCACTCTAGCCCAGGAGACTCATCAGGATATGCAGGCTACACCCCGGCTCCCCTTGTGTCACTGTCTAGCGGGAATTCACAACAGCCCAACTGTCAGTCTGACCCAGACATGGAATACACAAGCAGGCAGAGGACAGAATGGTTAAGCAAGAAAATTCATACTTTCTAAAAGGGACATTTCCAATCTGACAATCTAAAAACCAACTTTACCAAAAGATGTATTTTTAAATTGTGAGGTCTCTATCTGCCCCCAATGGGAAACTGCACTTAAAAGATATTCAAAGGCAGTCCCCAGGTTAACCTATGAGAGAGATAGGCCTTGCAACAGTGAAAACCGATTTGGCTGTATTTCAGTGTCAGGACATGTATAACACACCACTACATGTCCTGCCTTTAACAAAACACTGCACACTGCACACTGCCCAATGGGCTATGTAGGGCCTATCTTAGGGGTTTCTTAAATGTACAAAAAGGGAAGGTTTGGTCCTGGCAAGTGGGTGCACTTGCCAGGTCGAATTGGGAGTTTAAAACTGCACACAAAGACACTGCAGTGGTAGGTCTGAGCCATTTTTACAGGGCCACTCATGTGGGTGGCACAATCAGTGCTGCAGGCCTACTAGTAGCATTTGATGTACAGGCCCTGGGCACCTCTAGTGCACTTTACTAGAGACTTACTAGTAAATCGAATATGCCAATCAAGGATAAACCAATCTCCAATACAGTTTACACAGAGAGAATTTGCACTTTAGCACTGGTTAGCAGTGGTAAAGTGCCCAGAGTCCTAAAGCCAACAAAAACTGGTCAGAAAAAATAGATGGAGGCAAAACGTTTGGGGATGACCCTGCAAAAAGGGCCAGGTCCAACAGGTAACATAGCACTGGGGATGTGAAAGGCATATTGAGGGAAACGAGACTCAAATTGAGCGACTTGCACAAGAACAGCACTTTAAGGGCCGGCTAAAATCATTTTGATCTGGTCTTGTAAAGACCTAAAAAAAAAAGCAAGATTTGAAAATAGAGTCATACAGTAAAGAGATGTACTGCTAACATGAGGTGACTTCCATTGGAAATATAGGCGCTCATTACAACCTTGGCGGGCGGCAGAGGCCGCCCGCCAAGGTTGAACCGCCGGGCGGCCGCCAATGCGGCCACACTCCCGCAGGGTCTATTATGAGAAACCTGGTTTCCGCCCGCCGGCCCAGCGGGGATCCCGAACGCAACATGGAAGCCGGCTCCGAATGGAGCCGGCGGTGTTGCAGCTGTGCGACGGGTGCAGTTGCACCTATCGCGCTTTTCACTGTCTGCATAACAGACAGTGAAAAGCTTCATGGGGCCCTGGCAGGGGGCCCCACAACTCCCCTTTCCACCAGCCTTTTCATGGTGGTTCTTACCACCATGAAAAGGCTGGCGGGAGGGGGACTCGTAATTCCCTGGGCAGTGCTGCAAGCAGCGCTGGCCTGGGGGATTTAAACCGCCAGGACCAATGTGGCGGGAAACCGCCAGTCCCGGCGGTGCGACTGCGGCGCTTCCGGCGCGGTCGTAATTCCCCTGGAAGCACCGCCAGCCTGTTGGCGGTGCATCTTCCAAAACAGCCCTGGTGGTCAAAGACTGCCAGGGTTGCAATGACCCCCATAATATTTAAACTCAGCCACAAATAACTATGACACCAACTCAGCCAATGTAGGGCATCTGATTCCCATCAGTAGAATGCCTAACATTGAATTGACCCCCTGGGCCCACACTAATTACTTTAAGTGTCTACTTTTTTGGACTGTCAGGCAATTAATGTTATCAGAGGCATTATCTGTGAATAAACAGCCACCATTCATAAACTTACTGAAAATACCAGAAATACAACTAGAGAAAATAATGAAGGAGATATCTTCAATAAGCTCTGCCAAAAGGAACATGGAAAACAAAGTGATGAAAATGTCCACAGAGTTGAAATCAATGAGAGCAGACATTTCTGCGTTAAACTCACATTTGAAATCTACAGATAAATGTCAGAATGTGGCAGAAGGCCACCTGGAGAAGGAGCCTGAGTAAAAATATGAGCTAAAGCATTTGAAACACAAAGTTATTCACCTTGAAGACCGTTCCCATCAAATGAATATTAGAATAAACAACATAGCAGAGAAAGGCGCAAAAAATACATAGTTGCCTTCTTGAGAGAATCCCTGTTGTGCTTTCTATATAGCCAGTTTGAGAGACCCTTCGTATTGCAGAGGGTGCACAGGATCGAACCGCATCCACAGCTATGTCAAAAGGACCTCACCCTATCTTGCTTGTCTTCTATGGCACCAGCACACAAAAAGAATGCCTTAAACATCTAAGAGGTCTCAAGGACCTGTACTTTATAATTGACAGTCTGTGTTGATCTCCGTTCATTACTCCTCAGACACCACAATAATGAGGATATCATGATATTGGTGTCTACACCAGAGGTTTACTCTGTAAAAACATTTTAAATGGAATGCGGCAAGACTGTCTGATATCCTTTTTCTGTAGGGTTAGAACCAATTTAGGTGGTAATTTGCACCTATGCCAATGTCACAGGACTAGCTACGTTGGTGTGAGAAAGCAGCCTCTTTCTAGCATCGTTACCCCCACTTTTGACCTGTTTGTGAGTGTGTGTTGGTGTATTTTTACTGTGTCACTGGGATCCTGCGGATCAGGATCCCAGTGCTCATAGATAAAAATCTATATGTCAGTGTGTTTTGCCCGTCTCACTGGGATCCTGCTAGCCAGGACCCCAGTGCTCATAGTTTATGGCCTAATGTGTATGCCTGTGTAGTGCCTAACTGTGTCACTTAGGTTCTGCTAATCAGAACCTCAGTGCTTATGCTCTCTCTGCTTTTCTATTTGTCACTGTAGGCCAGTTACTTTATTTACCAATTTCAATTAGCACACTGGATCTCCCCTTATAAGTCCATAGTATATGGTACCTAGGTACCCAGGGCATTGGGGTTCTAGGAGATCCATATGGGCTGCAGCATTTCTTTTGCCACCCATAGGGAGTTCAGACAAACCCTTACACAGGATTGCCATTGCAGCCTGCTTGAAATAGTGCACACACTATTTCACAGCCATTTTCACTGCACTTAAGTAACTTACTAGTCACATAATTATCACCCTGAGGACCTGTCCCTAGATAGGGAACTCAGAAAGCTGAGGTTAGAGGAGGCCGGACTGAAGCTAAGGCAGCAGCAGTTGGCCTCAGACAGGGAATCCCTGGCTGTGGAGAAAGAGAGGCAGGGTTTGGGGTTAGTTCCCCATGGTGGCAGCAAAAGTTTTAGGAATACAAATGTGAGGGATCCTTCATTTGATTCTAGGAATCTGCACAAAGTTGTCCCTCCTTACAAGGATGGTGATGACATCAACAAGTGGTTTGCTGCACTTGAGAGGGCCTGTAAAGTTCAGAGGGTCCCTCATGTGCAGTGGGCTGCTTTGGTTATCTGTCTCTGGCAAAGGTAGAGACAGACTTCTCGTTGTCAGAGAGGATGATGCAGATAACTACCAAATTCTTTAAAATGCACTCTTGGATGGTCTGGGCTTAACCACTGAACAGTATAGATTTAAGTTTAGAGAGACCAGAAAGTGGTCATCACAGGACTGCACAGATTTTGTGTACTGTTCTGTGAAGGCCCTAGAAGGTTGGTTACATGGCAGTAAGGTGACTGATTATGAAAGCCTTTATAACTTGATTCTGAGACAGCATATCTTGAATAATTATGTGTCTGACTTGTTGCATCAGTATCTTGTGGACTCGGATCTGACCTCTCCCCAAGAACTGGGAAAGAAGGCAGACAAATGGGTCAGAACAAGGGTGAGCAAAAAAGCTCATACAGAGGGATCACAAAGATGGCAAGGAGAAAGATGGTGAAAAATCTCAGGACAAGCATGGGGATAAATGTAAACATAAAGATCCTTCTTCAGGTCTAAAACACTCCTCTGGGGGTGGGGATAAAACTTCTTCATCTTCTTCAAACTCTTCACACAATCAGAAAAAGCTTTGATGTTATGTGTGTAGAAATAAAGGCCATTGGCCAGGGCATAAGTCCTGCAGGGGTAAAGCCCCTGAGCCTACCACCACTAAGACATCAGACTTTGGCACCCCTAGCAGTAGTGGTAATAGTGGTGGGACTACTGGCAATAGTCAAACTAAAGGTGTAGTTGGGTTCATTTCTGGGACCATCATAGAAACTGGGGTAGACAGTCCCAAGACAGTTTCTGTCACACCTGGTGGCATTGGCCTTGCCACCTTGGCTGCTTGTCCCCTTAACATGGATAAGTACAGGCAGTCAATCTTAATACATGGTGTGGAGGCTCAGGCCTACAGGGACACAGGTGTCAGTATCACTTCGGTGACTGAAAGCCTGGTGTCAGCTGCAGAACACCTCCTTGGACAGAAGTACCAAGTTACTGATGTGGATAACTCCACTCAGTCTCTCCCCTTAGTTGTAGTTCAACTTAGTTGGGGTGGAGTTACTGGCCCTAAGCAGGTGGTGTTATCACCTAGCTTACCTGTAGATTGTCTCTTGGAGAATGACCTAGAGGCCTCAGGTTGGGCTGAGGTAGAGTTTAGTACCCATGCATCCATGCTGGGTATCCCTGAGGAATTGTTTCCTCTCATTTCAGCTGAAATGAAAAAGCAAAGGAAAGAAAAAGGCCTGAAAACTCAGGATCCTTCTCCAACAACAGGTAAAAAGGGCATCACAGTATACCTTCCCCACCCTGACACTAAGGATACTATTCCTGTGGTGGAAGAAACCTCTCCTGGGGTGTAACCTCTGTGGAACTACTAATCCAGATGTGCAAAACTGCACTATTTTAGTAAATATTGAGCATCCCTCCAACCCTCTCAGAGAAACTTTAGTGCAGCAGCCCTGCACTGCCTCTAAACACTTAGGACAGCAGCCCTGTCCTGGTGTGGAGCTTATAGGACAGCAGCCCCGCCCTGCTCCAACTCAAAAGAAACAGCAATCCTGTTCTCTCTTACAGCGATATGGACAACGTTTTTGCCCAGCTATGGCTTTATTGAGACAGCATCCCTGTCTAGCGTTTCCTGCATTTCACATAGGCCCAGTGGACCAATCCCACTGCCCAACTTTAAAACATACTAATAGGAACTCTGAGAATCTACACTCACACTGTTGGTTAGGTAAAAATCTCCAAACAGGGTGGTTTACATCCCCACAG
Source organism: Pleurodeles waltl (assembly GCF_031143425.1). Taxonomy (NCBI): domain Eukaryota; kingdom Metazoa; phylum Chordata; class Amphibia; order Caudata; family Salamandridae; genus Pleurodeles; species Pleurodeles waltl. Next base: position 403,222,887 of record NC_090442.1, on the reverse strand, counting down.
GGAAGTAACCATATAGTGGGTGATAAAGGGAGTAACCACTCTATTGCAGATCTACTCCCACTTATTACCACTTAGACAATAAAGTCTCAACTGGCCAAGGTTAGCCTTATTGTCCTTCATTTGGGGGGCAGGATTGTGTGAGAACGTAGCCTCTTTCTAGCATGGTTACCCCCACTTTTGGCCTGTTTGTGAGTGTGTGTTAGTGTTTTTACTGTGTCACTGGGGTCCTGCTAGCCAGGACCCCAGTGCTGATAGATAAAAACCTATATGTCAGTGTGTTTTGCCTGTCTCACTGGGATCCTGCTAGCCAGGACCCCAGTGCTCATAGTTTATGGCCTAATGTGTATGCCTGTCTAGTGCCTAACTCTGCTAATCAGAACCTCAGTGCTTATGCTCTCTCTACTTTTAAATTTGTCACTGTAGGCCAGTGACTTCATTTACCAATTTCAATTGGCACACTGGACCCCCCTTATAAGTCCCTAGTATACGGTACCTAGGAACCCAGGGCATTGGGGTTCCAGGAGATCCATATGGGCTGCAGCATTTTGTTTGCCACCCATAGGGAGCTCAGACAAACCCTTACACAGGACTGCCATTGCATCCTGCTTGAAATAGTGCACACACTATCTCACAGCCATTTGACTGCACTTAAGTAACTTATAAGTCACCTATATGTCTAACCTTCACTTGCTGAAGGTTTGGGTGCAAAGTTACTAAGTGTGAGGGCACCCTTGCACTAGCAAAGGTGTCCCCACATAGTTCAGGGCCATTTCCCCAGACTTTGTGAGTGCGGGGACGCCATTACACGCGTGCACTACAAATAGGTCTATACCTATATGTAGCTTCACAATGATAACTCCGAATATGGCCATGTAACATGTCTAAGATCATGAAACTCCGCCTTATTCCAAATCTGGTATTGGGGAGCCAATTCCATGCATCCTGGGGGCTCCACCATGCACCAATAGCCCCCATAGGCTATTTAGGGTCTCTCCTCTGGGTTCTCTTCAGATTCTGCTTGCAAGTTTCCTTCAGGAATCCTCTGCAACAACTTCAGACTCTTCTGACCTCGGATCAACCGCAGCCTGCTCCAAGGAACACTGTAACTGCAACAAATTGTCTACAAGAGACACTTTTCTTCAGCAACCTCAGCTCCAAGTCAGCAACTGCAACAGTTTCCATGGTGTGCATGCTCTGGGGATTCCCTGTCTTCATCCTGCACCAGAAGAACCAAAATAATCTCCCGTTGAGTGACGGAGTCACTCCCCTGCTCCAAGCAGGCACCTTCCAAGATGATGACCGGTACCCTGGGACTCCTCTCACAACAACGAGCCTGCTCCTAAGGACACAGAGGGTAGACATCATCGACATAGACTGTCCTGATATCCTGCTGATGCAATTTAGAGGAGGTAAGACTTTACCTTCCCCAAGAACGACGGTACCCCTGTGTACTGTGTCTTCTTCACCTCCTAAAGCCTCTGTGCACTCTTTGCAAAATTCCTTTGTGCACAGCCAGGCTCAGGTCCTCAGCACTCCACCCTGCAACGCTCAACTCGCTGAGTTGTTCTCCGGTGGCGTGGGACCTTCTTTTGTTGTGCTAATTCAACCACATTTTGCACCTCTTTTGAACCCAGATCCTGCAGCTTCTGGGGGTGTTGGCTACATCCTGAGGGCTCTCTAAAGTGCTGAGAGCCCTCTCTTCCTCCTCACACAGAGTTGGGGCCCCCGGCTTCCTCCTGGGTCCATCCAGCGCCATTTTGATGAAAAATACACTTTTGTCGTAGCCAAGGCTTGTTGGCACCTTCCAACACAAAATCTAATCTGCAACGATCTTCACGCCATGGGACACCTTTTGCATCATGCAGGAACCAGCTGGCATCCTCCTAGGATGCATTTCTGCAGTCTAACCAGGGACTCTTGTTTTGCGCCCTCTTCTGGGTTGGCAGGGGCTCCTGTCCTTCCTGGAACTTCTTTCGACTTCTGGACTTGGTCCCCTTCCATTGCAGGTCTTCAGGTCCAATAATCCAGCAGTTGTTCTTTGCAGACTTGGTTGGCTGCTGCAAAATCCCAAAGACGAGGTGTGGTGTGTCCTAAGGAAACTTGCAGTACTTTACTCCTACTTTTCTGGGGTCTGGGGTGGGGTAATTTACTTACCTTTACTGTATTCTTACTCTCCCAGCGATTCTGCACACACTACACTTGTCTAGGGGGGAATTCGTGATTCACATTCCACTTTCTTAGTATATGGTTTGTTTTGCCCCTAGACCTATTTTACCCCATTGCATTCTATTAGATTTCCTACTGTTTGCATTGTTCTATGACTATTTACTTGTCTAATTTTGGTGTCTAGTGTGTATATTGTGTAAAATACTTGCCTCCAGAAGCAGTATTGTCTCTAAGATATTTTTGGTACTGTGTCACCCAAATAAATACCTTTATTTTTGGTAACACTGAGTATTGTCTTTACTTGTGTATAAGCACTGTGTAACTATAAGTGGTATTGCATGTCACTTTGCATGTCTCTTAGTTCAGCCTAAGCTGCTCTGCTATAGGTACCTCTATCAGCCTAAGCTGCTAGAACACTACTGCTTCACTAATAAGGGATAACTGGACCTGGTATAAGGTGTAAGTACCCAAGGTACCCACTATTAGCCAGGCCAGCCTCCTACAGTTGGTTGGATAGGTGAAGTCCTCTCTGTATGCAGATGACATCCTTCTCACGCTCACCAGAATGAATACATTCCTACCAGCTCTGATGTTGCTTCTGAATACATTGTCCCATTTTATGGGATACCTGAATAATTGTGAAAAATATGAAGCAGTACTCATGATACTTACCAGTACTAATAAGGCTAGCCGCTGTGGCTACCCTATGTGTTGGATGGCAAATGTTTTGGAATAATTAGATGTTTTAGTCAATAGGGTTTTGAAGTTTGGGTAGTTAATAATCTAGATTCACTCATAACTTAAAGTTGTAAGCATTGGCGAAGCCAATAGGTCTGTCGTTAACAGGCAGCCTTCTGGCACTTCTTGTTTTGTTTTGTCATGGGTTTTCCAAAACCTTATAGTTAGGGAATATGCTGGACCCTCATCAATCTAAAAAGAATAATTTGCTACAGGTAAAAAGGTTTTTTGGTCTCAAAGAAACACACATTACCATAGTACTCCCTGGCACTGAAGGGAAAAGAAAGAAAGAAAGAAAGAAAGAAAGAAAGAAAGAAAGAAAGAAAGAAAGAAAGAAAGAAAGAAAGAAAGAAAGGACATGAAAAGGAAAGAAGGCAAAAAGGGAAATCAAGGAAAGAATGATAAAGAAAAGGAAAGAGAAAGTAAAATGAATGAAAGAAGGCAAGAAAGAAAGATGGAATGAAGTAAAAGAAAACATATAAAGAAAGAAAGAAAGTAAGAAGGAAGATAAGAAAGAAGGAAGGGACACAGTTAGTAAAAAAACAAGGAGAGAAAGAAAAAGTGAAAAGATGATAACTAAATGCAGAACAATTTCATATGGACACATTATGGTATACTCTGAAATTCGAACAGTCACAAAAGCAAAGCACTCTAAAAGGAATTTACAACAGCATTGGCAGGAGATGGGATCTGAGAAAGATGGAACATGAATCAGAGCCATCTTGCTATGATATCAGGCTTAAACATCAAGGCAAAACTAAAGTAATTTTAAAGTAAAAACAAAAAGCACTAACACAGAAGGGAACTAGCTTTTGTACTCATATGCTCCTTGTGAGAGAGCAGAATACACTTGCTCAAAGTGAAGTTAACCACTGGCTTGAGAAGGCTGACCCACACCCCATGCTATATGCTGTAGTGGGCAGAAGCAAAAAGTGAATGTCACTGTGGGTAAACTGTGAAAGAAGAACTGTGGGGGTTCTAGGAATGCACAACTAATATACAAGCACAAAACTCTGCTGAAAAGTCTTCCCACCCCACTAACAATATGCTGATTAATTTGAATCACTCCCACTAACTTATAGGAGTTGTTCTGCACCTACATTACGAGGCCTGTGCAAAGTGCCAAGTTGGCATTGGTGTGACAGAGAATACAATAGGCTGGAGAGAGACAATAAGTGATTATGGTAGAAGAAAGCCTAGATCAGATGCTCACAAATTCAAACTACGTGAGAATAATGCATGGCAATAGTGCAAAATGATGCAGTACCTGAGACCAAAACTAGGCCCTGAGTCTATGGGCCAGATGTAGGAAGCCGTTTGCATGGTGCAAACTGCGAAAATCGTAGTTTGCGCCATGCAAACAGCCTAACGTGATGCTCATTCACAAATTGCGAGTCGGTACCGACTCGCAATTTGTGAATGCGACTCGCAAATAGGTAGGGGTGTTCCCTTCCTATTTGCGACTCGCATCGCAATGCAGAATTGCTTTGTGACCGCGTATGCTGTCGCAAAGCAACTCGCAGTTATCACCAGTGTCGCACTGGTGGTAACTCATTCGCAAAAGGGAAGGGGTCCCCATGGGACCCTTTGTGAATGTGGGCATAAAGGTTTTTTCAGAGCAGGCAGTGGTCCTATGGACCACTGCCTACACTGAAAAAACGAAACCAAATGGTTTCGTAATTTTTTTCATTTAGCAACTCGTTTTCCTTTAAGGAAAACGGGCTGCAAAATGAAAAAAAAACTGCTTTATTGAAAAAGCAGTCACAGACATGGAGGTCTGCTGACTTCAGCAGGCCACCATCCCTGTGAGTGCAGGGACTCGCTATGGGGTCGCAAAATGCGACCCACCTCATTAGTATTGATGAGGTGGGTCTTTGCGACCCCATAGCGAGTCGCAGACGGTGTCTGAGACACCGTTCTGCATCCGAATTTGCGATTTGGAAATTGCGAGTCAGTGCGACTCGCAATTTCCGAATCGCAAATTCGGACCTTACTACATCTGGCCCTATGTCCCTGCCGGTATTACCTATCAAAAAGTATCAAAATGTCTGGAGGAATTATACAATTGTGAGCTCTGTCCTTAATGGCCAACAAGTTGAATTGACACTTAGGAGACTGACAGAGGAATATGCCAAAACTTAATGACAAAGACTATTGGACAGGAAATATTCTACTGGTGATTGGTCTGCACTACTCTTTAATCTCGATAAATTACTCAGAGGTCAGTCTGAAATATCTTTAATGTTTTTTTTTACTTTCATGGCCTGATTCACAGAGGTTCATTTACACGTTTGTGTAAGCTTACATTTTTTTCAGTAGAATGGATAGTAAGTTTAGGACTGTGGAGACTCCACTGTTGGGGTGTGGAATACTGTTCAAAGAAGACAGGATGGGCCCATCTTTTTTATGTGAGGAGTTCTCCGGCCAGATTGTGGAGTCTCTGCAGTTGTAAACTTAACTACTCACTTGTGGTTTGTGAATACCAAAAAACAGTAAACTTCTATAAAAGTATGATAGCCTTTGAGAACCAGGCTCCAATTATTATATTTATTGTAATTTACATTAACATTGCACACCACATCTTTTAATAGTAGTTCAGCTCCGAGATCTTCTTAAGTCTAATAATGCAACAGTCCTATTATTTATAGATGTTGGCTTTCTACATAACATAGGTGGCAGATTAGTGATAGCTTTTAATTGTTATGTCTCAGAACTCTGTAAGATATGTTTTCAGGAGACCTCATACATCATTTGGTTTGACGAATAGGTAAATAAGGGAACAGAAAGCTAGACCAAAAAGCTCAGTGAAGGAAACATTCAGGATATTCAGGAAAAAGTTTGGATAGTATTTCCATTTTCATCAATGAAATCTCCATGAGTGATAGAACATGGTCAATCTTTCCAATTGGTTCTAATTTATTTCCAATTTCCTCTTATTATTGTTTAATTTCCCAGTGAAAATAAACCCTCTGGGATTCATATCCTGCTTTCCTGCATTGCTACCCAGTGTTTCCCAGGGAGAATGTATGTGTTTAATACCATTTACAAGCACTCCTCCCATCACCTTTTGTGTGTTTGAAGTAATGCCCTAAGTACCAAAGGGTATACCCAGACATGGATCTCTTTCTTATTGTGTCAGAGAATCCACCTTATCCTTAACTGGCGAGGCCTAAAACCACCAACACTGGTCTGGAGTTACTTGTGTTCTTCCTTGAGGTCTTCCTGGCAGTTAGGATTGGACCATTCTTTGTCTCAGAGTGTTAATTTTCATCAACTGTTGGCAAGCTTTTCAGGTGCCTATAAAATGTATAGACTAGTATCTCTCGAGCTTCCCATACGTAGCTCTCCTGTGTGTAGCCCAGCCTACAAAAACTAAAAGATTTGTATTTAAAATAGGCATGTAAACTTGTCTGATGTGGTCAGTATTAAAATTCTAATAATATTAATGGCTTTAGGTGATTTTCATCAACATAAGTAGCTTTTACTACAAAAAAGGTTGGAGACCTTCTATGCAGAGCTTTTGCGCACAGCTTTTTTTTATCTTATTGTTCCTCATGCATTTAATGTGTATGTCGTTATTCATTTTCAGCACTTGCAAAGGTCCCCTGAGATCAAACAATATTTTTCTTTGTTTCTGGTCTGGTCTGCCTCTAGTGAGCAGTAGTTTGATGTGCATCCCTGTTGCCTTTGAATTTACGCTCCTGCTGGTCTGGGGTATTTGATGCCAGCAATCTCTTCTCCTGAGTCATACAGTGTATATGCTCAGCTAGGAGCATCTTTGTGTTGTTTAGTACATAAAATATGTACAATTCCGGTGTACCCTCTTGTGCTCTTTGGACACATGGTTCACTGTTAACTGAGTGCGAGGATTTCAAATTCTCTTTCTAGCTAGCTTCATGACAATGCATGTCAGCTTTGACATTAATATAGCATGCAGTTATCATCTATATCTCTGAGTGGTGCTTCTCACATGTATTTCAATGTCCTTCACTATAGGTTACCTTAGGTTGAAAGGTTGTTTATTATAAGCACTTTTCAAGCATAGTAGTGGTGCATATGCTTGCTTTTCTGTGTGTAAAGAGGTTGCTGTTTTTTGCGTTTCGCTAGCCTCTTTATTCTAATCGCTTATATAGGCCTAGGTTTGTACTGTCTTGAATCTTCACAGTAGGTCATTAGGTGCAAATCCTGCTGCTAGCACCAGGTCTCCACCGGAATCCATGTGCTGTTGCTTGTAGATGGACAAAAGTGCCACTTCATTTGCAGGGGGTTACCCAGTTCAGACTTCAGGCACTGCCATGGGTCTCTCTTCATTGCAGACTGTGGCACCTCTGGTTTTTACATGCTTCCAGGTCATCCACCGAGAACACTTTCTTTTCGCAGCTGTCCAGATCACCTGGTTTCTATGTTTGCTGGTCCAATCTGATCATTTATGTTCAGCATGGACCGGCATCACTTCCTCAGTTAGGCCATGCCACTTTGCACTGCATGGGGGATGGACGTTGCTCTTACCAGCTGCTGTTTAGGGATGTGCTCACATTTTAGGTATCTTCTTTTTGGGTTCATCCAACTCTGTTCTGTGTCTGGCTTGTAGGGGTGTATCTACTTGTCAGCAATGGCTTGTTTAAAAGGGTGATATTGTCGGATAGTGACTTTTTTATGGGGTGGCCATCTTGAACTCATAGCACTCTGGAACTCCTACGCTAAAATCTTAAATGATTGGTATTGATCACCATGAAACTATGTAGAGCTAGATTGCTTTCACACACTACCTGCTGGGATGTAATTGGCAACAGCCAACATATGCATTACTGGCTATCAGCGTCTGGACCGACCCTAGAAGAATGGATGGGGGAAATATGGTGGAATGTCTCCTGAGAAAACGTAAATTGTACACTTATTAATCAAGTAATCACATTTGACAGAATATGGAGCCCATTCCAAGGCAGTCAGGAGGATAATGAAACATAGTGGACTTCAAAAGGGTAAGGCCCGGTATTCCACTACATATTCCCTATTGTAAGAACCTATCCTCATAAACTAATAAAAATCATTAACTAGAGGAATTAAAGGCTATTAAGTTTAGGAGGACACCTTTGGCTATAAGCAATGATTACAAGAGGGATGGTGCACTAATTGACGAGTATTCTAGTGTATGTACCTATTCAAAATAATAATACACCATACGGATTAAGCTGTACAATAGATTCCGTAAGTCTAGCATATCATATATGCAACTATATTTTGCCTTAACAATATTGAGCCATGCAATTACGAACTTGGGAGTTCTAACCTCTAGAGATTAGTGGAGATGGAATTCACACCATGGGAACTGGAATCAAGCAGGTGATTGTGGTAGGGCAGTTTCAGAAGGTAACAGAAAAAGTTAGTGGTTACGCATCCTCTCTTTCAAGTTTCCTTTAGCTAAATTTTACAATATTATCTCTAGAACCTCGGCTAGGGATAATAGTAGGGGGAATCACATTAATATCTATGTACCTAATGTTTGTTTCTTACTGTTGCCTTACACTGATGTTGCGGTGTACAACAGATGCCTTTCGGGGTCTCGTAGTCCCAATCTTTTTAATATATATGTTCGTCCTCTGGCAGATACTGTGATGGCTTTCAGTCTTACTTTGTTCTCTTACACAGATGATCCGCAGATTGTCATCTCTCATCTAGAGTGGAGTACAACAGACTACCCAATCATAGACCCTGCCTCGTTGCAGTGGCTCAAAGGCTAAAAGCTGTCCTAAACGAAATGGCAGTAAAATAGAAGTCTGGTTGGGGGAAACCAACTGAATTTTTCGGGTCCGCTCTGGTGGCCAGAAGAGCTGTGGCCACTTCCTACTCCGAAAGAGGCTGTTAGAGATCTTGTAATAAGAGAGCACAGCAAACTTTCAGTGGACTATCAAATAAATAAGGACTCAACTAGTTGTTTCGGCCTACTCAGATGCATCAGGAAGATCCTTTGTCTCCTCCACACTTCGTCTCAAAGTACGGTTGTTCAAGCTCTTATCATCTCTGGCCAAAGATGACCGCAATTTGGGAGTTTCTAAATCTTCTATGAAGAAGCATCAGTTCATTCCGAATGCTGTAGCCTGTCTCCTCTGTCATGTTCCAAAGCATATTTCGGTTTCTATCCAGCTTCTGAACCTTCATTGACATACTATTGCTAAGCATATTAAGTTAAAAGATTTATTCAGAGACGTTTTAAGGCATGGCACAAGTGGGCAATTTCCCAGGGCCCCTCTCTACCTTCCAAGGGGGCCTCCTAGAAAAATAATTGTCCATCTATTTGACCCTTTTCTATTCTATGCCTCCTTCGAAACCACTCTCTACCTGCTTCTACATTTGACCTCTGTCTATCTAGTGTCATCTTAATGATATTTGGGGTCCTAAGCAAGGTGTATTTCTACTCTGTTTGTGTGACCTGTTAACGTTTCAGGTATAATTAGTACAGTTTGTCATCCTGGTGGTTTGAATCAGCAGAAAATGCTTAAATAAATTCAAATTTGTTCTGTACCTGGCTCGCCAAAATATGTTTTGCCTGGGGCCCCCAAACTCGTTAAGATGACACTAGCAATGTGCTTTATGTATAACTCTATGACTCAATTGGATCCCCAACATCTAAGACATCTAGCGCATCCATACTTCCCCAAGCATCTTCCATACTTGTATAATAAGAACTTAGCAGTGATTCCTCAAGTAAATCTGGTAAAACGGAGAAGCTTCTGCTTCAGATGTGTCAGGCCTAACCAGTGGAACTCCTTGCCATGGATGTCATTTAGGGGTCTGCAGGGGTCTATTGGTCTACTAGTGTAATAAAATACAATTAGCTGGCCCTCCCTGGCAGCTGAGGTAAGTAAAAAATGTTTTTAAAATGCATGTTGTGTGTGTGCTTGAGGGTGAGTGTGTGTTTGCTTGAGATAGTATGTGTAAGTGTGAATGTGCGTATGTGTAAGCATGTGTGTTTGAATGAAACTGAAGGTCAAAGAGCGCGTGATGTCACTTCCGCTACACCAGGCATTTTGGTGAATTGACGTTCATGTTCGTTGCCCTCCTTTTTAAGACTATGTACTTCTATTGATAGTTTCCCCAAGCATTTGAACACCTGACTATGCTAATCCGTCCAGATCTGCTTTGTTCTGTTCTGCTAGTACTGGGAGGCCTTATGGGGCAGCCTTGCTTTCAATAAATCGCTATAAGATAGCATAACAATTTCAGATACTTTAGCCAGGAACCTGACCAGTGCCGTATTAAAGTGAAAATAGGAGTTGGTGCAAAAAAATAAAACAAATAAAAGGGACAAAGCCTTTCATGCACGTTCATATTTCTATCTGAAGTTGTGCATAAATGACTATAACTGTACTGGTTTGTACATCCATACCGGATATACTTTAACTTGCCTGTTGGTACTTTCGATTTTGATTCTTCATGTCACTTTCAACAGAATTTCACGAGACCAGATAAAGTGGGGGAGTAATCTGACACAAAAAATTCAGTTTCTTGCAACTTCTTCAGATTCCCTAACATCTCATAGTACTGCCATTTCCCATCCCGCAGAATTACAAAGACCCCCAACAAAGGTAATCATGAAACGAAGAACTTCCAGTGATTTCAACAAGCTACTCGTAACCAGAACAACAGTGTTTTTTAGGAAGTGTACTATTTTGTTCCTATCTTTCTAATGCTTTTCTACAGTGGTTGCCTCTTGTATTCTAGGAGGAAAACTCTACCCAAATATTGCCTTGTATTACGCGTAGACCTAGTTTTACTAAGAATTGTACTGATGCTCATTCGATGCTGCATAGTTTACTGCTCCAAAGGGCTATTTAAATGGTGCCGACTCTGCCACAGTACTTTGTGTTACTTTATTCCTAGTGAGAGTCTGGGAAAAAACAGTAAACCCTGCAGTTTTAGGTGCCTGTTTCTGTTCCCTTGCCCTGTTTGGCACCAACTCTTTAATGATGCATGCCACTGCTTGCTCCTCATCATCAGTTCACAATCTTCCTGTTTTGTAGCAAGATATTTCTTGACCTTAAGTGGTTCTCCCCCTGAGTGTCAATGTAGAGTACCCTTTGACGTTCAAGTTAACGCTCAGCATTATTCATGCCCTCTTACTCATCTGCCATCTCTGTTGCCTGCCACCATGCAACACTTGGGGCCCCTGTATGCAGTTGGTGCATGCTAGAGTCATTTAGATTGTCTTATCCACAGTTATTCATTGCTCTGAGGGAAGGCTCTTTTAATTCAGGTTTGATAGAAGAGACTGTGATGACACCATGGAGGTTTGAAGGATGGCTCATGGAATATAATAAACCATCATGCCCGGATTATATACAATAAGAGCAGTGCTGTTCTAAGTTTGGGCACAGCTAGTATTTGTCTCAGAATTTTAAGGAAATGCCAAGGTAATGTTCCTCCTGGGAAATATGCCATACCACTCTCCAGTAGCAACCAATCTTTCTTTACATAGTGGTCAAGCAGAAAACAAGGTGGATGAACAACTCAACCAATACAATGTGGCATTTAATTTTCAAACAAAAACTGGTAGATACACAACTTCTTCAGCATAGTCAACTATCAGTGACATCCAGGCACTATATTCTCCTCATCAGAGGTGGAAGGATGGTTACACACGCTGGACATGATGTAAAAGTAGGCCATACTCTTGCCAGGTGTGACTTTGAGGGTCTTCAGGCCACAGCAAGAGCTCCAGTAGAGTCAAAGTTGGCCAGTAAAGACTGGACTTAGATTCTGGAAACAGGACAAAGTTCAAAAGAAACAAGCATTTCTGGGTCCAAAGCTTTACAGATCCTTCTTTGATTACTCACTAAAAAAGCCTTATTACATGCTTGAGGTCAGACATTGGTGAAGGCTCCAAGCCAACAAATATTTTCCTGGAATAGCTAAAGGCTGCGTTAATGGTTCTCAATGCAAGGCCACTATTAGACCCTTTCTTATCCAGCTAAGTCATGGGATTTATGGTGCAGCTTGTCTCCTGACAGGAGGTCTTATTTCTTATTTGGTATCCTATGGTAAAGTTCAGAGTACGACCGAAGGTTCCTCAAAGTGATTCAATCAGGAACCAGGATAACAGACATATCTTTTTCTTAATATCTCTATATTTAGTTGTTGCATAAAGAAACAGACAGCATAATAAACCCCCAGCATTCAAGAACATGCAAAGCAAAATACACATACAGTAGTACAGTTAGCCCCCCAAGGACTGAGGCAGAGCTAGACAGCAGCACATCCGATTGTGCTTTTCTCTGGTTAGTGTTCACAGCAATTGTGGGGCCCTTTTCTTTCAACTTATGGGTGATGCTTAGTCCACCCATTGTCAAGGCAAGCATCCTTCCTCCTTCCCTAGCCTACCTCTTCCCTCCCCTCTCTCCAAGGGCCCCAGATGTTTTTAAATTTGTGTGGGCAACCTCTCGCTTGGTATACTACTTCTTCTGCCGCAATGTATCAGTCCAACCTTCCCCACAAACTTACATAGTGGCAGAGTGGACTCCCCCCAGTGTTTCAGAATATTCCTGTGGGCCACCATTAAGTTCAAGTTACAAAATAGCATGCTATAGTGGTCCAGGGTTTGTTCTGCCCAAATTCCCAGTGTGACTTGTTGAGGCATAAGACACACTTCACCTCCCAGGGTCTCCGATATTTTATCAAACACACACTTCCAGCAGGCCCCTATCTTGGGACATTCCCAGAGCACGTGAATTAGGGTGCTTCTCATGTGGAGATCAATCATCAGATGCCTGACCCATAGTGAACAGACAGGTCCCGGTGTAGTACACCCAGTGCAGGATCTTCCACTGGATCAGTAGAAAACCTGTCCAGATCACAACGTCTCTAGAATATCCACACACCTGACTCTAATCATCATCCTTCGGTCTACCAAGATCCCTATCCCACCTTTCCCTCAGGGGGTCTAGTGACAGAAGACTATTGTTCAAGAGTGTGGAGTAAATCCTAGACACTGCATGGTTCATCAGGGGGGAAAACAACACCCTGTATTCTAATGGGGATTCCTCCTCTATCTCAACCAGTAGTACCCCACATTCACTTAGCAGAAACTGCATCTGTTGATACCTCAAAAACCGACTCCCTTACAGTTCGTATTCAGCTTGTAGGTCATTAAAAGGGATTATTGATCCTTCCCTCTAGACGTCTCCTAGTTGGGAGAGCCCCAGCAAATCACATTTTTGAAGACCCTATATGTCCCTTAAGCTATAAAGAAGGTCTGAGTTCCAAAGAGGGGTCCACAGTGTCACTGTACCCCACAATCCCAGTGCATTTCTTGTCTTCTTACAAATATTGACTACCATCTGCATAGGGAGGTTAGTGGGGACAGCCCTCCTCCTTTGTAGAGTTGACGGAGGTATCCCTCTGGGGCCATAGCAGTGCAGTCCGCTCACACAAAAGTTTCCTGCTGAGACGAAAAGGCCCAGTCATTAACAGTCAGCAGTTCTGAGGCCCAGCAGTAGAGCTGAAGGTTCAGGAGAGCAATGCCTCCCTCCGTTTGGTGTCTAGTCAGTAGTGAAATGGCTATTTATGGAATTCCACCATCCCAAAGCAACACTCTTGTTACACTGTCTATCCTGCGAAAGAAGATATCCAGGACCGGATAAGGGCTATTCTGTAAGACGTATAGGAATTTGGGCAAGTAAATCATCTTGTAAAGGCCCCTTGACCCAGGATTGAAATCGGAAGCTTCCTCCATCTCTCCATGTCTCTGTGGTAGGCCTCTAGAATCTTCTCCAGGCTTTCCTGCATTTATGATTCTTGGGTTGGTTTTACAAAAATACCCACTGAAAGGGGCAGTTCTTTACTGCCGCAGGACATCCACTCCCACAGGGAAGACCACTGACTTATGTTAAATAATGCGGAATCCTGCCTAGGACTCAAAAATTGTCAGGGTGCCCAAGAGTCTCTGCACTGAGGTCTTTATATAGTAGGCCAATCCAGGATAAAAAATGTTACCAGACAGACCTATGATAGGTGTCTTTCTTGTATAAGACAATTGACCAATGTTTGATGCACAGCTCAGCACAGAAAGTTGATGCACTGTGTTGCATCAAAGAGAGTGAGAGGCCTGGCCCTGTTTTTCTCTCCTACATTGCACATTTTTGGCTGCGACGTGCCAACACACAACCACTTTCATTATAGTGCAATGGCATTTGCATCAAGCATAGGTTTTGCACTGGTAGGGCACCCTTTCAGTGCTTGATACTGTTCTTTGAGAAACTTTAACTATTTTCCCACTTTATTTTGGGATAACTACAAAATGTATGAGAGTGTGTTTGTCTGCCATTGTGATCATGATTTCCACTAGTATGTTCCACTTTTCTGAGCTCACAAGTGCTTTGTTTTTGCATTGTAACACTAATTCAAACATGAGCACTCCCTGGATTGAAAAGATTAATTGTTCTCACTTCTGTGTCTAGGAGCACATGGTATTCTTCAATACATTGTGATAAGTTGGCATGAGAATTACCCCATTGGCCAATCGACTACCAATTTAAATGTTTATGTGTGTATTGTTCTTCTTTTCGTCTCACAGGTACTAACTTGACCTGTCAGTTCTACATCTACAGGGAGTACCATGCTTGTGTTCTTCAGAGAGAATGATTGAATGTATGAGTTTGAGAGTCATATGACTAAGGGATCAGAGTCCTGAGGAATGTTGCGGACCCATGTGGGAGCAGTGAGATGGCTGACACATGTTGATGTGGGATATTTGGGAAAAATGGCAAATCCATGGATCCACTATTCTAGTTTTTGTTATATCCTACACTGTTAGATTAAAAATTCTGCTAACAGGGATCACTGCAGGGATTTTAAATTACACGTTGATCTCCACTGACCTTACCAAAAAGTGAGACCAAAGGGACATTGAAGTTCTCCCGAATAGGTTGATTGAGCCTACCCTCCCACCAAACTGTTGGGCGGATGTAGACAACACCCTGAGTAAGCACAACACCTAGGATGGTGTGTGAGGTTTCGTCAAATTCTTTTATGACTGTCCAGGATTACCCCAGTTTCATTTTTGTGATGGTACCCATACCATTTCAATTGTCCAAGGGATCCTCATGTTGGATACCCAAGGTAATTGTAGGTTTTTGCTACTTATGACAAAGAATGATAGTCAGTACTCCTTTTCAGTTTATAATAATCAATGTAAGAAGTAAAGCTTTGCAAGTAAACCAAATATTTCAAGTGAAAGGAGGGAAAGTATGTCCTCTTCTTTTTTTCTTTAAATCAGTCCAGTACATGAAATTAAAAAATATATTGTACATGATCGCCCTAAAAAGAATTCTGTATGTGGGTGTTTATCTGTATGACTAATATTATTCTTACTGTTGATGTAACCCTCACTCTCTCTCCTGGCAACGCAACTACCTTCTGTTCTACCAATACATACTCTGGTTTGACGGTGTGGGTTCACCGTTCTTAAATTGGAACACAAATTGGAACACAATAAACATTCATCAGAATCACATACGTCAAACAGATACCACTTAATCAGATCCACAAGACTCATTACTATCTGAACGACATTATGTGCATTGTGCATATAACAATAGCATATGAAGGTGAAAAGATACAATCCAATGGAGTCCAAAAGGAATATTTTCTATGTTTTGCCAAGATATTTCAGAATCCCCAATTAAGTATTTGAATCTACTAAAGTTGATATCAAAACATGACTTAACTTCATAGATTACCTCTCTGTCTTCAATCCCAGTTTTCAAAGTCACTTTCAGAGAAGAAAACAAAAACGCTTCTGCGGGTTTCAAGTGTCTGATTGCAACAACAGAATATCTCTGTAATTTTCTGTAATATATTTTATTTTTCTTAATAAACCTTGATGGAGTTCGTCAATTGTTAATTTATCTTTACAAAATCAAAAGACAAGAGGAGTATGGCAAACCAAGAACAGTTAGTTTAATTAATATTACAGCCAGGAGAACAGTTACAGAACCGGGGTCTGAGGACTGTCTCAAAATACAGTGGTTCTGAGCAGTGTTTTATACAAATCTCTGGGTACCATAAAATAATTAGAACATTCCTTTTTAGGGTGACAAATGTGAATAGTTGTATTGGAATCATAAATAAGGTCCTGATTACAAATGCAGGTTGGTCTCGACCTTGCGTGGACACAATGTGGGCCAGCAAGTATGTGTCCAGATGTCTGGCCTGAGGGATGTGTGGTCGCTGCGTGTTGTTGTGAATGCTGTGTTCTGATTGGCTAAGTGTTCCTAACTTCATGTGGCATCTGACTTTATGGTGTGTTGGGGAATGTGCACACCCCTCTGGCCATGTGTGTTTTATTAGGGCCAATTTCCTCAGACTATTGTGGTGTTGCTGCACCTATCTGGGGGACTTATCTAGGATTCTAGTTTGTGCATTTGTCTGCCAGCTACACATTACCCCACATGCAGCCTGTCAATCTGTAACTTCCGGCCAAGGTCTCAGAGCCCACCTGACCACATACTTTTGTGCTGGGGTTGACAGGTAGCTCATGGCAGGGGTTTTTAATTGTGGTGATGCAACTCTGTGAATGTATTGTTTTGTGCATCAGCATTGATTTGACCAATATAAACAATGGTTTCTAACTTGCTCCCTGTCTCAAGAAGTCTTATGTAATTCATTGTGCTATATTCAATCTTTTAGGGACACATTACCTCTTAAATTCTTGGGGATAACACTCCCCTGATCCTGCATAGGTGGTAGATTTTTATTTTAACAGATTATTAAAGAGAACAGTTTTAGTGCAGAATTCGGGCAGCCCAGATTATAAAATAAGATATGAATAAGAGATACATTTTCCCCTTTTCTTGGAGACTGTCTACACTCTTGGGGGCATATTGGTAAGCCCCGTGGCTCAGGGAAGAGCTGCAAGTGAGCTTGCTGCGCTGCCCTGCTCCACCGGGAGAGGGCAGAAATGCACCATATTAATATTATACAGTGCATATCTGTCCGTTCTCTTTGCTTTGGTGTAAACATTTCTGCCTAGTGCCAACAAAGGCACCCTTGCACCATGGTGCAAGGGTGTCTACGTTGTCAGCAGCATTGTTTTTTATGCAGGAAGGGACACCTTCCTGCACAAACACAATCCAGATGGGCATTTTCCTCTTTCAATTTGTGCTGAAGGATTCAGCGCACATGGCTTATAGAAACAATGAGGTAAAATACAGCTATTTCTCCTCGCTTTGCCTGCCCTGGGGAGGCGTACAGTTATGATGCATCCCCAGGTTTACAGATTCTTGTAAATCTGGGAATGCATCAAAACCCATTGGTTTTGCGTGCGAACAACCACCAAAATGCCCATGGTACACGTCCCTGACACATTGTAAGGCAACACAGCGACTTATGCTGCAGTGCTTTACACCATACCAAGAAGTCCATGAAACGTCATGCAAAGTGGCTTTGTGTGGCCTTGTATATGTAGCCCTGCACTATGCACCAATGGTGCGTCACAAAAAGTAATGCACTGGTGGCACACAGAACTAGTAAATTCGCCCCCAATTTTCTAATATCTGGACAATATCTGGTCTTTCCTGCAATTATTATTGTGACAGACAAAAATAAAATGTATGGCAAAAATTAAATTAAACATGAGAAAGAAAAGAAAAATAGAGAGAATAATTCAGATGAGGATGACAACTTTTTATATGACCTATTGCACTCCAGAACTCCTCTATATACTGAGGTTTCACAAGCACCTTGAACACCTAACCAGGCAATGGGTGCAGGAGAGCCAAGGATGAGTATGCATGCATCAGGAGTAACAATTGCACCTGAGAGTAAAGTCGATCTTAATAGGATTATGCCTTGTAGTGTTGTTTTATCTACTGATGATACAGTTACGTCTGCTGTCACTACAGAGGAGTTAGGAAACTAGTAAGAAGGAAAATGAACATTTAACAGTTGAAAACTGTATTTGGGAAATTATTATAGGGAATAAACGGTGTAAAAAGATTGGCTATCTATAATGAAGAAGAAGTAAAATATTTGAATAAAGAAGTGCAAGATGTGTGTGAGAAGCATATAGTATGCTTGAACACTTAGCAGAAGAGCTTATATAGAAAGATACATTTTTACAGACATTACAGAATGGACTTAAGTGAAATTGTAGTAGGTGGAATGGGTTTAGTTTTTTATTAACCCTGCATGTGCATATCAGATAATTATTACTTGTATAAAGGGTTGAGCAGGTTTAAAGGAATTCAAGGATAAGTGGAAAAAGAAAAGGGTTGGTAAGATTAAAAAGAAGACGTCTGCAGCAGAAAAAGAAATGAGTTTGACTTTGAGTGAACCTGAAATAGAAATGGTTGTGACTGAATTTTCTTTTTGAGAATTTTTTAGAAGGGAATATGTGCCTGTTACTTGGAATACATCTAATCTCTTTGTATTTATGACAAATGTTCCAAAGCTTAGATAAATTGTGGATGGAGGAGGAAAGACTAGTGACTATTTAAAAGGTAGTTGGGTGAATTTGATTATGTTTTTTTAAAATTATTAAAACAATACTTTTGTGAGGTCAATGCAAAGTAGCTGTCACATAGTTAACAGAGGAATTCCTCCTCATAACTGTCCAGCTCTGCTGTTATACAAAAAGTACAAGGAAGTGATTACATACTTAAAGCAAAAAGTGCAGGAGAAAGCAGTGAATTAGTGGAAAAATATGAGAGATACCAAGAAGCCAGCAGAATAAGTACATGCTTACTATGAGAAGCTAATTGAGATTTAAAGAAAGTATATTGAGTCAAAGATCCGACAAAAGACATTGTTAGTGATTTTGTGTAAGTCTTTGTGTTGAGTTTTTGCCCAGGACTTAGATCTAAGCATGTCTCTTAAAATGGTCAATTTGTTGATACTATTAGCAAAAGAAGAATAATGCCACAACCTCCATTTTGATGACTGGGTTGTGGTGAAGAAACATGCTCCTAAGTCTTTCCTGGAGCCGAGGTGGAAGGGACCATACTAAAGTATTCTTGTTCTGCACACGGCTGTGACATGGGAGGCTTGCCATTGTGGATTTCCATATCTCACATGAAATGATTGAAGAACCAGTAGCCAATAGGTCAACAAGAGGAAGAGTGCCAAACAAAAAGTATGTAGCTCCTGAATATTTTTAACTGGTAGATATTGAATGAGAATCAGACATGGAAGTCATTGAACTTACAAATTGGCATTTATCTTTGAAGAAAAACCACCACCATGAACTAGTGTGTGGAAGATAAAAAAGAGAACTTCTTTTTGATGTTGATGAACAGATGCTGATGCACAGTTTTTCATAAATAGAACCTGTTTTGTTTTGTACTTTAAGGATCTAGATGAAGATTATAGGGTGTCTTGCTTGGGTTTACATTGAACAGATGAACTGAGGTTTTGGACTGAACCTTTGAAGAAGTTGGTGTTGGATTTTGATTTTGTACTGTAGATTTAGTAGAGAGATTGTGCTTCAATTTTACAGAAGTATGGTAAATAGCAAGCAAAGATACAGCACAATTTAGAGTATAGTTTTACTGATTGTATTTTAAACACTAGTTTGCCTACTGTTATGTTTAATTTCGCCAATTAGGCATGTTTCACCTCAAGATGAAAATGTTGACTTTAGAATGACACACAATTTTATTACAGATGTGAAGTTAACACAGAAGGATAGATCTATAAGTCATTTTGAGGAAAACATTTTTTCTAATCTGTTAGTAGAATATTTCAAATTTATGAAGATACATAATTGTTATTTGTGTACTTTTTTACCTGCTCCTGTTTGAGAGGGGACAACGTATCTGCAACTGTCTTTGACATATTCATTATCATGTAAAATATTTGTCAACATCCATCAACCCCAAGAATTCCTGCCACCCTGCCTCTCAGACTTCAACATTGCCTTGGGAGAATTACCTAAAAATGAAAATCTGAAATCTATTTCTAATAATTTGAGACTAATTATGTAATCAACATCTAATCACAAATTTATCATGACTACAATAAGGTTGTGAAGTGATGAAGAACAGGAGATTATTAAAGAACATAATTGGAGAAAAGTGAAAATTATCAGAAACTGGGAAGATGCAAAATAAGTTAATTTACAAGCAGAGGCAGAAGAAAAGTTTAGGATATCAATATGGCATCATAGGTTTAGAATGGAGCAAACAAGCAAAGAATTGATGTGTATGTTGAGTGAAAAATTCCAGAATAATGAGCCTTTAGATAGTTGGTAAGAATGAACGTAACCAAATTTATATGGTTGTTAGTGAGTTTTGACAGGAAATAAATCTATATTTAGAAGTATTTCTTATGTTTGTGGAAAAAACACTTATTTTCACATCCCACAAAACTGGACAGGAAGCTTCTCTTCTCTTGCTTTACTGCTCCCTCACATTTATCACATGAATGAAATAAATGAAAGAGGTGATATAAAACTCAAGACAATGAAGCATGGATTTAGACAAATTATGAGGGAGGTGTTTTGTGTTTTGATGTCTCCCATTGGTGTGGCCTTGAATGAAGTGAAAATGAGAAACATGTCACAGGAAGGTCGACTTTAGTGGATCATTTGGCTTCTAACATCGCTGGAGTACTAGGGTTCTGCAGTGCTGCACTTACATACCAGATAATAGCAAGCTAAAGTTAGGACTCTACCAGGAACCTTAAAACTTAAAAACAGTACCATGGGGGATCTGCCAATTTCCCCAGGGGCACCTTTTGATTCATGTGACCTCCACCGGCCTTGCTTCATTCCTCGGTTGTGGTTATTGTGAAGGCCTCCTCCTTTATTGTTGTATTCCCATCCCAGGTATCCCATTCACCCCCTTTTGTGATGAAAAGGCCTCCACACTGGAGGCATGGACTTTGCAAACATCTCTGCTTCCTTTGGGGGTGTTTCTGGCTCTCAAGTACATCTAGCAAGCGTATGGGACATCAAGGGACCTGGAAGACATTTTGAAAGCTGGACAGAGTATAAATACCACACCCCAAAAGATGCTGCTCGACTTCCTTATTACTCCAAGGAGCAGCACAAGAATCCCACTTTAGACCACTTACCTGTGAATCGACGTTCCTTAAATGCATCGCTCATTGTCTGAAGGCCTTCTTCACTAATGCAAGTAGAATCTCTGCATCAAAAAGATCAAAAGAAAGGTGAGAGACTATTCTAGATCATTGCACCCCAGCCATAGCATTAACAAAAGACAGCAAGTTAGTCTGTAAACATTTGAAGTGCTGAATCATGGGCTAATGATTTAATGGAACAATGCTTGTATGAAGGCACTTTAGTGATAGGTGACATTCAAGAGCAATGCCAGTAACGTTTGGAACTTTACCACACTGACTATGCAGTCAACAGTCGAAACATAGCAGTTGGAACTTTTCACTTCAGTGAACTGGGAGTGCAGTGGTCAAGGACAATATTCCATTTAATACTCTTTCTTAAATTAAGAGAACAACATTTTTTATGCTAATCCTGCAAAGATCTGAACTAGTGTCAACATTTTTTACCCTAGTTCCTTAACTACTGCCATGGTGCGCCGTATCTTAGAGCCGGCACACACATGGTGGTGTTAGGGGGGGCGCTGAGGGGAACAAGAAAAATGGGGCTGCGCTGGGTGCAGCGCCACTTTTCTTAAATCTCGCCCTTAGTTTCTAGTTGCTCCAACCTCTGAAGTTTGGTTAAGTCCCTAATAAGTTAGTTCCACCATCTCCAACTGCCTTGCCTCCCCCAACCATGAATCTCACAGTTACTACTCCCATTCCATGTACCGTTAGCAGCACTCAAACATTTCTTTGGTGAGTGTGGCAAGTATAAATTATATATGAATCAGTGCCAATAACAGTTTTGCGGTTGCTCTGCTGCCTTCCCAAATGTTGCTGCCAAGGTATCTTAGACGTAATGCTGCTAATTGGTCTATTCCTTTGATGGACAAAATTCCCCCATTCTGTATGACTTCACTACCTTTAAAAAAGTTATGTAAAAAACTATTTGCTAAGCATCTGTTTGTCCTAGCTAGTGACAACGAACTCCTGAATCTACGTCAGGGTAGTAAAGATCTCTTAACACATATCTACATTCAACTGGAACAAACTAGCCAGAAGACAAAGGAAAGTTTTTGTTCTATCGTGCTTTAAGAGATGATCCTATAACATCCTGGCTCAAATTATTGACCCTTCTAAGGATTGCTCGGATTTCCTTGAACGGTAGTCAAGCTGCACCACCGGTTTGGATAGAGAAAAGGAGAACGATCTTGTACTCACTCAATAGTGGTTGTAGTCAAGGCCGAAAAGAAAGATCTTGACCAAAAGTGTCCCAAAGCCTATGCAGAGTTGGGGGCTCCAGGGTCCTTTGATCTAACAAGACAAAGACAGGAGGAGAAAGTAAACTTATGTCTATATTGTGGCAAACTGGGGCACTTCACCAGGGACCAACTCAATAAATCTAAGAGTAGCAAGAAAGCTGTAGAATTAGTTGACCTGTGGAAACAACTGTTGCAAAACAAGAGAGCTCAGTATGGGTTGAGACTGACTTATTGGGCCCTGATTATGTTTTGGTCCCTTGATAGCTCACCTATACCATGACAGAGTACATGGACATCTAACAAACAAAGTGACTCTTATTATATCATCCCACAAATGTAAGGTGGTTCCACTCTAACTGGACTTAGGAGCCAGTGATCATTTTCTAGATCAGATATTAGCATCTTCTCTGGGCATTCCCAAAGTTAAGAAATTGGAACCTGTACGAGCTGTAGACAGCTCAGAAGTCTCCTACGGTCTCCTTTTCTATCAAACAAAACCTTTACTTTGGTATATGAGAATGGTCATACTGTGCATATCTGTTTCATCCTTATTTACACACCCATTTATGGTGCCATTTTGGGGATTCTCTGGCTTCAGCACAATAATCACAAAATTGAGCAGATCCTTAGGAAAGTCACTGTGACCTCCAATGTCTGTTTGGTATTCTTGTTATCAGGGGGTTCCAAATCTAGTTTCTCATCTAAACTGTGCCACTGCCATAGAGGCCCCAATTTCCACTTTGCCCAAGTGCTGTTCAATCAATCAATCAATCAATTTATTTGTTGAGCGCGCTACTCACCCGGAATGGTCTCAAGGCGCTGGGGAGAGGGTGTGAGGAGGGGGGTGCTACTGCTCGAAGAGCCAGGTCTTAAGGCGCTTCCTGAAGGTCAGGAGGTCTTGGGTCTTAGGTAGGTTGGCGGGGGTGAGTTTCAAATTTTGGCTGTGAGGTGAGAGAAGGATCTGTTCTGACATGAAAGCAGTGTTTGATATCTAAAAAGCACACCAGTTACCTCTAAATCGGGCAAATGATTGCTGTATGGGCCTAATCCTAGGAGCAGCACTACTATGTAGCAAAGTGTACACCCTATCTGAGCTCAAAAAACAGTATTTAGGAGAATACCTAGAAAACCTGCATGCTAAGGGCTTCATTCGACATTCAGCATCATTGGGCTCACCACCTCTATTCTTACTCCCCAATAAAACTAGGGATCTATGAGCCTGCATCAATTCAAGTAATTAATAAAGCTACTGGCAAAAATCAGTATCCTTTAACTCTAACCCCAGGCCAGTTGGACCAAGTTCACCAATCTACCATCTGATTCAAACTGGACCTATAAGGAGCCTATCATCTGATCAGAATCCAGGGGAGCAACAAGTGGACTCTGGATGTGGATGAGTATTTAAGAGAATACCTAGATAACCTGCTTGTCAAGGGCGTCATTCAACATTCAATATCACTGGGCTCATCACCTCTGTCCTTCATCCCCTAGAAAACCAGGGATCCATGAGCATGAATCAATTAGTGAGCAGTTAATAACACTACTGTCAAAAAACAGTATCCTTTCACTCCATCCTGTGCATATTAGACCAAGGTCACCAATCTACCCTCTGCACCAAACTGGACCGGCGGGCACCTATCATCTGATGAGAGTACCGGCGAGTGGCAGTGCAAGACCCCTTTTCTAACAAAATTTGGTCTATTTGAGTACACTGTCCAGCCCTTTGGACCCTACAATGCCCCAATAGCATTCCAGTTTTTCACCAATGAGGTGTTGGATAGCTATGTAGTAGTCTACATAGACAATATCCTCATCTACTCTCAGACACAGGACAAACATATCACATATGTACGGATATCATTATCAGAAGGGTAAAAGCCATACATGATTGGAGAGCCCTGACCTCTGTTATGCAAGTGCAGAGCTTCCTAGCATTCACCAACTTCTATCACCACTTTATCCCACACTTCTCTGATATTGTGACACCTATTACCCAGTTGCTGAAAAAAAGAATTGTTTCAGAAAGGTAGAACAGGCCTTTCAAACTTTGAAGATACAATTTACCACAACTCCAGTTTTAACGCCACCGAGCCCCATCACAACCAATTCTTGTGCTTTGCAAATGCCCGTAAGGAGAGTTCTGGACCAGAGAGACCAGAAGTCTGGGCATTTCCATATCCTAGCATATTTTTCTAAACAACTCCTTCCCATGGAGCAAACTTACACTATAGCTGAGCACATACTGTTACCGATTACATTGGCATTCCAGGAATGGAGACACCGTCTGTTAGGAGCATGAAATACAGTTACCATTTACACTGTCCATAGAAACCTGCAGTTCTTTTCAGCAGCAAAAGAACTTACTTTTAGACAGATGTGTTGGTTACTATTTTTCAGAGCATATCATTTTGTGATTACTTGCCATCCTGATGAAGGAAGAAAAAGGTCTCATAAAAAGAAGTTACTTACTTTATCATGCAGATCACTTATTTCTATCTAACTAGGAAGTGAGTGAGTCCACACTGGCTTCATGATATTGCTCTGACAGGGCAGTTAGGTGAAAGGAAAACAGTAGACTTGTGCAAGCGTTGGTTTTGGTGGCCAACACTATATAGAGATGTGAAGTCCAAAATAGTTTGGCATGCATTTCCAAAAAATAATCCCACACACCTTCTTCTGGTCTGTTACACTCCATGCCTATTACCTCTTTACCTTGTAAGTATAAATCTTATGAACCAGTATTTAATGGTAGTATAGTTATTTGGTTTTCCGAGGATCTTCTTTCCAAAATGGCTATTTTGTACCTCTTAAGAAACTGCTCACAGGAACAGGGTTAGTGGATCTGTTCATACGACACATAGTGTACCCACATGGTTTGCCTACTGCCCTAATCTCTGATTGAGGGCCACAATTTATTATATTAGTTTTGGAGTAGTTTCTGCTCATCCCTTGAAATTGATTTTCAAATGTCATCCCCTTACCACTCACAAACAGTTTATCAGATGAAACAAGTGAATGAATCGTTGGAGCAAATCCTGTGGTGCCTAATGTTCACATGGTCCTCTGAATGGGACAAGGTGCTGCCATTTGCAGTGTTTGAATGTATATATTGCCCACATGTCTCCACTGGGATATCTTAATTTTATTGTGTGAGTTACATTTGCAGTGGGCACATCACCATGTAATCTTCATGTTCCTTCTGTCAGAGAACACCACTAGAGAATCATTGATACACTACCAGAAGTGCATGAGAATCTGTCCTCTTACCAGACCTTGCAAGCAGACAAACAACAGAATCCAGCCCCACCATACCACGTGGGAACTTTCCAGGTCATCGCGTGGCAACGTCTTACCAATAGCATTAAAAAAAGACAAGACGTCAAGTTAGTTTTTAAACATTTGAAATGCTGAATCTGAGGCCAATGATTTAAATCAATACACCTTGTACGAAGGCATTTTTGGGGCAAGTGGCATTCCAAAGCAAAGCAAATCCCCTTTGGAACTTTACCACACTGGCTGTGCAGTCAGCAGTCAAACATAGCATTAAGAACTTTTGATATTGACCAACTGGTAATGTAATGGTCAAGGACAATATTCCATTTGATACTCTTTGGAACCTTAGCTTGTGGGCCTTGAACAGAATTGATTCTGCATCCCACCCAACTATAGTAGTTGAGACTAGAGCAGGCAGTCTTTTCTTTCCTTTCTCAATCCCTTTGCCCTTTTGAGATATCTGCCAACATTTGTGTGAACCAATGGCACTTGTTGAGATTTATCTCAAGGGGGTGTGGGTGGACATTCATCACCCATGCAGTAGACCTGTTTTTTAGGTGAGTGGCAAATCTAACAGATAATTAATTATTACATTGGTAATATAACTAATATTGGACAGGAGGGCAAAGTTCTTAAAGAACATGGATTGTGGGAATCAGTTCATGGTTCAGTGAAACTGGAAAGTGTTTAGCATAGGTTGGAGTATACTTCAGAAATGTTTAACCCACTAATTATTGCTCTTGTCTGTATAACCAGTCTTTTTCTTTAGCTTAAAGTTCTTGAAGCAATTTGCTTAAAACTTAGCGTAAATCGTGGGTCTGAAAAGATGTCAGCACTGTCTGTGAAAAAGAGAAAAAGTGATCCGCTTTAAATGGAGGCCATTAAAGCATTTGCCTATAATGACCATGGGAGAATCAAAAATGCAAGACGTTGAAGGTGATGAAGACTGTATTGCCAATAAATAGAGAGAATTATGATGATGAATTACCATCAGAGAGAGTTTGAAAAGAAAGGGTTTTTCTGTTTAATAAATATTAATTGTTAAGTGACATGAATTTTTTTAATTGAAAACAAAAAATGCTGCATTATACAGCATCAAGTAGCCCTTCATATGTGGCTAGGATAACATCTAGAAGTACACAAAATGTGATGAATGGAATACTTGCATTAATCTCAGGCATTAGTAATTACTCATGCCGCATAGTAGTCCATAATTATTTTGCATACCATGCCACCTCATCACATAGCTTGGTTCAAGTGATAATGTGCACGGTGCTCACATCTGGGCATACCTGTCCCACGCAGGGCAATACTCTGAAGTATATAAAAAGTGATGGATGGAATTACACTAGAACCAAGCTATGGATTGGATTGGGATGGAGCCCAGCAATTGCCAGTGGCTGAGATTAATTTAAGCATTCCATCCATCACTTTGTTTTTGATGCCTCTGGACAACACTTACCCACATGCCATATTAGTAGATTATTATATTCATGTATTAAGGGCTATATTATTATCTTGCTTTACTGAATATGGAGTGCTCTTTGATTGTGGCAGAAGGAGAACTGCTGTAGAAACATTGGCTGTATGTGGCATTCAAACTTTTAATTGGTGCAATTCAGTGCGTGCTCGTATACACATGGGTGTTCATCAAACCTAAGACATGGCTGGCAGTTTCAGAGAAAATTTACTCCAGTTCATTGCTGTAATGTGTGTTTCTGGCATGCCTACTTTTCACATCTGTCCTACCAACCTGGAGTAGACATCTCACACAAGCATGCATATTTGCCTTTTTCTGACACAGTAATCTTTGACTAAACACCTGCTGACCTCAAAAGGGCCTGGTCCATTATCCATCAGTTCAATCCTTATCATAAACTGATAGTTAACTTGGGCAAGATAAACATTACATATGTAAACCCAAATATGCAAAAATCTGTAATTGGGCTGTAGGTAAAAACGTCTACTCCTATTCTACATTTAGGCCTCTGGTGGAAGAGTGCGAGAATCCTAGATGTTACTGAAAAAGCCTACAAATCACAGCTGCCAGTTTCATTTATTTACTGTGCACAGTTTGAGTTTTTTATTTATTGTTACATAGCACCCTATCACTTGTAGAACAGCATCTCAAGGCACAAAATCAGATCAGTAAATGGCGTCCAGGAAGTAGCAACTTATTAAGTGAAACGACAGGTTCTGAGTAGGCCCAGGGGTAGAACTCTGCTCCGCTGACTGATTTTGTGGAATTTGAGCACTTCATGCTACATGGAGTAGCACGCAGTTCCAGAATTCTGCAATCCGGAGCTGAGTTCATTTGTGAGAGCGAGATTTGGTTTTGGCGCTCTCTCGCAAGTGCCAAGATACTCTTGGACTGCTAGCAAGCATGCACAAGACTTTGCATTCGCTTGAGATGTTTCCGGTTGCACTCAAGACTTCTGTTTACCTGCACTGCTGCTGGCCACGGCAGCTGCCAAAACAGTCTCCCTTGTGAATGCACCTGGAGTAGATTTTCTACTCGCGATCCAGCTAAAGCTAGTCAAAAATAAATTTTTTGAGTGGATTTTCTTCTCCAATGGAACCTTCAAATTATTTTCTAATGTGAGAAGCCTTTTTTCTTTTGTAAAAAGGAAGGAAGTGCCCCAGAGACTCCAGCTTCCTGTTCTTGTCCAGCAAGCTCCTCCCAGTGCTTTGTCCATTTCCTGGTCACTTTTCACTTGGATTCTGAGATAGAAGGTTCACTCTCTTTGTCTCCTGGATATAACTTTGGATATAAGGACTTTGTTTTTGTGAAATCACACAAGTACGATCAAACACTATTGAATAAGGGTGTTGTTTGTTTGCTTGGGCATGCACCAGTATTTCTTTGTACTTTAAAATGATTTTAAAAATGTACAGTGGCTGGTGGCCTGGAGTTTAGGTATGGGCCTAGTTATTATTGTTTTCCATTTCATCTATTTTTCATCTTTTCTGAAGGAAACGTGTTGCACAACTCAGTCCCTTTTCTACATGTTTGTAGCATCTGCAATATTATTTTACTGTGTGGTCTAGATTTGCAAAGGGCCTTCCAGCCAGTAGGCCCAGTACTAGTAGTCATCAGTGCATGAAATACATGTTTCAGTGGTATATGTTTTTAAAACTTCATTTAGGGCAGGGATTGCATTGGATTAAATAAAAAATGTTAGCTATTGTTTGCATTTCACTTTTTTTGCAAAAAGTGTATCTGTTGTGGGGTAATATAATATTTAGTATAGGAGGGTATGTACTGTTGTTGTGAAGTTTTTATAGCTCAGTTAAGTTTCATGTTGTGCATTGCTGAATTAATGTTAGTTCTTTCTTCAGTGTTACCACCATGCCTCCTTATGACCAATGTGTGTGTGTGCGTGTATGTGTGTGTGTGCATTTGTCATTGTCTGCCATTTGTCTTTGTTCTCCATGCCATGTGGCCAGGGGCCATTTTGTGTAGTCTATGTCCATAGACTTGCATGTGTTCTTTGTTTTCCTTGCGTCCTTGTTTGCAATTTTTATTTGACTATGTGCCTGGTTGCCATTTTGTGCATCCAGTCAGTATGTCTTTGCAATAGGCTTGTAGGCTTGCATGTGTTCTTTGTTCTCCTTGATGTTGTTGTTTGACCATGTGGCTAGTAGCCATTTTGTGCATCCAGCCAGTGTCCCTTTCACCTCCTATGCTCCTTGTTGTTGTTTGACCAATTGGCTGTTGGCCATTTTGTGCATCCAGCCAGTGCCTCTTTGCCAAAGCCTTGCATGTGTTCTTTGTTTGCCAAGCTTCCTTGCTCCTCGTTGTCCTTTGACCATGTCTGGCAGACATTTTGTGCATCCAGCCAGTGTCCCTTTGCCATAGGCTTGCATGTGCTCTTTGTTTGACAGGCCTCCTTGCCACTTGATGTTGTTGTTTGACCATGTGGCTGTAGCCATTTTGTGCAGGTAGCCAGTGTGCATTTGCTGTAGGTGTCAATACAAACATTGGCAATTATTGATCAGTTGTTTATTTTAAGATTATATTTTAATTTTAATTTTCCATTTTAAATTTTATTACAATTTTGTTTTTTTTACTTTAATGTTCTGTTTTTCATTTTTATTCATTTCTTTAAATGTTTTCTAATTTCTTGTTTTATTTTAATTTTAATGTTAGTTTCTTAAGTTTTCTTTGCTTTTTTATTTTTTTGTTTTGTTATTTCATTTTATTTAATTCTGGATTTTTCCTTGCTTCAACCAGCCTTCCATCCATTCTTCCATCCATCCATTTATCTATCAAAGGCGCATAGCTGCGCTACATTATTTTGTTTCATTAGATGTATTATAATTCCATTTCTCCTGAACACCCTGGCTGTGGTGCACTGCAAACACATCAGCAGCATAACTCATTTTTAATGGTTTTTCCATTTCCCCTGGACCACTTTGCCACCCTACTTTGTTTAAGGATTATTTGATTTACCCTTGCATCTCTTTCTGACTACAACAGGTGTCTACAGATGAAGCTAAAACAAAGAACAATATCTGTATGTTGTGATGCCTGATTTGAAATTATTTTTCATGGTGTGGTGGTGTGGCTTGACTTTACAATGTTTGATTAAATTAGTATTTATTACATAAGTAACCAACCACACTAATATTCCAATGTCGGTATTATTTCAACCTGCAACAATGCCACTTTTCACTAATTACATGTTTTTCTAGCATGGTTACTTTTAGTTGCACAAGAGAAGAAATGTCACAATACCAAGAGTACTGACAAAGAGAAGGTCTGTTCAGTTAATCCTCCAATCTCTTCTGCTTATGCAGCTAAGCGCCACTGCCAAATGAAAGCTTTAGATGGCCCCAAAGAAAGTTGCTCCCAAGAAAGTGGTCAGTGAGAAGAAACAGCTTTCATGTGTGCCTGCAACACCGGCCTCTGGGGAGGAACCTGGGAGCAGCACTCCTGCATCAACATCCCTACCCCAACCCAAGCCCAAGGTCATGTCTGTCAGAGAGGCAGCCAGGGCAGTCATGGTGATGCCACTGGGCAGTGATGCTGAATTTGATTTATGCCTTTCAGAAAGTACCCAATCATTTTAGGAAACAGAGCACGGTGGACCACAGCTGCAGCCAGCAATAGTAGATCTTCCCAAAGTTGGAGAAGAACAAGAAAAAGGAAGGGTACTACTCCACCATCTGATGACGATGATAGGGACATGAAATGGACCCAGGCAGAGTCCGGAAGATGCCAGGAGAGGCAAGAGAAAAGAAAAGTTCCAGAAAGCCTTAGAATTATGGGAGGTGATGTTGGTGAGGAGGATTATAACGACAAGCCAGTCATTATGGAAGCTGGCACAGGGGAGTCTGACATTACTATCCAACCTGATTTGAGGGATGTGGCACAGGCAGCACCACCAGCTCCTATACTTGTAAGGACCCAAAAAAGACCTGCACCAACCCTTGCCTCACTACAAGTATGCACTGTGGAGAGGCAATCAACACACCCAACTACCTCCATTTCTTCTTCAGACATTGGCAGTGGCCCAGTAAGAAAGTACTCCTCCTCTGTTTTGGACTTTTTTATGATTAACAAACAGGAGGGGAGCATTGCAATATGTTCCATTTGGCATGCAAGTGTTTGTCGAAGTAAGCCTGGTTCACATTATGGTACTGGAGGCCAGATGACCCACATTACAAAACATCACGTAATCCGGTGGGAGGAGTACCTTAAAAAAATTGCTGAACATGGTGGTGAAGGTAAGTAGAGCCAAGAACATTAGATACAACTGGTGAAATCACGGTGGAAGGTGAGGAAGAAAAGGGTGACATCTACATGCAAAGCAGCCCTGCCACCACAAGGTGCCAGAATCACATGCCTTCACAACCTCACAATGGCACAGGAAGACTAAGAGTCAGACAGACACCACGGCATATAGTGACTGCACCACAACACACATTGAGTCTTCCACCACCTACATCTCAAAAGTGGCCTGTGCCAGTGGCCCAACAAAAGAAGAAATTCCAGTCTACTATTACTGGCATTTTTAGGCATACTGCAACCCCCCCAATGGCTTGTACAATGGGAGGTTCGCAAAAATGTTAGTGCTGGACCTCCTCTCTTTTTCTGTTGTGGAAGAAGTGGGATTCTTAGAGTTTGTGGTAGCCATCTGCCCAAAATGGAAGGTTCCAAGTCGGACCTATTTTAGCAGAGATGATGTTCCAGCACTGTATCACAATGTGTTGCAATTGGTTGGCTAAGCTTTGAAGCAAAGGGTTGTTCACACTATTCACCTGACAACAGGCATGTGAAGCAGTTGTCAGGCTACTGATTACATGTACATCTCTGCACACTGAATCTCATTTGTGGGGGTAAAGCAAAAGCTATTGACAGGTGTTGGCCCTGAAGACATTTTTTAAGAGTGCTGGCGACATGCAACAGTAGCCACGTTCGACATGGAGAATCACATACATCTGCAAACATCTTGGACCAATTTAATATTAAGGTGTCTGAATGGCTGCCACCCAGAGGTCCCCTGGGTTTTATTGCCATGGACCACTGCAATACATAGTCAAGGCCGTGGCAGACAGTGGGTATTTCAGGGTCTTGTGCTTGGATCAATGCATCAACCTGGTTGTACAAGACTTTTTAAAAAAATAAGACATAGTTAACAATATACTAACCACCTGCAGACAAATTTGCACTCATTTCAGCCATTCTTTTAAAGACCGGAAGCAGCCTGTGGATTCTTCAGCATGGTATCAGAATACTGGTTAAAGTTGGAACTCAATCTATTATCTGTTGCAGTGTCTGAGTAGTACAGACATATCAATGAGTATATCATTCTTAGAGTAAGGGATGCAATTAGGAAAGCTATGACCATGGATGCCAACAAATAAGGCCTAGTCAAATGTCTGACACAGATGCTTCTTCTTTTTTGAGGCTTTCATGCGGAAAATTAGCAAGGAGGACAGTATGATAAGCCAAGCTATCCTGTTGTTGCATCTGCTATAAAAGCAACTAAAGAAGGTGTCTGGAAGGTGTGAATGAAAACTCAGAAGCGCATGCTTTGGTTGAGAGCCTAAGCTATTGCTTGACTTGTAATGCCAGGCTGCAAAACAACATTACTCATCCAAAAGTACATCTGTGCACCCTACTTGATTCATGGTACAAAAAAGTTCTCCCCACTTTCATTCCTTTTTCTGAATGCAATGTTTCAAAATACAAGAGGTGGATTGTTGAGCAAGCCAGAGAACTGGAAGAAGAATGGCTGGAACGTAGAGTCCTACTCTGCAGTTCTGGGGTGTCTTCAAATTCCAGAGAGGGCTGTGTTGTCTTATAGCAGCCAACACTAGCAACAAGAACACCGGAAACAATAGCATTAGAAGAATTTGACCCAACCTCTACATTGGCTTGGTTTCAAGTTGCAGGTCTTAAGTCCAGTGGAGAGCTGAAGGCAAATGAGGTTGAGCAAGTGACAGCACCAATAACTCTTCAGAGGAAGTTGCAGGAGAAGCTGGATGATAAAAAAAGAGGTGGATGTGGATTAAAAACCATTGGTGTATTGGTATGGGAAATAGCATCAATCACCGGAGCTCAGCAGGCTGGCAATAAAGTCCATAGCTAGTGTATCTGCTGAATGTGTGTTCAGTGCAGCTGACGCAGTTGTACCAGTGAGAACGACCAGTCTCTTGCCTCAAAACTTGGAGAGATTAACCATGATCAAAATACACTAGCATTTTATACCACCTGATTACAATGTTCCGGAAACACCACAGGAGGAGGAGGAGGAAGAGGATGATTGGTCAGAATTAAGTGTGTATGCTGACTAACTTCTCGGTGAACCACCTGAGTTTGTGGACGAACACTACTTCCCGAACTGAGTATGCTAGTGCCACCATAGAACTTTTAAATTATTTCTTGTTTAACTTCTTTCTTTCTTTGCAAATAATTTTGCAGCTACTGGAACATTGTTTGTGTTAGATTTATGCTGCCCCACAATTTAATAATCACATATATGTCAGGATTGGAGTTGGACACCGTGTGCAGTGAAGAAACCCCAACACACACTTCAGAATATTCAAGACAATGCTTGCCTCCCTCACATTCCATTGTCTATCCTTTCTTTATTATTACACCTAGCCGGGCTGCCCAAGAAGATCATTGATTAAAAGACTGCCAGTGCCAATGCCAAATTCCAATGTGTTGATACCAAAGAGGAGATAATATTTTGTATCAACCACAGTGCTTGGATTGGAAGAGGTAACTACTAACTATATCACCAATGAGTGGTGATATATTGAGTGATTGTAAGTGATGATTGATGATGTATGTGGTGGCTGGCAGTAAGGAAAGTGAGTTCAACAAATTTGCAAACTTGATTTCATTGTTTTGCAATGTTTGGGGGCTGATGGGCGATAATTTTTCCCAAAAGTGATTGACCATTCAAATTTAGCAAAATTTACCTGCAGAGTCTACTCCTTTTTTAGGTTCCTCAGAGACCAGTCACTTTAGTCATCAAACACAAATCTACACAAAATACTCCAATTCTGCACTAAACAGGTCTACGTTATTTGGTTTGAGACTGGGATAGAGTACTCAGTCAGGAGGAGGGGGATGGAAGGACTCAGGGTGGGACTACCTCAACTGCTAGAAGGAAAAAGTTATCCACTTCAAAAAGAAACCATGATGATGGTGAAGACACAGGCCCAATACTCACTCAGCTCTGTGGGCCAGAGAGAGGTGTGTTGATTTGGGAAATGCTGCTGAATGTGTCTTTGCTGCATTGCTGACTCAAACATGAAACTGCTCTTTATGTTCTTGCTTTGCCTCTGAGCCTTCCTGATACATTC
Source organism: Pleurodeles waltl (assembly GCF_031143425.1). Taxonomy (NCBI): domain Eukaryota; kingdom Metazoa; phylum Chordata; class Amphibia; order Caudata; family Salamandridae; genus Pleurodeles; species Pleurodeles waltl. Next base: position 403,188,574 of record NC_090442.1, on the reverse strand, counting down.
CTGGCTCCTTATGAAGCTTACCTTGCTTCCTTTTGTCCTTTTCCTTTACTCTAGGACTCACTTACTGTTTTTCAGTATGCATGCCTTCTCCTAGTCGTCTCCTGCAGGAACAAAACTTGGTGAAAGCTCAACACTTCAGCTTACCTACAGGACAGGTTCAGCCAGGCACTCATGAGTGACAGACATTCCGAGAAGAATGGAAATGCACTACCCAGTTTGGCGATGCAGTATCATTTTTCTTTTCTTTAAAGATGCCATTATAAGAACCAGGTGGGTTAACCTCAATTCTTCCATAATTCGTATTTTTCAAACCTAGAAGACCGAACATTTAGTGATATACTATTTTGGGTCTCTCTGGGGCTGAAGGACTATTTCCAATGCATTTAATTGAGCTGTGTCATGCTTATTCTTTCATCATTTCCTTTCACAACAGATTGATGATAGTGTGCTGCTCAGCGCCCCTATGCATACTGTTGTTGTTTCTTTTGTGTTGTGTTTGTCTTTGTCATACATATCTCTAAAGCACCTTTACCACCCATTAATTGAGCCCCTAACCTTCTTCCCCCGGGCTGTGTGATTTATTGAAGTGTGACTTAATTTTATACCATAAAAGGATCACACACTTGCTGGAGCGGATGTGGTGAAAGCAACACCAACTCACGCATGACTTTCTATTACCACACCAATATTCCACACCGGCCCCATCAACATCATCATTGAGGCCTTATGTTCTCTTTTGCGTAAAGACTTAACCTTGTCCAACCACTCCTGACTCTGAGCCCACTTCTCCTGACTCGAGAATTGCAATTCCTAAGTTTAGTTTTCAATAAACACTAGCTCCCTATTGCTCAGAAGAAGTTGATATTGCTAATTATATTATCAGATCAGGTCTTCTTTGTTGTGTGTCAAATACTGTCATTGTGGTAGTCTGGTCCCAGTCTTCCTAACGTTGTGATGTAATATATAACTAGGGCTCCCAGTTTTATGGTATTTTTTTTTTTTTTTACATTTCTGTCTGTATTTATCCACATTTATTTTTTGGTAATTTTATCTGTATTTATACATATTTTATTTTGTCACAAGAAAAAAAACGCTGCAGCTAGTATTTTTTCAAATTTCTTTAAACAGAAAATGCGTGCTTTTTGTTATGCATGTATGATGCAAGCGCTCTGACACCATAAATTGGGATGAATAATGCTATAGGGTATTTTTAAGTTGCTATTTTTGTAAAGACTGAGACAGACCAACACATCTAAAATTCCTGCAGTGTATCAATATCTCTTGGATCCCAGGACTCTTAAGTATCTGTGAAGTGATAAACTATGTGCATTTGTTTTGCCTTAATTGCTTTTAGTTGTGCGTTATACCTCCCCCTCATCCATCCGCATAGCTCCCAGCCAGGATATTTAAACAAAAGGAGGCCTGATGGTCCCTTAACGTTAACCTTTGTTATTGGCTCAGCTGCAATCCGATAAGCCCTCTCCCTGCCTGCGTTCGGAAAGGCTCATCATCTTCTTTCAAACAGCAGCAAAGCTGAACATATTTATTGACAATTTTCTGTTTCTATTTATAAATACAGACAAAGGAAAAACATTTTTCCTTCCGTATTTATATGCAAAAAATCAGTTTAAACAGAAAAATAGGAGCCTTATATGTAACCCACTAACTCTCTGTTTTCTTTCAATCTACTTGACAGTGGTGGATAACCCTTTGATTAATCCTGCAGTTAGAGTTCACATAGGTGGTTGTGCCACCTTGTGTCTTTCCTGTTAGCACACTAGCCTGCTACTATTACTACCCACTTAAGTTGAGATAAGATGCCGCCTTGGGAAAACTTTGCAGTACAAAGAACAAGGTATCAGTCCTAGCTTCATTTATTCAGATAAGAGAAGAACTATGGATCAAAACAAACTTGGTTTTTCTATTCAAATTAGGCAATGCAATCATCCCCTAGTGTTTAATATCGTTACAGAGTGCATTAGAGCAAGGGTATAAGTTAATGGCATGTACTTCTCTTAGCAGATTAAAAAAAACAGGCTACACTTAAAGACAGCAGTGCAAACAAAAACACTAAATTAAAGATTTAAGGCATGAATGGCAAAAGTAAAATAAATTAACCCTTTTTATTTTTTTTCAAACAAAAACCCCACCCTTTCCACCCACAACAGTCACACCTCACTACCCAAATAAATGAGCCCATCCACGAAAGTCCAACAAAAGTCCACAACAAAAGAAACAAAAGTCCACAACAAAAGTCTAAAGTGCAAAAAAAGGCTCCTTTTCCTAACCTTCCCGGAGACCTTCCAGGGTTACCTTGATGTGTGCCACCCGGTGGTCCATTTGCAGAAAGTATTGCAAGATGCAGAGTTGGAAGTAGCAGTGATGGAACGGGGATGGGCTGATGCCAGCTAGTGGCTGTGCTGATAGTGTCGCTTGGAGGCTGGAGGCCCCAGGAAGCTAGTTATAGGAGCTGTGACCGGCGGGCATGTTGGCTGCTGCCTGGGTCCTATTCCACTCCTCCTGAAGGGCCACCAGCCGCCAATATTCATTTCAGATGCCCTCCAGCCACTGCCGCCACTGCCGGGCTCACATCTCCTGGCGAGTTAGATGATCACCAGGAGTCGCTATAGCAGGAAAGAATAAGGAAAGTGACAAATTATAAACAGTGCTCTGTGCAAAAAAATGTTTTAAATTAGAGTGGCACAGTAACAGTAAAATACTGGTTCCCTAGGGCCATTGGAATTTGATGTGGCTGATTAAGACAAGTCACAGGGCCGTTTTTTTACCGACACATATGCCTCACTGTAGTTGATGAATGTTGGAAGGGTTAAAATTGAACTGGCATGAATCTGTTATGGAAGCCATGAAATGTTAATCACTTGTACATAAATGTGGCGTATGCCAAAAGGGATTTTTCAATTTTTTTGGGTGCCTGGGACAGAACTTTGGAAAGTTTGCAATGCATTGACAACTTTGTTAATGCTGCATTAACTGAAGCAGATGAACATTGCACAGACTACACTTTTGTACTGCTGAATTGAACCACGCTGCAGTTACATCATAGTAGAATGGATGACTAATGGGGCGGAGATATGATGATGGGTGGTAGGATACATATCTGCCTTGCTTTAACTACAGTGAGTTAAGGGAGAAGATAGAAAATAAAATATCCTCACTTTGAACCAAAGCTTTCATAACCATGCAAGCCAAGCAAGGTAGATGAACAGACGCGTCCCTCTCCAAAAGAGCTCTCTTATTTCTTGAGCCAAGCAATTATACAGTCATCTTTATATTCATCCATTCCATTCACCCTTTGATACCCACCATTTAAGCTTTGCACTCTTTCATCAAGTCTTTCACCATTCCAACCCAGCCATCCATATATCCACCCGTCCATCCATACACTCACCTATCCAATATTCACCATTTCAAACACTGTGCTTTCTTTTATCCATCCATTTACCCACACATTGTTTGTTACCATTGTTCGTTATCATCCACCCATTCTGCCCACGAGCATCCTTTTATCAACCCACACTTCAACCCTTGAGGCATCCTTTTACCCCTTTTACTCCTTTCACTCATCCTTTCATCCACCTACACATCTCCTATCACTCACCTGTGCCTCCTTTCCTTTCACCCACACATTCTTTCACTAACACACCATTTTATCCATTCTTTCTTTTAGCCATCCATTCTTCATTTGCTTCTGCATCTAGCCATCATTTGTAGCATCCATTCAGGGAAGAAGCCATTAATAACTCAACCCCCACTGTAGCTGCTAAACCAGCCGTTTCACCAGCAACGTCCTTGCAGTGTATACTAGACATTGTGAATGAGAAAGAGCAATATGACTTAACAATGCCCATCCCTGCTGCCACCTGTTCTCCCCTTCTGACCACTGCTGTGTCTGGTGCACTGGTGCTGCCACTGGCCCCTGCACTGGTGGTAGGAGCGGCTGGAAAAACTATAACACATTTTAGATTCCAACAAAATACAACTGCAATGGACCCCCACTGTTCCATCTTCTTCTATCATTCACTTTAGGAATTTTGGTTGTTAAAATAGCCAGGTAAACAAATCACTGCAAATGTTTCTTAATGGAGGAGCAGAGCTAAGTGCAATAAAGGGGTGGAATACTTTTGTCAATCTTGGAGAACCTATGGTGAGGTCTTGGTTGGCAAATGCAATGGGCATGAGCCAGGCAAAGAAAACCTTCACAAATGTGTAGAAAAGCTGACTTGGACATGCAATGTTGTCAGTAGAGTACCTGCCCTAAGAGTCTGTCCTATTAATATTAAAGTACCAGTCCACAAAATATGTATATAGGGGGGGGGAGGGAAAGCTAAGCTTAGTAACAAAGCAGAAGAAAGCTAGTACAGACAGAAGGAAGTCAGATACAGAAACATGAAAAATAGATAAATTCAGGAATACCAAGAATTAAAAAGAAAGAAAATAAGTACAAAAAGGTAGACTGGCACAGTAAAAAATAAAAATTATTTGAAATTAGGAGAGGTGAAAATTAGGGAAGTAATAATAATATATACAAAGTATTACTGTGGTCAGCAGACCTGCCAGCATCCACACTGGTGATGGCACTGGCACCCTTGTCTCCTCCTGGATCTGCCTAAAATGCCACCCTTTTCTTCCCCTTGGTTGCTGAGGTAAGAAATAAAGAACAGAAAAACATATTAGTGGTACAGTTAATCCCCCCAAAAATATTTTTACAGGCAGAGGCAAACACCCTAACATTGTACTTTTCTAAATCAGATAGCCTAGTGTCAATCGCCTCAACTCAAGTTGACCTGTTTCTTTTATTTTCCTAATTCCTACACCTAATCCATGCTCCACATTTCTTAAAGTCCTGGCCATATTTACAAACTTTTGATGCAGGACAGCGCTGCAAGCATTCTTGCTGCACTGCCCTGTGTAAAAAAAAAAAAGGGCAGGAATTTGCCATATCTAGAAGATATGGCACATTCCTGTCCTTGTCCACTGTGCTGGCACAAAAGGGCTACCATGCACCAATGCAGACGCCCTTGCATCATGGTGCAAGGGTGCCTGTGTTGCAGGGATGATTGTTTTTGTGGATGAAGATACACCTTCCTACAAACAAATATCACAGGAGGAGTTTTATGAGGAGAAATAAAGGTTATTTATCCTTGTTGCGTCTCCCTTACACCTCCTCGGTGAGGAGTAAGCATTTGATGCATTCCTAGTTTTACAAAACCTTGTCAGTCTTGGAATGTGTCAAATCCTGTGGGTGTTACATGGGAACACCCTATGTAACACCCATGTCACGCCTCCCTGTCCCAGGGAGAGTCAGTGCAGTTACTTACACTGCATTGACTCAATCCATATTTACAAGGCCATGAAAATCCATGCAGGGTGGCTTTATGTGACATTGTAAATATGGCCCTGCTGTGTGTGGCACTGGACCACCACAAGAAATGATGTTCCAGCGGTGAAAAGGGTCTTGTGAATATGGCCCTACATTTACAAATATGTACCACTGAAAATGCATTCATATTGCAACAAATGATCTTTGCTTCTCAACCACCTTTGATGGGGCGACTCAGCTTCCATTTTTTTCAATGCATAGATGCATACATACTATGATGATATCATAGTACACATCACCAGGATATTGTGATTGGGAGGGACTGCATAAGTTACGTAAAAAAAGGCACAGAGATGAAAATGCTATCTCACTGACATGACTTCTTACTGCTACCACTATGTTATTCTTGGTGACAGGATGAGTCTCTGTCTGCATGGCTTCTTAAATATTAATCAGCCCAAACGTGAGCCAACAAGTACAATTTGGAAGCACTGACTGAGCACCTGGCTAGCTCAAACTGGATCACATAATACATATTTATAGTAACGTAACCTTAACGTACCTGAGAGTCAGCACCACTATCACAAAAAAATTAGCATTGTGGAACACACACAACAAAAAAATATCTATTACTCACCGAGCCCCAACACCTCAACGCCCAACACACTGAACAGGTCCTGTTCATGGTTGCTTATGTCCCCCCAATGGTGCATCAACTGCAGCTGGGTGCACTGGACCCCAGTGTGCCAGTGAAGCAATCGGCGCACCCTCCCCCAAAGCAGTCAAAGCTCCTGAAGCACGTAACTGCTCCCAGCCTCCCACTTGCTGCCAGCATGGAGGGGAGGTGGCACTGCAAAAAAAATATAAGTGCTGCCACTTCCCTCTCAGTGAAAATGGGGCAGGACTGCACCCCTTGGTGGCACAAACACCCTCAATGTAAGCAGCCGCATCGGTGCTGCCACTCCCTCTGCTGCCCTGTGTCATGATGCTGGGTGGAAAAATAAAGGGGAAGATATAGAAGGAAGAAAGAAAGAAAACATATAAAAAAGCAAAAGGAAAAAAACAAACAAAAATAAAGTATTCAAAAAGTCACAAAAACACACAAAGAAAACGACAGATATGTGAAATACACAAACACAAAGACACACACTGCTGAAATAAAGAAACATGAGGGGTGTATAATTTAGAAAAGGGTGGGCTTGAAAAGATTAATGGTGGATTAAAGTTAGCCCCAGCACCACGCATGGAGAGAGACAGAGAAAACAAAATGGGTGCACCCATTCAAACCTTGTGGTGCCGTTCATACGATATTTGCAACGCGAGAACGCAATTGAGCTCAGAAACGTAAAAAACATAGCACAAACAGGCATGCCGAGCAACTCCACCTGCTGGCGAAATTCCACAGAGTTTGCTGACTTTTTTTTACCACTTCTTGGAATTCTGCACAGTGGAACTCCCGGAGCTCCACACAACTCTAGTTCTGAGTAGCATTCTAAATATCTCAATATTTGTTCTCTCCTACGGGTAATGTTAGGGAATTCCAGAAGTTTGGACCAGGAAAGACAAGGATCAGTAATCCGATGTCAAGTTTGTGTTTTTTTTATCATAAACCTTTTGATGTTGGCGGATATAGACAATTGGTACTGCGGAGGGTTTATTTCAGAAACCTTTGAGAAAGAAACAAAGGGACTGATTGTGATCTTGCAGAGGAGTTTATCCATCACAACAGTGACGGATATCATGTCCACCAAAATATAAATCCCATAGGGTATAATGGGATTTATATTTCGGCAGATGGAATATCTGTCACTGTTGTGACGGAGTAACTCGTCCGCCAAGATCTCAATCAGGCCTTAAGACTTTTTCCATAGTTTTGTGGAGCAGACGTTAACTTCAATTGAATCATGTTGGCAAAGTCAAAACAAATCCTGTTGATAGCATTTTGAATATGTTGTAATCATCCTGTACTATTTTTAGAAAGACCAAATCAAACAAGGGCCCGAGTTACCCTGTCAGATGGTGACAGATATCCCGTCCACCAAAATCTAAACCCCATTATAGTCTATGGGATTTAGATTTTGGCAGATGGGATATCCGTAACCGTTGTGACAGAGTAACCCATCCGCTGAGTTCTAAATCAGGCCCAGACTATCTAAAGACTAGTCTCTATTGAATCCAAGCTCCACATTCCCTTTGCTCACCCAATCCTTTCAGTTACAGAAGCCACATTTATGCCCATGATTTTGAAGGAAGTGGAATTTGCCAATAAGTTGCATAAAGATCATCCCTGGGCATTTTATTGAAAGCAGTCGTTAAAGGCATTGGAATTACACACCACATTGAATGCCACATCATGTTAGCCAGAGTGTAAAGACAAAGCAATCATAATCTCATGGTTATTTCCTACAATAAGGGCAAGCTGAAATTCATGGGTTGCTTCTCTTGCTAAGGATATATACCATGCAGGAAACAATGCATATTTGCCCAAATTGATACAGAGACACACATGCAATCAATTATTATGTTTAAGGTTTTATCGATGCTACTACGGGATCTGAGAAGCTCTTGGCAGAGATTCTGAGATCGCTCAGGATTTTGTGGGTCATGAAGGCTGAATAGGTATGCCTTGATACACATTTAATAAGGTCAGAATGATTGCTGAGGCTCAAATAATTATTTAATATTCAAGCAGGTGTCTTAAGCGATGCAATTTTGTTTTGGATGTGACAACGTGAGTTAACTATTAGGTTCGTTGAGTTTATGGATCCAATCTGTTGCCTCTTAAAATCATGTCATACTGTTATTTGGGCTTTGCTTTGTTTTTATATTCATTAGGCAGGAAGTTTGCTATAAGATCTTTGCAACAATGCAGCTGGATTGCAACACGTTTTTAGTGTATGTGATGGTGGGTGGCTGGCTCTTCTTAGGGCTTATCCCTATTTATTGCATCATCACATCGTCACTCCTTCATAGCCATGTAGAAACACTCACCCTCCATGGATGTGGCTTCACTATGGGATTCTGGGCCCTCCTTTCAATGCAAGCATATCATAAACAAACAGAATCAAGCCACTTCAAAGATGGTGGGAAATGCATTTATTGTCCAAAGGTGCTTTGCAGGGGATGCAAATTGTTTTGACCCACAAATGTCTTGATCACTTGATTGAGCTTGCGTTACCATGGTATTGTAGGTAACCTCCACCACAGAAATAGAAAACAAACTAATAATAATGATTTGTTAAGCAATTCTTTTCTCATACCCAAACAAAAGCATGATTTGAAAATGGCATTCATACAGTGACTTGGAATACCATTATGTCATCATATTCAAACGAAACATATCTTTAATCAAATGTAAAAGTATGTTACTTATGTCTACTTGTCTTCCCTCTTTGCTCTTTCTTCTGTAGTGCACTGACTTTTAAATCACATTCCGGAATAGTGGAAGAATTCAATGTAAGGCTTTACACTCAATGGTCACCACTAATACAAGGTGAGAAATCCATGTAGCCATCTGCCCATAGTCCATTATAATGTTACCAATATTATGACTACAGTTGACAGATTTATTCCAACCTCGGAAAAAATCATAATTGTGCCAATGAAATATCAGAAGTTTTGACCATATGTACAGAAAACTACTGTACTATTTATAATCTCTGTCCACATCAATGTATCAATATATTCAATAATTTATGTTTGATTCACCACATAGCCCTATGAAAAAAAGTTAAAATTACTACATATGATGAAAAAAGTTAAAAAGCATCTTGTTAAAATATAAAACAAGCTTATTTGCTTCACTGCTGCCAAAAAGGGAGGAAAACCTTTTTTCTTCCTCATTCTTACTTGCCCTACTAGTCTATTTACATATACACCACATTTTTTTATCACAGTTAGGGCTATAAAGCACCATTGTATTAACATCAATAATCAGCCGTGATTCCAGTCCTCTGAGTTTTAGAACCCTGTCACCTCTACTATTGTGTCTGGGGACATAATCAATGCCAAAGTATTGCTTTCTTGTCCAATCATTATTGTGATGCTCTTTAAAATGTTTGCCAGTGCTTTAACTAGTATCATCATTGTTAATTGCTGTGAAATGTTCAAGGCTTTTTTATGGGAAAAATAGTACTTCCCACATACAGTTTAGGGCATGGGCATAATGTAGCGTGCAATCTATTTACTATATTACAGGTGATACGAGATGTTATCCAAATTCATGTGCAATACAAGGGTCCAAACACTTTGTTAAACTTTGGCTATGTTTGCAGGCCTTGCAGTGCACACATACAAAAAACCCATATTGTGAAAAGAACCATGTGTATTGTGTAGGTGCCTCAAAAAGACTGGAGACTAATGTATTCTTCAAAAAAGGACCTTTGCATAATGTCATCAAAGGTTTAATTCCTATTATGTTGGTCAACATATCATTTGCCTGTAAAACACTACAATCTTAATGGGAATTTCCCACGCCTGAAATGTCTGATCACTATAGGTGTTAATAAATCTGTCTATATACATTCTGAGTTTTGCTGTTCCTCTTCTGTCTCTAAGCAGGGTTCTTTGTCGAAATATGCTGTCCACCTTTTTGGCTGCTCTCTTTTGGAGTAATATCATTCCTTTCTTCTACTGTCTGTATGCAGTTTCCATACTGCAATCCCATGTGGAAGGAATGAATTTGCCACAAGGGATTGTTCTCTGAAAGGAAGGACAGGAGATTGCTACTGGCATGAAAAATAGAATTCACTGATGTTGATTTTCTAAATAATGATGTCTCAGATGTATCCTCCACTGTTTGCAGTCTCAAGCCTAAACTACTGACAAGCTAAACTAAGGTTGAAATCATTGTTATTTAACACTTTCACAAAATTATCCATTGCTGCCACAGACACTTTCCCAAGTAAGGAAGAGTCCATCAATGTACCACAACAATGTCACTGCATCCTTGGTATACTGCCCATGGCATCTGCCTAGACCACCTGCTCCTCCCACAAGCCAACAAAAAGATTTGCACAGCTAGGGTTGAAGCAGGTGCCCATAGAAGTTCCCTTTATTTGCCTGTAATGTTGTTTATTGAAAAATAAAGATATTTTCAATCAGACAGATAACAATCCTCTCTAACAACATGTGTGTGCCTACATGCCTTCATCCCATTCTCATGCTGCAGGCTTGTGTACAAAAACTTAGTAGGGGTAGGTTAAAAATTCTGCTCCGCCGGCAGAGTTTGCAGAGTTTTACCTACTCTGCGTTCCGCTTGGAGCATAGAGTTCCAGCAAAAATCCACCAACCGCCTTGTGGTGGAGTTTTTTTTATTATCTGTTACTCGCCAACATTAAATTGGTAGGCGCAAGTGAGAGTTTGCATACCCTAGTGTGATTTATGGGTGCTAGAACACCACTCAGCGAGATTTCTCAACTCGGGCAGTTGTGGCAGATTGCAACTGCTTTCATTGAGAAAACTGCTGCTCGAGTAGAAAATCTACTCAAGCACCAGAGATAAGCAGTGCGTTTTGGCATGCCACATGGTGCCGCTCACACTGATTTTACGGTGCGGAACAAGCTCATGGCACTCAAATTCAGCGCAAGCAGCGTAACATGCCTGAATTTTGCCTCTGGCAGGACATCGTGGAATCTTGCAGAGTTTTTATGTAACTCTGCGGAATTCTGCAGAGTAAAACTTCACAAGTTCTGCCCACCCTTACAAATAAGCATCCATGCTAATTAGGATGTAATCCTCTTCCAATATGATAGCCTGTATACTAATTATAAAGTCCTTCTTATCATTTATATACAATGGTAGAAACTGGACAAATAGAAAAAGGAAATGATTACCACAGATAGATGTCTTTTGCAACAGACTCTACTGGGAAGAAATAATTGGTCTCATTGGTGGTGTACTGGATCTTTATGGATTGTAGGGAGGAGGTACAAGGTGGGTGTCACTGGTGCCTCATTTAAAAAAAACCAATATTCTTCATATTTTCAAGAGCTGTTAATTTTTCCAAAATATTAGCTTTTTAGTGTAACATAATCTTGTTTCTCAATTTTCACATAGCGTCTTGTGTAACAAAATTACCTTAGCCCTGTGTTACGATAATCCTCACTCCATAGGATAACATTGCCCCTCTTATCAGAGGGTTTAATGACAATGTTGCCATCCTTGTTGAGTCATTGGGAGTGCTTCCCTCTGTAATGGCATCAGATTCTGCATGGTATAACACTTTTGAGACCTTAATAACTGTAGATTTCTATTTACCAGCTCACAGAAGACATCAATGTTGTCTTTTGTAGTTTGTTGTATATAACGTGATTTAGGTCTGAAAGGTGCATCTGCTGCCAAATTAGCAGACTCCTAATTGTTCTGCTACATCTATACTCCCACGAACTGACAGAGGGACAGGCAAATAGCTGTCATTACAGTCCAAATAATATAACAAACGTAAAGTTTCAATACAATAAATCAATAGACTAGATGACTACATTGCAGTAATGTCTAAAGATGTTAATGGAGTCTCAGGTTTGGAGGTATGTATTTTATCGAATTTAACTTTTCTCCTAAATTTGAATATAACAATGCAACTCTGAAGGCAGTTTATCTTGGTATTTGAACAAAAAGACAAACCCAAGCTGAACCTTTTCCTTCTGTTCTGCCAGTCCTCATTGTGATAAGGTAATGTGTTTGTTGATGGGTTTATGATTTCTTTTGGCCATACGCTCTTCTTACCATGGATCTTGTTCCCTTTCCTCCTTTGTTGCCTGCATTTCTCATTCCTGCTTTGCCTTTCTCTCCTTTTCCTTTGTTTGCATTGCTTCACAATATAAGAATTTTAGTTAATCAACAATAGCATTATTATTATTTTTAAGCCCTAAAATAGTATGCAAGAGGATTTTGGAAGGAGCTTTTTAGACACATATCCACTTCTTTTTCAGGGGTAATAGCACATTCTAATAACTTGTGAAATCTCCAAAGGGCTTGAAATGATAATGATGTAGCTGAAGTACGAGCGAAATACTTTTCATAAATGTACAACAGCACTTACCACATGATTCAAGCTTTGAGAAGTGTTCTTCACGAGACAAAATGTGTCACTCTTTACGTCACAGGAAATCCAGGACACATTGTACAGCAGTAATCAAATGGGAGTCCCGATATTCAATGAACCTTATCAAATATCTGCTGGATCATCAGGCCCCCGTGTTGACTTATGCTATTGCTGCAATCTTGGGAATTGGCCAGTTTGCTGTTGTGTGAGGCTGAGCTGAGGTTTTAGTGCCCGATGTTTCTTGTGGCTTCAATAGGCAAGTTGTTTAGGAAGCTGTTGTGACACTATCTCCAGGACTGGATTTCAGAAGAAGCACTCCTGTAATATATTCAGTTTGGATTTAAGGGACACCTTAGAACTCAGCAACACTTGTTAAATCTGTACTTGGTAAGAGTTAAGCTTATCATTGGAAAGAAGATTTCTCTCCTGCTGAATTTAACTTCAGTGTTCAACTCTATCAATTGATAAGGTTTATGAGTAACTTTGGCCAAATGGGTAGGCACTCCACTGTTGGGTGCATTATTAAATCTACATCCATCTTGCCCATGGTTTTAGGTAACACTCATTAGGGGAAAACTTACACAGTCATATTAAGCTATGAGCAGAGATGGGCAGGATTTGCTGCCCCACTTTCAATTTTCAATTTTCCACCCAAATCATTGGAAGAAGGTCTGTCCTTTACATTTACACACTCATTAAACCAAGCACATTGCAGAACAAATTAATATATATTTCCCTTTGTGACATTTAATCATTTCAAATCAAAACGTTTACACAAAAACACAAACACACATATATGTATCTCTAAATGTCTGTTTGTATATATTTCTACAAATATAGCAATATGTGTGTGTGTGTGTATATATATATATACACTCGTGTGTGTGTGTGTGTGAATATGTATATATATATTCACTAAAAAAAACAAAGGTTACAGGGACATTATCGTTAGGTACTGAATTTACAGAAATTCAACAGTTACAGTTAGAGTTATTTCAAGTAACTATAACTCTCACCCTAAGGTAACTATAACTCGCGCCCCCACCATGCACAGTTTTTTCTTCAATAATTTGACTACTTATGTTTCATTTATATTTGTAATTATGTTATAGAAGTTGTCATGAGTGCTGTAATATCAGGAGTAACTAGCAGTGCATGGCCTCGAGCTATAGTTACCTTAGGGGGCGAGTTATAGTTACTTGAAATAACTCTATAACTGCTGAATCTCTATGGTTTGGTACGAGTAAATTCAGAACCTAACTAAAACGTCCCTGTAACCGTTTTTTCAGTAAATGTCTATGTTTTTTAACATAAAGTCATTTTAATTACTATACGTCAATTCAACCACTGCTGCGCATGGCCTTTGGCCATGCACCCCCATAACCAGCCAACCCAGCACCATGCACTGCCAAATGGTCTGTCTCTCAGGGCATGAGAACAGCTGTGAGAGGGTGTCTCATTCTGAGATTGGGTGCTTGAGGGTCTGAGTGATTCTATGAGGGAATGTGTGATGGTCTGACTGGGTCTGTGAGTGGAGTTCTTTCTGTCTCCTTGGGTAAATGTCCAGTATACATTCTACACTGCAGCTGTGTAATGTAGCACAAGAAGGTGTCACCAGTGACCTTTTGTGCATTTTGACAACATGATTGTTACTGTTGCCTGTTTTCTAGAATTCTGTAATGACATGAATCCTCCTACAGAGGGGGACCCATGTACCTTCTCCTTTATTTTTCACATGCCACAGGGACTTGGTCCACCTGAGGGCCTTATTAAAACATTTTTACATTTTTGCTGCAAATTCGCGATCTTGACAATTTGCAGCAATTTAAAAAAAAATGCTTTTTTGCCCTTGCCCTGGCGGGGTCCCTCTGGGACCCCATCACCAGAGCTAAGGGGGTCGGAGTGTACCAAACCACCCCCTTATCTATTTTTTCATTCTTTTTCTGGGACTTGGGTGCAATCAAGTCTCAAGATGACTGCCAAAACTTCCTGGTTGAAGTATCAGCAGCCAATCAGAGTTCGGCGGATCTCTGCTCCCTGTTATTATTCACAAGGTTGTTGCAGCCACAGATATACAAATTCATATTTCCTTAAATTTCTCACCAACTACTTAATGAATTTACAATAAAAAAGAAAACGCATAATCTGTGCACTGAAAGCTACCCTTCTGCCAAATTTGGTGTATTTCTGTCCAACGGTTTGGGCAGTAGTTGTGCTCAAAACTCCCATGAGAAATAACATGGGAAATGCATGTTTTTTGTTCTCCCCTTTTTTTCGGACCCTGCCTCACAGATCACCCCAAAACATTATGTAGGGAACAAAATTAATTGCACACTTTTTGGGGGAAAATTTTGTGAAGATTCCTCAGGCGGTGCCAAAGCTATAGGATAATCAAAAAGCACTTTTTCTTTGAAAACATGGTCCTAACAATAACTACCTACCAGCAACCGCCACTAGGTAATATATATGTGTATATAAATATATATATGTACATGTCTATTTATATATATATATATACATGTACACACGCACACATACATATGTATATGCAGCTGTGAAAATAATTCTCACTCAATAACATGTTATTTACATCAACTGTGCTAATAAACACATTGATTTATTACTACAGTTTTACTGCTTGACAGATTGGTTGTAATTATTACTTCACACAAGGCACCAACTCTCCTAATAGCCATGAGTCTTTTCAGTGTGAGTTTGCCATATTGCACAATTATAAACCATTGCATCCTGGTTTTGGTTAAATGTTTCTTAAATAGAGTATAATATGCTATTTCTTACCATTATTGAGTGGGTGGGGACATCATGACTCTACCTAAAGCTTCACTTCTTGTGAGTCATGCCCCTTCCCACACTCAACAATGGTAATTTAATCTCTGTGGGGTTTTAGTTCTTATGCGAAAAATACCTGTACATTGCTGAACACTTTTGTCCCTGAAAAGCTATACGTGCACAATCTGGACCATAATAATGTAAGTTTTGGGTACAGTCTGCTGGGTAACATACTGTCCTTTCAGTCTGACACAATCCATACATAGACGTGCAGGTGTAGTGCTGGATTGCAATACATTTTTAACTGGTGGTATTTCATGCCCTTGGTAATGAGCTGAAACAGTGCTTGATCCAAACACATTTTTAGTGTATGTATGTGTGTATGTATAATGTATATGGCATTTCTGTACTGGGAAATTAGGCAAAAGGTAGAGAAGCATTTATCATCATGTAAGAAATTGGACTACTTGTTGAAGGAGGTGATGACCCACAAAGAATAATCACAGTCTTGGCTCGGGTGATGCACAAACATTGCTAAATAATCCTGTGCTTAACCATTTGGTAGCTTTGCACAAAAGCAGTCTTAAGAATAGTTTAATAAATAATAGTAACACTAAAATGATGAAAATAGAATCAGTCGCATCGGAGATTCGATTTTTTAAGGTTTCAGGATCAAAATAGCTCCAGTCAGGTCGGGCTAGACCAGGTCAAAGTCAAAAGTTAAGGCCAACAGCGATAGAATGTGGGTCTAATGCAGGGACCATGTTCATCCAGGTGGAAAGTTTACCTTTGGCTTGAATGTTTTTGTTTGGAGAAAGTGATCTGATTCAGGGCCTAATGACGGTGGGATGCACTACACAATTGTCATCAAAGGCGGAAGGTTGAAAAGCTATAGCTATAGCTGTAACTGATGAATTTCAGTTGTTTTTGTGTTCTTTAATGTTACCTCATGCCTTAGTCAAACACCTGACATTAATATCACTTTAACCTTTATTTTTTCCAGTATGTATGTGTGCATGTATGTGTGTGTATATATATATATATATATATATATATATACATATATATATACACATATATAAAATATATATATATGTTTATTGACTGAAAAAAGGAAATAGAATTTAAAAAACCTTAGGAATTCGCTGAAAAAAACAAAGGTTACAGGGACGTTATAGTTAGGCTCACATTTTAAACGTACAAAACCATAGAAATTCACCTATATAGTTAGAATTATTTCAAGTAACTATAAGTTGTGCCCTAAGGTAACTATAACTCACACCCTCACCATGCACAGTTTTCTCATTAATAATTTTACAGCAAATGTTGCAGTGATATTATCAATGATGTTATAAAAGATGTCAGAAGTGCTGTAATATCTGGAGTAATTAGCAGTGTATGATGAGGGCGAAAATTATAGTTATCTTATGGCCTACCCCACGGCACTCATGAAGTGCTTTTTTGTTTGGTGGAGATGTGATCACATTCCTGTTCATCAAGAAAATATCTGCAAAACTGGTGGGAAACTTGTTTGGGGGTGTCCTTTGAGTAAGCTGTCCATCTTCTTGGAAATTAAATAAAACAATATCTGGTCTCAACAGCATATGACAAGAAAGAACCCACACCTCAAAGTCACTACATGAGATTTTACACTCACAAAAACAAGGATGTAAACACCTTCTTCAGAAAAGTTCACTCATAACTTTTCACAGTGGAAATGCAGAGAAAACACCCTCACTTTGCCTTGGCCATGCACACAAAGTTAGGATGATTAGTGCTTTACAGAAGTGGAGCTTCAACTCGGGCACCTGCTTTCTTTATATCTGTAAATAATTCCAGTTGAGGTTTATTTTCTGTGAAATGAGCACTGTGCCTGATTAAATCCTGCCCCGCAAGAAGAGGCCAGTGTTTTCTGCAGAAGGTCTACCCAACTTGAGTACTTTCTACTGCCTAATTTGTAAGTGCTCTCTCATTGGGTAAATGTACAGTGTATCCCCTAGTCTACAGCTGCATAAAGGATGTCAAGATAATGGGGGTCATTGACCGCCAGGGCCAACGACCGCGGAAGCACCGCCAACAGGCTGGCGGTGCTTCCATGGGCATTCTGACCGCGGCTGTACAGCCGCGGTCAGAAACGGGAAACCGGCGGTGTCCCGCAGGTTTCCCGCTGCCCCAGGGAATCCTCCACGGCGGCACTGCTTGCAGCGCCGCCATGGGGATTCCGACCCCCTTACCGCCATCCTGTTCCTGGCGGTGTGGCGGTAACGGGTGTCGTGGGGCCCCTGGGGGCCCCTGCAGTGCCCATGCCAATGGCATGGGCACTGCAGGGGCCCCCTAACAGGGCCCCACATTGATTTTCAGTGTCTGCCAAGCAGACACTGAAAATCGCGACGGGTGCCACTGCACCCGTCGCACGCCTTCAACTCCGCCGGCTCCATTCGGAGCCGGCTTCCTCGTTGAAGGCGCTTTCCCGCTGGGCCGGCGGGCGGCCTTCTGGCGGTCACCCACCAGCCCAGCGGGAAAGCCAGAATGGCCGCCGCAGTCATTTGACCGCGGTGCGGTCATTCGGCGGCTCCCGCCGGGCGTGCGGTTACCGCCGCCGGCGGGAGTCGGAATGACCCCCAATGTCTTCAGTGTCCTTGTGTGTCTATAACTTTGGTGATGTGATTGTGTCTCAAGCGTCTTCATCATATTACTCCTGATGGCGGAACTGCAGAGGAGACACACTTGTATGATTTATATTTTACAGAAGTAAGTGTTTTCTTGCTTCCTGGTGATGCATGTGACCTCAAGGGGAGCCTCAAGGCCCCCACAGTCCCAAACGGCTCCCTGCCTCCTGTGGGAGCCGGCATTGCTCCTGCATGCAGGGAGCTGCTGAAATTGTAAGCAAGAGCAATCACAGGTTTCCCTGTCCACACCAGTGTAGCCGGGAAACCGCTATGCCCCAAGGTTGGGCTCCCTGGGGCATAGGCCTGATCCTGTCCTGGGGGAATGGGATCATCATGGTCATTAATGGCTCACTTCATCTGCGGCCAGGCCCTGGGGCTGGGGTACCCGGAGCCAAAATCAGACAAGGAAGGGGGACCACATGACCCCTTCTCCTTTGTTATTGCTGCCAGGCCCTGGGGAATGGGATCCCCAGAGCCAAATGTGGCTTGGGGAGAGGGACCAAGTGCCCCTCCCCCATTATTTATTAGCTGTGCCCTGAAATGGGGTCCTCTGGGCTGCAATCAGCCCAGGGAGGGGGCTGTGTGCCTTTACCCCTTTTTCAATAAGGCTGGACCAAAGAGGATGTGGTTCCCGGGGCCAAACTCAGGCTGGGGTAGGGTCCATGCATGCTCTTCTTCCCTAAATACATCCCATCCTGGGACCCGGCCCTCCTGGGGGGAGGCGATCAACAAGAAAAACAGGCATGGGAGACCGTGCTTGTCTTTTTAAATTTTGCTGTGGATGCTCCTCCACTGGGAGCGGACTTGCTATTTGCTCCAGCTTGGCAGGAGTTTTGAAATTGCTCCCACCAAACGAAAGCAAAGACAGGTTTCCCTGCCTGCACCAGTGTTCGGGCCAGTGAACTGCTATGTCCTGGGGAAGGGCTCCCCAAGGCATAGTCTGAACTAGCCCTGGGGGAAGGGGTCCTCAGGGCCATTAATGGCTCAGGAAGGGGAGCTGTGAGGCCCACTTCCCCATTCCATAAACCAATGGGCCCCAAGGATTGGGTTCCAGGAGCCAAAATCTGCCCATGGAGGTGGGCACATGTACCCTTCCCCATTCTTATTACTGCCAGGCCCAGCGAAATGGGTTCCCCATAGCCAAAAGCAGCCCAGGGAGGAGAGCTGAGTGCCCCTCCCACTTTGTTTATCAGCTAGTTCCTGTGGTGGGGTTTCCAGGGCTGAATTCAGCCTGGGGGGGCAGAAAAGCTCACCTCCTCCAAATATATCTAGTTTTCCCATCTCCAGAACTAGGCCCTCCAGGCGGCACATAAACAAAAAACAAGCACAAGAGACTGCACTTGTTTTTTCAATTTCACTGCAGATCCTCCTCTACTGGATGTGGACTTGGTGTTTGCTCCTGCTTGGCAGGAATTTTGAAATTGCTCCCACTAAGGGAGAGCAAACACAAGTTTCCCTGCCCATGCCAGTGGAGGGGGTGAAACCGCTATGTCCAGGGGATGGACTCCCCAGAACATAACATGAGCTGGCCCTGGGAGATCGAGGCCATTTATGGCTCAGGGAGGGGAGCTATGATGCGCCCTTTCCCATTTCATGCAAAGCTGGGCCCTAGGGATGGGGTCGCTAAGGTCAAAATCAGCCCAGGTAAAGGGTTGTGTGCCCCCAGGCCCCAGTGGATGGTTTTGCCAGAGCCCAAAGTGGCCCGGGGAGGGGGGGGCGAGTGTTCCCTCTCTCTTTATGTATTTATTTATCAGCCAGACCCCAGAGATAGGTCCCCAGGGGTTGATATCAGCTGCGGATGGGGGTTGCATGCCCCTCACCATTTTTTAAAAAAAAGGCTGTGCCCTGTGGGATATGGCCCCCTGTGTCAAAATCTGGTCCAGAAGAGGGGCTGTGTGGCTCCCCCTCCCCCTTCTGAAAATTGTCCAGGCCTTGGTGGATGGGGTCCCCTGGTCCAAAATTCACCTGGGCACACTGCACACTCCCCTCCCCCAAATGTCTGTTTATCCCACACCTAGGAACGGTCCCTCCTGGGGGGCATAAAAGACCCAGCGCAGGATACCATGTTTTTTTTATTTTTTATTGTGCTGCAGATCCTGCGCATTCACAGAAAAATGTAAAAAACATTTTTGGCCCTAGGCGAGGTCCTTGTGGGATCCCACCACCAGGCCCAAGGGGTCAAGGTATTCCTACCTTGCCCCCTTGTGGGCTTTTTTGCCTTTTTTTGTTTGGGACTTGGCCGAGTCCGAGTGCTAAGATGGCTGCCACCACTTCCTGGAAAAAGTGAGGCAGCCAATCATGAAATTCCTGTAGGCGAGTGCATCCATGGATCCACTTCTGTAGATTCTTTGTGGATCCGCATCTCTTGATATAGATAAATCTTTTTTCTTTAATAACTCAGAAAATACTGAACAGATTCCCACCGAATTACAAAAAAAACAGCTTTCTGGACCAAGATCTAACTTTCTGCCAACTTTTTTGTAATTCCATTTAAAGTTGTGGGCTATAGTCATGTCGAAAATCGCTATGGGAAATTGAATGATGAAAATGTGTTTTGGGATTCCCCTTTTTTTTAGACCCTGCTTGACAAATCAACCATTCACTTTCCAACAGCAGCTGAAGTTAGTGACAAACTAGTTATGAAAATTTTGTGAAGAATCAATGTAGGGCACCAAAGTTATTAGAAAAGCAAGAAAGAGAGAGAGGGAGTGAGGGAGAATGATTTGGATTATTACATTTTTTAAAGGTTTTGTATCCAGTTGCATTTGTGGTTTTATAATTGTGAAATATATTCAAAAACACACACCTATGTAGAGACTCAGAAGCACACATGCCTACTACTTACGCTTGTTCAGAGAGACCGTAACCCAACGGTTTTGAAAACCTTTGGAGTTTTAATTTCTCCTTCAGAAAATACACCATTTGAGAACATTAAGGGAACTTTCTAATTCACTACATGTTTAGTTGCTCACAAGCGCCCTTCAAGGACTAGGAAGGATACACCTCTTATCTTACTATGACAGACATTACCTTGGTCGGTTAATCACTGTGCTGCATAAAGAAGCCATGTTCAAACTTTTTATCCTTTCTATAGTATGCTGCAAACATGACAATTGGTGTTAGAAAATCACTACCACCCAACAAATATATATTAATAATAAAGTCATCAAACAACTTTCAAGTGCTTGAAATGCATTATGTTTTGCACCTTAAAATGTGTTGACTAATTGGGTTACAAAATCCTTTTAGCAAAGGGCTATTAATCTGAAAATGAAATGATTGTCCTTTGAAGGATTCAGACGCGAAATGTGCCCTTTGATGTTTCCAGAACCTTTGAAAAATGCTGTTTCTATGGCATTAAAGAATTAAAAAATGATAAAATAAATGCATGGTTTTTGAAGGGTGAGCCGATTATAATGGTCAATAATTTACATAATTATATAGAACTTTTATACTGAGCTCTTCATAAGCTCTGCATTAATAATATCCACTGTCAATGAGTATTGATAAGAGGTACCCGTAAGAGGGCCCCGCTAGTATTTCACTGTCTGCATAGCAGACAGTGAAATACGCGACGGGTGCCGTAGCACCCGTCGCACCTTCCCACTCCGCCGGCTCAATTACGAGCCGGCTTCATGGTGGGAAGGTCGTTTTCCCCTGGGCTGGCGGGCGGCCTTTCGGCGGCCGCCCGTCAGCCCAGGGGAAAAGTCAAAATACCCGCCGCGGTCTTGCGACCGCGGTACGGTATTTTGACGGCGGGACTTTGGCGGGCGGCCTCCGCCGCCCGCCAAGGTCCGAATGAGGGCCATAGTGTGTATTCCTTTACAAATTCACCATTAGTTTATATTTATTCAACCATTTTGAGCCCTATCCAGCATGCTTTAATGTATGTATTTCAAGTGGAACAAATAATGGGAAAAAGAACAGTAGCAGCGTGATTCCAACGTTTAATGGAAGGTGTGGCAAAATCTCTGCTCACTCATGCACTCAAATTCATATGCAGAGCCCAAAACCATAAACGAACTACCACAGGTGAAGAAGCATACAGGGAAGTGTAGTGCCTCGCATGTTTTAGGACTGAACCTTTATGGCCCCTAACAGACTCTGTATTAGTGTGACATAATCGCTAGACTAGAATTAACTGAAAGCTTGGTTTAGAATGTTGCATTTCACAGGTACACACAGAGGAATAAAGATGTGTGATTTACAGCTCAATGTGTGGAGCAGTCATTGGTGGGTACCCAGGTTGTGGAGGATGCCAGAACTGCTGATGAGGATGGAATAAGTATTCTGAAGAAGTAAGTGCTCTCCTGGAGAGTTTGCCGTGGTCCAAGCAAACTGTGCATGCGTGCAATGTGCATCTTCATCGAAGTGTCAAGATGACAGATGGCATATGTGGAGTCAAAGTGCAGTTACAGCTGGGGTGAAGAATTTGAATCGAAAGAAAGCTTCACTGAGAGGTCTACACATCATTGGTCAAGAGGCTATGACCAAGGCCCTACTAAAAGGTACTGCATTGCCATGCAAAATAAAGTTATACATTAAACGGAGTATTAACATTAAAGGTGGATACAACCAGGCTTACAAAGTGCAGTCAAGAACAATCATGACTTACCATATACGATTGCGAATGATAGTGCTAGCTGACAGAACAAGTAAAAAGGATTTTTGCTGCTATTACACTTACCAGAGTCTTGATATGTGGAGAGTTAGGACCTCAGCATCGGGTGGGGATACCCAAGAAGAAGCACTGGGATTGTGCATATGAAGCTGTCCAATACCTGAAGTGACAGGTGGTGGGTCAGAACAGCTCCAGAGGTGTCCATGAGAGAGCGGGGCTCCAATGGAGACTAAGAAGAAGGTCAAAACTTCAGAGATTGTCCTAGATTACCCAGATGCTGAACCATTTTTGTGCCTGAGAGAGGATGCAGATTCCCAGGGACAGCAGACAGCATCTCACAGATCTTCACCCTCAGTGCCACCCACTCCCATAAACAGTTACAATGCTGCTTGGATAGAGGCATTTGAACATGTCATTGACGCACTTGAAGAAACTGCTAACAGGAAAATGATCAAACATCTTGATGGTGCTGGTGCTAGTGTGAAAGAAATCATAAGGAAAATGCTGAGAACTGATGAGGAAGTCATGTACCGTCAGCTTAAAAATGTGTTGAATATCAAATTCAATCCAGTTCGAAACGTAGATTATGAACAATATGTTTTCAGTAACGGCCATCAGAGAGTTGGTGAAACAATTGATGAATTTGTAAAAGACTCTATGCATTCATCAAGCATTGTAAGTTGAATTTGTGTAATGATTAAAAAAGCCATGGGTCTGAGAGTTATTGGTGGATGCTTGCCTGATTCATTCAGATGACTAATGCTGAGAGAAACTCTTAGGCCCTGATTTATGCCAAAGTGGCGCACTGAGGTACTGCACCAAAAATAGCTTTTTTGAAACACAGGGATGTTCCGTATTTACAGGAATACAGCACACCCCTGCGTTTCCCCCCTGCGTCGGCGCTGAATTAAGCTGCCTGTGCCAATGCAGGCATCCTTGCATCATAGTGCAGGGGTGTCTGCATTGAGGGGATAGATTGTTTCCCTTCCTTGACATAAACAATCATAAACAGCAATTTGCTTCTTCTATGTAAAATGTAGCACACATAAAAAAAAAGCATAAAACAAGGAGAAATAAAAGCATTCCTCCTCGTTATGTCATGTGGCATTCGTTTTTGGCACTGCCACAGATTTAAGATTTCTTATAAATCTGGGGCAGCCTTAAAAGCAATGGGTGTTGCGGTGGAACACCCACTGCATCACCCATTGCTTGCTTCTCTGACAAAGAAAACTGCATCTGAGGGGCCCATATTTACAAGGAGGTGCAATGCCACAAAAAGTTGCATTAAATCTCCCTGTAAATATGAAGCAGTGATTAGCACCACTAGAGCATCACAAAAAGTGGCGCTCTTGTGGCGCTAGTGGCTCTTAAATCTGCCCCACAGTCTGGAGCGAATGTGGATTGCTGCCATAACTGAGGACCCTGCTGGGAGACAAACTGCTGACAGGGAGGCCGGAGGTGACTGGAGCAAGTCAGTCAAGAGTTTGAAAAGTAATCTGAAACAAAAGACTGATGGACACAATGTGATGTCTACATGTAAAAATAAGTTGTATTTTAGATGTGGATTTTCGTTTCAACATGAAGGACAGTATCTCACCCTTGGAGAGATATGTAAAGGCAGTGGGAAAGAAAACCAATTTGTGACGGAGTGTAAAGGAAAGTAAAAAGTAAGTGTGTCACATCTCTATGACAAAATGGATGCCAGACCGTTCCAGAAGAATCGTTCGACGAGCGCCCACAAGGCCAAGCTGCGACATCAGTTGTGGCAAATGGATACTAAACAAAGTTGATCATCATCTAAATCTTCATTAAACAGTACTTCCGCCTCAATAAGAAGTGAAAGTGAAGAAAATGATTGCGTAATGTTGATGCGTTCCTCAGAGAAATGTGCACATGTCGGACTGGTCCCATGTGAAGAAAAATGTTAGGCAGGAGAAGTCGTCATGCGGATGTGGCTAACTCATACAAACATTGTCCAAACATTACATTGAAAACAAATGGGTGTTTTCTACCTTTCATTTTTGACAGTGGTGCATCAATAAATATAATGCCTGAAGAGAAATACAGTGAACTGTCTCCATTACTGTAACTTATGCCATTGAAGACCAATGTGTAGAACTGTCTTCATTACGGTGACTTACGCCATTGAAGACCAAAGTGTATACTTGGGCTGCATTGAAGCCAATAAAGAGTCAAGGTTCATTTGTAGCAACAGTAAAACAGAAGGAAACAAAGGTGCAAGCACTGATCCATATTCTTCAATCTACAGCGTCAAGTGCCTTTTTGTTTCAACACAGCTGGTGAGATGGGACTGATTTAAGTGAATTACAGCATGAATGCTCATCACAAAATAGTAAGTCAATTCCCTTCATTGTTTCATGGTTTAGGAAAGCCAAAAACTATGAAAGTAAAACTGCACATTAATGAGGATGTCTGTCCTGTTGCTCAGAGACATAGACAAATTGCTTTTCAAGTACAAAAAGCTGTTGAAAGAGAACTTGAAACATTACTTAAGCTTGACATTATTGAGCGTTCCACTGGTCCAACATCATGGGTTTCTCCCATTGTGGTAGTACCTTAAAAGGACAATGAAGGAACTGTGCGCATATGTGTTGACATGTGTCAGGCAAACAAAGCAATTGAACAAGAACGACGTCCAAAGCCGCATATTGTTGGCATGATAATTGAATGGTGCTAAGGTCTTTTCTCGACTTGATTTAAGTCAAGGTTATCATCAGTTAGAACTTGAAGAAAGCTGCAGGTACATAACAACCTTTTCCACACATGTTGGTTTGTTTAGATACAGGAGACTTAGGGCCTGATTTGGATGTTGGTGGAAACGGGTCAGCCACCACTTTTTTTACAGAAACCCTGTAGCCGGCTTGGTGGCGATCCGTCCGCCTGCTTTAGATATTGGTAGTCCCATAGACTTTAACCCGCTCGAGTCCCACCAACTCCCCATCTGCCACAACAGTGCCATGGGAAGTTGTGGCTAGCAGTGGGATCCCAACCACACTGAGTGCTGTGCAGATTTGGATGTGCTGTACTTCCAAGCAAAATGTGGCAGCCTGACCTCCACTTCTGAGTTGGCGGATTGGGGGAGAAAAGAATGAAAACTCCCCTATTTTCCTGATTCTGATGATGGCTGGTAACACCCTTTGTCACTACTGCCACTTGACCCCAGAGAAAACACTACCCCCTATCGCTGGACACAAAGGTAGGGATCCTGCATTGGCTACCTGCGCTGCGACTTTTCAAAATCACTGTGACATGCAAATATCGGGGACAAGAGTGGGCAGACATGGATAAGAACCCACTGATACACAACACATATTACATACATACACATTTGTCATTTTGGTGTCAGTAATCATTTCCAAATTAATTCTGGCACCACAACGATTGAACAATCATAGTTGTCAACTGTGCCCGTGTATGCACATTCTAAGGGAAACTGTGCCTGTCATGTTGTGCTTCTAGTTCTGTGCGTAACTCTGTATGTGTATGTGTGTGCACGATGCGATTGGCTGGGTGAGGTGGAGGGTGCTTGAGTGGGTGATGTGGCTGTGTCGGTATGTGTGCCACTTGCATATGGCATTGTTGTTGTGTATGTTGTGTATTGCGTTGCTGTGTTCAACAATCAGGGGAGTGTTGTTGTGTGGGGGTGTTTGTCATGATGTGTTTAGTTGTGATATTTTGTGGGGGTGTTTGTGTGGATGAGTGTGTAGTTGTGTTGGCTGGTGTTGTGTCGTGTGTGGGTGTTGTATAAATAGTGGGTATGTTGTGTCAGTGATATACATCAATGCATGTTTGCGACATGTATGTCTTGTGGTGTGGTGGAATGCACTGAATAATGGTGTGTATGTGGTGTGTTGTGTCATGTGTGATGCATGGAGACATATATGGAAAAGGTACGGTGTGTGTGTGTGTATGTGACTTGCCTGTATTCCATAGCCACTGCAATTGCCCGATGTCCTTTGGGTCCAGCGATGTCCTTCCTCCGGCACAATAAAATGTCTTAGGAGGAGGGCCGCAAAGACAAAGTCAGCAGTGACGGCGTGCAACCTGAGCGCCACTAGTGCACGCCTGGGTGCGACGGCCAACACACCTTAAAACCAAACAAGACTCCGCTTACGTTAAAGAAGTAGCAGAATTTCCAGCTTTTATGCTTATTTTTTTGGGGGGATATGCTGAGTGAAACCAACGGATTTCAATCCACCTCTTGATCTTTGTCATGGTTAATATCACAACAATCTTACTTCCTTTTAAACAGGACCACCTTCAACAAAATTAACAAAGGACCAAACACATCCGTACTATCATCACTTATATGGTGGCCATCTTATAAGGATTTTTCACAAAGAAACTAAATATCAGTAAATGCAAAGAAAATATTTTGAGGTCAGCACATGAAAGAGTAAAAAGAGAAAGCCAAGAGAGGTGCAAAGAAAGATGTGTCAGATTTGTCAGTACCTTTAGTAGAGATCACTTCTCAGTAAGAAAGACGCTGAACTCCAGGTGCACTCCAGGTGGTTTGACCACCACATTACAACCCTGGCAGTTAGACCACCAGGGGACCGCAGCATGGGCAGTGCAGGGGCCTCCCCCACCGAGCACGCTCGGAAAGCACACTGTCTGCTTTGGATGATGACTTTTCAACATTAGCAGTGACCTTTTGTCACCATCCGCCTTTATTGCTAGGTCTAGTAAATGACAGCTAGGTGCGCTTCCTAATTTTATTGCGAAGCTAAGAAAGGAATCTAAGAAGGAATGAATGCCAAGGTTGTCTGCAGAATCCTTTGTTGTTTGTTCAAGGAAATTACAATTTCTTCCAGTAGCCATGGTACCACATAGCACTTAATAGAACATGTGAAAGGTGTCTAGTGTCTTATTAAGATGGTCCTAGTTAGAAGGAGAAAGACAAAAAATAAAATACCTTCTTGGAAATCTTGAAGCTCTTGATCGAATCCACAAACCAGGATAATCTTGCACACCACAGGGGATGAGTAGAACAATCTTTCCCCAGACACATCCAGACGTGCAGGTACTGAAACATGGACTTCAGAGAATCGAACATCCATTTCACCACCTTCCGAATCCTGGTCAGCATCTGGTTGTACCGTTTCTCAGCCTCCATCTGGGATGGGAGAATGGGGTCATGACCTGTGACTGCAAGCCATATCCTTAACCAGTTGAAAGTAGAAAAATGATATGTTTGTTATGCACATTGTTACAAAGACATAACTGTTCATGTGTGTTATGTATACTGACTAACGCAAATATTTCTTACAGTATTGAACTTTATGGGTTATAAACACAGTTGACCATGATTTGGCACATGTATATTCCAGTTATCCATGTCAATGCTAATGTTGTCCATGTTCTGATAGTTTGGACACTTCCACATGCTGACTTTCACAATCAGGCAGTAGATTACTGTGATAGGTACTTCTGAAAGTTGTGGACAACTCTGTGTTCTGTGCACACACTACATGTGCACATAGATCAAGTAGTAATCCAATTTTGTATCACATTTTTAGCACTAGGTGGGTTTGGACAATGGCAGCCTGTTTGACATTCACACCTATATAGGTCCTGTTGAGAATTCTTAATAATGTTGCTTGACTACATGACTTTGATCCAGCATTTCATTCATTCACTTATTTTGACATTGAAAATTGCCACCTACATTTATTGCATTTGCAACATGTGACATGGATAATTATACATTTTGTTGTCACCCTTCAGCTAATGCTTGCTGTAAGACAAGCAATACTGCACTGAGATAGACACATTGATATGGCAATGTGGGCCTTTAGTATGTAGGACACACTGATGTAGATGAAAGTTGTTTTTTACTACAGACCAGGACAAAATACTTTATTATTTACCATGTATCTAAATGATTCTACCTTTTCAGGGATTTTGTACTTCTATGCACTGATTCTGTCATCATTGACGTGGCTTGAGAACTTTGAGATTGGGATGCAAGTTACACTGGGATACCTTTCCCTGGTTGCCTTCTATTCTCTGTTAGTTACAAGTGTATGACATGTTTGACAGCATTGTGTCTGAGTTTGTGAGTTTAATATAGCAGGCTTCATATGCTGTGAATTTGACATAGTTACAAAAATTATTAGTGATCTATCACATTGGTTACATATGTCAATGTGGCTTGATACACGTGTGTGTGTAGCTAGACTGTCAGTATTGCTGAGGCATGTGTGTTTAGTAATGTTAGCTTTCACATTGGTACACTAAATTTACTTTTACACATTGCTATGTCCTAGCCTTACATTGCATGGCACAAAAGGAATTTACAACTAGTTATTCCAGAGTTGATTCAGGAACTATGGTCAACATACAAGTATTCAGACGTGTGACACATTTGCATATGAACACAGGATTAGTTCACACACCATTATTGTTAACTGATACCAAGACTAGGCACACCATTGAAGAAACACCCATCCGACATTTAGGCATCATGTGCAGTTTGTATTAATATTAAGTTGTCTTGTAGACCACATGATTATTATCTTGATTTATCAACCAAGGCAGAAGATGTGGTCAGTCCATTCAGACAGTGTGAGGTGAGACAATACTGCACATATATGGTTTGTTGCTACTGCCATTATCGGATTAATAAGGGTTTTGACACTAGGGGCCAGATGTTTAACAAAATGGAACAGTGCAGCACCACAAGTGATCTGGCTGTGCTGCACTGCATCACTGGGAAAGGGCAGGCATTCACAGTATTTAAGCCATATGATACATACCTGCCCTTTCACCCTGCAGTGGCACGCAATGGGCTGCCTAGCACATACACAGGCACCCTTGCACCATTGTGGAAGTGTGCCTCCATTGCATGCATGATTGTTTAAGTGCAGGAAGGTGCACCTTCCAGCACACAAACAATCCCTAGAGGCATAATCCTCTATTTGGGTCTGGGGTCCCTGGGGATTTAAAAAATCTCATGGGGGAACGCCCCCTCCCTAAATATTCACTTGTGCAAGCAGCACAGTAGCTGCTCACTTTACATTCACTGATCCAGTAGGAGCATGCCCGATAATGACCTGTTTAATATTTTTTTAATGCTTTATGGAAAACGTGTTGTGACAATCACTATTATTAAACCTTGCAATGTGTGGATTCATGAAATAAACCTTTGATTATACTTATTGGTGGCTTTTTGACAAAACAAATAGGTCAGCCTTATATATGTTGATGCGCTGAACGTGTGAGAAAGCCAATAGGCCAGCTACTTTTTATATTTTATCATTCTAACCCTTTGATTGAGCCAGTAGGTCTGCCTTACGCCCCCTTTATATTGTTACATGGCATAGACACACATGCATGGAGGTGGGTGTTGGGCCAAGGGCCTGGCCACAAGGTGTTTGACATTCACACTTTATGTTGCAAAAACATAGAAATGTACTCAAAAATAGTTATGTGATGCTATAGTTAGGAATTGCAATAATATCTTACTTTACATTAGGAAACAAACACTTAGAAATCAACTTGAAAAAACAGAGGTTAAAGTGACAATATAGTTAGGTAAAAATGTCAGTTAAAACATACCATTTCAATTTTAAAAAATACTGCAAATAACCAGGTATATTTATCTATAACTTGTGCCATAAAGTAACTATAACTCCTTGCCATGCACTGCTAATTACCTCAAATATTACATCACTCATGACATTCTCTTACGACATAGACAATATCACTGCAACAACTGAAATATAATTGATGACAACACTATGCATGGTGGTGGTGCAACTTATAGTTAATATAGGGCACTGGTTATAGTTACTTGAGATAACTATAGCTGGTGATATTCATTTTGTTACAACTAACTGAAACATTACTATAATCTTTGTTTTGTTTTCAGTGAATTTCTAGGGTTTTTTTAATGTAAAAAAAATATTTCATTACCATACGTAAAGCCAACCCTGCACGGGGGGGCTGCCACAGGGCCTTATGTTTTTTAAAGGGGAGAGGGACCACGAGGCACACTCCCCAAGCCTAATTAAGTCCATTAGGTCCTAAGAAGTCTAGAGCCTTATGTTTTCTATTAGGCTCTGGACCCCATCCCCAGGACCTTCTTCTTATGAAAGGTGAGGGGGCTGTGTGGCCCCCCTCCCATTTCAACAGTGCTGGCAGAGAAACATGAAAGGTTTGCTCCCAGTGGGTGGAAGCATTTTTAAAGCCGCCGCCGACTGGCATTGAACCTGGTGCCAGGTTTAAGAAAAGTGGCACTGCATTACATGTAGCATCACTTTTCTTGCAGCCCCTTGCATCCCCCCTACCAGCACCATGTGTGCACCATACTTAAAATACGGTGTACCATGGTGCAGGGTAGGGGCAATGGCATCAGAATTTCTGACGCTATTGATGTACTGTTCAGGGTTAGTGCGAGAATTTTTGTGCTAACCCTGAACAGTACGTAGGGGCCCGTTGCAAACAATGACATGCTCCCTGTTAACGCCTGCTCTGAGCAGCCTTTAAAAATGCCAAAAAATGATGCAAAGAAATCTTGTACATTTCTTTAAGCCATTTTTTCAGCCCTTGTAACCCTTTGGGTGCCCAGGACGAGCTGGACTCGCCCTCGGCCACGGCGCTCCGGTGCCATGGATGAGACCAGGTCGTCCTGCTATGGGCCCTCCCCTGGGCAGGAATGGAAGGGGAATCGCTGTGGCATCTGATGACGTCAGCTCGCGATCGCAAATGCAAAAGCATTTCTCCTCCGATCACGTGAAGGGGGCGAGAGAGGCATGAAAGGAGGGGAAAGGTCTTTCCTCTCCTTTCATGTCTCTCTCTACATTTCTGCTGCCCAATCACAATGCGCACTAGGCATCAGGGAATTTTGTTTTTAGGTTATTGTCATGAGGGGAGCGACCCCTTGGGCAAGGGTCGCTCCATAGAGGGGCAAATTAATTTAAGGCCATTTAAGCAAAACCCCTAGACACAAGGGATATTTCTTTTTTGTTTACTTTATTTTTTTACATGTGGGGAGCGACCCCTTAGGCAAGCATCGCTCCTGTGGGGGGAAAATTGTCTTTAGGCCATATAGGCCTATTTTATTGGGACAGAAACCACTCGACACCAGGGATATTTTTTGTTTAGGTCAGTTTCACGTGAGGGGAGCGACCCCTTAGACAAGGGTCGCTCCCCTGGGGGGGGCGGGAATTTGTTTTAGGCCATTTCTCTCCCCCTTGGGGGCAGATCGGCGTACTGTAATTAAGCCGATCTGTCCCCAGGGGGGCCAGAAACCTCTAGGCACCAGGAATCTTTGCGTTTTTGTTTTATTTATTTTTTATTTGTGGGGAGCGACCCTTCAGGCAGGGGTCGCTCCCCTGGGGAAAAAATTATCTTTAAGCCATTTCTGCTCCCCTTAGGGGCAGATCAGCCTGTTTTTATTAGGCCAATCTGCCCCCAAGGGGTGCAGAAACCACTAGACACCAGGGATTTTTATATTTTGCATCAATTTCATGCAAGGGGAACGACCCCATAGGCAAGGGTCATTCCCTTGGGTGGCAAATTTATTTTAAGCCATTTCTTCCCCCCTTGGGGGCAGAAACCTCTAGGCACCAGGGATTTTTTTTGTGCCAATTTCACGCAAAGGGAGCGACCCCTTAGGCAGGGTCACTCCCCGGGGGGGGCAAATTTATTTTAGGCCATTTCTGCTCCCCTTGGGGCAGATCAGCCTATTTCTATTAGGCCAATCTGTCCCCGGGGGAGCAGAAACCACTTAGGCACCACGGATTGGTGTGTGTGTATGTGTGTTTTGTTTGGGAGGGCAGCCCCTTGGGCAAGGGTTGTTCCCTATGGGGACACATTATTGTTGGCTATTTTTGGAAGGCTCATCTGCCCCAAGGGGGGGCAGAAAGCACACCAGAGACCAGGGAAGATTTTTTTTTCAAAAAAAGAGGGTGGGGGTATGGCCATACCCCCACCCAAAATAAATGTGGGCAAAGTTGTTCTGCCCAACGGTGGGCAAATGGGGCAATTACCCCTGATCCACTCCCCAGAGGGGCAGAAAGCCTACTAGATGCCAGGGAATTAAAAAAAAAATAGTGGAGTGATGGCTACCAACCAGTATGGGCATGGTTATGCCCCCACCCCAACTGAAAGCGGTAACAGTCTTTCAGCTCTTCCCCACACAGTAAAACATCTTATCCCACGGCAAGCAAGATGACATTTGATTATTTTGGGTTTTGGTTTTACATTTGGGCCATGAGAGCTTGTCTAACTCTCAAAATCGTCCCATTTGGAATGGAGAGGACTGCACTTTTCGGACTTTGGGACGCTGTCTTGTAGAAAAATCCACAAGACCTAGACACATCGGAAAACTAAACATCTAGGTGAGTCCAGGGTGGTGTGCTTCACATGCACTCTGCACCATTGTCTTACCCACAATGCCCTGCAAACCTCCAACTTTGCTGGAAATCACACATTTTTATACCATTTTTGTGATGGAACCTTCCGGAATCTGCAGGAATCCACAAAATTCCTACTACTCAGCATTGTCGCATCTATACCGATAAAAATTCTGCCCCAATTGTCAACCTAAAATTTTTTTTTTTCAAACTGCCCTTTTGGACCCACTTTGGTTCCCCCTCAATTTTGACATATTTTTGGCTCTTCCTTGTCACAGGCATTTGGCCCACCTATGCAAGTGAGGCTACATTTTGGGTTTGCTCAGAATTTTGGGTACGAAAACACTGGGGGATCCACGCAAGTCACACCTCCCTGGACTCCCTCGGGTGTCTAGCTTTCAGAAATGTTTGGGTTTGGTAGGTTTCCCTATATGGCTGCTGAGCCCAGGACCAAAAACGCAGGTGCCCTCCCTGCAAAAACAGGTCGTTTTGTATTTGATAATTTGAATGTGCCCACATAGTGTTTTGGGGCATTTCCTTTTGCAGGCACTAGGCCTATCCACACAAGTGAAGTACCATTTTTATTGGGAGACTTGGGGGAATGCTGTGTGGAAGGAAATGCGTGACTCCTCTTAGATTCCAGAACTTACTATCACCAAATTGTGAGGAAAAAGTGTTTTTTGGCAACATTTTGAGGTTTGCAAAGGATTCTGGGTAACAGAACTTGGTGAGAGCCCCACAAGTCACCCCATTCTGAATTCCTCTAGTTGTCTAGTTTTAAAAACTGTATAGGTTTGCTAGGTTTCCCTAGGTGCCGGCTGAGCTAGAGGCCAAAATCTACAGCTAGGCACGTTCCAAAAAACTGGTCAGATTTTAATGTAAAAATGTGATGTGTCACTGTTGCATTTCCTGTCGTGGGCATTAGGCCTACCGACACAAGTGAGGTACCAATACTATTGAGAGACCTGGGGGAACATAGAATAGCAGAACAAGTGTTATTGTCCCTTGTCTTTCTCTACAATTTTTCCTTCCAACTGTAAGACAGGGTGTAAAAAAGACGACTATTTGAGAAATGCCCTGTAATTCACATGCTAGTATGGGGACAACGGAATTTAGAGATGTGCAAATAACCACTGCTTCTCAACACCTTATCTTGTGCCCAATTTGGAAATAAAAAGGTTTCCTTGGTACTTCTTTTTCAATCTTTATATTTCACCAAATGAATTGCTGTATACCAGGTATACAAGGAAAACCCATTGCAAGGTGCAGCTCCTTTATTGGCTCTGGAAACCTAGGGTTCTTGATGAACCTACAAGCCCTATATATCCCCGCAACCAGAATAGTCCAGCAGACATAACGGTATATTGCTTTCAAAAGTCTGACATCGAAGGAAAAAGCTACAGAGTAAAACGTGGAGAAAAATTTCAGTTTTTTTCACCTCAATTTCAATATTTTTGTTTTTCAGCTGTTATTTTCTGTAGGAAAACCTTGTAGGATCTACACAAATGACCCCTTGGTGAATTTAAAATTTTGTCTATCTTTCAGAAATGTTTAGCTTTCCAGGATCCAGCACTGGTTTCACACCCATTTCTGTCACTAACTGGAAGGAGAGTAAAACCACTAAAAATAGTAAAAATGAGGTACGTCCAAGTGAAATGCCAAAATCGCATTGAAAATTGTGTTTTCCTGATTCAAGTCTGCCTGTTCCTGAAAGCTGGAAAAATTGTGATTTTAGCACCGCAAACCCTTTGTTGATGCCATTTTCAGGGAAAAAAACATAAGCCTTCTTCTGTAGCCCTTTTTTCCCATTTATAAAAAACAACTGACATTTTCACTGTATTTTGGCTAATTTCTTGGTCTCCTTCAGGGGAACCCACAAACTCTGGGTACCTCTAGAATCTATAGGATGTTGGAAAAAAAGGTCACAAATTTGGCATGGGTAGCTTATGTGGACAAAAAGTTATGGGGGCCTAAGAGCAAACTGCCCCAAACAGGCAAAAAAGGCCTGGCACTGGAGTGGGAAAAGGCCTGGAAGCGAAGGGGTTGACAGGGGAAACCCCTTCTTGCACACATTATGCATGGCACAGGCATAATGTGTTGCAAGGGGTTACAAAGTGGCGTACTTTGTAAATCTGGTGTGGCGATTTCAACCTCATTGGGCCACATTTGTATAACAAAAATGACACTAATGTGACACAAGGAGGCCCTGCGGGCTCTTAAATGTGCCCCTTGGTGTTTGCTCCCACTTGGCAGTAGATTAAAAAATGCTCCCACAAATCATGAGCAAACACAGGTGTCTCTGCCCATGCTAGTGCATGCAGGGAAATCACTATATTCTGAGACAAAACATGTGAGCTGGCCCCTCGGAATGGGATAGCTGTGGCCGTTATTAGCTCAGGGATGGGGACAGCATGGCCCTCCGCCCTTAAAATAATTGGCACCAGAGCGAACTCCCCTAGGCCTTTAGATGCTCAGTAGGTCAGACCCCCCTCATTTTGTAAACATGTGGTACTGGGGTGGGCTCCAGGGGTGCTCTGATGACTTGGAGAGGGGTTTGCACTTCCCCCTCCCCATACACAATATTTTCAATCTGAGGATGGGCTTCCTGGGCCTCTGATGGCTCGGGAAGGGGGGATGTGTATCCCCACCCCATAGATATTATTTCAGCCCTGGGGTGGGCTTCCTGGGGCCCTGTAAAGGGTATGGGATGGAGCCCCACACCCCCAGGCACTATTAAAACAAAGCTGCCACGTCACTATTTTTTTTCTTATCCAGTGGGAGTCCCACAAGATCACAGCAATTTGTTACTAATTGTTTTACATTTTTGGCCCCAGGAGGGGTTTTTCTGGGTCCATCCCAGACCTAGGAGAGGGGTCAGGATATCCCTCCCCTCCCCTTTATATTATCTTTGTTTTAATGTTTCTGGCAGCCAATCAGAGCGCTGGCTTCCGCTGGATTCTGACTCCCATGGACGTGAGATGGCTCAAGGGAAATAAAACTCCCTGGGACAATCGGAATGCTTTATTTTTAAATTGGTACCCAATCACCCAGATATCCAATTATTTTTAACTTTAATTTCTCAAAAACGACTGAACGGGTTTACACCAAATCACAAAAGGCTTCATGCCAAATCTGGTGTAATGCCATTCAGCAGTTTTTTCTGTAGTCTGTCTTAAAGAAGTCTGTGGGAAATACATGGGGATCTTGCATTTTGGAAAGCTCCCTTTTTCTCAGCACTCGCTTGCCGGATCACTTCAAAACCTTCAATGCACAAACTCGTCAAAAAGTAGCACCTTTTTAGAAAGTTTTGTGGACATTTGTCAAACAATGCAAAAGTTATTAGCAACACAAAAAATGCTTTTCCTATACATATTTTTTTAACCTGGTGTCGACGGTTGCCACTAGGCAGATATAGTTAGGTCAGCATTTTCATAGGGCCTAATGAGGCTCAGGAAGGGAGGTACACAACCTAGTATGTAAACTATAGAACTAATTAGCACACTCATTGGATGATTTAATCAATGATGTCATTTGAGATGTCATCAGTGATGTCATAAATTATGCCATAGAACATGTCATAAGTGATGTCATATATGAGGTCATAAGCAGTGCATGTCATTGTGAATTGCTGTGGTTTATTTAGTTGAAAACATTATCATTGTCACTGAGAAATTCACCTATTACTCTACTTTAACCTTTGCTTTTATAAGTGAATTTCAATGGTTTGTTTAATCAAAACACATATTTCTCTAAAACTTAAATATAATGTAACTTTACCCTTTGGATTTTCAGAGAATTTGTTGTTCATTTCAAAATACAAATCTGTTTATTAACACTTAGAAACTATGTACTGATCAGTTTCTGCAATACTGTAACCAATGTGGTTTCATTAGGTACATCTATTAATAAGGTGTGTGATTGCACTTGTGGGAGGCTCACTAAATTGTAGAGTTATAAGTTTTGTTCTAATCTGTTGTACAGTGTACTTTTTCATCTGATCAGTTAATACTGAATGCTAGTCTTTCATAATAAAGTATGTATATTGTATTAATTATTTTGATTGCAAACTTATGGCTCCCACGAGACGATTGCAGGACCCAAACACACAATGCCCTGCGTGGACTACAAGGAGGTCTTACTTCCTGTCCAGCTCTAGCGATCTACTCGTAGATTTGGAAATAGGTTCAAAACAGTGAATTTTTTTTTTGTTATAAAGATAAAGAAAGTAAGACATGAGAAGTGTTGTTTGAAAGTGCAAAAACAGTTGATTTATTGTTGCATTTCAAATATAGAAATGCAGGATCGTAAAACACCTCGTAGCAGGCTCTGTCATTTTCCTTCATGTGATCATGTCTCCATGCAGCAAACTTCAGTCCCTGAAGCTTGTGAGCTACTCTCACAAAGGTCTTGTGGGATCGCAACACAATTGTAGAGAAATAGTAGTATGTGAGATGGAGTATAACCTCCACTGAGACCTATGTCTTACATGACTGGTGCGTGTGGTAGGGACGCAGGGAGAGACTGGTCTCTCCACACAGACCTCTATCTCAGATGACATGTACATAGTAGTATGTATGGAGGGACTTGCCTCACCACATAGATCCCACTCTTAGATGATGGTTGTGCATAGTACGGTGTGAAGAGAGACTCACCTCTTCCCTCAGACCTCTGTCTTAGATGATATGTTTGCGTAGTAAGGTGTCTGCATGGACTGCCCTCTCTTTCCATACCTCTTTCTCAGATAACAGGAGTGCGAAGTAAGATGTGCACATGGACTGCTCTCTCCTTCCAGACCTCTCTCTTAGATGACAGGTTTGCATAGTAGGGTGTATGGAGAGAGACTGCCTCTCCACTAAGTTCTCTCTTTCAGATGACAGGTGTACGTTTTAGGGTGTGTACATAGGCTGGCTTTTTCCGTCAGACCTCTGTATCAGACGAATGCTGTACGTGGTAGGGTGTATACATGGACTAGCCTTTCCTTCCAGACCCCTCCCTCAGATGACAGGGGTGCGTAGTAGGGCGTGTGGAGAAAGACTGGCCTATCAAGTGAGATCTTTGTCTCAGATGATGGCTGTGTATAGTAGGGTGTGTACATTGACTAACCTCTCCTGTAACACCTCTCCCTGAGATGACAGGTGTGCATATTAGGCTGTGTACATAGGCTGGCCTCTTCTGTCACAACTATATCTCAGATGACGGCAGTGCCTCTTCAGTGAGACCTCTCTCTTGGATGATAAGTGTATATAGTATGTTCTGATGAGAGACTGTCCTCCCTGCTAACATCCCTCTCTCTGATGATGGGTGTGGATAGCAGGGTGTTGGAAGAGACTATGGGCCTGATGTATCATTATACTCATTAGCGATTACCTAATTGCGATTTTTTGCGAATCACAATTAAGTAATCGCAATTAAAATGTATGAAACTCCAGGAATTTCATACTGCGATTCCCAAGGGCTTGCAAATCGACCTGCCTAATAATTATTCATGAGGTTGGTCGCAATTTGAGAGCCATTGCGAATGGCTACAATTGCAGGGATGGTGGCCTGCTGGGCTCAGCAGAACACCATGTCTGTGATTGCTTTTCAATAAAGCAATCTTTTTTTTTTTAAATGCAGCCCGTTTTCCTTAAAGGAAAACGGGATGCGTTTAAAAATGAAAAATGAAAAGTTTTCTTTTCATTTTTTAAGAGTAGGCAGTGGTCCGTGGGACCACTGCTTGCTCTTAAAAAATGTTTTTACAGACATTCACAAAGGGAAAGGGGTCCCTTGGGGACCCCTTCCCGTTTGCAAATGGGTTACCACCAATTTGAAATTGGTGGTAACTGCGATTGTTTTGCAACAGCGTTCACGGTCACAAAACAATCATACATACCTCTTGACACGCCCCTTCCTAATACCGAATCGGTATGTAGTCGCAAATCCAATTTGCGATTCAGTAACAAGTTACCGAATCGCAAATTGGATTTATTACATGCCAAAATGCAGTTTTTGCAATCACAAACTGCCCTTTGGGCCTTTGCGATCGCAAAACACTTTAATACATCTGGCCCAGATATCCTAGTCACAACTCTTACAAAGCTGATAGGCATAAATAATACACTCTGACAAACAGAATCTCAGTAATACTCCTTCCTATGAAAGCAAGTGTGTGTGTACTTAAGTGTATTCAGAGAGCACCTACTCCTTTCTACTGTTCATGATCCTGCGCAAGCCTTGCAATAGCCTTTTTTTCAAAATAAGAATTAACCAACACACTCAGTACTTAGGGCCAAATGTAGCAAAGGGTTTTTCCCATTCTGTGTCAATGGGAAAATGTGTTCGTACATATGGCCCTAATCTCTTACACACTTCCTCTCAAAAACAATTACCACAGTATGTATGCCTACTAATGCAGTGATTTCAGAACTCATCTATCCCTTTTTACCTCTTTGAGACTGTAACAATATGAATTAATTTTTTGTCACAGTAGCTATCCCTTAGACATCTCTTCTCTAAGTATAAGTGGACAGCATGCCTTTCTGTGCCCTCTTTCACAGCTTTTTTTACTCCATCTCCACAACACCTTGAATTTGTCACAGTAAAAAGTAATGACTGCCATTTAATTCCTAACATTCCAACAACCAGCCAATCAGAGCATTTGCAAGACTTAAGGTAGCCTCTCGCTCCTGCAAGAGTGTGAAGGCTCACAGCAAATACCGGCCTCTTAACCAATCGAAGACCTCCATTTTTAGGGTCGAGCCTGCGTTGCATGCGCTTGCGCATGCGTATCGCAGCGAGACGCTTTAGTGTTTAGAAAAGGGCTCGGAGCCCTGTCGATGTCACGTCAGTGTTTTTCATTGGTTCGTGGGCTTGCCTAATCAAATCTGCTTGCTTTCATTAGTCGAAGGCATGCATACGTTATGCCTTTTCCGGTGGCTAGACCTCCTCGAGCGCATCGACCAAGTACAGAAAACATGCGAGGCTCGCTGTTTTCTGTCCGGCTCGTTGACTACTTTTTCTCTAATTTACTAGCGCGATTTTGCTTGAGTCGAGCGCTTTACATAGTTAATTGCACTTTTTCGGGTTACGTACATAAATGCACTTTTGCCGATAGGTGAAAAGTCGGGTTAGGAGTTTACAACGCTGTCAGCTCTAACATGAGCAAACGCGAGACCCGTTGCATTGCAAATGCTTGTTAAATATGCACTCTTGCAGGAGTCTCACGGGACTCTTGTGAGCCCGTCAAAATGTACAATTATATTTTACCCTTAATTTCTCAAACACCACTGAACAGACTTACACCAAATCACACACAACACAATCCAAATTGACAATGATTCTTTACCCTTAATTTCACAAAAGCTACTTAACGAACTTACATCAAATCACTTAAAGCACAATCTACGGACCCAGATCTAGCTTCTTGCTGAATTTGGTGTCATTTTTTTCCACTGTTTTTGCTGTACCTGTGTTCAAAAAGTCTATGGAAATGCATGGGGAGTTTACATTTTCAGACCCCCTTTTTTCTCTGCCCCAGCTTTTCAGATCATCCTAAAGCTTTCCAGGAAGGAGCTGAGGTGGATGCACTTTTTTTTGGAAAGTTTTGTTAAAATTTGTCAAAGGTCCAAAGTTTTTAGCAAACCAAAAAACTCTCCTTCTAATGATAAGCAGACTTAACGATAACTATTTACTGGCAACCACCAGTAGCTCTCTATATATATATCGTTTCTTTAACCTTCATCCATTAGCTCACTTGTTCTGTAATAGACATTTGTCTGATAACATATGCACATCTGCCTGAAAATGAATGTGCTTCAGTGCCCACGGCTGGTTGTCCATTTTCTCCTTTTGTAGGACCCCTTTCATTTCATTCCTCTCCTCTTTTTATTTTTATTTTCAAAGCATAGTGCAAAAAATGCCAACAGGCTTCTTGCTTGCTGTTTATTTCAACTGCAGGTGCCAGGCCTTGAAACCAGGCGACCACCATTGAATGATATTGACCACATTATAGCGCTGTTTACTATTCTACGATAACTAAGATGGCCAACACCTTGGTTCTGAACATGGTGGCCAAGCTCAAACGTATACCAATACAATACCATTCCAAGATAGACACCACCTGCTATGTTTAATTTTTTTTTTTTTTTGCAAACTTATGCTCTAGATTTTTAGGCAGTAACATATTTAGTTTGTTTCTGTTTTTTCTTATCATTTATGTTGCATATGTTGTTGATTCTGTGCTTGTGTGAGTGAGTAAATGCAAGCGTGAGTTAGTGAGTGGACGAATGGATGAAGGGACTCATGACCACAAGGATAGGAGACAGAGTAGTGCACGTTTGGTGACCTATTGCATGCTTAAACCTTCAGTGTGTGAAGAGCCACCTTCATGTATGTCAGAACTAATTGATTTGCCATTGTTTCTAAAACCTGCTTT
Source organism: Pleurodeles waltl (assembly GCF_031143425.1). Lineage (NCBI taxonomy): Eukaryota > Metazoa > Chordata > Amphibia > Caudata > Salamandridae > Pleurodeles > Pleurodeles waltl. The sequence goes on along the minus strand of NC_090442.1, from coordinate 403,147,313 downwards.
GAAATATCAGTCTCTGATGCTGGCCACAGATTGCACTTATTTCCCCTCAAAACTTAAAACATACAGACTGAGCTTACAAAACAAACTGTGCTGACATTCATAACGCTGCATAAGGGGCAATAACTCATTGCGTAAACAGCATGCTAAAAAGTAGGATTATGTGTAATTAGTGGAGGGTTGTGTTGAAAGACTGCCTTGACATGTATTGCCAATGATGTGAGCAGTCATACATTTATCTGTTTTGCTAAAATAGTTACCCATTTCACAGACTGTTTTATATTAGCATTGCATGAACTCACAATTGACAAGCTTAGAGTGGGTATGCTAAAGGCGAAAGCAGCACTGTTTGTTACTAAGGCCTTCGGTGGGTGTAAAAATAACTTGTGTTTATTGGAGTGCAGGAGACGCTGCCCTGTATCTTTATCAGATTTGAACACTGAATTTTGAACAGAGAAATAAGCTTAAGCAAATAATAAATGGCGGTGAGATGGCGTCTTTTCCTCTCTACTTTAGAATCCCCTAAGTGGATACATGTCTTACGTGAGGCCGTTGTCATTTAACCAGACTTTTCGAAAACAGGCGTTTGTTTATATAAAAAATGTTGCTACTTATCGTTTGTTTTCTATATTATAACCAAAATCTTATAAAAGAAGACGGGCAATGTTGGTAAATGGAATGAAGTTGAATCGAAATGTAAAATTAAAAAAACATGCATAACAGGAGGTGCACAAACCCTCTTTACTGAAAAGTCCTTCTTTGCACCACTTTACTTCTACCACTAAGAATACAAATTCCCTCCAAAAATATCAAGTTAAGAGCCGCCCGGATAGCAGCCTAAGGTGTACGTTCATGCAGCCCAGGTGAGAAGCGCTAGAATCCCGCACAGAAATCTACCTTCATCGTCCACATTAATGCACTTTAAAGACAGAGAAACTGAGGGGCATATTTAAGAACCCCTAGCGACTCCTTGCGCCACGTTAGCGTTATTGTTTTTACGCTTAAGCCAAAATCCCCGTGCCATATTTACAGAGTGGCTCAATACATGCATTGCGCCACTTTGTAACCCTTTGAGCTACATTATGCCTACACCAGGCATAATGTATGCAAAGGGGGCATTACTGCGTTAGGGGGGTGTACTGCCATTTGATGGAGTTTGTTTTGACCAATGACTTTGTGTTTCACCACTGCGCATATTAGTTGCTCAATGTTCACCAGTAGCACCTTATATTTTATATTAAGCTCAGATGCCTATTGGCTTTGACATGATATTATACATTGCATTTTGTATTCAGCTTAGCTGCCTATGGGCTTTGACATGATATAAAGACATTGCATTTGATATTTAGGTTAGCTGCCTATTGCCTTTAACGTGGAGTTAGATCTTGCAGTTGAGAATCCAAGCTGTATTTTTCCAAGCTGTGTTTTTGCACAAGATGAACCAAGATGTTTTTCTCACAGTAGACTAGACCTAATAAGAGAGGGTACATGGGTTGTTTTTCTCCGCTTGAGCTTGGGAACAGGAGTAGTCTCGGAGACCTGGCCAGTCTCCAAAAGGCTTGCTCAGTTTTCCCAGGTCTGAGAGGAGGGGGCACACCTTTGTAACGAATGTCACAGGCTGCAGAGATTCAGATTCGAATCTGCCGGACCTCGTGCTGGATCTTGGCGCCAGCTGCCAGCAATCCCGTGTGGATAGATGAATCTCTTTCTCGCGGCTGACAGGGGGTCATCAGCTTGCAGACCTTAGAAAGATGAAGCTTTAAATAGTTTCCCACAGAGTGAAGTATTTGTTTTGCTTTGCATTCAATATCTTATAAATATAACCTGCTGTGTATATTGCAAACTGATATATTTTGTTTGATTAACGCGGGCTTGAAAGCTACTAATTCGTCAACATAAACAGTGTGGTTGGGGAAGAATTAACAACAATAAAAGTCTTCTTTGAACTCAGAAGTGCATTTCTGGTGTTTTATGTAAGTGCTTAGAAACTAGATAAGAGAAAAGCACTACATTTGGTACCAGGAGTGGGGTCGATTAAGGGTCGATCATTAAGAGTTGATTAAGGGGTTTGACGAATTGATAGATTTCTAAGTGCACACTTTAAAAGTGTAATTGTTTTTGTTGTTTGGAGAATTACAGAAATAGATTTTTGTTGTTTGGAGAATCACAGAAGCACGGCAGACCATGTCTGAGAATGCATGTGTTGTTAAACTGCCCGATGGTGCTATGAAAAACTGTGAATTGTTTTCTGTTTGGAGAATTACAGAAGCACGGCAGACCATGTTTGAAAATGCATGTGTAGCTAAACTGCCTGATAGTGCTTTGAGAAATAATTTCTGTTGTACATATGTAGAAAACGTGTCTTTTGGAAGTAATGATGACAGAAAGGTCTGGATACCTTTATCTGCTTATAGAGAAATGCAGGAGAAATGTAGGCAGTTGGAACATGAAAATAGGAATTTACGTGAGCAAATTAGCCAGACTGAAAGTTATAAAAATGCTGTTGTAAAAGAATCTTCCTTTTCCCATTCCAGTAATGAGGGGGTTAAGACAGCTCCGTGTGAGCCAGGGTTTTTGGCAGCCAAAATGCATTCCTTAACTGATAACGGACAAGAGAGACCACTTACGAGTTACCGTTGCAAAATGCACAAGTAAAACGAAAGATTTTAGAGCAAGACCCGACTTTCATTAGCTTGTTTGATTTTTGGAAACAGAATAGCCCTCATTTTAGTGAAATACTAACACTTTTGTATATGGTCACTGTGAAAAATAATATGCAGCTGCGCGCTTGTGATTTGGCAAATGAAATAATGCAGACTTTAGGTTTCTGCGCAGTGCAAGAAGGAAACATTGATGTACATGCAAATCAAGAACAAGGGAAGAAAATAGTGCCCCTAGCTAGAATCATACAATGGATCTGGTACTTGCAAGACAGGGCTAGAGTACCACAGGTAAAAGACTTACCAATGAAGTTGAGTGCACCATTTGAACTCGTGTCCACTGAAGATAAAAAGCATGTTTGTTTTACTAATGATTCACTGACTGAAATGTTGTTTTCTGGCACAGTAGAAGGAACAGCGTTGTATAATGTGAGTCAGATTTTAAAGCAAGAGCTACGTGAGATGTGTCATTTTTACACTGATTTTTGGTTTATGGCTAATGTTTTAGCTGTTTGTTTTTTCACATGGCTTGCACCTAACTGGTTCAATTACCTTGCAGATGTTAATGAGAAAAATTCAGAGAGAGAAGTGTACACCCAGAATTCTGCCTTAGTGGAGATGGCTAAGTGGGTGCCCCAGAAATGTGAACAGCTGAGAGAAAAAGCCACTTACAGGTGGGCAGAGATGAGAGAGATGCACATTCCCCTAGATTTGATAAAAACTGTGCAGCACGCACAAAAGCAATCTGTCATGCAAGCAGTCACAGAGCAGTTGGGGAGAGGAAAGTTACCAGGACAGAAATGGCAAATTGATCAGGTTTTAGGGAGAGTGATTGCTGCAAATTACCAAGGAAAAATCGAAATTATGCTGATACCTAGAAAAGAATCTGATTCATTCATACAAATTGGAGACAGAATGGCCCAAATTGGCAAAAATGCAGCGAATAGAGGTTTGGTAAAGAATGAGTCTGCCCCAGCCCTTCTGACAGTGCAAGAAAAGGGAAGCTGTGGTGCAGCAGATAAAAACCTCAGTGCTGATGTGTGGGTTAAAACCCCAGATGACCCTCCAGAACCTGCAGAAATTATAACAAAGGGCCCCAAAAACGTCCTGCTGATTATAAAACAGGTACAGAAAGAGGAAGGGTGCAGTTTAAATGAAAAATGTTATTTGCAAGAAAAGTCATACTTGTTTCTTTTGCAGATCCTACCACGTTTCGCCACTGTCCCTGAGTGTGCTGTGTGGTCCCCCTTCCGGTGTGTGCGTGTGGGGTCGGGGAAGGGACCGAACCCCCAACCTGAACCTGGCTGAGTAAAGTGCCAGCACCATGGATCCATTTTGCGCAAACTGCGCCTTCAGTTCAAGTTCAACTTGTTTGATTGCATTCTTCCACTGGAACTAAGCTGTGTTTTTTTTTTTTTTCCCCTCTCGTATGGAACTCTGACTTTTGCTTATCTTCCAGCATACCTTTCAGGTGGACCGTGCACCTTTACATGAGTAGAACTCATGCCACATCAAATTGCTAACACTGTTGAATTAGAGACTAATTCAGAGTACAAATTGCCCAGTCTTTTCTATGTAGATGTATCTGAGGTGAAAGGTTATGGCATCTATATGTTAATCCATTTCTATTGCTTTACAGGGATTGCTTTGATCATTCAAATGTGACTTGCTGATAATGTTTTTTTTTGTGCTGATGTTTTTTGTTTTTTGTTTTTGTTTGAAACAAGAGATATGTGAAACAAAAATTCATTGGTCAAAGGGCGGAATGTACTGCCATTTGATGGAGTTTGTTTTGACCAATGACTTTGTGTTTCACCACTGCGCATATTAGTTGCTCAATGTTCACCAGTAGCACCTTATATTTTATATTCAGCTCAGATGCCTATTGGCTTTGACATGATATTATACATTGCATTTTATATTCAGCTTAGCTGCCTATGGGCTTTGACATGATATAAGACATTGCATTTGATATTTAGGTTAGCTGCCTATTGCCTTTAACGTGGAGTTAGGTCTTGCAGTTGAGAATCCAAGCTGTATTTTTCCAAGCTGGGTTTTTGCACAAGATGAACCAAGATGTTTTTCTCACAGTAGACTAGACCTGATAAGAGAGGGTACATGGGTTGTTTTTCTCCGCTTGAGCTTGGGAACAGGAGTAGTCTCGGAGACCTGGCCAGTCTCCAAAAGGCTTGCTCAGTTTTCCCAGGTCTGAGAGGAGGGGGCACACCTTTGTAACGAATGTCACAGGCTGCAGAGATTCAGATTCGAATCTGCCAGACCTCGTGCTGGAGCTTGGCGCCAGCTGCCAGCAATCCCGTGTGGGTAGATGAATCTCTTTCTCACGGCTGACAGGGGGTCATCAGCTTGCAGACCTTAGAAAGATGAAGCTGTAAATAGTTTCCCACACGGTGAAGTATTTGTTTTGCTTTGCATTCAATATCTTATAAATATAACCTGCTGTGTATATTGCAAACTGATATATTTTGTTTGATTAACGCGGGTTTGAAAGCTACTAATTCGTCAACATAAACAGTGTGGTTGGGGAAGAATTAATAACAATAAAAGTCTTCTTTGAACTCAGAAGTGCATTTCTGGTGTTTTATGTAAGTGCTTAGAAAGTAGATAAGAGAAAAGCACTACAGGGGGCCTAAAAATTGGTGCAAAGAAATGTAAGAGATTTCTTTGCATCATTTTTTCTGGCACTTTTAGTGCCTGCTCAGAGCGCACCAGCACAAGGAGGCACAAAATTGTTTTAAATGGGGTTTGCAGGATTAGCATCAACATTTTTGACACTGGTCTTGTAAAGCTCTGAGCTAGCGTAAAAAATTCTGACGCTACATTCCCTAACTACCACCTTGATGCGCAGTATCTTAGATAACACGCACACATGTTGGTGTTAGGGGGGCTCTAAGGGGTGCTAGGAAAGTGGCACTGCACTGGGTGCAGCAACACTTTCCTTAAATCAGGCCCTGAGTTGTTTCTTGTCAGTGGGGGTGGTAAGTGAATCCGAGCAGCGGTGATACAGTACACCACAAGGCTGAGCTTTGGTGAGGCCTAGCCTGAAACACAGCACCAGCATCAGTATTGCTGTCATGGTGTAAAGATGTGCCCTTGGCCCCAGTTGTTGGTGATGGGCTGCAGCTATCTCTATGTTTTTGGGCAAAAAGTGAGTGGAGCAGAGAAGGATGGCCTTATGCTCCCCAGTGCGACTGGTATTTCTCACTCTGTCTGCCAGAGAACGGTGAGTGATTGCAGAGGTGGTACTGAGAACGTGGGACTGCAGCAAAGAAACTGAAATGTGTGGTGCTATTGAAATCCTGGGCTCACATTACCAAAAGGTTCTATTTCCAATGTGAACGAGGCACTGCAGCATCCCCACCAGGAGGGTGAGAAAGGTAAGGTGACCACCTAAAATGGAGACAAATTCTGGAAAAGATTAAAAAAATCTGGATAAAGGGTCAAAATTCAAGACAAAATTTCAGGACAAAGGCCCTCATTATAACATTGGCGGTATTGACCGCCTACCACTGTGGCGACGGCCGTCAAAACACCGTTGCCTCAGCTACCTACCGTCCTCCATATTATGACCGTAGCCGGAATTTGCCAGAAGGATGGTGGAATTCCAGTTGCGGTCATGGTGGTGGGCAGCAGCTCCGCGCCAGTAGACCGCCACAGACCATATCATGACACATGATACGGCCTGGCGGTGTTCTGCTGGCAGACGCTGCTGCTTGCAGCGGCTCCCCATCCCGTCTCCTGCCGGAGGACCCCCTCACAAAAGGTAAGTCAGCTGCTCCGACAGGGGAGGGGGTTGGGGGTGTTGTATGAGTGTGTGGGTGTATGTTTGTGTGTGCCTGCATGCGGGTGTGTGGCGTGTGGAATGTGTGTGTGCACACATGGTTGTGAGTGTGCGTGTATTCTGTGTTGTGTGAATGCATGGGTGCGTGTATGTAAGTGTGTATGGATGAGTGTGTGAATGGATGTATGCATGCGTGGGTGAATGTGGGTATGTGTGTGTATGCATGTGTATGATGGCGCATGAATGTGTGTGTATGTCGTGGGGGGTCTGGAGTTGGAGGGTGGGGAAGGACTGTGGGGAGAGGGAGGGGTGGGGAAAACCTCTATCAGTGACAGGGAAGGGATTCCCTGTCACTGTTCTTGCCTACCGCCATGGTTTTCGTGGCCATAAGGAAGCCACAAAAACCATGGTGGTAGGTGGGGTCATAATCCCGCGGGTGGGACAGTGACGGCCACCTGGCTGGAGACTGAAGTCTCCAGCCCGGCAGCTGTTACCGCCCTGGCGGACAGAGTGGTACATTGGGGGTTTTGCTTGAGCCAAACTGCCAATGTCATATTTTGGGGAAGAGTACAGCCAGCCTGTTGGCAGTACTCTTCTCCAAAATACCGCCATCCGCCAGGGTCATAATGAGGGTCAAAGTGTCAAAATTCAGGACAAAAACTTAGAACAAAAGGTAAATTTTAGGGACTCATCTAAGGAGAGGCCATAACCCACTACTTTATCAGTGCATTTATTTAATATTTTCTACAGATCACTATTTATTCATTGTGGTCTTTATGTCATTCCCTCTAGGCATGCTGCATCCAGGTGCCACATTATGTCCTTGTTCAATTGTAAATTACTGCCCTTCAGTACGGTGTCTAGGGTATCACACCTGTCTAGATTTACTCAAATTTTCTTCAAAAGAAAGCAACAGAAATGTTGATTATGTTCCTAAATATTTTAACCCTTTGCTTCTATTCTTCCACCCACCCCTCTAGTTCTAAGCATTGTTTGGCTATTTGGGGTAGTTTGTGCTTAGACCTCCACAACTTGTTGTCGACATTAGCCATCTGCACCAAATTTGCTTCTTTTTTAACCCAACATGGCGGGAATTTTAGAGGTTCCTACAGTTTGTGGATTCCCCTGGAGGGGATCGAGAAGTTCACCAAAATATCACTTTATTTTGTTTTTTGGGGGAAAAATGGGAGAAACAGTGTTGCAGAAGAAATTGTTTTTTTTGCAGCAAATTGCACCAACGAAAGGTTTGTGGCACTAAAATTTCTATCCTCCCAGCTGTCAGGAACAGGCAGACTTGATTCAGAAAGCATTCGACTAGGAGATAGCCCATTTCCAAAAAAGCAATACACTTCTGAAAACTACACAAAATTCTAAATTCAGCAAGGGGTCATTTGTGTAGAATCTTCAAGGTTTTCCCAAAGTATATATTTTTTTAAATAAGTAGGAAAATAACTTTCATTTGTGACAATTTTTTCATTTGTAACTTTTTGTCTCCATGGTCGATTTACAAAATCAATACACCATTACATCTGTTAGACCCTATTACTTGTGGGGATATATAGGGTTTGTGGGTTTTCCAAGAACTCATGGTATCCAGGGACAATACCTGAGCTGCACCTTGCAATGGTTTTTCATTGTGTACCGGGTATACAGCAATTCATTTGGAAAAATATAAATAGTGAAAAATGGGTATCAAGGAAACCTATTATTTTCCGAAATGGGCACAAGTTTAGAAGCGGTGGTTGTTTCACCATCTCTGAATTTGTGGCTACTATTCTAACATGAATTAAAGGATGTTTTTCTGAATGGCTTCTTTCTTACGCACTGTTTTACATTTAGAAGGTGCAAATGTAAAGAAATACTATTGGTATTAACATTTGCTCTACTATTCTGTGTTCCCCCAAGTCTCCCGAAAAAAATTGAAAATTGAATCTCACTTGTGTGGATAGTCTTAGTGTCCGCAACAGGAAACGACCCAAAACACAATGTGGACACATCACATTTTTCTACTGAAAACTGACCCTCTTGCACCTAGTTGTTGATTTTGGGTCCAGGCTCAGTCAGCACCTAGGGAAACCTAGTAAACTTATAAATGTTTTAAAACTAGATACCTAGAGGAATCCAGCATGGGGTGATGTGCATGGCTCTCATTTGGATGAATTACCCAGAATCCTTTGCAAACCTCAAACTTTGACTAAAAAAAACACATTTTCCTCACATTTCTGTGATGAAACGTTTTGGAATCTGCAGTAAGCCACAAACTTTCTTACACCCAGCATTGCTCCGAGACGTCTGATAAAAATGGTACCTCACTTGTGAGGCTAGGCCTTGTGCCTGCGACATAACAAATCAAACCAAGGCCAATGAGGTCTGCTTTGTGAGGACTCCTGTTGATGTTAGTTTTTTCTGTTTTTGATGCAGGCACTAGGCCCAGTCACATAAGAGGAGCAGGATTTTTTGTTAGGGGAAGTGGGGAAATGCTGGTTGTAAGGATTTTGTGGTTTTCTTCTGATTCTGGAAGAATATGGCAGAGAAATGCAAGGAAAATGTGTGATTTTTGTCACATTTTGAGATTTGCAGGGCATTGTGGGTAGAAAACCTTAATGTCTAGTTTGAAACTATCTAGAGTTGGTAGATTTTCCCTAGAGACAATGTACACCCTGCTAGAGAAAGAAAAGAAAAATATTACTGCACAGGTGGCCAACCAACATGGCTGAGTGGACGTGATCCACTGAGGCTGTGTTTGGAAACCTGTGGATTCACCTATGTCTGGCACCTTTCAGCTGTCTCCTGTTCGATAATCTCTGAGGGGAACACAGGAGAGATCCCCTCACCAGGGATCTGCCTATGAACAACTCTCCCCGGGGCTAAAAAGAAAAACTTGGCAAAGTGCAGAAGTGTGTTCCCCAGGGCCTGGAGTACGGGCAGAGGAGCGCACAAAAGCCCATCAAGATGACAAGGATGGCCCGAGCTGATCCGTGATAGCATGGCGGGCTGAGGGATTGATCGGGTCTCAACCCGGGCAGTAAGGGGCTGGGGACGGGCACACAGTGACCAAATTTAACATCGGAGGGTTAAGGCAGTGTGGCCGCATTGGCAATGGGGACGGTAGGACCAGCACCCCATTACAGAAGCGCTAAACTGCACCCGATTAGTCTGATCAGCAGGCACAGAACCGCTCCCAGGGTCCTGCAGCATCAAATAATTGACTGATATCGATCTAGCCTGGGCCACCTAACTTAACCAGGGTGCCTGCAATGTGACTAGCTCAGACTTTCCTCATGCCCTCACCTTGCGGATCTAGCCCAGACGCTCTTGACGCCCAATTCTGATCCGGCCAACCAGGGGGACAACATCTTTTTCACCACCTAGATCAGCGGTGAAACCTTCAGTGCCCATTTTCCCTGCCACTGCTATTGCAACTGGTAGGCACCACTGCTATTGAGGCGAGGGGGCCCTGACATGAGGAGACCGAGTTCGCCATAACCCGGTGCAGAGGAAGGAAGCTTTGAGATTATATATGTGGGAACTCAATCAGGGGCCCATGCATGTATTGGAGATCTGTTGTGCTGCTTGCTAATGCTAAATGTCTATGTGATATGGTTGACACTGTTTCCTGTGAATGCACAGATGGATGCTGGAATTTAGAGCTGGCTCCTCTTCTCCCACAGACTGCAGTTTCTGGAAGCACAGACTTTGCCCTGATTCACAGCGAAGGTACCATTGGATATTGTGCAATTTGATCAGCATCATCAGACAACCCTAGCCTCTATGTCACCCAAGCAGACCGAAAACAACAGAGTTTCCGACTATTTTGTCCCAGCAGACCCTCGTGGCCAGGTCACTGACTCTCCACCGAGACAACTATGGCTTTCACCAAGGAAGATCTCTGCTTCTCTTTGCAAGAATTCAAGAAGGAGCTCCAGGAGGAACTTAAGGCAGACATGGCCGCCTCACTTGAAGCCTTCAGGTCTGACATTGGCACCTTCCTGACCTCACTTCAAATGGATGTAGGCTCCGTCAGGACCAGGGTGCTGGACTTAGCCACCAAACAACAAGACCTGGAACAATGCCTAGGGCCCCTCGATCAAACCACGACCCACCCCCAATCCCAGCTACAATCAGCCTTACTGAAATGTGAAGACCTGGAGAACTGCTCTTGAAAAGACAACATATGAATTAGGGGAATAGAAGAGGGGAGCGAGGGCCTGGATCTGGAGGCCTTTATCACTGGCATCTTCATGTAGGTCTTGGGTGTGGAACACATGGAGGTGCAGATCGAGAGAGTGCACAGAGTGGTACCACAGAACTCTGGAGGTGGGAGAGGACCCAGAAACATTCTGGCCAAGCTTCACACTTCATAACTAAGGAGCTGATACTTCAGGTGGCCAGAAAGAAAGATCCTGTATCTTTTCAAGGCACGACATGCTCACTTTTCTAAAACATAGCACCAGACACCCTGGCACGATGGCTCAATTTCGACCTACAACATACGCCCTGTAGAAGAACGAATTAAGTATCGTTGGTCCTACTCTTTGGCACAATCAAGTGCACCACTTCACAGAGCTTAGGGAGGCAACCTCCTTGTTGGGCCTGTCCCTTGCTGATGAGTCGATGCCGGTCTCGTGGGAAGGAGCGGGTTCCAGGACCAAAGGTGTTGAGGCCCCACATGGACCATTACAGGCATAGGGAAAGGTGGAGCAAAACAATCAAAAATGATCCTTGGCTCTGGCACTCTGCCTTCCCCGAGGTCTCACCTAATCTTGTGGGGGTTCAATGATTTCCCAAGGGCTAACAAAATCCAAAGAACTGAGACTGATACATACGACTGAGAATTTGTTCTTGCCTAGAACAACTTTGATTGCTAGCTACCACTTAAGTTTTCTTTTCAGGGGCAAACTTCTTCTAGCACATTGGCTTCCTTGTTGCAAGGGCCATGTCATGGAAGGCCAGACAACATTGTTTTTTTCTGACACGCTGTAGGGTTCCCTAGCAGAATTGAGTCCACTATACCTCACCTGCCCCGATGTTTGCACAATGTCTTTGGTATTGTAAATTTATAATACTTAGGTCAAATTGTTCACAGTTTTTTTGTTGTTTGGGTGAATGGTGTTATGCTAATGTCATTACAAGGAGGGCTCATCCGGGAGGGATGGGGTGGAGCAGTGGACTGGAACAAGTTGGAGGGATTGTATTTGAGGTTACATGGGAACAGACCCATAGGAACTGTTGGTTTTCTCTTCGAGAATGGCAATTAGCACTATATAGTGGACTGCCAAAGGCTTAAACTCCCCGAACAAATGCAAACAAATCTGGAAGTATATTTTTGACAGATGCTATGATGTGGTAGCTTTTCAGGAAACACACCTTGAGTGAAGCAAGAACCACAGATTGAAACACAAATCATATCCTCTGATTGATCAATCATCAGCCGCCACTAAACACAATGGTGGCACCCTTCTTTTTCATTCTTCCCTAAAATTTAAAATGGGAGCACAAAATCAGACAAAGAGGGGAGACTGCGAATGGTTAAAAGCTACATTTACAGATCACCTCTGTACCATAGCAACTGTCTATGCTCCCAATTCTGGGCAGTCCGACTTCCTGTCTGCCTCTCTCAAATTATTGGGTGGCTTTGCAGAAGGGGATATCATATTGATGGAAGACTTCAGCCTTATCTGGGACCCCACCTTGGATGCATCAGTCACCCACAGATCATAGGCAGGTATCTTCCATAATAGTACAAAGTCTGCATTACATCAGCTAGGCTTATTAGATGCATGGAGGGCTTTATATCCCACAACTAAGCACTATCCCTTCTTTTTGCATTCTCACTGCACTTATTCTATGTTAGTCAAACATTACATCAAGCTATCTCAGTGGCCAGTATCCACCCTATTACCATTTCAAATCATGCTCCCATGGAGGTGGTGTAGGAATGAGATGGTCCGAAACCCTGCTTCGAAGGTGGTTCTTCCCTACCGCACTCACTCACGATCGTCTCTTTAGAGATGAGCTGCACAAGTCCATTAGGTACTTTTTCCAACTGAATAAACCTCAAGGCACAAACCCCATGAATTCATGGGATGCTTTCAAAGCAGTGATGAGGGGGAAAGGTATATCTCTGATGTCTACCCTTAACCAACAAAAGTCTCAGGGACGCCAAGCTCTACAAGCTGAACTCATCGCTGAATGAGCCCATAAGGCTTCACCAAGTTTAGCACTTCTAAGAAAGGTTACAGCACTCAGGGGGGAAATTAAAGCTATCTATGCAAACAGGGAGGAACTGCAGTTACTGTGCCTAGAGAAAATCAAATAGGAGCAGGGGAAAAAAGTTAGAGCAGCACTAGCAAGACAATTGCGAGCTAAGCTGGAAAAGGAATACATCTTACAGATTGAAGGGCCAAAAGGGTAGATCCAGAACACGGAGGAGGGAAAAGCACAGGCTTTTAGAGAATTCTATGAACATCTCTATACCTCTGAACCAACCCTTGATAGTGAACAAATGGCATACTTCAAAGAGGGCTCACTCCTGCAGGTTCCCTCATCTCTGTTGGATTCTTTGGAATCCCCGATAATGACAGAGGAGGTACAAACCACCATAGACTCTCTCAAGCCCCACAAATCACCAGGTACTGACAGATTTACGGCACAGTTCTACAAGATGTTTAGCGCAGACCTGCCCCCCCACCTGACTGCTCTCATTAAGCATATTGGGGAAAACATTGCAGAGCCCCTGTTTATGGGTGAAACTCTGATCACTGTGCTACCAAAACCTGTGAAGAACCCCCTGTTCTGTGCCTCCTATAGACCTATAGCTTTGCTTTATTTGGAAGCCAAATTGTATACTGAAATCTTGGCCAATAGGCCAGAGGGCATTGTACCAGATTTGATTCGCCCGGATCAATCGAGCTTCATTAAGGGCCGGCAAACCCACAATAAACTATGTCGAGTAATACACCTGGTTAAAAAGACAACCTAAAAGAATATACCGGCAGTATTACTGGCATTAGACACTGAGAAGGCCTTCAACCAAGTAGATTCAAGGAGTTTGAAGTTGAGCCAGTGGAGGTTTTACAGGTGTTCTGTGATGGGTTCTCAACGGGGGATGTTTAAGACGAGTCTGGGTGACGGCGTTCTGAATTTGTTGCAGCATACTCAGGTTCTTCTCGGTGGTTCCGGCATAGAGGGCATTGCCGTAGTCAAGTCTTCTCATGATTAGGGCATGTGTTACAGATTTATGGCAGTCTGTTGGTATCCATCTGAAAATCTTCTGTAGGAGTTGGAGAGTGTGGAAGCAGGTGGAGGCGACGGAGTTGATCTGTCTGGTTATGGTGAGCATTGAGTTGAGGATGATGCCGAGGTTTTGTGTGTGGTCTGTAGGGGTGGGGAGCCTGCCGAATGTTGAGGGCTACCAGGAGTCATTCCAGGCTTAGGAGGAAGGCCCCAGGATGAGGATCTCAGTTTTGTCAGAGTTCAGCTTAAGGTAGCTCTCCCTTTCCAGGTGGCAACTGCTTCCATCCCATCCCTAAATTTCTTCTTGGCTGTTAAGGGGTTCTCGGTCAGGGAGATGATCAGCTGGATGTCATCAGCGTAGGAGACAATAGTCATATCGTAGTTCCTGACATCTTGTAGATGTTGAATAGCGTAGGGCTCAGAGATGATCCTTAGGGTACTCCACAGCTGATGTCAGTAGTTCTGACAGGTGTGGCGGGAGCCTGACTTTCTGTGTTCTGCCTGTCAGGAAGAAGTGTATCCATCGAAGGGCCTTGCCACGTATCCGTGCTGCATGGAGTCTGGCGCATTGTGTGCGGAGAGACACTGTATTAAAGGCGGCCTTTTCTCTTCGATGCCCTTCGTAGATTTGGCTTTGGGGACCAATTTATATCAATGATAGGAACAAACTAGTGGTGACCATGCTCTAGGGTGACAGAAAATTGGACAGCATCAGATTATTTCCATCTGGCACATGGTACATGAAAGGGATTTCCCTTGTCCCACTACTATTTGCTCTTAGTATTAAACCTCCAGCTATCAAGATACAGGTGAGCCCTACCATTCAGGGCCTGACTTTTGGTTCTGAGGAACATAAGCTTTCTCTGTATGCTCTCTCTGACCTTCCCACAGACCTCACTGCCAGCCCTCCAATCTAATTTCCCCCCTCTTCTTAAGCAACTTATAGTAGACCCATAGATGTGGATAGGGATTTTTTCTCCACTGCCAGATCAGCGATTACTAACTTAATTTGGCCGCACTGCAGGGTGCGACTATCACAGAAAGCAGGGTGCGACTATCACATAAAATTCTAACGCTACCTTGAAGGGCTGAAGGGCTTGCTCTTCCCAACCTGACTCTCTGCTATCAGGCCTCACAACTGGTCCCTTAGAGAGACGGATAAACATTGGATCCACATGTATAGAGCAGTCGTAAGTCGTACACTATGGGACGTCCTGTGGAAGCCAAGGCATGACCGGCCCTGTCACGCATACCTGAGCATTCCAATTTGAACCACCCTCAAAAGTCTGGGACACGGTCCAAAAAACACAGGACTTGGCGACGTTCCCCTCTCCCTACACTCCTATACGCTACAACACAGTATTTCCACCAGCCCTCGTCTTAGGCCCCTTTGACAGATGGCAGGAAGTGGGTTGCCTTACTATAGCTGTTTTGTTTCATGGGTGGCATATACTCACTTTTGAGTACTGCTGTCGTGACTTTCATCTCCCTCCCTCAGAAATCTACCATTATAATCAACTAAAGCATTGGGTATTACAACCAGAAATGAGGTTAGCCGCCACTAGAGACCTGCTACTTATTGAGGAGTTTGTATGGAGGCCTGGGATCACTCGGGTCGTATTTCATTACTGTACTTCCTCTTACCCTCCACTACTAAGATACACAGCTTACCCTATATGTCTCATTGAGAACGACTATTACAATCTTCCATCACTAGTAAACAATGGCACACACTGTGGACAGACATACCCCAGTTCAGGTGTTCCCTTGGCTTAAGGGAAGTCCATTACAAAATACTGTGGGGCATATTTATACTCCGTTTGCGCCGAATTTGCGTCGTTTTTTTAGACGCAAATTTGACGCAAAACTAACTCCATATTTATACTTTGTCGTTAGACGCGTCTAGCACCAAAGTGCATGGAGTTAGCGTCATTTTTTTGCGTGAACACCTTCCTTGCGTTAATGATATGCAAGGTAGGCGTTCCCGTCTTAAAAAATGACTCTGATGCATATGCGTCGTATTTATACTCCCGGGCAAAAATGACGCCCTGGAGTGGGCGGGTCTAAAAAACCCGCATTAGCGCCGGATTTTAGCGCCTGGGTCAGGGCAGGCGTTGAGGGACCTGTGGGCTCAGAATGACACCCCCTGCCACCCTTGCCCACCCCAGGAGGACACCCAAGGATGGAGGGACCCACCCCAGGGACATTAAGGTAAGTTCAGGTAAGTATTTTTTTTAAAAAAAAATTGTGGCATAGGGGGGCCTGATTTGTGCCCCCCTACATGCCACTATGCCCAATGACCATGCCCAGGGGACAGAAGTCCCCTGGGCATGGCCATTGGGCAAGGGGACATGACTCCTGTCTTTGCTAAGACAGGAGTCATTTCAATGGGGGTTGGGAGTCGTAAAAAAATTGCGCAAATCGGGTTGAGGCAATTTTTTTGCCTCAGCCTGACTTGCACCATTTGTGGATGCCCATACTCCATTTTCCCCCTACGCCGGCGCTGCCTGGTGTACGTCGTTTTTTTTAACGCACACCAGACAGCGCCGGCGGCTAACGCCGGCTAACGTCATTCAATAAATACGGCGCCCGCATGGCGCTTCAGAATGGCGTTAGCCGGCGCTAATTTCTTTGGCGCAAAACTGCATTGGCGCAGTTTTGCGTCAAAAAGTATAAATATGGCCCTATATGACTGGTACCCACAGCCAGTAATGCTTCAGACAATCTTTCCAATCACATCTGATCACTGCTGGTGGGGATGTGGACTATTGGACGACTTTCAGCATATTTGGTGGGACTGACCAAAGATAGGGCTTTATCAGCCATGGGCCCAGCACATTACAACCCTCACATCAACAGACAGTGCCATTCAAGGGCCCATCACTTTCATATGCCCAAATGACTGATACAGCAATCACATTGGCAGTCATCTTTGAATCTGGAGAACAATCCTTGAATACAACAAAAGCACTGAAGGTTGCCAAATGGAAAAGTGGATAGCCAACTTCTTATATCAAATGTATGACTTACGAACAGCACTGTAAGGCTCCAACCTCTGATCTGCTCTATCTATACCACCCATGTGCTTATTGTAGTTTAAAATGTACACAGGCTAGCACACCTCAGCAACCTTACCCCAAACAGTCACAGGTGAAGTACATTCTTCATGATTGGTAGTCAGCATGTGGACATCTCTTCTGTCTTGAAATGTCATAGCTAAAAGTTAACCACTACTCAATGCACTGCACTGTCCCCTTTGAGTGTATTTTTTACAAACAACCTCTTTTGGGTAACCTTTATGGTTAGATTGGATTGTGCCACATGCAACAGTGTCCACCTTGAACAATTCTTTGATTAGCTGTGTGAAATCACGTTCTCCTGGATCCATTTTAGACCTAGTAGGCCCTGTGATACACAATGAAAATACAGGCCTGTTTCTGTTGAACACCTTACAATGTTGAATTAGGTAGGCCTTAAAGAAATGTCTATTATGCTTGAAACGCATTATGTTGCAAGGCTTGCTAAACTGACAGCCATCACAAGACACCACCGCATGCTAGCTTGCGAAATCCTCACTGCTGAAAGTACTAACGTATGCACTTATGGTTCCTCTTTCTCCACATATAGATGTATCACAAGACATTTGATTCAGAGGACATTGTGCAAGCTTCTTGTCTATGATGCTAACCCTCATATGGAGCTATATGTGCTATATAGAAAAAATTAATCATACGTCAATATCAAGAACCAATGAAATGTGTTAATGTGTCTGCGGTTTAATGCCATAAAAGATCATGCATTACTTCCTTGTGCAGACTGTTCGAGCTGGATTTAGGCTGCTCAGTCTCCATGTACATGTATTTCTCATTATGTCTTATTAGTTCCTATTAAAAGTTATCTAAGGAAGAGCGGCTGGTCTTGGTTTATTTCCTGAATTGTCTGGATCTGAAATAATCCGACTTTACTTCGACATCTGGTGGAGGATTGCGGTTGGATTTACAGTTTCGCCGGCACAGCTCCTGCCTCTCTGCGGGGGTGGCAATGGCATTTTGGGCTGGTCGGGCCCCCTCCGGGGCAGGGTGCTGGTGCTGTCGTGAGTATCTGTCATTTCCTCGGTCCCGTCTGTTTCGGTTTAATTTTTATTTTTTTCTCTCCTCTCTCTCTCTCTCGCTCTGTTAGCAGAGGGTGTTTGGCTTGTAAAGGGGGGCGGTGGCGGGGTGCTTTACGTCTGCATTTTTAATGGAGTTGTGGATAATTGTAATATATGCTATTCCTATTAGCCTGCTGTTCTTTCTTGTTATGTTTTTTCTTTGTTTACGCTGGCATGCGGATGTTCCTGTCCCCATTATTCAAGGCTCCTCTAGAGTAACTCGTTCAGACATTCGGATGGTGGCCTATAGTTGTACACCGCGTGCTGGAGTTTAGTGTTAATATTACCGTTTCTGCCTTATTGCGCCATTTCCTTCCCTCTTTTGTTCTCAGTGCCTACCAAATTCATGGTTCAGTAGTTGCTGTAAATATTAGCCAAGGGTTTCTCTTTATCCAGCGACGCTACATGTGTGAGACTGTTGATGGTATGGTCTCGGTACACAGCGGGAGGCGCTGTGTGGCCACAGCTTCCAACCGGAAAGGGTTGGTGCGGCATTTCCAAGCCGGAGGGGCTGGGGAGGAATACTCTGGCCGGAGGGGGTGGTGATTGTCCACCCCAGCAGGAAGGGCAGGTTGTGCCCGGTGATTTATCGAGTGGTAGCTGCCCACTCCAGTGAAGCAGGCAGGCAGTGCTGTGTTCTCGCATATTTTTTCTGCTCTTATAGCGTTGAAGTGTTGTGCTCTATGGGGGTGTCATATTGATTTTTTTTTTCTCTCTCCTGCTGGTTACATGGAGAGTTGAGTGAGATGAATGGATGAGGTGTAAGGAAAGGGTGTTGGAGAAATAGACGGTGTGCATGACTTCTGTATTAGGACAGTAGTGAGAATATAGTGAGGAAGGAGTGTGGGCTACGTAGTGACATAAAATAAGAGGGTTGTACTGACATGTGTATTAACTGACTGACTTAAGCTGCTATTCTACCAGAACTCAGGAGAAGTACGCCCGCCAATACCGTTACAGTGACTAATTACTACAACTGACAGGGTCTGCCTGTGCACCACACTCTGCTGTCACCACGCACCAGAACAAAGGGTGGGAGGCATGCCATCACTTAGGGCAAGTACCTGTTTTTGTTATATTGTTATCGTATTGTCCTATATGTGATTGAGTGAACTGTTCACCATTGTTGCATTGCCTGTGTGTCACCTGCCACGGATCTGGTCCGGGTTCTAATCTCATACAGCCGCACCCTGCCTCAGGGCAGGAAAGCAAGGGTGTGGGATCTTTGCCTTTCTCTCTTGACCTTTCTGTCATCTTTTATTTGCTAAAAGGACGCCAGTGTATGCCGTCACCAGCACCTTGGCACTGTTTTTCATTCCAACTTGTGCATGCTTGCGGTGGACAAGGCTGCGTGTACTGTTGTGTGATTGCAGACAAGCTCTCCGCTTCACTAATAACAAATGCAGTTGGCAGTGCTGATTTGAGTGCGGGTTTTCCTCATGTGTCATCTGATATGAGCAGCAAAGGTAGCCGACTCCCTGGTGTTTCCTGGTGTGACCGAACTGTTTGCGTGAAGTAGTAAGGGAAAGCGGTGACCTTTTATTTAGCTATGGGGAACCCCTTTAGCAAGGAACATTTGAACACACACCAAATCACACCCCCTAGGGATAGTCCTGCCTACCAAGTAGCCGTTAAGCAACGACTACATGCATTAATGTTTCTTGACAAATGTCATCGACTGACGGCCAGACAACCTGACTTATAGTTTCCAAGTAATGGCACATATGACATGAACAAGTTGTCATACTTGAGACAAATACTGATTCTAAAGGGACGTAAGATTCGTAACCTCGAATGGGACTCTTTCAATTCCTGGGACTTTTGCCTACGGGAACTAAGAATGATGAATGATATCAAAGCTAAAGTGTGCAAGGAATTGGTGGTACTGAAAGACAGATTTTATTCTGAAAGACAGAGGAATGACAAAAGGGAGGAGCGGAGGGATAAAATGCTCGATATAGTAGGAAGATTACCATGTCTTCCTGTGGTAGGTGCACCATCACAGGAACACAGTATGCAGGGAACAACAAAGGAAGCGACCGAGGATGCACTCATTGAAGACATACTGATGGGGAGGTTAGGTAATGAGAACAAAACAGTGAGTTCGGAGAAAAAAGTGCATGTTGAGCACTTAGTGACAGGCACAGAGCCTCCTGAGCTATCCCTGGCTCAGAAGGCTGCAGCCCGTGAGCTCGCACATGGTTTAATAAAAGAGGAACTAACAAAAATGAACCATGAACGAGTAACAGACTTTCAAATGCTGCAGGAAGTCAGAGAGGAAGTGGCCCTCATTGCTCAGAAAACGAACAAGGAAAGTGACAGTTTGTTGGGGCAGGCTACAAAGAAAGGAAATGGACCAAAATTGTTGAATACACATTGGAAACAGCAGTTCCAAGATGCGTCCAGGGACAGTAGTGTAGGAACAAAGGGATTGCATGAGATAATATGGGAGATATGTGTTTTCACACACCACACGAAGCATAACATTGATATTATGAAAAGGTTTTTAGACGGAAGTCTATTTGAAAGGAGAAACAGCCTCACAGGGACACAGGCGAAGGGAAATTCACCATACGGTACACCGAGTGCTTCTCCCAGCACACTAAGAAAGACTAAGGGGGTTATTCTAACTTTGGAGGAGTGTTAATCCGTCCCAAAAGTGACGGTAAAGTGACGGATATACCACCAGCCGTATTACGAGTTCCATAGGATATAATGGACTCGTAATACGGCTGGTGGTAAATCCGTCACTTTTGGGACGGATTAACACCTCCTCCAAAGTTAGAATAACCCCCTAAGTTCCTGAAATCAGATAGAAAGAATTGTCGTGCCATACTCACAGATCTCATTGATAGAAGACAGACATTTGCGGAGGTAAAAGAGATAACAATAGGGAATACAGAGAGGAACTACTGGCCATGGCGCGATCAGAACTGATGGCCCTAGGCCCTGAGATACACCAGATATATGCACGCTACACCAACAGCATGAGTCCCCTGCCAACAGAACACAGTTGGGACACTTCTCAAATGAGTTTCACAGATGCAGATGTGCCATCCTGGGGTAACGATAAATTGTCTGAAAAACTGGAATACGGTATATTAAAATTACAGAAATGGAAGGAATTGAAAGAAGGGTTAAAAGCAGCTCAGGTCCTGCAGAGCCTAGAGAAAAACAAGGAAGGGGCAGAACAGGTACAGACAAAGATGATGCCTCTGAGAGAAGTACCTTCGTTCTCCTTAGGAGAGGATGGCCATACCCCAACATATGTCTATGTACCTTGGCACAGAGCTGACCTGTTTTCCTTCACCAAAGACTTCCCAAAATTACGCCATGAGCGACACAAATGGTACACAGAATTGAATAGAATAGTGGCCATGGGAGAAATGCTCTGGAAGGATTTGAACATGTTATTCAGTATAACAATACCACGAGATTTATGGGAGGATTGCAAGAAGGTGGTAGGGCGGCTGGCAGAGGAACCAGTGAGGGGAAAAGGGGGGGGCACCAGGACACGAGGTAGAGGCAGCAAGAGACAAGGTGATGAAATACATACAAGAAAAAGTACCAGAGGAAAAGGTTGATTGGTCTAAAATAATACATACAAAACAGGAGAAGAATGAAAGTGTGACAAGTTACTATGACCGCCTTCGACAGGTCTACCAGCAGAGTAGTGGAATGAGGAACCCACTGGGTGAGGCGATGCCTGCGTTTGTGACCAACTTTGTATATGGATTGCAGCAGCCTATACAAACTCATTTACCAATGTCTTTTGTGTGCTGGCAACAAGAACCCATTGACAAAGTGTCAGCAGCAGCAAGGTATTGCGCAGACTATCAAACTAATATCCAAAAGGCAGACAATGAGAAATTGAAAAAGGATAAGGTAAAACTAATGGTGGCACAAGAACGATTTTACAATAATAATCAAAGCAGGGGTAGGGGAAGGGGCAGGGGCAGGGGACAGGGTGAACGGGTACCTTTCACGCCCCCGCCAGGTACCTCCTGTTTCCACTGTAACCAACAGGGACACTGGAAGGCAGATTGCCCCCTTTTAGCCAGGGGACAAAGAGGTAGAGTTCAGCAGAGACAACAACAGGGCAGTATACAACACGGGACACAACAGTTAGTACCCCCACCTTATACTAACAATGCATATGATGCAGCCACTGTAAATGACACGGCTTGTGCGGGTTGGGGTGCATATCAAGACATGCCACAGGCACCTCAGGTGGGGCATGGGTTTCCATATCCACCTCCTGTGGAGACGCATTTCACAGGCCCAGTACTGTCGGTTGATCAAGAAGGTCTATATGTAGATGGAACAGTGCTAAGCAGAACTGTGCCCTTCTTAGTTGACACTGGGGCCACTAGGTCAATGCTAAAGGCCTCTGATGTACCCAACGCACCATTATCAGCAACTCAAATAACAGCCGTAGGTTTGACAGGACAACCTATGAATGAATACTTAACACAACCATTGAAATTCAAAGTAGGCCCTATTAATGTAAATCACCAATTCATTTTTGGGAGACACTGTCCAGTAAATTTGCTAGGAAGGGATCTCCTATGTAAATTATAGTGCACAATCAGCTGCTCACCTGAAGGGATCTTCCTGGAAAGCAAGGAGAATGGGATAGCATTGCAGGCTTTCATGAGATGTGACTCCGGAGGAAAGGGACAAGAGCAAAGTCTCCCACAAGAGTTACAAGACTCGGTCCCCAGTGAATTGTGGGCAAGGGGGCCAAATGATGTGGGAAGAATATTAGATTGTTCCCCAGTGCGAGTGACACTGCGCCCTGGAGCCCGTCTACCACAGGTGCCACAATACAAAATAGCCAAAGAGGGAGAGGAGGGGATAGCTCCAGTAATAGAAGAGCTTCTAAAGAAGGGAATACTGCGGGAGGTATGACACAGCCCATGCAACACTCCTATTCTCCCCGTGATAAAGGCAACGAAAGGGCCAGATGGAACCCCAGTATATCGATTTACTCAAGATCTTAGAGAACTGAACAAGGCAGTTATACCATCATTCTCTGTGGTTCCCAACCCGGCCACCATCATATCAAACATTCCCAGTACAGCTATGTACTTCACAGTCCTGGATCTCGGTAATGCATTTTTTTCAGTGCCTCTTCATAGGGAATCTCAGGGTCTATTCTGTTTTACGTACAGAAATAGAAAGCTAACATATACTTGTCTCCCACAGGGGTTATTCTCAGACGCTTTAGGAGCAGACTTGGCATCATTGCAGTTTGCAGGAGGATCAACTTTGATACAATATATTGATGATTTGTTGCTAGCCTCACCATCAAGGGAAGCGTGTGTCCAGGACACAGTGGCCCTACTCTGTCACCTTGCCATAAAAGGACATAGGGGGTCATTCTGACCCTGGCGGTCATTGACCGCCAGGGTTAACGACCGCGAGAGCACCGCCAACAGGCTGGCGGTACTCTCAAGGGCATTCTGACCGCGGTGGTTTGGCCGCGGTCAGAAAGGGAAAACCAGCGGTCTCCCGCCGGTTTTCCGCTGCCCTCAGGAATCCTCCATGGCGGCGCAGCTTGCTGCGCCGCCATGGGGATTCCGACACCTCATACCGCCATCCTGTTCCTGGCGGTTCGCCCGCCAGGAACAGGATGGCGGTATGGGGTGTCGTGGGGCCCCTGGGGGCCCCTGCAGTGCCCATGCCAATGGCATGGGCACTGCAGGGGCCCCCGTAAGAGGGCCCCACAAAGAATTTCAGTGTCTGCTTAGCAGACACTGAAATTCGCGACGGGTGCAACTGCACCCGTCGCACCTTTCCCACTCCGCCGGCTCCATTCGGAGCCGGCTTCCTCGTGGGAAGGGGTTTCCCGCTGGGCTGGCGGGTGGCCTTCTGGCGGTCGCCCGCCAGCCCAGCGGGAAAGCCAGAATGGCCTCCGCAGTCTTTCGACCGCAGAGCGGCCATATGGCGGTTCCCGACAGGCGGGCGGTGCTCGCCGCCCGCCGGCCTCAGAATGAGGCCCATAATGTCTCCCAAAGAAGTTGCAGTTTTGCCAATCAAAGGTGAAGTACCTAGGGCACAAACTGTCACCAGGGTCCAGGAGATTGCTGCCAGATAGGATAGCAACAATAACTCAGCACCCCAGGCCACAAACACAGAAGGAGGTGAGGGCTTTCCTTGGGGTGGCAGGTTACTGCAGGCATTGGATATTGAATTTCTCCCTGATTGCACGACCACTTTTGAATTTAACACACAAGGATGTGCCAGACAAAGTACCATGGTCAGAAAAACTGTGAAGAAGCTTTTCAGAAATTAAGATTTGCATTGTAACTAGGTGTTTTGGCACAAAAACACGTCACCTTCTACTGCACAGTGGCTTACTATTTGGCTACCCTGGACCCAGTAGCAGCAGGCCTTCCCCCGTGTCTGAGGGCGGTAGCAGCGGGCGCCTTAGCAGTGGAACAATCAGAGAACATTGTCCTGGCTCATACTTTGGTGTTACATGTCCCACACACAATTGACACATTACTAACTACCACTAAGACCCAGCACCTGACAAATGCTCGCCTCTCACGCTATGAGTTGACACTATTGGCACCACATATAAGGATAAAGAGATGCACAACATTGAATCCCTCCTGCCTGTTGCCTACCGAAAAGGATCACAAGGATACCACTACAGATAATTCTTTCCACGATTGTATTATTGCAGTCGACACACACACCAAGGTGAGGCCAGATCTCAGAGACACCCCATTCCCTGAGGCCGAGGGTGATTTGTTTGTGGATAGTTCATGCATTAGGGACCATACAGGGATGCTACAAACAGCCTATGCTGTGGGGACGGCCAAAAGACTACTTGAAGGAGGAAGGCTACCAAACATTAAAAGTGCCCAGGCAGCAGAATTAGTAGCACTAATCAGAGCATGCAAATTGGCAGCAGGAAAGACAATGAACATTTACACAGACAGCCAATATGCTTTTGGGGTCACTCATGATTTCGGTCAACTGTGGGCAATGAGGGGATTTCTCACTTCATCAGGCCAACACATACAACATGCTTCATTGATTGTTGCCTTGTTGCAAGCTCTACTACTGCCCAGAAAAGTTGCAATTGTAAAATGTGCAGCCCACACTTCTGCTAAGGACTATGGGCCAGATGTAGGTAGCCTTTTGCGCCTCGCAAAAGGCGAAAAACACAATTTGCGAGGTGCAAAAGGCCTCATGCGAAGCAGAATCTCCGCCTCGCAAATAGGAAGGGGTGTGCCCTTCCTATTTGCGACCGCGTCGCGATTTGTGACCGCGAAAGCGGTCGCAAATCAACTCGCAGTTACCATCCACTTGAAGTGGGACCCCTTTCCCTTTGTGAATACAAACAAAAATATTTTTTCAGAGCAGGCAGTGGTCCTATAGACCACTACCTACTCTGAAAAAAACCGAAACAAAAAGGTTTCGGTATTTTTTCTATTTGCAGCTCGTTTTCCTTTAAGGCAAACGGGCTGCAAAAAGAAGAAAAAAAAACTGCTTTATTCAAAAGCAGTCACGGACATGGTGGTCTGCTGTCTCCAGCAGGCCACCATCCCCGTGAGTGCCTAGACTCGCTATGGGGTCGCAACCTGCGACCCAGCTCATAAATATTTATGAGGTGGGTCTTTGCGACCCCATAGCGAGTCGCAGAAGGTGTCTGAGACACCTTTCTGCATAACATTTTGCGAGGTGCAAATTGCGAGTCGCTGGTACTCGCAATTTGCACCTCGCAAAATGTTTTCTTCCTACATCTGGCCCCTATGTTTCTATGGGAAATGCTTTTGTTGACAAAGAGGCACGAAGAATAGCCCTCAATGGGTGTGAGTATGTAATGGTCTAGATTAAACCCACCACAATAGCTAAGGAGGAAAGTACATATTTTGATCCAAAATGTGTTGAACAGCAAGCTGATGGGTCAGAACTAACAGATTGGGAAAAGGGCGGTTGCAAGACAGATGGGGAGGGTGTGAGGGTGGGACCCAACGGTAAAATATGTTTACTATCCATGTTACTGTGCTCTATGGCACGCCTTTTCCATGGCCCCTCACATGTGGGTAGGGATGGAATGATACGACTGTTTTCACAATGTTGGTTTAATACCAAATTTCGGCAATATGCAGAACATTTATGTGAGAGATGCACGGTTTGTGCACAGTACAACACAGGAAAAGGTACACCAACTGCTTCAGGCCATTTCCCACCGCCACATGGACCCTTTGAAAGCCTCCAAATGGACTTCATTGAGATGCACCCGGTATACAAGCTAAAATATGTTTTGGTAATAGT
The DNA here is from genome assembly GCF_031143425.1 of Pleurodeles waltl. Taxonomy (NCBI): domain Eukaryota; kingdom Metazoa; phylum Chordata; class Amphibia; order Caudata; family Salamandridae; genus Pleurodeles; species Pleurodeles waltl. Next base: position 403,121,176 of record NC_090442.1, on the reverse strand, counting down.
TTGTATGTTCAGCAAATGGACTGAGGCATACCCCACCAGGAACTGTGATGCACAAACTGTGGCTAAGTGCCTTTTAAAAGAGTTAATACCACATTTTGGGGTACCGATTCTTTTAAGTTCAGACAATGGACCAGGATTCATTTCGCATGTTATTCAGGGCCTTTGCAAAGGGCTGGGAATAACACAAAAGTTGCATTGCGCATACCATCCCCCCGCAGCAGGGGCAGTAGAGAGGAAAAATGGGGTGTTGAAAAACAGAATAGGGAAGATATGCGCGGTGACTGAACTATCTTGGATTGATGCATTACCATTAGCACTCCTTGCTATGAGAAGTACCCCTGATAGAGTCACAAAATTAAGTCCCCATGAGGTGCTATTTGGGTGCCCCATGAACATTCCAGGCCACATGTCAGTTGCCCCATTGGCAATAACAGATGATCTTTTGTTACAATATTGCAGGAAGATAACAGAGACGTTACGCTGTCTTCACTGCCAGGTACTTCAGGCCTTGCCAGAAGGAGGAATGCCACCAGAACACGGACTACTGCCTGGCAACTGGGTTTGGGTCAAGGCCCGCACTAGACGCCATTGCCTTCAACCACAGTGGAAAGGGCCTTACCAAGTCCTACTGACAACAGCTACAGCGGTCAAGTGTGAGGGTCTCAAATATTGGATCCACAGTTCACACACCAAGAGAGCAAATGGACCTGAGGTCATCCAGCCACCACCTGCGGTACCCATCAAGATCACACCTGCACCGCAGGGGTACAACCTTCGATCAACAAGCAACACCAGACAACACTGACAGGGCTGCTCGTGCTGCACTCCTACATGAGACAGGAGATGCAAGCGGGTCCTGGGGTGAGACTACAGGGCTGCTCGTGCTGCGCTCCTACAGGAGTCAGGAGACGCAAGAGGGTCCATCAAGGAGTTCTTCATAGCCTGCTCGTGCTGCACACCTCTGGAGAGGGATGGGTGAAAGCAGGTCTTACCTGAATATCTACATATATCACGCAAGTGGTTTCAAGTGCTAGTAACCTCTGACACCACTCTGTGACGTGCCAACAAGAAGATACAGAGAATAAGAGAGTAACAGACAAGGACTAAACAGTGCAATTTGTGACACCTGGGGCCAGATGTAGCAAACGTTTTGCGACTCGCAAACGGCAAAATTTGCCGTTTGCGAGTCGCAAAACGCGTATCCCAATGCAGAAATGCATTTTGCGAGTCGTTACCGACTCGCAAAATGCATTTCAGACTCGCAAACAGGAAGGGGTGTTCCCTTCCTATTTGCGAGTCGCATTGGGATGCAATACCATTTGCGACCGCATATGCGGTCGCAAATGGCATCGCAGTTACCATCCACTTCGAGTGGATGGTAACCCAATCGCAAATTGGAAGGGGTCCCCATGGGACCCCTTCCAGTTTGTGACTGGAGCCCAAAATATTTTTTCAGGGCAGGGAGTGGTCCAAGGGACCACTCCCTGCCCTGAAAAAAACCCGAAACTAAAGGTTTCGTTTTTTTTTTAAGTGCAGCTCGTTTTCCCTTAGGGAAAACGGGCTACACTTAAAAAAAAAAAAACTGCTTTATTTAAAAGCAGGTCGCTAACATGGAGGTCTGCTGACGTCAGCAGGCCTCCATGTTAGCGAGTGCCTATACTCGCAATGGGGCCGCAATTTGCGACCCACCTCATGAATATTCATGAGGTGGGTCATTGCGACCCCATTGCGAGTTGCAGTCGGTGTCTGAGACACAGAGCAAAGAAACAGAGAGAAACAGAGCTGCTGGAAGCATTCAACATAGGAAGAGATAAGGGTTATGCACACGGGGAGAAGAACATAGATATATCACAAATGTCCCTTTCTATACATAAGGAGAAAAAGGGGTCATGGTGTTTTCGATACCTAAAAGGCAGCATCCCAAGGCCAAACACATTTTATGATAAGGTGTGTCGAATGGTTACACCAGTAATGAAATGCCCTAACATACACCTCCCCAACCATAATAATAGCAGCATAAAGGTAGGAGATAGCACCTGCTCCAAATACTCTGATTTGGATAACATACAGAAGGGCCCAGAAGGTTTGTCTATAGGTCTCTCAGCTCCAAGGGGAATATACATAGTAATGGGGACATCTGCATATTTTAGACTGCCTGCAGGGTGGCAGGGCTCCTGCTACCTGGCGTTTCGTACTACCCCGAATGTTGCATATAACCAATTTGACCAATGCAACACAAGGGGCACCCGGAAGGGTACGAAGAAGAAGGACACCTACTTGGTTGGATAAGTTCATAGCAGTGGAAGGAATATTTGTGATGCCATTAGGGATAGTGCATTCAGAATATCAAATACACAGATTGGCAGAATTGGTAGAAACATTAGCAAGTTCTACCGCAGCAGCCCTAGGTAACATTACTGAAGAACTTACAGACTTAAGAGCTGTTGTAATACAGAACAGACTTGCATTAGACATCATTTTAGCAAGAGCCGGTGGTGTATGTAACGTGATCCATCAGGAATGCTGTGTTTATATACCGGACAACAGTGGGAATGTGAGGATGGCAATAGGGAAAATAGAGGAGGTAGAAGAGGGAGCAAGGAAAGTGGCGGATGTGACGGATGTGACGGAAGTAGGAGGAATACTAAATGACATTGCAGCATGGTTCCGTGGTTGGGGATCCTGGCTGATAAAAGTACTAGTGGTGGGAATAGTGGGATTTATAACACTAAGGTGGTCATTACAACCCTGGCGGACGGTGTTAAAGCGGCAGTAAGACCTCTAACAGGCCGGCGGAAAACAAATTGCAACTACGACCGTGGCGGAAACCGCAAACAAAGACAGCCACTTTAACACACCAACCGCCATGGCGGTACAAACAAACAGCGTGGCGGTCACCGCCAACAGACAGGCGGAAGACAATGTACCGCCCACAGTATTATGACAGGCCAATCTGCCACCTTTTCCGGGGCAGATTCACCGCGGATAAAAACACGCTGGAAACAGGAATTTCGAAGGAAAAACGCTCACCTCTACACTCCACGAGGAACGAGGACACCATGGACCCAGAACTCCAAATCCTACCTGCGATAGTCTTCCTGCTCCTGTACCAGGAGCACGAACGCCGGTGGCGAAGACCACGGTGAGTACTGCACTTATGAAACAGGGTAGGGGGGAGGCAAAAAACAGGGACACACACACACAACACCCCCACCCCCACCCTCACCCACTACAACACACACACCAATACATATCTACACATTATAGTTACAACCTCCAACCCCCCCGGAAGAATGCAAAGACAAAAGGAAATTAGTGTAACCATTGTAATCTATTAAAATGCAGTACGCAAAAATATACATATATACACTATTAACAAAATATACACCAAGAATAGTAGTCCAGGTATTGCACCATCTACAGTCCGTGGACCACTGGGCCCAAAATGCATGGGCGAGGCCCACACTCGATACCAGATCAAAACAGAGAGAACACTGCAGGGGCATCAGATAGAAATACAACAGGCACCTCAGGGGGAAGGGAAAGGGGGCACCTCAGCCGGATGAGTGCACGACGCCAGATCCACGAGGGGGCTCAATGCCCACTGTTCAATCCTGGGGAGTGCAAAGCCACAGTCTCTTCAGTGGGTGGCTTGCCCACTGCATTATCCTGGGGAGTGCAAAGCCACAGTCTCTCATGTCTCTCCAGTGGGTGGCTTGCCCACTGCATTATCCTGGGGAGTGCAAAGCCACAGTCTCTCAAGTCTCTCCAGTGGGTGGTTTGCCCACTGCCATATCCTGGGGAGTGCAAAGCCACAGTCTCTCAAGTCTCTCCAGTGGGTGGTTTGCCCACTGCTTTATCCTGGGGAGTGCAAAGCCACAGTCTGTCAAGTGGATAACAGTCTCCACTGGTTCTGGAGGGGGACTGGTGCCCAGAGTGCTTCATCATGTGAAGGACAGAGGTAGTGGATGGATCTCTCCACTTGTTCTGGAGGGGGACTGGTGCCCAGAGTGCTTCATCCTGTGAAGGACAGAGGTAGTGGGTGGATCTTTCCACTGGTTCTGGAGGGGGACTGGTGCCCAGAGTGCTTCATCCTGTGAAGGACAGAGGTAGTGGATGCATGTCTCCACTGGTTCTGGAGGGGGACTGGTACCCATAGTGCTTCATCCTGTGAAGGACAGAGGTAGTGGATGGATCTCTCCACTGGTTCTGGAGGGGGACTGGTGCCCAGAGTGCATCACTCACCCCGTGACGGTCCCAGTTGCGTCAGTGCCCCTGCCGCTCATGGGGTAGCGGTGCTTGAGTTGGTGGTGCCCTGTTCAGCGGTGCTTGAGTTGGTGGTGCCCTGTTCAGCGGTGCTTGAGTTGGCGGTGCCCTGTTCAGCGGTGCTTGATTTGGCGGTGCACTGTTCAGCGGTGCTTGAGTTGGCGGTGCCCTGTTCAGCGGTGCTTGATTTGGCAGTGCCCTGTTCAGCGGTGCTTGATTTGGCGGTGCCCTGTTCAGCGGTGCTTCAGTTTAAGGTGCCCTGTTCAGCAGTGCTTGCTCTGTTCAGCGGTGCTTGAGTTGGCGGTGCCCAGTTCAGCGGTGCTTGAGTTGGTGGTGCCCTGTTCAGCGGTGCTTGATTTGGCAGTGCCCTGTTCAGCGGTGCTTGAGTCGGCGGTGCCCTGTTCAGCGGTGCTTGAGTTGGCGGTGCCCTGTTCAGCGGTGCTTGATTTGGCAGTGCCCTGTTCAGCGGTGCTTGAGTTGGCGGTGCCCTGTTCAGCGGTGCTTGAGTTGGCGGTGCCCTGTTCAGCGGTGCTTGCCCTGTTCAGCGGTGCTTGCCCTGTTCAGCGGTGCTTGAGTTGGCGGTCCCTCATAGCCCACCGGTGCTTGAATTGGCGGTCATTCATGGCCCAGCGGGTCTTGTGCTGGCGGTCCTTCATGGCCCAGCGGATCTTGTGCTGGCGGTCCTTCATGGCCCAGCTGGGCTGGGGCTGGCGGTCCTTCATGGCCCATCTGGGCTGGGGCTGGTGGGGCCCTCCTGGGCAGCTGGGCTGGGGCTGGCGGGGCCCTCCTGGGCAGCTGGGCAGCTGGGCTGGGGCTGGCGGGGCCCTCATGGGCAGCTGGGATTGGGCTGGCGGGGCCCTCCTGGGCAGCTGGGATGGGGCTGGCGGTGGCCTCCTGGGCAGCTGGGATGGGGCTGGCGGTGGCCTCCTGGGCAGCGGAGATGGGGCTGGCGGGGCCCTCCTGAGCAGCTGGGCTGGGGGTGGCCTCCTGGGCAGCGGGGATGATGGCGGTCTTCTCCGCCGTGCTGCTCTTCCCAGACTTGCCGGGTTTCTTGTGGCCCTTCCCCACCTTGGGAGGTGTCACAGCTGAGTCCACACTCCCACCGGGACCCCTGGGAGAGGCTTGGGTGGCTGGAGTCTTCCCCCTCTCCCTCCGGGCACTGGCCAACTTCTGATGCTTCACAGGGGGGGACTGGCTGTGCTGTGGCTCCGTGCCACACTGGCTGTCCTGGTGGCTGTTTACTCCACATACCTGTGACTACAGGCACCACTGGTCCTGGAGATGTTGTGGCTGAGGTGCTAGTTCGGGACCTATGAGATGGATGGGGTGGGGGAGGTGTGGGAAAAAGGTCAAGGCTGGACAGGAAAAGTTTTTGGGACACACTGGGACAGGTGGCTGGAGGGGGTTTGGAAGTGGAGGAAGAGGTGGTGGTAGTAGGAGGTGTACGTTTGGTGACTTTGGGTGTGCAGGTGCCTGCGCTGGAGGCTGTCGTGAGGTGGATGGCTGTTGGGTGGGTGTGTGCCTGCGTTTGTGTATCTTTGGAGGGGGCGTCACAGACACACTGGGAGAGGACACAGGGGAGGTTTGAATGGTAGTTGGGGTGGTGACTGCACGTGAGCGGGGTTTGCTGGTGGGTGTGCTGGTGAGGGACGTAGTGGCTGTAGAGGTAGTGCATGCAGGTGTGTGTGTAGACGAGACTGGGAGGGAGGAGGGAGACGAGGAGGAGGGGGACACAGTGGAGGCAGTGGATGTTGGTGTGTCTGCATGTGTCTGATGCTTGTGTTAGTGCCTGTGGGATGTGTGTTGCTTATGTTTGCCTGAGCTTCCCTTGTGTGGTGAGTTGTGTGCAGGCTGGTCTAGTGGTGTGCTTGGGATGGGCAGAGGTACAGGGGATTGGGTCTGGGTGGAGGAAGTTGGAGGGGGGAGGCTAGACACAGGGACAATGGCTGCCATCAGTGCTGAGGCCAGAGGTTGAAAGGCTCGGTGAAGGGCCGCCTGACCAGAATGAATGCCCTCCAGGAATGCATTTGTTTGTTGCAACTGCCTTTCTACACCCTGGATGGCATTCAAAATGGTAGACTGCCCAACAGTGAGGGACCTGAGGAGGTCAATGGCCTCCTCACTGAGGGCAGCAGGGGTGACTGGGGCAGGGCCTGAGGTGCCTGGGACGAAGGTGATGCCCACCCTCCTGGGTGAGCGGGCACGGGCGAAGGCTGAGGGGCTGCTGGGAGGGCGGTGGTGGTAGGGGGGCTGGCGGCTATACCTGTAGATGGGGGGGGCACAGATGTTGCCACCACCACAAGGGAGCTCCCATCAGAGAACGAGTCCGTCTCGCTGGTGTCAGCTCCTGTCCCCGCCGTGGAGCTCCCCTCGCCCTCAGTCCCACTGGTTAATTCTGAGTCGGTAGTGTGCCCCTCCATGGCCATGTGGGATTCAGCTCCCTCGTGCTCCGGTGCCACTGCTCCTCCGCCTGATGATCCCAATGCACACAAGAACAGGGAAACCACAAAAAGGGGGGGGGGACAGAATTAAGACATGTCGAGTTAATGGATTACCGCTACCGTTGGCGGACAGACACAGAAGCCACCTGCACTACGCCGCGCTCTTGGGCTCTACAGTGCAATTCCTGGGAAATGGCCTACAAGGCTATGGACGACATCTGCACACATAGATGACACAGGAGCATGAATAGCTGTACTTGGCACTCTACAGAGGTGGGGTGGGGGCCACAGGGCCATGCCTTACGGAGGGGCCTAGCCTATGGAACTCGCCCTGGCCTAGGGAAACCCTCAGCCCTCCTCCGCCACCCAGACAACTCCACTGCGCGCAAAGTCAGCTGAATGAGAGTGTACTCACCCCCTTGTGTCTGCTGTGATGCCCTCAAGTGCCCATCCAACTCCGGGTAGGCCACCACCAGGATCCTGAACATCAGGGGGGTCATGGTTCGACGGGCACCCCTCCCAAGTTGGGAGGCCATCCCCAGCTGAGCCTCCGCCGTCTTCTTGCTCCAGCGGCGAATGTCCTCCGATCTTTTCCGGCAGTGGGTGCTCTGTCTGTGGTAGACCCAAAGGGTCCAGACGTCCTTGGCGATGGCACACCAAATATCTTTCTTCTGGTGGGCACTGACCTACATGAAATGTACAGGGGAAGAAGAGAAGTCACTACCAACTGCACTGTCAAAGTGAGTGGCCCCCATCCCTACCCTTGCCATGTGGCACATGCACCCACCGTCTTTCATGCACACAGAACTCTGCCCCCTTCCTTCTTACATCCAGCCCTCTTCACACAGGCATAGCCCATACAACATGCTCCATGTGTACTTACCTCTTTCTCTGGAGGACCGTAGAGTAGCGTGTACTGGGGGAAGACCCCATCAACGAGCTTCTCCAACTCCTCCGATGTGAAGGCAGGGGCCCTTTCCCCAGACGCACGAGCCATTGTCTCTTCCAGACCGAGGTCATAGCAGCACTTGCATTGTAGGTCCTCTCCTGTCGAAGATCAGGTATCGAGTGATTGAACAAATAGAAAATGGCGGTCACGTCCGCGGCGGTCACGTCCGCGGCGGGTGCGTACCATCACCGCCGGCGTACATCGTCATTGGCTCCTGGGACCCATAGGGTCCAATGTTAACCAATGCAGCATTGCGCCGCGGTCTCCGACCGCCTACCGCGACGGTGTACAACGCCACTGCAGTTACCTCACATCCCATTGTCCCACTTTAGAGGTCAGGCAGCCGCCATTTCAGGGGCCCACATGGCCTGATTTCCAACTGAGTCACACATACCTAGGCCTAGTCTCAACACACATACCGGCCACCTATTGTGTATGATTGGTGTTCTGGGTAAACTGTGGGTACGTGACTCTGTGGTCGCTGTTGTCCTTCATGGGCACCGTCCGCTGGGACATGTGAGGAGATGGCGGAATCCTCCGGTGTACCGACCGTTGGTGGACCTGTCGACAATGGAGGAAAGAAATTTGATAATCACCTACAGGTTTGACCGTGCCACAATCCAGGAACTGTGTACCCAGTTGGAGCCATACCTGATGTCAGCAATCCGCCATCCCACAGGAATCCCCCCTCAAGTGCAGGTGCTATCAGTGCTCCATTTCCTTGCAAGTGGGTCTTTTCAAACAACTGTGGCCAAGGCATCAGGCATGTCCCAGCCTATGTTTTCCAACGTATTGTCCAGAGTGTTGCCTGTCCTGCTGAAACACATGCGGAGCTACATCGTTTTCCCTCAGGTGGAGGATTTGCCTACAGTGAAAGGTGACTTCTATGCCCTTGGACATATCTCCAACATCATAGGTGCCATTGATGGGACCCATGTGGCTTTGGTCACCCCCCCACAGGAGTGAACAGGTGTACAGAAACCGGAAGAGTTATCATTCCATGAATGTACAGATGGTATGTTTGGCAGACCAGTACATCTCCAATGTGAATGCCATGTTCCCTGGCTCAGGGCATGACGCCTACATCCTGCGGAATAGCAGCATCCCTTATGTGATGGGTCAACTCCAGAGGCACTGTGTGTGGCTATTAGATGAGCCCCTGGAAGTAAGACAGTGGGAATGGTTGTCTGGGGTTATCCCAACAGGTTAGTGTGTGTCTAACAGATGTCCCTCATCATTTGCAGGTGACTCTGGGTACCCCAACCTGTCATGGCTGCTGACCCCAGTGAGGAATCCCAGGACCAGGGCAGAGGAACGCTACAATGAGGCCCATGGGCGAACTAGGAGGGTGATCGAGCGGACCTTCGGCCTCCTGAAGGCCAGGTTCAGGTGCCTGCATCTGACAGGTGGATCCATATTCTACTCACCAAAGAAGGTGTGCCAGATCATCGTGGCCTGCTGTGTGCTTCACAACTTGGCTTTGCGACGACAGGTGCCTTTTCTGCAGGAGGATGGTCCAGATGGCGGTGTTGTGGCAGCTGTGGAGCCTGTGGACAGTGATGAGGATGAAGCAGAGGAAGAAGACATGCAGAACAGGGACTCAGTGATCCAGCGATATTTCCAGTGAAACACAGGTGAGAAAACATTCCTGCCTACTACTTGTACTTTTACACTACTACCTCTCTACTGTCTGTCGTTTTCACCCAGTGTATGGTCACTGAGTTGTCACTTTCCCTTACTGTTTCACAGATGTGGGTCCAAACGTGTGTCATCTGCTTAGATTCCTCATGGACTAGAGCTGTGTGAAATAGGTATGTTGACATTACTATTTCAAGAACATTTTGTCACTGTAATTGTAAATACACTATTTCGAAATCACAGACAGACTCCAGATCATTTTGTGCTTTAGGTGTGTTTATTTAAATGCAAAATATTGGAGGGGGAAGTTAAATGGTGAGGGGTAATGGCAGAGGAGTGTCCATGGCAGAGTCCAGTCTATTAGTCTCACAGGTGCATTGCCCATATGGGCATAGGAAGTGGAGCTGGTGCAGTTTAATTATGGACAGGGTGACAAAGTGGGAAAGTGGGATGACAATCAGGGTGGCCTCATTTCTTGGTGGGGGTCTTGGCATTGTGCTCTGTCTTGTTCCTGGATCTCAGGGACCGTTTGCAGGGTGGTTCTCAATCTGCAGGGGGTGGGGTGCTGGTGTGGTGTTCCTGTGGTGGGGCGTCCAGTCCACTAGCGCCGGCGGAGGTGGTGGGCAGTTCATCATCCATGCTAGTGTCAAAGCCCAGCTCACCTGAGTTCTTGTTCAGTTCTGATGGAGGTTGAAGACAATCCGACCCCACCCTGAAACTGCTTGTTCCAGCACACTAGTTTTTAACACAGTGCACTAAGAACAGAAGCTCAAGGGTAGGGGGGAAGTGGATAAAATAAAAAAGAGAGACAACACCGTTCTTGCGTTTCCACTGTTGAAGTGCTGCACAAATCTGCCGCCCTTTCTGACTTCTGTAGAAACTGGTGCCTAATGAAACATAAACAAAGAACAGATAAGTGCAACCTATTCCTAAATGGGTTCCTGACTATCCCTTTATTTATTAGAAATTCTCTTCTAAAAGTACCTCTTGGATCCTGGTCTCGAGTTTCCAGGTTTGGAATGTGTTACTGCTCTGGGATGTGCTTTCTATTACTGTAAAGCTTCTAAAACATTAAACAAATACCGTTATCAGAATTACCAATATCAAACATTCATCTTAATATAACTAAAGCCTAAATTCCCAATAGCAGACTCACTTTTCCCATATCTCCAGAATCTTTTGGAAAACAAATACTGTACTTTTACATCAAAATACAGCATGTAATTTGTGCAAGTCCTTGATTTACTGTTTGCCTTGCTGTTAATGGTTTCCACTGTTCGATTCTTAAAAGTTCCATAAAAAAAAAACAATGTTTGTTTCACAAAGCTCCGCAAGGTATTCTTGCAACAAAGAGCCTGAATCACAATGTTCGTGGAAGGTATCTTGCTTCAAACCGTCCACACACGAATCCAGAAATTGTTGTCAAAGTTCCTTCAGGTAATAAAAAGTTTTGCACTTACTTGTTGCTGGCAAGAGATACTGATCAGTCTAACCTTGTCTTCTTTCTCTTTTGCAGGTTGTTTGTAGGAGAGAGGCTGAGGCAAGGAGGAACCGGAAACCAGAAGAAGGAAGAGCCAGCAGCTGCGCCCATTGAAGCCAATGAAAGTCTGTAGAGAGCAGGAGTGCCAGCGCCGAGGGATCTGGTCTCAGGTAAGCGGGAGGTAGACGAGCACAAGCACTGGGTGAGGCTCGGGGGCTGCCTTTTATAGACAGGGCTGGGTGTGGTTCGAAGTGCTGGGTGTGGTTTGAAGGGCTGGGTGTGGTCCTCACATGCTGCACATGTTCTTGAAAGGTGAGCAGAGCTGGGTGTGGTTTGAAGGGCTGGGTGTGGTCCTCACATGCTGCACATGTTCTTGAAAGGTGTGCAGAGTTTCAGTTATTATGCAAATGAGTTGAATTAACACATGGCCTAGGGAGGAGTGTTTTAAAGAAGCCTTGGTAAAAGCAAGGCCCAATGTGTAAACAAAACAGCACATTAAACAACATACACAGAAGCCTAAGGGGGGGGGAAGGTGAGATAACAAGAAAGGGTTTGAATAGTAAGTTTAAAAGGGAGCTATTACAGAACCCACTAGTGCAGTGAGAGGGGACATGCTCTTTGCTGTGCACAAACCCTAACAGTTGCCCCCCTCAAAGGGCCTCCTACAGGACGATGTTTTCCTGGGTTTTTTAAATAAAACCGTCTAATCAGCTGTGGGGCATGTACATATGATGCTGGTTCCCATGAATTCTCAGATTCATCATATCCTTTCCATTCTACTAAATAAAACAGACGTCCACTAATTCTTTTTGAGTCTTTTATGCTTTTGACTTCATATTCTAGATTTCCCTTAATTGGTATGGGTGGAGGTGGTGGTTCAGGTCGGGTTTTTGGGTTGTACGGCTTAAGCAAGGACACATGGAATGTAGTATGTACTGGATATTCTTTTGGTAAATCTAATTTTACTGTTACCGGGTTTACTATGGCAGTTATACTAAAGGGTCCAATGAAACGTGGTTGCAGCTTTCGGGATCCCTCTATGTTTAGGTTCTTTGTGGAGAGCCATACCTTGTCACCAATTTTATACATTGGGGCCTCAGATCTGTGTTTGTCTGCTTGTCTTTTCATGCTTTCCTTGTACTTTAATAAATGTTTCCTGGCTTTGTCTTGTATGTCACCTAACCTCGTTAGTCTATCCGTTACTGTAGGCAACAGGGACTCTTCTAACAAAATGGGTATAGCTCTTGGATGATACCCCTGCAAGAAATAGAATGGTGAGCAAAGTAGAGCTGAATGCTCAGTATTATTATAAACAAACTCCGCTACAGGGAGAGCTTCCAACCATTCACTAGAATAATCAGCCAATAAACAACGTAGCGTTTGAAGTAAGGTTTGGTTCAGTCGTTCAGTCTGTCCATCTGTCTCTGGGTGGAAAGCAGTGGATAATGCCACATCTATTTTCAGTTTTTCACATAATTTTTTCCAAAATCTAGAGTTAAACTGGCTCCCTCGATCTGACACCACTTTGCTTGGCAAACCATGTAAACGCACAATTTCCCTTATAAAAATATCGGCAAATTCTGCCGCCGTGGGTAATTTCCGTAATGGTACAAAATGTGCCATTTTAGATAAAAAATCCACTATAACCAACACTGTTGTGAAGGATTTTACAGGTGGTAAGCCTACAATAAAGTCTACGCTCACAGTGTGCCAAGGTTGCTTGGGTGTTGGCATTGGTATTAACAAGCCGTCAGGGGCCTTATGAGAAGATTTATGTCTTGCACAAATTGGACAGGTAGTGACAAATTGCTTAATGTCCTTTCTTATAGTGTCCCACCAAAAGTGTTTTTGCACATTTTCCAGGGTTTTTACCCAACCAGGATGACCTGCCAACGGTGAGGTGTGATGCCAAATTATCACCTGTGTTTGTAATTCAGAGGTGGGCACTAACAGCATGTTGTCGTGATACAATAAACCTCGTTGTATTGTGTTATGGGAATCCTTTAACCAATCCTGAGGTGCTATTTGCATGTGTGCATTATATAGATCTGTGATGAAATCCTTCTGTTGTACTGGTGCCAAAAACTTTTGGGGAGGAATAATGGGTTCTCCTATTTTATCTTGTTTCATGTCTGAGGTATGTCCGTATCTAGATAACACATCAGATTGAATTTGTTGTGCACCTGGTCTATAGGTTATAACAAAGTCAAATGTGCTAAAAAAATTTAACCATCGCATCTGACGTGGTGTTAGTGCTTTAAGTGATCCAAAAAACTGTAGGTTCTTATGGTCAGAAAAGATTGTAACTGGGTACTTGGCTCCCATTAAATGATGCCTCCATTCTGAAAAGGCTACTTTGATAGCTAGTAGTACCCTTTCAGCCACAGTGTAATTTTGTTCAGCTGGTAATAACTTTTTGGAATAGAAGGCTATAGGATGTAACTGGCCATCTACTATATCTCGTTGAGAGAGAACTCCTCCTAAAGCTACTTGTGAAGCATCCGCTTCAGCAAAAAAGGGCAAGTCAGGATCAGGATGTTTCAGAATTGGGGCTGAAGTGAACTTTTGTTTTAGGAGTTGAAAGGCGTGTGCCGCCTCATCAGTCCAAAGAAATCGTTGCCCTTTCCGCAACAAGGTAGTTATTGGGGCCGCAATGTCTGCAAAATGTGCAATAAACCTCCTATAAAAATTGGCGAAACCCAGAAATTTCTGAATATCTTTTACAGAGGATGGTTCTGGCCAATCAGCAATAGCACTGATTTTCTTTACATCCATAGTTATTCCTTGAGGTGACAGGCAGTATCCTAAAAAGTCCACCTTGCTGACATTAAAAGTACACTTTTCTAACTTAGCAAAAAGATGATTTTCTTTTAACTTTGATAATACTGCACGAACATGTTGGGTATGTTCTTCTGAGTTCTTAGAGTAAATGAGGATGTCGTCTATGTATACTATGACACAAACGTCCAGGAATTCGTGTAGGACCTCATTTATAAAGAACTGAAAGGCCGCAGGGGCATTACATAACCCAAAGGGCATTACTGTGTACTCAAATAAACCAAACTTTGTCTTGAAAGCTGTCTTCCACTCATCCCCCTCTTTTACTCGGACCAGATGGTAAGCTCCCCGCAGATCTAGTTTAGTGTATACAGTAGAATGTCTTAATTGATCCAACAACACAGGTATTAGAGGAAGAGGATATTTATTCTTTATTGTAGCCTTATTTAGTCCTCTATAATCGATACACGCGCGCAGGGATTTATCCGGCTTCGGGATAAAAAAGAGTGGAGATGATACCGGAGATGTGGAATGACGGATGAACCCAGACTGTAGTAGGTCATCTAGGTAGGTTCTTAAGTATTTGGTTTCTTCGTCAGTCAAAGCATATACTCTGTTATTAGGTAAAGGGGCCCCTGGGATAAGATCTATACGGCAGTCATAAGACCGATGTGGGGGCAGCACACTAGCCTTTACTGGATCAAAGACGTCTTTAAAGTCAGAATATTCAGGAGGGAGACTTGGTTCATCTTGTGTAACACTAGCACAGTGTAATACTGTGCTCTGTTCTGTACCTGCTTCTTGATAGCAATTGGTTCTACAGAAAGAGGAATCCAAAGTAACAGTTCTATTCACCCAGTCAATTTTTGGGTTATGAGTTGTTAACCAGGGTACCCCGAGAATCAAACCAAAATTAGGAGTATCTATCAGATCAAAGCTAATCACCTCTGTGTGCCCGTTCTGACAGACCATAACAAGTGGACTTGTTTGTTTTGTGATTAATCCAGAGGTCAATTCTGACCCATCCACTGCACATACTGCTTCTGGACAAGGCTTTAGGCACATAGGAAGTCCTAAGTTTTCAGCTAACTTATTATCCACAAAATTTCCTGTCGCGCCTGAGTCCAGTAGGACAGGGAGAGAATGCCTCACTTGGGTAGTAACAATTAAAACGACCTGAATTATGAAATGTCTAGGTATGTGCGGTACCATGAAGGCTGCAGCATTAGAGGTTTGATTAAAATGTTTTCTCGAACAAGTAACCTCTCCCCTTGTCGAGCTTAATCGTTTCCCGATTCAGTTGAGGAGGTGGAGGAAACAGCACCCTTTTGTGGAGTTTTAGGCTTTACTGGACATTCTCTGGCAAAGTGACCTGCCCTGCCACAATATAAACATAATTGAAGTTTTCTCCTTCTTTCTTTTTCCTCTGATGTGAGTGGACCTCTGAGTGTCCCTATTTGCATAGGCTCAGGTTCAGGGAGTTTATTATCTGTGTCTTTCTTCTCATGTTTTATAAAAGTTAACCGTGATTCCAGTTTGTATTTATCTCCCTTTCTTTCTCCTAGTCTATGTTCTAATTTCACAACTAAATCTACAAAGTCCGAATAGTCTTCTGGCAAATCAACGATATGAGCCAGCGCGTCTTTTAACTCGTCTCTCAAACCTTTATAAAAAAGGGAGACACGCTTTCCTTCTGGCCACTGTGTCTCGGTGAGTAAACGATTAAAACTAGTGAGATAGGTCAATAAATCCTTGTTACCTTGTTTAAGATTTAAAAGCTCATTATCACTTGCCTGCATGAAAGTGTGTTTTGCAAAAAGGCTGGTCATGGTACGTTTAAATTGATTCCAATTATGGAGGATGGGATCATCTCTATCCACGAAAGGAATTGACCAATTGGCTGCTGTGCCACCCAAATAAGACAAGACGAATGCCACTTTCGTAGCATCAGTAGGGAACTGTTGTGGCTTACAAACGAAGTGTAATTGACATTGATGGATAAAAACATGGAATTTGTTACTATCTCCATGAAAACGTTCAGGTGCTGCTAAGGGCACAGCATTAGGAACATTAACAGTAACCTCAACTGGGGGAGGCAAAGTTGTATGTTTTGATGGCGCCCCTGTCTCTGAGGTGGTTTTAAACAAAGGCGTAAAAGCTGTGTTCCACTGAGATCCCCTAAATTTATACCTGCTTAAATCCTGTTTTAAAGAGGTATTCTCCATCTTTAATCTCTCTATTTCCTCTTGCATATGTTGTAAGATGCCAGACACTGATTCATTATGAGCCAAGTCCTCATTTAGGGCCTGCGCCATATCCGTGACGTCAATGCCCTCTATTTCTTCCCCGGTATTCATCGTCCACCAGAACTGAAATTTTTTAAGGCTTGTGCTTCTGTCAAAGCCCAGCTCACCTGAGTTCTTGTTCAGTTCTGATGGAGGTTGAAGACAATCCGACCCCACCCTGAAACTGCTTGTTCCAGCACACTAGTTTTTAACACAGTGCACTAAGAACAGAAGCTCAAGGGTAGGGGGGAAGTGGATAAAATAAAAAAAGAGAGACAACACCGTTCTTGCGTTTCCACTGTTGAAGTGCTGCACAAATCTGCCGCCCTTTCTGACTTCTGTAGAAACTGGTGCCTAATGAAACATAAACAAAGAACAGATAAGTGCAACCTATTCCTAAATGGGTTCCTGACTATCCCTTTATTTATTAGAAATTCTCTTCTAAAAGTACCTCTTGGATCCTGGTCTCGAGTTTCCAGGTTTGGAATGTGTTACTGCTCTGGGATGTGCTTTCTATTACTGTAAAGCTTCTAAAACATTAAACAAATACCGTTATCAGAATTACCAATATCAAACATTCATCTTAATATAACTAAAGCCTAAATTCCCAATAGCAGACTCACTTTTCCCATATCTCCAGAATCTTTTGGAAAACAAATACTGTACTTTTACATCAAAATACAGCATGTAATTTGTGCAAGTCCTTGATTTACTGTTTGCCTTGCTGTTAATGGTTTCCACTGTTCGATTCTTAAAAGTTCCATAAAAAAAAAACAATGTTTGTTTCACAAAGCTCCGCAAGGTATTCTTGCAACAAAGAGCCTGAATCACAATGTTCGTGGAAGGTATCTTGCTTCAAACCGTCCACACACGAATCCAGAAATTGTTGTCAAAGTTCCTTCAGGTAATAAAAAGTTTTGCACTTACTTGTTGCTGGCAAGAGATACTGATCAGTCTAACCTTGTCTTCTTTCTCTTTT
This sequence comes from Pleurodeles waltl, assembly GCF_031143425.1. Lineage (NCBI taxonomy): Eukaryota > Metazoa > Chordata > Amphibia > Caudata > Salamandridae > Pleurodeles > Pleurodeles waltl. The sequence continues at coordinate 403,104,360 of NC_090442.1, read as the reverse complement.
GCAGGTTGTTTGTAGGAGAGAGGCTGAGGCAAGGAGGAACCGGAAACCAGAAGAAGGAAGAGCCAGCAGCTGCGCCCATTGAAGCCAATGAAAGTCTGTAGAGAGCAGGAGTGCCAGCGCCGAGGGATCTGGTCTCAGGTAAGCGGGAGGTAGACGAGCACAAGCACTGGGTGAGGCTCGGAGGCTGCCTTTTATAGACAGGGCTGGGTGTGGTTCGAAGAGCTGGGTATGGTTTGAAGGGCTGGGTGTGGTCCTCACATGCTGCACATGTTCTTGAAAGGTGAGCAGAGCTGGGTGTGGTTTGAAGGGCTGGGTGTGGTCCTCACATGCTGCACATGTTCTTGAAAGGTGTGCAGAGTTTCAGTTATTATGCAAATGAGTTGAATTAACACATGGCCTAGGGAGGAGTGTTTTAAAGAAGCCTTGGTAAAAGCAAGGCCCAATGTGTAAACAAAACAGCACATTAAACAACATACACAGAAGCCTAAGGGGGGGGGAAGGTGAGATAACAAGAAAGGGTTTGAATAGTAAGTTTAAAAGGGAGCTATTACAGAACCCACTAGTGCAGTGAGAGGGGACATGCTCTTTGCTGTGCACAAACCCTAACAGCTAGTGTCAGGGGCCCCTTGGAGTGCCACAGTGTCCCTCCTGGTGTTGAGTACTTCCTTCAGCACGCCTACGATGGTGCCCAGGGTGGAGCTGATGGTTCTGAGTTCCTCCCTGAAGCCCATATACTGTTCCTCCTGCATGTGCTGGGTCTCCTGAAACTTGGCCAGTACCGTTGCCATCGTCTCCTGGGTATGGTGGTATGCTCCCATGATGGAGGAGAGGGCCTTGTGGAGAGGGGGTTCCCTTGGCCTGTCCACCCCCTGTCGCACGGCAGCCCTCCCAGTTCCCCTGTGTTCCTGGGCCTCCGTCCCCTGGATCGTGTGCCCACTGCCACTGCCCCCAGGTCCCTGTTGTTGTTGGGGTGGTGGGTTATCCTGGGTTCCCTGTAGTGGTGGACGCACAGCTGATTGACGTGTCCTGGGGACAGAGGTATGGGCCCGCTGGGTGGGTGCTGTGCTGGTGTTTCCAGAGGGGGGAAGGTCTGTGGTGGCCAGTGCCTGTGTGAGGGGAACCGACTGTCCCGAGGCCCCCGATGGTCCGGGCTGGTCATCTAGATCCAGTTGGACAGAGGTGCTGTCATCACTGTGGGCCTCTCCTGTTGGTGGTGTGGACATGTGTGGACCCTCCTGTCCGGTGACGTTGGGTAGGGGTCCTGCAGGGGTATAAAAGGATTGTTATTACATCTGTGTGTGTCATGGTGTGCAATGGGTTGGTGACCGTGAAAATACAGGCCTGTTTCTGTTGAACACCTTACAATGTTGAATTAGCTAGGCCTTAAAGAAATGTCTATTATGTTTGAAACGCATTATGTTGCAAGGCTTGCTAAACTGATGGCCATCACAAGACAACACCGCATGCTAGCTTGCGAAATCCTCACTGCTGAAAGTACTAACGTATGCACTTATGGTTCCTCTTTCTCCACATATAGATGTATCACAAGACATTTGATTCAGAGGACATTGTGCAAGCTTCTTGTCTATGATGGTAACCCTTATATGGAGCATCACTTGTGCTATAAAGAAAAAATTTATCATACGTCAATATCAAGAACCAATGAAATGTGTTAATGTGTCTGCGGTTTCATGCCATAAAAGATCATGCATTACTTCCTTGTGCAGACTGTTCGAGCTGGATTTAGGCTGCTCAGTCTCCATGTACATGTATTTCTTATTATGTCTTATTAGTTCTTATTAAAAGTTATCTAAGGAAGAGCGGCTGGTCTTGATTTGTTTCCTGAATTGTCTGGATCTGAAATAATCCGACTTTACTTCGACATCTGGTGGAGGATTGCGGTTGGATTTACAGTTTCGCCGGCACAGCTCCTGCCTCTCTGCGGGGGTGGCAATGGCATTTTGGGCTGGTCGGGCCCCCTCCGGCTGCACACCAGTGTAGAAGTTATCTCTATATATATGGTTCCCTGTCTTAAAAGGTCCTCTATTAAGTCTCCACACAACTTTCTCACTGACTCTAAAAGAGGACGGGCAACCAGGGGGGTTAACAGTGCAATCCCTACCAGTCTGCACCCTGAAAAAATAGACATCTCCAGTACTACTCTCAGACAGCATATGCATCCTAATTTCATAACATGCCCTCTTGCTAGGAATGTACTGCCAAAAAACGAGACGAACCATGAACAGGACCAAAGACTCATGCAAATCTTTTTCTTTCCATGGAACAATGGAACATATATCCATGAAAATCAATCTATAAAGTGATCAAGGACAGGCCAAATCTTGGTGATCTTGTGGCAATGCTGAAGCGTTATCAACAAAATGCAGCAGCAGAAGCAGAAGCAAATACTGATCAATACTCTTGGTTTTAGAAAACATAGCCATTGCCATCAAGGGACTTATAGACTAATATGAAGACAGCAATGGCTTCCTTATAAAGCCCATTAAAAAGAAACAAGTAATTCCTCAGCTCATCCAGATTTTTGGGGGTCCACTGGTTAGCTCTAGAATGGGGGTTAAGTCTGTCACTGTAACCCTTCAAATAGTATTCAGCATACACATTAGACTAGTCAGCAACCTCATCCAAAAATACATCATCCATAAACAACTGAAAGAAATTTATAGGCAAAAAGTTTCCAGTATTCACTCTACACCCTGCAACACCAGTAAAGGCAGGCAACACAGGCTGCACCATGTTTGGGACAACTCAGAGTTTAGCATTCCAATGGGAAATCTTTCAGCCTCAGGCTGCAATCCAGATGCCTCTTGCTGCACTATCTGCATACCAGTGTCCTCCTCTAAAAGAGGCAATTTCTCTGCACTGAGAGTGACTTCATCATCAGATGATTCCTCTCGGACAGAAAATTCACTGCCAGAATCTTTGAATTCATCCTCTGCCTCAGATGTAAAGTCAGTCTCTGAACCATGGTCAGGGGAAGATTTAAAAAGCAAATAAACAACCTACTGATTGGTGATTCTAGCTATAATCCTCACTAATAAAAATAACATGACAAATAAGTTAAGATTAATCAATACTGTGTAAAATAAGTAATAGAGAAAGTGTGGCTTTATCAAACAGAAAGTAAAACTACTGGCATATAGTAATCTGGAAGGAAAAGCCAATCAATACAAAGCACACAAAGACCTATATGACCAAAACAATACCACTCACTTGCCAGAGACAGCTAGACTCAGGATCACCTCCACCTACTATGCACAGACACAGCAAGCACCAATTATATTCCACTAGAAAGGAAAAACAAAAGAAAATTACAAATCCAACGAGAATTTGACACACAATAAAACAGAAGCTAAATATGCTGTTAATCATACACCATTTTAAAAAAATGCATTAATGCAGCACAAGAATACTCATTTGGAGTAAACAGTACAAAAAAATTTGTATTGCTAAACACACATAACTACGCAAACTGCAGATCTGCCAGTTCTGGAATCGCAAGCAGGAGTTACAGCAAAGCAAATCAAAAGCATTGCACTAGAATATAAAGGAGAAACAAAACATTACTGTTAGAAATGGGGCCTTTGGTTGGCAGTCAGGTTACCCCCTGTCCAAGCAAGGACCCTCACTCCAGTCAGGGTAAAGGCGAATCACACTCAGTTAACCCCTGCTCACCCCCTTGGTAGCTTGGCACGAGCAGGCAGGCTTAACTCAGAGACAATGTGTTAAGTATTTGTACAAACTCACAAAGTAATACAGTGAACCACTACAAAGTGACACAACACAGGTTTAGAAAAATTGTAAATATTTTAGCTAAATAAACAAGACCAAATACGATACAAATCCACAATAAACAGGTAAAAAGATGAATTTAGCACTTAAAAGCAAGAAAACAGTGCCTTCAGGGACAAATACTACACGTTGGTATTATGTGTCATTGTGACAGAGTCATTTCCTACAATGTGACGCCAATGGCACCGTTTACAGAGTCATTCGACCCCCAGGTACAGTACCTTAGTAAACAAGTAGCAAACAGGCTGGTGCTCAGAGTCGGGGAGAGCGGCTTCGCTGGGTCTGATGCGGCGTCGGTTCCGGTGCCACGGGGCAGAAGGACTGCAGCATCGGATCCTCACCACAGGGTGGTGGAAATGAAGCGGCGCCAGATGCGAAGTGTGTTCCTTGGTGCGAAGGCCGGTGGAATCATGATGCTGCGGTGCAACCTCACAGGGTCACAATGATGTCACAGGGCCCCAGCCACTGCAGTGGTGTGGGATCGTCACAAACGTTGGACTTACGACGCTCCTGTGTCAACGAAGTTGGGTGGGATCAGCGGCTGCAGCAACGCGAGGCCTACAAGGTCGTCGTACTTCTACGAGGTCCACGGTCTCAGGGCAGGTGGCGTCGCGGTTCTGGGGTAGCGGCATCAGCTCCCAGGGTTGTCGGATTCGTGGCACTCGGCGAGGTCCACGGCCCCGGGGTAAGCGGCGTCGCGGTTCCGGGCAGCGGCGTCCTTTGCGAAGTTGCACGCGTTGTCTGGCATCTTTATACTGCTTTTTCCCCAGAAATTCACTTCCAGGGGTCCAGGAACTGGAATGGCACTCTCTGACAAGCTAGAGTCCACAGCAAGTGGACTCAGGTTTGGTTGGTGAAGCCTTTGCTGTCCCTGAGTGTAGGAAAGTCCTCCTTTTTGCACTGGTCACCCCCACACTTTTTGGACAGGTACTGGTGGTTACTAACTCTTGGCTGTGCCCTGGGTACTGCTTACCAGTCCCAGGGCTAGTGCTCTGTGTAAAGTGGATATGCAAATTAGGCTAATTATAATTGGATAAGTTAACCTACCTATAAGTCCATAGTATATGGTAGGGCATGTAGGTTTAGGGACCACAGCATAGGTAGAGCACCCATAGGTGCACTCCTGAGGTGCCCAGTGTCATTTTAAAGGCAGGTCTGCCTTGCTGGCTGCTTCTAAATTAAAGTTATATGCAAATTCGACGTTGGAATTAAAAGTAGTTTCAAAGTCTTAAACTACCTTATATTTACATATAAGTCACCCCTAATGTTTGCCCTATGTGCCCCTAGGGCTGGGTGCCATGTAACTATAAGCAGGGACCTTTTAAAAGTAGTTTTACAAGCCCTGGTGAGGTAAAAACAGCTAAATTTGTTTTTCCCTCATTGTAGTGAATGGCCTTCATAGGCTAGAATGGGGAGACTTTATTTTAATTTTAAAAATCCCCTTAAATGACAGATACCAAGAGTTTGGTATCAAATGAATTGTTATAATAAATCCCACAACTTCCAGCGAATGCGGTCGCAAACCAACTCGCAGTTACCACCCACTTGAAGTGGGTGGTAACGCATTTGCAAACAGGAAGGGGTCCCCATGGGACCCCTTCCCCTTTGTGAATGTCGCTGAAAAAATGAAACCAAATGGTTTCATTATTTTTTTGAATTGCAACTCGTTTTCCTTTCAGGAAAACGGGCAGCAATTCAAAAAAAAAAAACTGCTTTATTCATTCAATCAATCACTGTATTTGTAAAGCGCGCTACATACCCGCGAGGGTCTCAAGGCGCTGGGGAGGGGGGTGCTACTGGTCGAAGAGCCAGGTCTTGAGGAGTCTTCTGAAGGCCAGCAGGTCCTGGGTCTGTCGTAGGATGGTGGGGAGTGTGTTCCAGGTCTTGGCGGCGAGGTAGGAGAAGGATCTGCCGCCGGCGGTGGTTTTTCGGATGCGGGGGACTGTGGCGAGGGCGAGGTTGGCTGAGCGGAGGCTTCGTGTAGGGGTGTGGAAGCTGAGTCGGTTGTTGAGGTAGGTGGGTCCGGTGTTGTTCAGTGCTTTGTGTGCGTGGATCAGGAGCTTGAAGGTGATCCTTTTGTTGACGGGGAGCCAGTGCAGGCCTCTCAGGTGGAGTGTGATGTGGCTGCGGCAGGGGACATCGAGGATGAGTCGGGCCGAGGCGTTCTGGATGCGTTGGAGTCGTCTCAGGAGCTTGTTTGTAATTCCTGAGTAAAGGGCGTTCCCGTAGTCGAGTCTGTTGGTGATGAGGGCCTGGGTAACAGTTTTTCTTGTGTCGAGGGGGATCCATATGAAGATCCTGCAGAGCATACGGAGGGTGTTGAAGCAGGACGCGGAGACGGCGTTGACTTGCCTGGTCATGGAGAGAGTGGAGTCGAGGATGACCCCTAGGTTGCGTGCGTGGCCCATGGGTTCCGGGGCTGTGCCTAGTGACGTGGGCCACCAAGAGTCGTCCCAGGCTCATGGGGTGGGTCTGAGAATTAGGACCACCGTCTTGTCTGAGTTCAGCTTCAGTCTGCTGTCCTTCATCCAGTCCGCTACAGCCTTCATTCCTCGGTGGAGGTTAGCTTTGGCGGTGTGGGGATCTTCGGTGAGGGATATGATCAGCTGGGTGTCGTCGGCGTAGGAGATGATGTTGAGGTTGTGTTGTCGTGCGACGTGGGCGAGGGGGGCCATGTAGATATTGAACAGTGTCGGGCTGAGGGAGGATCCCTGTGGGACGCCGCAGATGATCTCGGTGGTTTTAGAGCGGAAGGGTGGGAGGCGGACGCTCTGGATTCTGCCGGAGAGGAAGATTGTGGTCCAGGCCAGGGCCTTCTCTTGGATACCGGCGTCATGGAGGCATGCTGATAGGGTGGGGTGGCAGACCGTGTCAAAGGCTGCTGATAGGTCCAGGAGGATGAGGGCGGCTGTTTCTCCTTTGTCCAACAGGGTCCGGATGTCGTCAGTGGCGGCGATGAGGGCGGTCTCGGTGCTGTGGTTACCACGAAAACCGGATTGGGAAGGGTCAAGGATGTTGTTGACTTCGAGGTAGCGGGTCAGCTGTTTGTTGACAATCTTCTCTTCACTTTTGCCGGGAAAGGGAGCCGGGAGATGGGCCGGAAGTTCTTGAGGTCCTTGGGGTCCGCCTTAGGCTTCTTCAGAAGGGCGTTGATCTCGGCGTGCTTCCAGCTTTCTGGGAAGGTTGCTGTCTCGAAGGAACAGTTGATTGTTTTCCGGAGGTGAGGCGCGATGGCTGTGCTGGCTTTGTTGAAGAAAAAGCAGTCACAGACATGGAGGTCTGCTGTCTCCAGCAGGCCACCATCCCTGTGAGTGCATGGACTCGCTATGGGGTCGCAATTTGCGACCCACCTCATAAATATTCATGAGGTGGGTCTTTGTGACCCCATAGCGAGTCGCAGAAGGTGTCTGAGACACCTTTCTGCATGCACTTTTGCGAGTTGCAATTTGCGAGTCGGTATGACTCGCAAATTGCAAGTCGCAAAACTTTTTGTACCTACATTTGGCCCTAAGTCCGAAGGTAAACTTTTGACCGAGGCCTCCCACGAGCTGTAGCCGAGCAGGGCTCCATTGCGGTCAACCTTAAACTTTGACTTTGCCCCGGTCGAAGTGCAACCAGATGACCCGATTGGCGCTTTTTGTTTCTAATAATATATTTTTTTTAATTCATATCTCCGGTTCTCCTTATCCGATTTTATTCGTTTTTGTTTCATTTTAAAGATAGAAATATAATCTATTTTTATAAATTGGTTTGGGATTTTTAAACTGTTTCCTGTGTTTTATTTAATTACTGTTTTGTGATATTTGAATGCTTTACACTCTGTCTCCAATGTTAAGCCTGGTCGCTCGTTGCCAAGCTACCAAGGGTTGAGCTGGGTTTAATTTACTGAGACCTAACTGAACCTAAGTGGAGGTTAGTGGCCTATTGCTAAGTGTAGGTACCTACCTGCCCTTACCAATAACCCATTTTCCAACATTTTTGGTGCGCGTGGTGGGATCCTGTACTTGTGTTCAGTATCACATTACAGTTTTAAGTAAAACTAATACAAAATCCTTTAAATTGTCCTAGTGCAAAAATTGTTTTACATTTTTAATCTGGATTAATTTCAATGATTGAATTTTTGTGATTTTTCTAAATTCGTGTTTCCAATTTTTGAAAAAAGTTTTTGTTGACACAAAACTAGGGACCCATGGACCTTGATCTGGCTAGCCTACCCACAATGACAGTAGTCTAGCTTAGGGGGTTGTGTACTGAAAGAGGGTTGCCTGCAACCACTGACCTCAGGAAGCATGTCCTGATCAAATCCCTGACAGCATGGGCTGAGGCCCAAGAGGTAGACTCAGAGGAAACTCCAGAGGAGGGAGAAGTAGGGGAGGATGCTAGCTCCAACCACTCAGGGGAGGGAGGGCATCTGAGCCTAAGTGAGGAGGAGAAGGACAGGTCCTCACTGCACACAGTTACTAGGGGCATACCCAAAGCCAGTTGGGGAAAGGGGGTCCCTTCAGGAGGAGAGAACCTGTCCCTCAGGGAAAGAGAGCTGGAGGCCCAGCTAGCATTTATAGCTTTGGAAGCCAAGAAGCTGGCCCTAGAATAGAGAAAGTGGGCCAGGGAAGAGAAAAGAGATGGTGGCAGCGACAGAGAAGCTGAGGTGTCAATGGGTGGGGGGTGTTGCCCCAGATTACCCAAGGGGGTGGTTCCTGCCTATGTAGAGGGGGGTGACATAGATAAGTGGCTGGAGGCCTTTGAGAGGGCCCTCCAGATGAGGAGAGTCAAGCCTCAGTACTGGGGTTCACTTATTTGGGAGTTGGTCCCCAACTCTAGGAGGGATAGGCTCCTAACCTTGAGGGGGGAGGAGGCAGACTCATACCCCAGTATGAAAAGGTGCTTGACTAAAAAGTTTGGTCTGACCCCAGAGCAGTATAGGCTCAAGTTTAGGGACACCCAAAAGACAAGCACCCAGTCCTGGGTGGACTTTGTGGACATCTCAGTTAAAGCACTAGAGGGCTGGATACAGGGCAACAAGGTAAGTACCTTTGAGGGGCTGTACAATTTGATTATGAGGGAGCACCTTCTAACCAATTGTGTCCAAGAGAAGCTCCGCCAGTATCTAGTTGACTCTAAGTTGATCAACCCCAGAGAGCTGGGGAGGCAGCAGATGACTGGTTAAGAACTAGGGTTAACCAGAAACCCCCAGGGGGTGATCAGAAAAAGGGAGGACATGGTTCTTCTCAGGGGAAGAACCAAGGGAAAGATGATAAAAAGCCCAAGGAGTCCTCACAAGAGTCCCCAAAAACTTCTCAGGGTGGGGTAGCCCCGAGCCATTCCACTTCTAAGGGGAAAGGGTATCAGGGGAAGAATTATGAGCCTGTTAAAGCAGGAAAGTTTCAGGAGCTTGCTAAGGGTGGCAAGTGTTTTGAGTCTTATCAACCTGGACACAAAAGAGGAGATGCTATCTGCTCCAAGAAGCCCCGCACTAGTGGGCAATCCCAGTGGATTGCTAGTGTAGGGTTGGGGGTGGAAGTTGGTCCAGGGCTGGGATCAGGGTACACAGAGGTCACCTTAGTGTCCGTGGGTGGGGTGGACATTGCAACTATGGCCACCATACCTCCCAGCATGGAGAGGTATAGGCAGAGGCCTAAAGTCAATGGAACTGAGGTGGAAGCTCTGAGAGATACAGGAGCCAGTGTGACAATGGTCACAGAGAAGCTGGTTTCTCCAGAACAGATCTTACCTGGTGTCTTCCACCAAGTAACATATGCAGATAGCAGACTCCAACTCCATCCCATGGCCATGGTGAGCCTGGAATGGGGAGGTGTGACTGGCCCTAAGAAGGTAGCTGTAGCTCCTGCCCTCCCAGTAGAGTGTCTGCTGGGAAATTATCTTGAAGCATCTGAATGGTCAGAGGTGGAGAGAAGGGTCCATGCACAGATGCTGGACCTCCCTGAATGGGTGTGTGCTGTGACCAGGTCACAGGCAGCACAACAGGGAAGTGCTGGACACTTGGACCCTGGAACAATGGGCAAAGCCTCCAAGAAGAAGAGAAAGGGCACTGGGTCTGGTTTGTTAGCCCCTACAAGTACAGAGGATCAGGAGGAATCCAAACCTGAGGGGGATGATCTGACCTCTGAGGGAGGGCCACTTCCCCTGCAAGTTCTGCCTGACTTGGCAGAACTGCAAGGGGCGGGTGGGCCCACCAGAGGGACAAAGAGAGTGTCCCACTCTTGAGGGTCTAAGGCAGACTGCTGCCAGGCAAGAACAAGGGGATACCGTGGGACCCACAAGGTGTACAGGGAGGATGGAGTTCTCTACACTAAGGCAAGGGAACCCAAACCAGGTGCAACCAGGAGAGCAGTGGTCCCCCAGAAGTATAAAGAATTCCCCCTTACCTTAAGCCATGATCTTCCCTTAGCTGGACATTTGGGACAGACCAAGACCTGGAACAGGCTGGTCAACCATTTTTATTGGCCCCAAATGTCAGAAAAAGTCAAGGAGTTTTGCAGCTCCTGTGTTACCTGCCAAGCCAGTGGCAAGGCAGGAGGCAAGCCAAAGGCTCCCTTGACACCACTGCCGGTGGTTGGGAATCCCTTTGAGAGGGTGGGGATTAACATTGTTGGTCCCCTTGACCCACCAACTGCCTCATGTAACAGGTACATTTTGGTGGTTGTGGACCATGCCACCAGGTACCCTGAGGCAATACCCCTCCGGACAGTCACTGCTCCCACAGTGGCTAGTGCCCTACTTGGTGTGTTCACCAGAGTGGGGTTCCCAAAGGAGGTGGTCTCAGATAGGGGCACAAACTTTATGTCTGCCTATCTGAAAGCCATGTGGGATGAGTGTGGTGTTACTTATAAGTTCACAACCCTGAAGGGCATGATCATGGGTTTGTCTGACAAACTCAGGAGGAGATGGGATGTTCTCCTCCCATGCCTGCTGTTTGCCCACAGAGAGGTGCCACAGAAGGGGGTTGGATTCAGCCCCTTTGAGTTACTGTTTGAGCACCTTGTAAGAGGCCCATTCTGCTTGGTGAGAGAGTCTTGGGAGAAGCCTTTCAAAGAGTCCAAGGAGAATGTGCTAGATTATGTGCTGGGCCTGCAGTCACGCATGGCTGAGTACATGAAGAAGGCAAGCAGAAACCTGGAGGCCAGCCAAGAGCTCACGAAGCTCTGGCATGATCAGAAGGCTACCATGCCTGAGTATCACCCAGGACAGCTGGTGTGGGTTTTGGAGCCCATGGCTCCTAGGGCACTTCAGGCCAAATGGACTGGGCCCTATCCAATTGTGGAGAAAAAGGGTGAGGTCACCTACCTGGTGGACCTTGGCACCCCCAGGAATCCTCATAGGATCCTACATGTTAACAGGTTGAAACCCCACCAGGACAGGGCAGACATGACCATGCTGATGGTCACTGATGAAGGAAAGGAGGAGGAGAGTGAACCTCTGCCAGACCTCCTGTCCTCGAATGAGCAAGATGGGTCAGTGGAGGGAGTGGTACTCTCTCCCAAGTTTACAGACCAGCAACAGAAAGACTGCAGACAAGTCTTGGAGCAGTTTGCTAGTCTGTTCTCCCTGACCCCTGGACTCACCACTTGGTGTGTCCACGATATTGACACTGGTCACAGCTTACCTGTCAAGAACAAGATGTACAGGCTGGCTGACCAGGTCAAGGCCAACATCAAAGCTGAAGTGGCTAAGATGTTAGAGCCCAAGGTAATTAAGCCACCTGAAAGTCCTTGGTCCAGTCCAGTGGCACTGGTGCCCAAACCTAATCCCCAAGGTGGGAAAAAGGAATTGAGATTTTGTGTGGACTACAGAGGTCTAAATGCAGTCACTAGGACTGATGCACACCCCATACCTAGAGCTGATGAGCTCATTGATAGGTTGGGGGCTGCCAAATTCCTGAGCACCTTTGATCTGACCTCAGGATACTGGCAGATTGCCTTAAGTTCAGGAGCTAAGGAGAGGTCAGCATTTTCCACACCAGAGGGCCACTTTCAGTTCAAGGTGCTGTCCTTTGGCCTGAAAAATGCTCCTGCCACCTTCCAACGGTTGGTGAATAGAGTCCTGTCTGGGTTGGAAGCTTTCAGTGCAGCTTATCTGGATGATATAGTTGCATTTAGTTCCACCTGGGTGGACCACCTGGTCCACCTGAAGGTAGTGCTTCAGGCCCTGCTTCAAGCAGGCCTGACTATCAAGGCAAGCAAGTGCCAGATAGGGCAAAGCTTGGTTGTGTACCTGGGCCACCTTGTTGGTGGAGGCCATGTACAACCTCTACAGCCCAAGATCCAGACTATCCTGGATTGGGAGGCTCCTAAAACCCAGACTCAGGTCAGGGCCTTTCTTGGCCTGACTGGGTACTACAGGAGGTTTGTTCAGAATTATGGGACCATAGTAGCCCCTCTAACTGAGCTTACCTCCAAGAAACAACCCAAGAAGGTCATTTGGACCCCAGAATGTCAGAAAGCTTTTGACACCCTAAAATGGGCTATGTGTTCAGCACCAGTGTTACTGGCCCCTGATTATAGCAAGGAGTTTATAGTGCAAACAGATGCTTCAGAGTAAGGGATTGGGGCAGTGTTAGCACAAGTTAATGAAGAGGGCCAAGATTAACCAGTTGCCTTCGTTAGAAGGCGACTACTCCCCAGAGAGAAAAGATGGAGTGCCATTGAGAGGGAGGCCTTTGCTGTGGTCTGGTCCCTGAAGAAGTTGAGGCCATACTTGTTTGGCACTCACTTTCATGTACAAACTGACCACAGACCTCTCAGATGGCTGATGCAAATGAGGGGGGGAACCCAAAACTGTTAAGGTGGTCCATTTCCCCACAGGGGATGGACTTCACAGTGGAGCACAGACCTGGGACTGCCCATGCCAATGCAGATGGCCTTTCTAGGTTTTTCCACTTAGCTGATGAGGACTACCAGGGTGTAGGTTAGTACCCATCACCTTTCATCTGGGGAGGGGCAGTGTAGGAAAGTCCTCCTTTTTGCCCTGGTCACCCCCACACTTTTTGGACAGATACTGGTGGTTACTGACTCTTGGCTGTGCCCTGGGTACTGCTTACCAGTCCCAGGGCTAGTGCTCTGTGTAAAGTGGATATGCAAATTAGGTTAATTATAATTGGCTAAGTTAACCTACCTATACGTCCATAGTATATGGTAGGGCATGTAGGTTTAGGGACCACAGCATAGGTAGAGCACCCATAGGTGCACTCCTGAGGTGCCCAGTGTCATTTTAAAGGTAGGCCTGCCTTGCTGGCTGCTTGTAAATTAAAGTTATATGCAAATTCGACTTTGGAATTAAAAGTAGTTCCAAAGTCTTAAACTACCTTATTTTTACATATAAGTCACCCCTAATAGGTGCCCTATGTGCCCCTAGGGCTGGGTGCCATGTAACTATAAGCAGGGACCTTATAAAAGTAGTTTTATAAGCCCTGGTGAGGTAAAAACAGCTACATTTGTTTTTCCCTCATTGTAGTGAATGGCCTTCATAGGCTAGAATGGGAAGACTTTATTTTAATTTTGAAAGTCCCCTTAAATGACAGATACAAAGAGTTTGGTATCAAATGAATTGTTATAATAAATCCCACATCTTCCAGTTGTGGGATTTAATATAACTTGTTCAGGGAAAGAGTTTTAAGCTTTACCTGAAAAGTTGCCAATTTCAGCCTGCATTGTTTTTGCTGCTGTGCTCTGATTGGCCAGCCTCTGGCAGCCTGGCCAGGCTGCCTTGATGAGGTGTGAAGTGGCCTGGCTTCACACAAAGAAATGTTCCTGTGGGAGGGAATCTCTCCTCAGCAGATGGTGAGGCAGGCACGGGGAGGGCTGCCAAACTGGTCTTCAAAGGCAGAGAAGGACATTTGGAGCAACCCAACAACACCTCCACATCCTGCAACTCCAGACAACTAGGTGCCCCCTTGATTAGATTAGGAGAGGGCAGGAGTGGGGTGTGTTTATGATTTTTAGCCACACCAGTGGACGGGCTCAGCCAGATGTAACTTCCAAAAATCATTTTCAGCCATGATGAATTTTTAAAGAATGTTGCCTCCTGAGATTGATTTTTGCCACACTTCCCAGGAAGTGGTCATCACAGGGGGAAGGACCCTGCACCTGATTGGAGAATCAGGACCCCATCCCCCCCCCCCCTGTTTTTCACCCAGGAGCAAGGATAAAACTGGCAGACCTGCACCCACACCTCAGATCCCCATCAGATTCCAACAAGGAAGAACCAAAGGAGAAGAAAGACTGCCCTGCTGGACCCCTGGCCTGCACCTGGAACCTGCACTCAGAAAGACTGCACCAGCTGCACACTTGGGCTTCACCACAAGAAGGTCTTTGCCTGGCTTCAACTGGTTCACGGAGGGACTCCCTGTTAGCTACAGTTGAAAAATTGCTGACCAGAGTCCCCTGCACCAACTCCTGAAGAAATCAACCAGCTGACCACTGCCCAGTGGTCAAAAGGGAGTTTACACCAGGTGCATTCTGTTGTAGTCCGCACCTCCAAGGATCATCTCAGAGCTTCTGGACCCTTGGGGTGAGCTGTGGACCCCAAAAGAACCTTAAAGGAACATCTGGGAGAAGACCCAGAAGTTTGGAGAAGTTTGGAGAACTGTTGAAAAAAAGCTCCATAGAGGGACCGACCCGCCGCCGCAACTCCGCTGGCTTGCTTCAACCGCGACCCTGCCTGATTTGCAGGTTCGTCCCGATGAAGAAAATCTTTAAAAAAAGAGTCTAAGTCCGAAGGTGAAAAGTTGACCGAGACCTCCCAGCCAGCATATCCAAGGAGGGCTCCAATGACGTCGGATCAAGATCCAGGTTTACCCCGGTCGAAGGATTTTCACCTCGAAAAAAATGACTAAGTCCGAATGTAAAAATCTCCACCGAGGATTCCCGCGACGCATATCCGGAGAAGAGTTCCAGGAGGTCGGATTGGACTGGCAGGTTCGTCCCGCTGAAGAAAATCTTCAGAAAACAGACTAAGGGGGTCATTCTGACCTCGGCGGTAAAAGGCGCCTACCGCCGGTCAGAAGCCCGCCATAACACCGCCGCGGCCGCGGTAAACCGCCACGGTCATTCTGACCCGCAACTTGAAAACCTCCAAAAACCCGACATCCACAAAAGTCCGCCACACCAAAGGCCAGCGAAAAAATGGCGATGACCAAACCTCCACCGTCACGCCAACAGAAATACGCCCATGCCATTACGACCCACGAATCCACGCGGCGGTCTTTCAACCGCGGTATTCTATTGGCGGTACACACCGCCGCGGTCGAAATACACACACCTTTACAAAACATCCCCACATTGGTCAATTTGAAACACACACACCTGAGATACATATACACACCACTCCCACACACCCAATACAAAATAAAACACACACCCACATCACCCACAAACCCCTACAACAACAATTGCGAATCAAGGACCGAGAGGGACAGCACTGCTTAGAGTAGACCATCACACAGAGGCAAATCACAACATCACCCACACAATTACCACGCACAAAACCACACACATTACACTCCACAACACATACACCACCCCTCACCTCATCCACACCACCCCATGGCACCCCAAAGACACCCCAGGTTCTCTGACGCAGAACTCAGGGTCATGGTGGAGGAAATAGTCTGTGTAGAGCCCCAGCTATTCGGGGCACAGGTGCAGCACACCACAATAGCTAGGAAGATGGAGCTCTGGCAAAGGATAGTGGACAGGGTCAACGCGGTGGGACAGCATCCACGCAATCGGGATGACATCAGGAAGCGCTGGAACGACCTACGTGGGAAGGTGCGTTCCATGGTATCAAGGCACAACATTGCGGTGCAGAAGACTGGCGGCGGACCCCCACCTACTCCCCCAGAATTTACAGCATGGGAGGAGGAAGTCTTGCACATCCTGCATTCTGAGGGCCTCGCAGGAGTATCTGGAGGAATGGACTCTGGTAAGTCAAATCTTAACTACTACTTCCCACCCCCACCCCACCTGCATGCCAGCACATACCCCCACCCCCATCACACCAACTCCTTGCAACTGGCTCACCATCACAACCCACCCATCCAAAACACCAAGCCCTGCATGCGACCACAAAGCATGGAGACCCATCTCCAAAGCATGCCCACTGCACACACACATCACCCCCACAAGCCACCCTCACAAAAGCCACCACAAGGGAATGCCTGCACTTGGGTACACGGACACCCACCCATCACACGAAATGCCACACACAGAAGCTATAACCATACCTTAATACCCCTGCGGGACCCGAACGCCACCACACCGCCATGGAGGGTACAGAGATGTCCATCCCACCCCCAGATGAGGCCCCCAGCGATGACAGCAGCTCTGTCTCCCTGGAGCCAGACGACCAGCCCGGCCCATCGGGGACCTCTGGACAGTCGGTTCCCCACAGACAGCCACAGGCTACACCAGACCCAACCCCCTCTGGGAACACCAGCACAGCTCCCACCCAGCGGGCCCATGCCTCTGTCTCCAGGACACGTCAATCAGCGGTGTGTCCGCCACTACAGGGCACCCAGGTTGACCCACCACCCCAACAACCACAGGGACCTGGGGGCAGTGGTAGTGGGCACACCGTCCAGGGGACAGAGGCGCAGGAACACAGGGGAACTGGGAGGGCTGCTGTGCGACAGGGGGGACAGGCCCAGGGAACCCACTCTCCAAGAGGCCCTCACCACCAGGAGACGATGGCAACAGTACTGGCCAGGTTCCAGGAGATCCAGGCACAGCAGGAGGAACGGTACATGGGGTTCAGAGACGAACTGAGGAACATCGGTTCCGCAATGGGGACCATCGTCCTGGCCCTTAACCAGATAGTCACCACATTGCGGGACCATGTGGCACCACAAAGGGCCCCTGTAACGAGCCAGGACCAGGAACAGGCTACAACATCTGCCGGCGCAAGTGGACAGGAGGCCCCCACACAACAACAGTCCACCAGAACCCCACCTGCTGAAGAAGAACCACCCCGCAAGTGGAACCTGAGATCTCACAAGAAGACAGAGTAGGATTGCAAGACCCCCGCCAGCATATGATACCCCCTGATGTCATCCCACTGTCCCACATAGTCACCCTGTCCAACCTTGAATTGCCCCTGCTCCATCCTTCCACAGGCATATGGACAATGCACCTGTGCGACTGAGAACTGGACTCTGCCATGGACATTACTCCACCCCCACCCATCCCCGCTTCCCAATCATTTACCTATATGTAGCACTTAAAAAAAATCACTCATTGCAGTTAAAATAACAGGAGTCTGCTTGTATCTTTCACAAATGTATTACACATAACAGTGCAATTATGTTCAGTAACAATGTGATGACAACATACCAATGTCAATAAGCTTCAGTCGATGGGCAAACAAAGCAGTGGTCACGCAGTCGGTCATACAGCTCTGAAAAGGGAAGGGAAAGTCACAATTAACTTAAAAGGAACTGGGGGGAAACACAGACAGTAGAGACGCAGGAGGCCCTAGGTAAATGTAAATTGGGGTGGCTGTTTCTTACCTGTGTGCTACTGAAAGTATTGTCGTATGACTGTATCCCTGTTGTCCGTGTCGTCCCCGTCGTCTTCCTCCTCTTCACTCTCCACAGGCTCCACAGCTGCTACAACACCACCATCTGGACCATCCTCCTGCAGGAAAGGCACCTGGCGTCGCAAAGCAAGATTGTGAAGCATACAGCAGGCCACGATGATATGGCACACCTTCTTTGGTGAGTACATTAGGGATCCCCCTGTCATATGCAGGCACCTAAACCTGGCCTTCAGGACCCCGAAGGTCCTTTCTATGATCCTCCTAGTCCGCCCATGGGCATCATTGTACCGTTCCTCTGCCCTGGTCCGGGGATTCCTCACAGGGGTCAGTAGCCACGACAGGTTGGGGTAACCAGAGTCACCTATTAGCCACACACGGTGTCTCTGTAGCTGTTCCATCACATAAGGGATGCTGCTATTTCACATGACATACGAGTCATGCACTGACCCAGGGAACTTGGCATTTACATGGGAGATGTACTGGTCAGCCAAACAGACCACCTGGACATTCATCGAATGATAACTTTTTCTGTTTCTGTACTCCTGCTCACTTCCACTGGGGGCAACCAAAGCCACATGGGTCCCATCAATGGTACCAATGATGTTGGGGATGTGTCCAAGGGCATAGAAATCACCCTTCACTGTAGCCAAATCATCCTCCTCAGGGAAAACAATGTAGCTCCGCATGTATTTCATCAGGGCAGACAACACTCTGGACAAAACCTTAGAAAACATAGGCTGAGACATCCCTGATGACATGGCCACTGTTGTCTGAAAAGACCCACTTGCCAAAAAATGGAGTACTGACAGAACCTGCACCAGAGGGGGAATCCCTGTGGGTTGGCGGATGGGGGACATCAGGTCTGGCTCCAGCTGGGCACACAGTTCATGTATAGTGGCTCGGTCAAGTCTGTATGTCAGTATGACATGTCGTTCTTCCATTGTCGACAGGTCCACCAGCAGTCGGTACACGGGAGGATTTATCCTTCTCCTCGCAAGTCCCAGCGGACGGTGCCTAGGAAGGACAACATGGAGCAGAAAGTCAAGCAAACCACAGGTTCGTTCACACAGCTTGCACAGTAAAAGAATCGCAATGTATTGAAAGGCTTGTATGAGTGGCAATGCACGGCCTAGGCCTGTGTGACGCATTTGAAATTATGCCATGTGGGCCTGGAAATGGCGGCTGCCTGACCTGTGAAGTGTGACAGTGGGATGTGAGGTCAATGCGCTGGCGTGGCACACTGTGGCGGTAGGCGGTCGAAGACCGCAGTGCGAAGCCGCATTGGTTAACATTGCACCCTATGGGTTGCATGAGCCAATGACGATGTGCGCCGGCGGTCGCGGTACGCACCGCCGCGGTACGCACCGCCGCGGGCGTGGCCGCCATTTTCTATCTGATTAATCACTTGAGACCTGATCATCCACAGGAGAGGACCTATACTGCAAGTGCTGCTGTGACCTCGGACTGGGAGATACTATGGCTGCTGCGACTGGGGAAAGGGCCCCTGCCTTCACATCTGAGAAATTGGAGAAACTTGTTGATGGGGTCCTCCCCCAGTATGCGCTACTCTACGGTCCTCCAGACCAACAGGTTGGTACACAGGGTGCACGCTGAATGGGCTATGCCTGTGTTGAGTGGGGTGTATGTAAGATGGTGGGGAGGGGAGCGAATGAGGAGTGCAATGCCCGACAGATGGGAACATGTGCCACATGACAAGGTTGGGGAGGGGGGGCCACTCACATCAACCATGCAGAAAAGTGATGATATTTCCATTCCCTCCCTGTACATGTCAAATAGGTCAGCGCCCATCAGAAGATCGACATTTGGCGTGCCATCGCCAAGGACGTCCGGGCCCTGGGGGTCCACAACAGAGGGGGCACCCACTGCCGAAAGAGGTGGGAGGACATCCACCGCGGGACCAGAAAGACCGCAGAGTCTCTGCTGGGGATGGCCTCCCAACGTAGGAGGGGTGCCAGCTGCCAATTGACCCCACTGATGTCCCGGATCCTGGCGGTGGCCTACCCCGATTTGGATGGGCGCGTGAGGACATCACAGCAGACACAAGGGGGTGAGTATCAGCACATTCTGCTATCTTTGCGCGCAGTTGAGGTGTCTGGGTTGGGGAGGAGGGCTGTGGGTAACTCAAAGGCCAGGGCGCTTTCTGTAGGCTAGTCCCCTCCGTTAGGCATGGCCCTGTGCCCCCGCCCCCCACCTCTGTAGGGTGCCAAGTACAGCTATCCATGGTCCTGCATCACCCATGTGTGCATTTGTCGTCCTTAGACCTGTAGGCCTACTCACAATAACTGAGTAGTGTACCCCGATTGCGCAGCGTAGTGCAGGGGGCTTCTGTGTCTGTCCTCTCCGCCAACGGTGTTGCCAATGCATGCACTCAACCTGTCTTCATTTCTCCCCCCCACCCATTTTCTTTTTCTTCCTGTGCATGTGTGCATTAGCATCATCAGGCGGAGGAGAAGTGGCCTCGGCGCATGAGGGAGCTGCATCTCACATGGCCCCGGAGGGCCATGCAACCGAGTCCGAGTTCACCAGTGAGACGGAGGGCGAGGGGAGCTCCACAACGGGGACCCGTGGAGACGTCAGCGACACCGACACGTCCTCGGAAGGGAGCTCCCTTGCGGTGGCGGCAACATCCGTGCCCACCACCACAACAGGTACAGCCGCCACCCAGCGCACCAGCCCCGCCCTCCCAGCAGCCCCTCAGCCTTCGCTCCGTGCCCGCTCGCCCAGGAAGGCGGGCATCTCCTTCGCCCCAGGCACCTCAGGCCCTGCCCCAGTTACCCCTGCTGCCCTCAGTGAGGAGGTCATTGACCTCCTCAGGACCATCATTGTTGGGCAGTCTACCCTTTTGAATGCCATCCAGGGTGTAGAAAGGGAGGTGCATCGGAGCAATGCATACCTGGAGGGCATTCATTCGGGTCAGGCTGCCCATCAGCGATCGTTCAACGCTCTGGCCTCAGCACTGACGGCAGCCATTGTCCCTGTCTCCAGCCTCCCTCTTCTAACTCCCTCCACCCAGTTCCTCTGCCTATCCCATCCACACCAGTAGACCAGCCTGCACAAACCTCAACACCCAAGGGCAGCTCATCCAGACATAAGCACCACAGATCCCACAAGCATTCACACAAACAACATCCAGATATGCCAACAATCACTACCACCTCTGTGTCCCCCTCCTCCTCGTCTCCCTCCTCCCTCCCTGTGATGTCTACACTCACACCTGCTTGCACACCACCATCAGCCAGTACTTCCATCACCAGCACACCCTCCATTACAGATAGCACACGTGCAGTCACCACCCCTACTGCCATTTACACGTCCCCTGTGTCCTCTCCCACTGTGTCTGTCACCCCCTCTTCCAAACCACACAAACGCAGGCAGCCACCCACCCAACAGCCATCCACCTCACGACAGCTTCCAGCCCAAGCACCTGCACCCAAAGACAGCACACTTGACTCTCCTACAACCACATCCTCTTCCTCCATTCCCATTCCCACTGCACCTACTCCTCCCATTGCTCCTAAAAAACTTTTCCTCTCCAAAATTAACCTCTTTGCATCACCTGACCCACCCCCTCCATCTGGTAAGAGTCCAAAGAGCACCTCAGCCACCACCAGCCCTGCATCTAGTATCACCATAGTGCAGGGCTATTGGAGTCCACCAGCTCCTAGGGAAGGAACATCGGCCAGCAGCAAGGGGACAGCCAGCCCACCCCCTGGGAAGAGGACAAGAAAAATTAATGGCCGGCGCGAAAAGCCTGAGACGGCTGCCACCAAGGAGAGTGGCCTTGCCCCGTCACCTGCCACATCATCTAAGGGAGGCAAGGGCCAGAGAGCTGCAGCGAAGGAGGGCAAGGGCAGCAGGGCGGAGAAGACATGCAGCATGCGAGCGCACCAGGAGGGCCCCACCAGCCCCATACCGGGTGTGAAGGACGACACCCACGGGCCCAAGACTCCATCACAGGAGGGCCCCGCTACTGCAAGGTTGGAGGGCGACTAAGCGGGGAGTCTTGGCCAGGTCTGCGTTCCTTGAAAGACAGGACAAGCACCGCTGAACAGGGCCCCGCCATGAAGAGCACCGCTGAACAGGGCCCCGCCAAGACAGGCACCTCTGAACAGGGCCCCGCCAAGACAGGCACCGCTGAACAGGGCCCCGCCAAGACAGGCACCGCTGAACAGGGCCCCGCCGTGAAGAGCACCGCTGGACAAGGCCCCGCCGTGAAGAGCACCGCTCCGCTGGGCCCTTCATCTCAAGCACCGCTCCACTGGGCACCGCCGTCTCAAGCACCGCCCCGCTGGGCCCTTCCTGTCAAGCACCGCTCCGCTGGGCCCTTCCTGTCAAGCACCGCCCCGCTGGGCCCTTCATCTCAAGCACCGCTCCGCTGGGCACCGCCGTCTCAAGCACCGCCCCGCTGGGCTCTTCCTGTCAAGCACCGCTCCGCTGGGCCCTTCCTGTCAAGCACCGCCCCGCTGGGCCCTTCATCTCAAGCACCGCTCCGCTGGGCACCGCCGTCTCAAGCACCGCTCCGCTGGGCACCGCCGTCTCAAGCACCGCCCCGCTGGGCCCTTCCTGTCAAGCACCGCTCCGCTGGGCCCTTCCTGTCAAGCACGGCCCGCTGGGCCCTTCCTGTCAAGCACCGCTCCGCTGGGCCCTTCCTATCAATTACCGCCCCGCTGGCCACCGCCATCTCTGAACTGCTCCGCTGGGCCCTTCCTGTCAAGCACCGCTCCGCTGGGCCCTTCCTGTCAAGCACCGCCACGCTGGGCCCTTCCTGTCAAGCACCGCTCTGCTGGGCCCTTCCTGTCAAGCACCGCTCCGCTGGGCCCTTCCTGTCAAGCACCGCCCCGCTGGGCACCGCCGTCTCTGAACTGCTCCGCTGGGCCCTTCCTGTCAAGCACCGCTCCGCTGGGCCCTTCCTATCAAGCACCGCCCCGCTGGGCCCTTCCTGTCAAGCACCGCCCCGCTGGGCCTTTCCTGTCAAGCAGCGCCCCGCTGGGCACCGCCGTCTCTGAACTGCTCCGCTGTGCCCTTCCTGTCAAGCACCGCTCCGCTGGGCCCTTCCTGTCAAGCACCGCCCCGCTGGGCACCGCCGTCTCTGAACTGCTCCGCTGGGCCCTTCCTGTCAAGCACCGCTCCGCTGGGCCCTTCCTGTCAAGCACCGCCCCGCTGGGCCCTTCCTGTCAAGCACCGCCCCGCTGGGCACCGCCGTCTCTGAACTGCTCCGCTGGGCCCTTCCTGTCAAGCACCGCTCCGCTAGGCCCTTCCTGTCAAGCACCGCCCCGCTGGGCCCTTCATCTCAAGCACCGCTCCGCTGGGCACCGCCGTCTCAAGCACCGCTCCGCTGGGCACCGCCGTCTCAAGCACCGCTGGTTCATTGACAGTGCCGGTTCAGTGTCGAGCAGGGCTTCAGGGAGCACTCGGGACACCATGCCTCCTCCAATACCAGATGAGTCGGTTATCCATCTGATGGACTGTGGCTTTGCACTCCCCAGGATGGTACAGTGGGCATGGAGGCCCCTCATGGATCTGGCGTCGTGGACTCATGTGGCTGAGGTGCCCCCCTTTCCCTTCCCCCTGAGGTGCCTGTTGTTTTATCATCTGATGCCCCTGCAGTGTTCTCTCCAATGGTATCCGGTCTCCTGTGTGGGCTTTGCCCATGTGTTTGTACACATTGGCCCACGGACTATGGATATTTAACGGACTGTGCAGGACTTATTGCATATGTTTATACTTTGCACTATGTTCATTATTTCTTTTGTATATTTCATATGGCATATTTACCATGACTTCAATGAACCTATTTTAGACATAAATTTGGAACTTCTTTCTAATTATGTCTTTGCTTTCTTCTGGGGGGTTTGGGGGGGGTCACTGTGACTTGTTGCTCTGCATTGGTGTGTAGGTATTTGGGGTGGGGGGGTGGGTGTATGGCGTATGTGTGTGCCCGTAAGCTTTCCTCCTCCCCCTCCCCCCTCCCCTGTGTCGTAGGTGCAGTACTCACCGTTGTCGTCTGCGCCGGCGTTCGTACTCGTGGTAGATGAGCAGGTAGACAAGAGCTGGTAGGATGTTTAATTCGGGTTCCATGCTGTCCTCCTTCCTCGTGGAGTGTGTATAGGTGAGCGTTTTCCCGTTCGTAGTCTGTTTCTGCCGTGTTTTTATCGGCGGGGCTCCTGCCCCGGAAAAGGTGGCGGATTGGTGAGCTGTGATAGGGTGGGAGGTACATTGTCTGCCGCCTGCCTGTTGGCGGTGACCGCCGCGCTGTTTGTCGGTCCCGCTGTGGCGGTCGGAGTGTTAAAGTGGAGGGCTGTGTTGGCGGTTCCCGCCAGGGTCAGAATTCCATTTTTTGGACCGCCTGCCTGTTGGCGGGTTGGCCGCCGCTTTATCACCGACCGCCAGGGTCAGAATGACCCCCTAAGTCCGAAGGTTAACTTTTGACCGAGGCCTCCCGCGAGCTGTAGCCGAGCAGGGCTCCATCGCGGTCGGCCTTAAACTTTGACTTTGCTCCGGTTGAGGTGCAACCAGATGACCCGATTGGCGCTTTTTGTTTCTAGGCGCTAAAAAAAAAAAATTCTTATTCTGGATTTTTAAACTGTTTCCTGTGTTTTATTTAATTACTGTTTTGCGATATTTGAATGCTTTACACTCCTAAGTTAAGCCTTGTCGCTCGCTGCCAAGCTACCAAGGGTTAAGCTGGGTTTAATTTACTGAGACCTAACTGGACCTAAGTGGAGGTTAGTGGCCTATTGCTAAGTGTAGGTACCTACCTGCCCTTACCAATAACCCATTTTCCAACACTGAGGCTTCAAAACAAGAGACAAGCTCTACTCCAAGCCCTTGGAGTTACTTATCAAGTAAGAATGCAACAAAGTCCGGTCTCTGTCCCCCTGCACAGGCAGAAGCAGCAACTGCAGGATAGCCCAACACAGCACAGTCACAGGCTCGGACAGCACTTTTCCTCAGCTCTTCTCCAGGCAGAGGTTCCTCTTGAATCCTTGAAGTAATCTAAAGTCTGGAGTTTTGGGTCAAATACGTATACCCCTTTCTGCCTTTGAAGTTGGCAAACTTCAAAGCAAAGTCTTAAGTGTCTGTAAGATCCTTTCTTGTTCAGACCAGGCCCCAGCCACACACCAGGAGTTTGGAGATTGAATTGTATGAGTGCAGGCACAGCCCATTCAGGTGTGATTGACCATTCCTCCCCACCCCCCCAGCTCAGATGGCTTGTGTGGACTTGCACTTGGCTGACAGTGTGTGTCGACTAGCTCTTTGTGGTTTGTGCAGACTAGTACTTGTCTGATGGCGCCTGTGGACAGGCGCTTGCCTGGCAGTGAGTGTGGACTCGTGCTTGGCAGGCAGTGTGTTTGACCTGGGGATTTTGCTGGTGGTGTGTGTCAACTGGCTTCTGGCTGATGGTGTGTGTTGACTGGCTGGCAATGTGTGTGGCTGGCATTTGGATGGTGATGGGCAGACTTCATAGTGTTTTATAATGTTAACTGTTTTAATTTTTTGTCATAATTTGCACTTGTGATCGTAATTGTTAGACTTTGCAACCTTGGCATGGTCTCTCCTAACATTTTCCCTCTGTTTCCCAGGTTGTTGATGTGTGCTGGACTCTGTTTTAGCTGCCTTTGTACTCTGGGCACTTTACCACTGCTATCCAGTGCTAAAGTGCAAGTGCTCCTATGTAAAATGTATGCGCAATTGGCTTCCCATGATTGGCATATTTGATTTACTAGTAAGTCCCTAGTACAGTGCACTAGTGGTGCCCAGGGACTGTAAATCAAATGCTACTAGTGGGCCTGCAGCAATGATTGTACCACCCACGAGTAGCCGGTTAAACATGTCTCAGACCTGCCACTGCAGTGTCTTTATGTGCAGACTTGCACTGCCAATTCAACTTGGTAGGTGTTCCCACTTGCCAGGCCTAAACCTTCCCTTTTTCTACCTGTAAGGCTCCGCTAAGGTAGACCCTAGGTAGCCTCATGGGCAGGGTGTAGTGCATATTAAAGGTGGGACATGTACTTATGTGCTTTACATGTCCTGACAGTGGAATACTGCCAAATTAGTTTTTCACTGTTGCAAGGCCTATCTCTCTCACAGGTTAACAAGGGGGCTGCCTTTAAATGTTATTAAAGCGCAGATTCCCTTTGGGAACATATAGAAGCATGGAGTTTAGGGTCTCTGAACTCACAATTTAAAAATACCTCTTTTAGTGTAGTTGGTTTTTAGACTGTGTGTTTGAAAATACCACTTTTAGACAGTGAGCATTTTCTTGCTTAAACCATTCTGTGACTCTGCCTGTTTGTGGATTCCCTGTCTGGGTCAGTTTGACAGTTGCCCTGTTTGCACCTCCCTCTAGACAGTGACGCAAAGGGATCTGGGGTGTAGCGTGCATATCCTGATGGGCCATCTGTGCTAGGAGGGAGGTGATGAGTGGTCACTCACACCTGAAAGGACTGTGCCTGCCCTCACACAATGCAGTCTCCAGCCCCCTGGTGTGTGTCAGGGGCCTGGCCTGGGCCATGCAGGATTTCACAGACAAGAGGGACTTTTCTTTGAAGTAAGCCTACTTCAAAGGGGCAAAATGGGTATAAGAAGGGCACCCAAAACCACAGACTTTAGATCACTTCTGGAAACCAAGAGAAACCTCTGGCCAGAGAAGAGCTGAAGAGCTGAGGAAGAAGAGCTGCCCTGCCTGTGACTGTGTTTTGTGGAGCCATGCTGCAGTTGCTGCTTCGGCCTGTG
Organism: Pleurodeles waltl; assembly: GCF_031143425.1. Classification (NCBI taxonomy): domain Eukaryota; kingdom Metazoa; phylum Chordata; class Amphibia; order Caudata; family Salamandridae; genus Pleurodeles; species Pleurodeles waltl. The sequence goes on along the minus strand of NC_090442.1, from coordinate 403,078,242 downwards.
TGGGAGGACAAAGACTGGACTTTTTGTGCCTTCCTGCTTGTGAAGAACTCTCCAAGGGCATAAAACTGAGCTTGCCTCCTGTTGTTGAAGTCTCAGGGGCAGCAAAGACTTCTCTATTCCAGCACCTGGAGCCCTTTGCTGAGACTCCTGCCCTGCCAAGTGGTGCCCTATCCAGTTCCTGGGGCCTTGACAGGTGAAGCTGGTGGACCAAGGTTGGAAATCCACGCACAGATCGCCGTGCGGGGAAATTTCAGACGGAGCCTCCAAGAGCGGCTAAAGGTATGACCAGCTCCGTGGCTGAAATCTATGCAGTGCTTGTAGCGCAGCTGTGAAATAGACGCACGCAGCTGGAGAAACGAAGCTCAGCATCTCTGATGGAGGCTGCAATGATGCAACATCGCTGAGTGAGGAAAAACAACGCAAGCCTGCCCGGACCCGAGGTGTTTTGTCCGGTTTGATGCATCTCTCGCCTGCGGGGAAAGAAACGACGCACACCGATCGGAACGGAGAAGGAGAAACGACGCAAGACCTCGCTTGCAGGTGAGAAATTGACGCACTGCTTATGTTTTTTGATGCACACTCACCCGTGCGTGTTATTTTGACACGACCCAGGTACATTTTCACCCTAACAGTGTTGTGTTTAAAATAACATGAAGACTCTTTTTTTTCATTTTAATTAATAACTTGACTTGTGTATGGCGGATTTTTGTCATTTTGGTCTTGTTTTGTTTAGATAAATATTTTCTATTTTTCTAAACCTGTGTTGTGTCATTTTGTAGTGTTTTCATTAAGTTACTGTGTGTGTTAGTACAAATACTTTACACCTAGCACTCTGAAGTTAAGCCTGCCTGCTCGTGCCAAGCTACCAAGGGGGTGAGTGAGGGTTAGCTGAGGGTAATTCTGTTTTACCCTGATTAGAGTGAGGGTCCTTGCTTGGACTGGGCGTAACCTGACTGCCAACCAAAGACCCCATTTCTAACACTTCGCCAAAACACTTTGGCCCTCATTAACAATTGCATTGTGCCACCGGAACATCACTTTTACCACAGATCCGGCGACACAATGCCCTGCTCCATATTTACATAATGTTTTATGCCGCTTTGTAAATACGGAGCCTTTTCACTTTGCGTGAAAAGGACGTGCAATGGGTGTTACTGTGTGTATTCCACTGCAACACCCATTGCATTTTGCAACACACATAAGAGGAGCAAAACATCATTGATGGTTGTTTATGTGCAGGAAGGTTTCCCTTCCTGCACATAAACATTCAATAATGGTGATTTGCTAGTCCTATGTGTGCTGGATTCAGCATCTTCCTGCACATAAACATTAATTCCCTGTAACACAGACACTCTTACACTATGGTGCAAGGGTGCCTGCGGTGGCACTAGGCAGCTAATTTTAGTACCAGCACTAGGGAAAACACAGGGGTGCACCTTACGGCACATACCTGCGTTTCTTAAGTGACGCAGCATAAGGCTGCCAAACTTGGTGCAGCACCTCATTGTGCTACTTCTTAGTACATGAGGCCCCTTCTGTGAGTTCCGAATACCAGTTGTACAAAAACCTATCATATTTGATTTCATAGACTTTAATGTTAAGTATTAACATCAATGCTTCACATGTTAAAGAAATGCAGTTCTCTTGAATTTTATCATATTTTAAATGATGCTCGTAATATGGTTTACATTTGAAACACATTAGGACTTGGCTCTGAGGTCCAGCTGGACCCTTGGCTCGACTCTCCTTGTCAATTTGTTGGCTTGCCCACCTCAAAGCTATTCAATGCAGTGGCTGAAGAGCATTAAAAAAAGTATGGATACTGCCATGGAGACAGGGTCAGTGAGTGCAGAGGTGGAATCAAAAGTGTGGCTAAAAATAGGAAAATATTCAGTAACTATTCTGTTGAGCTCTCACTCCCAGGTAAATACATATAAAATAATGCACACCTTAACTGAAAATTAATAAAAATTCAAATAATCTGTGGTAAATGTACTATTGTATGTTATGAAATCTCTATTGGTTAATGCAATCACTACAGATGTATATGTGTGCCAGCAGGGGCCCACAGAATTGAATCCTGTTTGGTGCAGCATGGAAAATTGACTTGTACATCTGTTGATTGTGTTAGACCGATGGCAGCTCCCCTTGTGCTGCTCAAGGTATGTGGATCTGGCAGGGACTGCTAGTGGAAGAGAGGTCACAATAGACTAGAGAATCAATGAAATAGAGAAACTGATATACTCTATGCATTCTAAAACTGAAGCTCTGGAGGGACACACGATGAAATAATGTCAAGATTGTGAGAGTGGCAGAGACAATAAATACTGGGAGCATGGAAATGTTTGTTAGTAAGCTCCTCACAGTGATATTTGATAAAGAAGTACTTTCAAAATGATTCACAGTGAATTGAGTAAATAGACCACTAGGACTTCACCCCCTCCCACTCCCCACCCACATTGGCACTACCCCATCTGATCATCAACCAACTCCTAAATTACAGAGATAGTGACATGGTTTTCTGCCTAGTCAGATACAGAGATTTAATACAGTATGAAGGCTCAGGCATCTCCTTGTTCCATACTTCTCCTTAACAGTGCAAGATAGCAATCAATCCTTCATAGAGGTACAAAAAATGGCTATAGAAAATGAACCTGACCTTAAGCCATTTAATCCCCTGTTGAGCTGTGAGAAGGGTAGAATGCCAAGTCCTACTTCTTCCTGAATCCTGGAACAGTCACAAGACTCATAATAAGGAACTGTAAAATGCTGCCAGAACTGCCCCTAACACTTGACAGGGGATCATGCCACATCTCTGCAGTGAGCTATGAACACTAACCAACTTACGTACCTTACAGTGATAAACACTTTTTGATACTGCTGCAATTTGATTACTGATAATATATAGACTATTTTGAATGTTGCAACCAAAATGGTTGTTGTGGAAGCCATGTCTTATGTCAGAGGTAGATACCTCCTAGGTCTCATGACTCTACAGAACTAGTATTGTATTATCCATTTATAAATAAACATTGCACCACAGAGATTTGCTGGATCATTGCCATATTTCCTCCAATTCAGTAACAGAGTGAATTCTAGGGTATGGTATGCCACTCTGCCCCTCTCCCGAGCATGATGTCCACTCTATATTACTAATGTTGACTTGAAAATGTTTTTGTGACACCAGGTAAGATGAAAACCGCTCTTTACTGTCTGGGATCAGTGTGGGTGGGGTTAGAAGGATATTTTATTATGGAATAGGTTAACATTAGTATACAGCAAGAGTTAGGTAAAATGCCAAACTAGAACAAGTCTGCAGAAGGTATCTGACTTATTGAACAATGCGTATAATCTACAGATGAATGGCTGTAATACACAAAGCCTTATGACCCACCTAAAACAGGCTAATATTAGCAGATTTTGAAAGACATATTAAGGCTATTGCCCGGTTTCATGAGTCTCACAGCCAACAGAAGATTCACTTTTCATTTGCATCCAAATGGGACTCTCATGGGCACTTCTCTTCTTGTTATGCATATGTGGAGGTTTTTAAAGTTCCTCATGCACACCTGGACTCCTGATATGCAGCATAAATATGTGATCCTGACAGGGTAACTAGAAAGCTGATATGTTTACATTCTTTAACATATAGAGTCAAAACGTAGACTCCCCAGACTTCTACAATCACACGCTTAATAAGTGTCAGGACTCACTTCTCATATACTCTGGGTGTGTCTTTCATTTTGTATTAGCTATTAATAGGTCTAGCCACACACTTCAATCCTCTTCACAATCGGCCATGGCTATACATATGCAGATGTGTGATTTGAATAAGACAGCACTGTACACACATTATTCCTTGGTTCAGGAATCAAGTTCAAGGCTAGATCTCTAGTTCTTATCACACAGCCTGACAGATTGCTTCCAGAATTCTAAAATACTTCCAAGAACACTGTTCAACCATTCCCTGATTTCCCTGATAAAGAAATGCCCTCCTTCCCTGCTGAAAAGTAGGGCATGGAAGTTTCACAGCACCTCATTATAAGGCACTGTATTTAAAAAAAAAAAATAGACAACTCATTACTGAACACTTCAAAATTAATATAGCCTCAGTTACTAAAACTGAAACACTGTGGAAAGCATACAAGGTTTATATCTGTGTGATGTGTATCTCTAAGGAGGCTGGGGTCCTGAAAGGGATCCACTGATGGCTAGATTCTCTTGAAGTTACAACCTTAGACTGAGAATTAATTTATGATATGGTGCCTTATCACGTCATCATACTGTAGATCCATGATATGATACAGTAGTCCTGACAGATGACATTTCAGGAGGTGACACATTTGGGGAAAATGCCCAAGCTAAGTCAGAGTGACAGACCAGATAAAACCTTGGCTTTGTTCCTCAGTTATGCCAGACGAAAATACAATATTACATATATCATTATGTCTGATTGAAAAATGGTTTTCAATTTCACAGACATAATTTAAACCTTTGTAGTCTACTACTCAGGACTTTGTGTACAAAACTATCCACATCACAGATAGCTCAGAATTTAGGTGAGGTTGCCTCAGTATGGCTGAACACTGAAACATCAGAAAAAATAAATGCTACAAATTTGATGGATTAAATTTCAGCAATAGTAAGGGGACCAGCTTTCAGTAGGGATTTTGGGCGGGCTGGCCTTACTGTAGAATCTTATAAAGAATATTTGTGTTTGCCACATTTATTGAATATATACTCTGAGGCCCTTTACGATGTGGAAACTCCAACCAGCCATAAAGGAAGCTGTCAAAACTGCAGTACTGGGGGCGTGGTTTCGGGCGTCAAGATGGCGGTCGCACTCTGAGAGTGCTCTGGACCCCTCCGTCATACGCCAGAGAAAGCAGTTACCTTTCTGCCCTATGGCACGTATCTAGCACTTCAGGCCCCCGACTGCCTGGGACAGAGATGAGCCCTGGAGCAAGGAGCGGCGCTGCCTGAGTTGTGTAAAATTTGATCGACCCCGTGGCAAAGATGGCGGTGAGGATTGGAGCGGCCTGCGGCGGCCCGTGGCGTGGCGCCGATCCTCGGACTGCGGGGCGAAAGTGGTGAGGAGAGTCAAGGAGACTGGTGCCGAGACCCAGCGTGTGGGTCTCCGGGCGTATGGTGAAGAGCGGCGATGGCGCCATCTGAGGAGGAGCCCCTGGCTGCCGCGGGGCGTATTCCCTCTGACCTGGAGAGGCCGACCAGGCCCGTGGCCTGAATGTGGAGGCGGTGGCCTCGGGCCTGAGAGCTGGCCCCGTGCCACGCTGGTGGAGCTGGGGTGGCCTGAGACCCTGGTGTGCTCTGCCGGTCCAACGCTGCTGGGGCAGAGACAATTGGTCTGACTGGTCGCGGGCATAGGGCCCGCGGGAAGAACACCAGGCCTCCCCCTTGAGCTGCCGGGACTGCTGGAGGGGTGGCCTGGGTCCGGGGGCAGTGGCCCCTGATCTGTGGACTAGCCCTGCTCCACGCTGGTGGAAGAGGGGGCCCCCCTGGAACCAGATTGGCCTGAGTCTTGGGTGCACCTGGCTGGACGGTCACCGAGGGAGCGGGGACCGGGAATTGGATCGACTCGGGTGCGGGTCCCGCAAGGGGAGTTCCAAACCCCTTGGGGCGCCTGGGCTGCAACCAGGGGAATTGGTGGTCCACTCGGGGCCTCTCTGCTGCTGCTGCTGCTGCTGGCCTGGGACATCTGGACGCCGACCGGGCGCGACTGGGTAGGTGCCGCTCCGCTCCCGGGGGAGACTGCCCGCTAGGAGGCGGGCCTGAGGAGGGTGGCCTAATGTGCAGACATCAGGATTAGTTGCCTCTCCTGTGGCATCCGGGCTGGCTTGGGGGATCCCCCCCCTGGAGATATCCTGTTAAGACCCGTGGATTTGAGAGGTTGCAAGGTGACTGGAACCCATTCCTGAATTTTCACGTGGCACAAGGAGGCTAAGCCATACTCTTGGAAGAGACATGGGGAAGGACAGAGCAAATAGACAGCCACCGGCCTCCCAGCAGAAAATTGACCAGTTCACCACACCGGCGGCCTCTCGGGGTGACTGGGACGAGGCATCCGGGGGCCCTGCGCCAGACGGGGTAAATGCCATCCTTCAGGCGATCCAATCATCACAGCTGGCCGTGGAGACCAAGATAGGAGAGGTGCGATAGGATATGGGCCTCATCAGACAAGATCTCAGAAACGCAGTAGGCCGGATCACTGAGGTAGAGGGCCGTGTCTCACAGGCCAAGGATGAACTGGCCGACCTCAGAACCAAAGTGGTACAATTGCAAAACCGAACCGGCGAACTGCACTGTTGCGCTGAAGATGCTGAAAAACACTCTAGGCGCAATAACCTTTGCTTTATAGGATTCCCGGAGGGAGCAGAGGATAACAAGGCCTCTGATTTTCTGGAGCATTGGATCAGGTCCTGGATGCTGGACCAAACTCTTCCATCTTGGTTTGCAATCGAACGCGCTCACAGGGCCCTGGCCCCACGGCACCCCCGGTGGCCCAAGAGACCGATGATTGTGCGTTTCCTAAACTTTAAAGATCGAGACAGTGTCCTCAGGGAGGCCAGATGCTCGGTTGACCTCCACTGGGACAACAACAACATCCTAATATTCCCAGACTACACCTGTGAGGTCCAGACCCGGCGTCGGTCATACGAACATGTTAAACAAAAACTCAGGGTAATGCAACTTTCCTACATGCTCCTTTTTCCGGCGCGCTTAAAAGTCCTTATGGACGGAAAGAACTACTTTTTGAAATCCCCGGAGGAGGCGTGGGACTGGATGACCGAAGAAGGTGTCGGGTCTCGGAGGGGTCCCACTGGTCTGGCTGGGGTCTCCCCCGGGAGTGGTCCTCCCAACCGGATGGGACAGCGGAGGGGCCGAAGGCGCACTAGGTCTAGACGTGGTGGGCAGAGGGGCCCCGAAGATCCTAAAGGAGAAGGTGAGGGTCTGGGACCTGGCCCCGGGGCCAGGAGGGTCCCTGAGGGAGCCCCGGATGCCCGGGATCCCACACACGTGATGAACAGAGACCGCCTGAGCCAGTCCCCGACACTCGGCTGACACAGGAAGCATGATCTCATCCGCAGCATGCAGAGCTCAATTGCATCCGCCCAGACTTGGCACACACAGTTTGGAATAAGGCGCTGTTGGCAGTTTGGTGACCCGCCCGCCGCCAACCTTTTACTTTTCATGGTTTTGACTTCCGTCCATCGATTGTAGATGATCCTTTTGAAAGGAGGGGTCCACCACTCCACTCCAATGACAGTCCGTCTGGCTGTACTGTTTTTGTTGGGTAGTTGGGCGACAGATGCTTCCGGGGTATAAGTATGGGGTGGGGGGTGGTTGGGGGGTGAAAAGTTCACAAGTAGTAATGTTTTTGTAAGTTTCTTTTGCTGTTTTGGCATTTTCTTTCATTGTTTGAGACGGTCATCCCTGTGCCCATTGATGGATACTCAACACCTTGACGCATCTGCACACTCCACATGTGGCCCTCTCTGACACAAGTCCCTTCCTGGAACGTGAAGAGCCTCCTAGATAAGATCAAGAGGTCCGCAGTGTATGGTACTCTCCGCAGATACCTGTGGTCTTACTACAAGAAACACATCTCCTTGGAACTAAATGCCCCATGCTTGCAAGGGGAGGTTATGACAAAGTTTACCACTGTCAGAGTCACCAGATCCTCGGGGTCTGTGCACGTTCCCAACACTTCCACCACAAGACAGCTCCAATACTCTGATTAGATTTATCACAGAGTCTAAGAGAGTCCAAGTGGGGAAAAGGGTATTAGGACGGGAACAGCTGGGAAGGTGACCTGTAGGAAGCAAAAGGTTAAAACACAACATCAAAATTACATCTCATGAATTCAGTACCATGCTACAACTCTAAGCTTCGTCTTTTCCCAAAAACATGAACAACCCTAGAATAGTCCTAAAACTGACTAGGCTTTAGATGACCGAATACCTGAGGAGGAAACAGGAAAAGTTAAATAGGACTTTCAGATTCGAGTACTTTCTTTAGCATGAGAATCAGGAAACACTCTGAGCAATTTCTAAACAACCATATAAATCTCATTTTAAGAATACATATCAGGAACACACAGCATTACATCTAGAATTTTGGTATTGTTGTGTTCATCTCAGAAAAAACATTGGGAAGTGAATTGCGCACATTGCAGATTTTTATATGAGTATTAAACACCATTAAGGATTGTGCACCATGAAATCACACAACGTAGATTCAAGGAATAAATCATGCAACGTTTCAACTTGAAATGCTACCAAGAAAATGTCTTAGAATAGTAGCGCACAGTAATTTACATTATTTATACACGAGGAAAGAATTGCGTGTCTTGCCTATTAAAATGCCACCATACAAATATCAAGAAATGGTAGCGCACAATGAACAACATGAAAAGCACTCAGGGAAAGAATCGCGCGTCTTGTCGATTCAAATGCCACCATACAAATGCCAAGAAATGGTAGCGCACAATGAATAACATGAAAAAACACTCAAGGAAAGAATCGCGCGTGGTGCCAATTCGAATGCCACCATGTAAATGCCAGAAAATGGTAGCGCACAATGAACAGCATGAATTACACACGAGAAGTGAATCGCGCGTTTCGCAGATTCGAATGCCACCATGTAAATGTCAAGAAAAGGTAGCGCGCAATGAACAACAAAGTTAAATGCTCATGAAACGAGTTGCACGTCTTGCCAGCTCGTAAAACATCATGTAAATTTCAAGAAATATCAGCGCGCAATGAACAACCATGTAATAACAAAGTCAAATCTTTATGGAATAAATTGCGCGTCCTCCCTATTTGCAAACCACCATACAAATGTCAAAAAATGGCAGCGCACAAGTAATCTGTTATTCATTTAAGAATTAAAATCAAGAATTTGAAAATTCTCAATTATGGTGTTGGGAAATGTCCAAACACCGTCTTACCGCCTGGAAACAGTGATCACCAATGAGAGATGAGTGCAGAAGACTGGAAAATCCAAATAGGCCGCCGGGACAGGAGCTCTGGAAGAAGCTGCTGCTCTGCACCGGGACCTTTGAATAGTGAGCACTGGGATTTGGGCTGACTCTCTTTTATAGAGTCTTGGCCCCTCCTAGAACCACGCCCAGGCATGTTGCAGGGAAAGTCTCTAAAAGGCCCTGGAAAGGGACCACACCCTGCCACACCCTAACTCACTCTGAATGTCTGCAGCCATACATTGCAAATGTACAGTATTTATAAGCACCTTAAAAATGAATCTTTTGGATGGAATTCTGCAATGCAAAAGGTTAAACAATAACATATCATCACAATGCATAAATTACATTATCTTGCGAGTGTTGAGTTTTTGCATTCTAGATGCCCGTAGAGCGCGCACTGTCCTGGTGTTGACAACCACTCAGGTTTCTCCAGGGGCTCCAGGGGAGTGGCCATCCTACTCCACAGCTCATTGCCCATGGTGATCACGGGCACTCAGTCTGACCCACAGGGCAGATACGTTGTGGTGTCTGGGTCGCTCCATGGGCTGCCACTCAATCTTGTGTCTGCATATGCCCCTCCAACCGGGTTCTACTCTCACTCCGCCAGATGGTGGCCGAACTCCCCCAGGGAGCTACACTAATAGGAGGAGACTTTAATGCCATCTTAGATCCCAGACTGGATGTGTCTGGACATTACCACTACCCGGTCTGGCCGGGCATCGACCCTGAGTGGCTGGGTGGAGAGTCTCGGCCTGTGTGAGGTTTGGAGAACCTGGCATCCCAGGACTCGACAGTATACACACACCTCAGTGGCCCATGGGACACACGCCAGAATCGATCTTGTGTTTATGCCAGCACTGGATGTTGCCAATGTCACTGGGGCCGAAATCTTATCTTGTACAAGTCCGAATAGGTGGTGCGGATCCCTCCCGGCATCCGATGTGGTGCCTGAGTGCATGGTACCTGCAAGATGGGGATTACACACTAGCGGTTAAAAACCAACTCGCTCAATACTTTGAACAGAACCTGGGATCGGTGTGGTCCACGGGTATTGTCTGGGCGGCATGTAAAGCTACCCTTAGAGGAGATGCCAAACATGTCCTTCGCATACGTGAACGCGCACGCAGTTTCCGGGTGTCAGAGCTAGAGGCCCGCGCACTGCGCCTTGAGCGCCAGCACTCAGTTTCTGCTTCAGCCCCTTGTTTGAGGCAGCTTATTAGGGTGATGGAGGAGATTACACATTTGGTGTTAGAGTCTGCGAAACACATTTGGAGAGCGTCGGCCGTCTGAGTGTATGGTTGGGGAGACAAAAATGGAAAACTCTTACATTGGCTAGCCACACGGCCCCTAGCCAACAGGGTCATCTTGGAGACAGTAGATGAAACGAGATCTCTTTCCAAGACACCCAGCGATATCGCACAGAGTTTTGTTTCCTACTATGCATGGTTATATGTTGAGCGCCCCCCTGCTACTGGCCGAAAGAGAGTCCCCCCTCCTAAATGATATTACCCTCCCCAGGATCTCCCAGGTGGTGAGGGAAAGTTTAGAAGAGGCTATAAGCCTGGTAGAAATCACTGAGGCGATAGCTAACCTATCATTGGGTAAGACTCCGGGCCCGACGGGTTCCCCACAGAATTGTACGGTAGATGTGGCGATATCCTGGGCCCCCATCTACTTAATATGTACGAGGAGGCAGGAAGAAGTGGCTGCTTTCCCTCCGGGGACGATCAAGCCACAATTGTGGTGATACCTAAGACCCAACCTCCGTCGCGATACTGCTCGGCATACCAGCCCATCTCCCTCCTGAACACTGAGATCAAGGTGTTGTCCTTAATTCTTGCTGCCAGGCTGAAAAAAGCACTCCGGTCATTAGTACACCCCGACCAATGCAGTTTTATGCCCTCCCGGAGTACTAGACATTGCATCAGGCGTTTGCACTTGGCCCTGGCGCATCGCGGGGCCTTGACCCGGTCCCCCCTGGCTCTACTCTTACTTGATTTCGAAAAAGCCGTTGATACAGTGGACTGGTCTTACCTCGATCGCGTGTTACAGGGCAATGGACTCGGGCCCAAATTCCGAGGCCTGGAGGGACTACTCTACTCTAACCCGACCTCGAGGGTGCAAGTAAACAGAGTGGTCTCTGACCCGCTCTCTATCAGCAGAGGCACTCGTCAGGGATGCCCACTGTCCCCGCTGCTCTTTGTACTTGTAATAGAGCCCTTGGCAAAGCTGCTGTGTGAAGACCCCCTGATTGAGGAATGGTCGTGGCCTGCAGGACCGGAGGGCTGTGTGGCACTCTAAGCAAACGATGTTCTCCTCTATTTTGCTAACCCGGCCAAAATCAGTCCGCGTATCTTACAGATCCTGGACCTCTTCTCAGAGGCCTCAGGCCTAATTCTAAACCCCCACAAATCCTTGCTGGTCCCTCTGCACCCCTCTAGGGATTGTATTAAGTGGTAGCATAACATTCCCAATCCTTCGGAACAGTTTTACCTGGGAGTGTCCATCGGTACTTAGGTGGTCATTCCAACCTTGGCGGTCGGTGTTAAACCAGCGGCTAAACCGCAAACAGGCTGGCGGGTAAAAAAATGGAATTCCGACCCTGGCGGAAACCGCCAACCGAGACCGCCACATTACCACACCGCCCGCCACGGCGGCACAAAAAAACAGCGCGGCGGTCACCGCCAACAGACAGGCGGTAGTCAATGTACCGCCCACCCTATCACAACACACCAATCCGCCACCTTTTCCGGGGCGGTAGCCCCACTGATAAAAACATGGCGGAAACAGCCATTTCAAACGGAAAACGCTCACGGTGCTTGAGATGAAGGGCCCAGTGCAGCGGTGCTTGAGACGGCGGTGCCCAGTTCAGCGGTGCTTGAGACGGCGGTGCCCAGTTCAGGGGTGCTTGAGATGAAGGGCCCAGTTCAGCGGTGCTTGAGACGGCGGTGCCCAGTTCAGCTGTGCTTGAGATGAAGGGCCCAGTCAGCGGTGCTTGAGACAGCGGTGCCCAGTTCAGCGGTGCTTGAGACGGCGGTGCCCAGTTCAGCGGTGCTTGAGATGAAGGGCCCAGTTCAGCGGTGCTTGGGACGGCGGTGCCCAGTTCAGCGGTGCTTGAGATGAAGGGCCCAGTTCAGCGGTGCTTGAGATGGCGGTGCCCAGTTCAGCGGTGCTTGAGACGGCGGTGCCCAGTGCAGTGGTGCTTGAGATGAAGGGCCCAGTTCAGCGGTGCTTGAGACGGCGGTGCCCAGTTCAGCGGTGCTTGAGATGAAGGGCCCAGTTCAGCGGTGCTTGAGACGGCGGTGCCCAGTTCAGCGGTGCTTGAGATGAAGGGCCCAGTTCGGCGGTGCCCAGTTCAGCGGTGCTTGAGATGAACGGCCCAGTTCAGCGGTGCTTGAGACGGCGGTGCCCAGTGCAGCGGTGCTTGAGATGAAGGGCCCAGTGCAGCGGTGCTTGAGACGGCGGTGCCCAGTTCAGCGGTGCTTGAGATGAAGGGCCCAGTTCAGCGATGCTTGAGACGGCGGTGCCCAGTTCAGCGGTGCTTGAGATGAAGGGCCCAGTTCAGCGGTGCTTGAGACGGCGGTGCCCAGTTCAGCGGTGCTTGAGATGAAGGGCCCAGTGCAGCGGTGCTTGAGACGGCGGTGCCCAGTTCAGCGGTGCTTCAGATGAAGGGCCCAGTTCAGCGGTGCTTGAGACGGCGGTGCCCAGTGCAGCGGTGCTTGAGATGAAGGGCCCAGTGCAGCGGTGCTTGAGACGGCGGTGCCCAGTTCAGCGGTGCTTGAGACGGCGGTGCCCAGTTCAGCGGTGCTTGAGATGAAGGGCCCAGTGCAGCGGTGCTTGAGACGGCGGTGCCCAGTTCAGCGGTGCTTGAGACGGCGGTGCCCAGTGCAGCGGTGCTTGAGATGAAGGGCCCAGTTCAGCGGATCACGCCATGGCGTGCAGGTCATTTGCCACCTGTCCTGTGGCTGGCGGGGCCTTCCTGCCCATCTGTCGGGTGGCTGGCGGGGCCTTCCTGGTCTGCAGTACCGGGCCTGTTGGTGTCCTCTTGCCCACCTGGGATGGGGCTGGTGGGGCCCTCCTGGCCAGCTGGGCTGATGGCGCTCTCCTCGGGCGTGCTGCCGTTCCCAGCCTTCCCTGTTCGCCTGTGGCCCTTCCCCACCTTGGGCGGTGTGCCACCTGTCTCCACACTTCGTGCCGGAGCCATGGTAGGGATTTTAGTGCCTGGTGTTTTCACCCTCTCGCGCCGGCCGCTGACTATCTTCGGGTGTTTCTCCGGGGGTGGGCTGCCCGTGCCTTGGCTCCGTACTGAACTGGCTGCCCTTGAGGGTGGGGGACTCCACAGTCCATGGCAGACTGTCATCACAGGGCCCGGTTTTGTTGTGGCTGAGGTGCTGACTGGAGTCCTATGAGATGGACGGGGTGGGGGTGTTGTAGGAAAGAGGTTAAGTTTGGACAGGAATAGCAATTTAGGACCAGTGTGACGGGTAGGTGTAGTGGGTATGGGAGTGGAGGAAGAGGTTGTGGTTGTAGGAGTCTTAAGTCTGGTGTCTTTGGGTGCAGGTGCTTGGGCTGGAGGCTGTTGTGAGGTGGATGGCTGTTGGGTGGGTGGCTGCCTGCGTTTGTGTAACTTGTAAGAGGGGGTGACAGACACACTGGGAGAGGACACAGGGGACGTGTAAATGGTAGTGGGGGTGGTGACTGCACGTGTGCGGGGGATTCTGGTGTGTGTGCTGGTGATGGACGTAGTGGCTGAAGATGTTGTGCATGCAGGTGTGAGTGGAGACGTGACAGGGAGGGAGGAGGGAGACGAGGAGGAGGGGGACACAGTGGAGGCAGTGGGTGTTGGTATATCTGTATGTGGATGTTGCTTGTGTGAATGCTTGTGTGATGTGTGGTGCTTATGTCTGGATGAGCTTCCCTTGGGTGTTGAGGTGTGTGCAGGCTGGTCTGATGGTGTGTCTGGGATAGGCAGAGGTACAGGTGATAGGGTATGGGTGGAGGAAGTTGGAGGGGGGAGGCTAGAGACAGGGACAATTGCTGCCATCAGTGCTGAGGCCAGAGTGTTGAACGATCGCTGAAGGGCAGCCTGACTAGAACGAATGCCCTCCAGGTATGCATTACTCTGGTGCACCTCTCTTTCGACACCCTGGATGGCATTCAAAATGGTAGACTGCTCAACAGTGAGTGTCCTCAGGAGGTCAATGATCTCCTCACTGAGGGCAGCAGGGGTGACTGGGGCAGGGCCTGAGGTGCCTAGGGCGAAGGTGATGCCCACCTTCCTGGGTGAGCGGGCACGGGGCAAACGCTGAGGGGCTGCTGGGAGGGCGGTGCTGGTGCGCTGGGTGGCGGCTGTACCTGTTGATGCGGAAGGCACGGATGTTGCCGCCACCACAAGGGAGCTCCCTTCAGAGGACGAGTCTGTGTCACTTATGTCTGCCCGAATCACCGCTGTGGAGCTCCCCTCGCCCTCCGTCCCACTGGTGTATTCTGAATCCGTTGCATGGCCCTCCAGGGCCATGTGGGATGCAGCTCCCTTGTGCTCCGATGCCACTTCTCCTCCGCCTGATGATGATAATGCACACATGAACAGGAAGACCACAAAAAAGGGGGGGGAGAAAATAAAGACATGTTGAGTGCATGCATTGGCGACACCGTTGGCGGACAGGACAGACACAGAAGCCCCCTGCACTACGCCGCGCACTTGGGGTCCACTACTCAATCCGTGTGACATGGCCTACAAGCCTATGGACGACATCTGCACACATAGATGACACAGGGCCATGAATAGCTGTACTTCGCACCCTATAGAGGTGGGGGGCGGGGGCACAGGGCCATGCCTTACGGAGGGGCCTAGGCTACAGAAATCGCCCTGGCCTAGGGATACCCACAGCCCTCCTCCCCCACCCAGACACCTCCACTGCGCGCAAAGTCACCAGAATGAGAGTGTACTCACCGACTTGTGTCTGCTGTGATGTCCTCACACGCCCATCCAAATCGGGGTAGGCCACCGCCAGGATCCGGGACCTCAGGGGTGTCAAAGTCCGACTGGCACCCCTCCCACGTTGGGAGGCCATCCCCAGCTGAGCCTCCGTCGTCTTCCTGCTCCAGCGTCGGATGTCCTCCCATCTCTTCCGGCAGTGGGTGCCCCGTCTGTGGTGGACCCCCAGGGCCCGGACGTCCTTGGCGATGGCACGCCAAATGTCGATCTTCTGGTGGGCGCTGACATATGTGAAATGTACAGGGGGAGAAAAAGAGTCATCACCTTCTGCACCCTCAATGTGAGTGGCCCCCCATCCCTACCCTTGCCATGTGGCACATCCTGTCATCCGTCGTTTGATGCATGCCTCATTCGCTCCCCTCCCCACCATCTTTCATCCACCCGACTCAACACAGCCATTGCCCCCAAAGCATGGTCCCAGTGTACTTACCTGTTGGTCTGGAGGACCGTAGAGTAGCGCATACTGGGAGAGGAGCCCATCCACAAGTTTCTCCAATTCCTGAGCAGTGAAGGCAGGGGCCCTTTCCCCAGTCGCATGAGCCATTGTCTCTTCCAGACCGAGGTCACAGCAGCACTTGCAGTGTAGGTCCTCTCCTGTCGAAGATCAGGTATCGAGTGATTAAGCAGATAGAAAATGGCGGTCACGCCCGCGGCGGTGCGTACCGCGGCGGTGCATACCGTGGCCACCGGCGCACATCGTCATTGGCTCCTGAGACCCATAGGGTTCAATGTTAAACAATGCTGTTTTGCGCCGCGGTCTTTGACCGCCTACCATTCGGTGTGCCACGCCAGCGCATTTACCTCACATCCCATTGTCACACTTCACAGGTCAGGCAGCCGCCATTTCAAGGGCCCACATGGCTTACTTTTAACTGCGTCACACATACCTAGGCCTTGCATCAACACTCATACAAACCATTCAATGCATTGGGAATCGTGTTATGTGCAATCTGTGGTTACGTACCTGTGGGTTGATTTACTCTGTGCTCGCTGTTGTCCTTCATAGGCACCGTCCCCTGGGACATGCGAGGAGATGGAGGAATCTTCCCGTGTACAGACTGCTGGTAGACCTGTCGACAATAGAGGAAAGACATGTCATACTGACATACAGGCTTGACCGAGCCACTATTCATGAACTGTGTGCCCAGCTGGAGCCAGACCTGATGTCACCCATCCGCCAACCCACAGGGATCCCACCTCTAGTGCAGGTGCTGTCAGTACTCCATTTCTTTGCAAGTGGGTCATTTAAAACAACAGTGGCCATATCATCAGGGATGTCTCAGCCTATGTTTTCCAAGGTGTTGTCCAGAGTGTTGTCTGCCCTTCTGAAACACATGCAGAGCTACATTGTTTTCCCTGAGGTGGGGGATTTGCCTACAGTGAAAGGTGATTTCTATGCCCTTGGACATATCTCCTACATCATAGGTGCCATTGATGGGACCCATGTGGCGTTAGTACCCCAAGCAGGAGTGAACAAGTGTACAGAAACAGAAAGAGTTATCATTCGATGAATGTACAGATGGTGTGTTTGGCAGACCAGTACATCTCCCATGTGAATGCCAAGTTCCCTGGCTCAGTGCATGACGCGTACATCATGTGGAATAGCAGCATCCCTTACGTGATGGGTCAACTCCAGAGGCACCGTGTGTGGCTAATTGGTGACTCTGGTTACCCCAACCTGTCATGGCTGCTGACCCCAGTGAGGAATCCCCGGACAAGGGCAGAGGAACGGTACAATGAGGCCCATGGGAGAACTAGGATGGTGATCGAGCGGACCTTCGGCCCCCTGAAGGCCAGGTTCAGGTGCCTCCATATGACAGGTGGATCCCTATTGTACTCACCAAAGAAGGTGTGCCAGATCATTGTGGCCTGCTGTATGCTTCACAACCTGGCTTTGCGACGCCAGATGCCTTTTCTGCAGGAGGATGGTCCAGATGGTGGTGTTGCAGCAGCTGTGGAGCCTGTGGAGAGTGAAGACAAGGAAGCCGAAGAGGACGACATAGACAACAGGAACACAGTAATACAGCAGTATTTTCAATGACACACAGGTAAGATTCCAACCCGGCATATTACATATACTTAACCCCTACAACCTCTCTACTGTCTGACCTTTTCCCCCAGTGTATGGTAACTGAGTTGTGACTTTCCCTTCCAATTTCAGAGATGTGGGCCATACTGCGTGACATCTGCTTTGTTTCCCCATGGACTACAGCTGTGTGACAGTGGTATGTTGGCATCACAATGTAAATATACATTTTGGGACGGTAATGTCTAATACATTAGTACACAATCACAGCCAGACTCCTGATTGTTTTGTGCAATAACTGTGTTTATTTCAGTGCTCTATATTGGTGGGTGATTGCAAATCGGTGAGGGGTGAAGGTGGAGGATTGTCCATGGCAGAGTCCAGACTATTAGTATCACAGGTGCATTGTCCAAATGCCTGTGGAAAGTGGAGCATGGGCAGTATAAGAATGGACAGAGTGTCAATGTGGGACAGTGGGATGACAATCAGGGAGGTATCCTTTCCTGGCGGGGGTCTTGGCATCTTACTCTGTCTTCTTCCTGGTCTCAGGGCCCGCTTGCGGGGTGGTTCTCCTTCTGCAGGGGGTGGGGTGATGGTGGCCTGTTGGTCCTGTGGCGGGCCTCCTGTCCACTAGCGCCGGCAGAGGTGGTAGGCAGTTCTTGGTCCATGCTAGTGTCAGGGGCCCTTTGTCCTGCCACAGTGTCCCGCAATGTGGTGACTACCTGATTCAGAGCCCCTAAAATGGTGGCCAGGGCGGAACTGATGTTTCGTAGTTCCTCCCTGAACCCCAAATACTGTTCCTCCTGCAGAAGCTGGATATCCTGAAACCTGGCCAGGACCGTCGCCATCGTCTCCTGGGAGTGTTGGTAGGCTCCCATGATGGAGGAGAGGGCCTCGTGGAGAGTGCGTTCCCTGGGCCTGTCCCCCCCCTGTCACACAGCAGCCCTCCCAGTTCCCCTGTTTCCCTGGGCCTCTGTCCCCTGGACCGTGTGCCCACTACCACTGCCCCCAGGTCCCTGTTGTTGTTGGGGTGGTGGGTTAACCTGGGTGCCCTGTAGTGGTGGACACACCGCTGATTGACGTGTCCTGGGGACAGAGGGATGGGCCCGCTGGGTGGTTGCTGTGCTGGTGTTCCCAGAGGGGGGACGGTCTGCTATGGGCTGTGGCTGTGTGAGGGGAACCGACTGTCCCGAGGTCCCCGATGGGCCGGGCTGGTCATCTAGATCCAGGTCGACAGAGGTGCTGTCCTCACTGTGGGCCTCTTCTGGGGGTGGAGTGGACATTTGTGGACCCTCCTGCGCGGTGACGTGGCGTTCGGGTCCTGCAGGGGTATAAAAGTATGGTTATTGCATTTGTGTGTGCCATAGCGTGTAATGGGTGGGTGCCCTTGTACCCCAGTGCTGGCATTCCCATGTGGGGGCTTTTGTGACGTTGATTTGGTGGGGGATGGGTATGTGCAGTGGACATGCTTTGGTGATGGGTGTCCATGCTTTGTGGTCGCATGCAGGGATTGGTGTTGGGATGGGTGGGCTGTGATGGTGAGACATTTGCAAGGAGCAGGATGTGATGGGGGGAGGGGGAGGGTGAGGGTATGAGTTGGTATGCTGGTGGGGTGGGTGGATGAAGTAGTGATGATTTGACTTACCAGAGTCCATTCCTCCAGATACTCCTGCGAGGCCCTCAGGATGCAGGATCGCCAAGACTTGCTCCTCCCATGTTGTAAATTCTGGGGTAGGAGGTGGGGGTCCGCCGCCAGTCCGCTGCACCGCGATGTTGTGCCTGGATACCATTGAACGCACCTTCCCCCGTATGTCGTTCCACCGCTTCCTGATGTCGTCCCTATTTCTTGGGTGCTGTCCCACAGCGTAGACCCTATAGACTATTCTGCTCCATAGCTCCATCTTCCTGGCAATGGTGGTGTGCTGCACCTGTGTCCCGAAGAGCTGTGGCTCTACCCGTACAGTTTCCTCCACCATGACCCTGAGTTCATCCTCAGAGAACCTGGGGTGCCTTTGCGGTGCCATGGGGTGGTGTGGATGATGTGTGGGGTGGATTGTATGGTGATGTGTATTGGTGTGTTGTGTGAAGTGCGTGGAAATATTGCTGGGTGAAAGTAAAATGCGCGTCTGGGTGCTCAGTTCTCTTTTTCTAAGTGCGTTGTCCCGATTCTGTAGCAGTGGGGATTTGTGGGTGATGTGGGTGTGTGTTTTATATTGTGTTGGGTGTGTGGGAGTGGTGTGTGTATGTGTATCAGGTGTGTGTATTTGTAATCGTCCAATGTGACTGTGTTTTGTAAGTGTGTGTGTATATTGAGCGCAGCAGTGTGTACCGCCAATGGAATACCGCGGTTGAAAGACCGCTGCGTGGATTCGTGTGTCGTGATAGTGTGGGCGTATTTCTGTTGGCGTGACAGTGGAGATTTGGTCATCGCCAGTTTCTCGCTGACCTTTGGTGTGGCAGACTTTTGTGGATGTCTGTATTTTGGCGGTTTGCCTGTTGTTGGTCAGAATGACCGTGGCGGTATGTTGGCGGTCTTCTGACAGCGGTAAGCGGATTTTACCGCCAGGGTTGTAATGACCCCCTTAATGTCACACCACTTACTAGAAGAATCAAGGACGATCTCCAACGTTGGCGAACCCTACCCCTCAATTTGCATGGGAGAATAGCACTCTATAAAATGATGATCCTCCCCAGGCTCCTTTACTTATTACAGAACTTCCCATACCCAGTCCCCAAGGCATGGTTCAAAGAAATGGACTTGGTGGTGCGAAAGTTCCTTTTTAGCGGCACCCGTCCTAGATTGGCGCTTTCTACTTGCCAAAGAGACGTCTATGACGGGGGGTTGGGAATGTCACATATTTACTTTTACCACCTTGCAATGCACCTGGTCGTAATCAATGATTGGGTAGGAGGTGGCTGGACTGACCCCGCATACCAATTGGCGCTTCAGTCATTGGGCTACCATGGGGTCTTCGATGCTCTCTATGGTTGCCCGATCCCCCGGGTCATCGCAGACGTGACTAAAGTGGTGTTACTAGGGTGGCGCGCAGCCCAGAAGGTGTCAGGCTGGTGGGGTCGCCTTACCCGGCAGACCCAGCTATGGCAAGGAAAACTACTCGCCGAGGTCGCGGGGTAGGAGGGATTCTAGAGGTGGGACAACATAGGAATCTCCACGATGGGAGATGTCTGGCGGGGATCGCATGTGCGATCCTTTGAGGAGCTCCAAGAACTCTTCTTGCTAAACAAGACACAATTCCATAAATACCTCCAGCTTCGCCACGCCTTGCTAGTGCACACACGGGCAGTAGATAGCGTTCCCGAGTGCAGCCCTATGGAGGCGAAGGTGCTAATGGTGAACTTGGGCAAGAATCTACTGTTCTCTGATAGCCAACACTGCCTGTCCCCTCGATGGGCTTCGTCGGAGATGGGAGGACTGGGTGAGACCAGTGGAGGAGGATGACTGGAGGGAGGCATTGATGGCCCCTCGGACCCTAACGATGGATACTCGATTCCGGTTACTCAAAACCCTCTATCTGCACACCGCATACCTCACTCCCGTAAGATTACATAAAGCGAGCCTCCGTCCCAAAGCCGACTGTCCCCGGTGCTCTGGCCCAGATGCTGATTTCATTCACATGGTTTGGGCATGCCCAGTTATAATGACTTATTGGAGGGCAGTCACAGGAGAGGTCTCCAGGGCCCTGCGGGAGGACGTGGTGGTGGCCCCACTACTGCTTTTATTGGGGGTCATGGGTGAGACGGGTCTGAGAAGAGCAGACCGAAGTTTCTTGGGAGTGGCGTGCCTGGTGGCAAAGAGAGATATAATGGTGGATTGGAAGGCCGAGGCAGCACCGGAACTGTTTAAATGGAGACGAGGAGTAGACTGGTGTGCACAGCGTGAGAGGCTGGTGTATGAGGCCAGGCGGTGCCCAAACAAGTATAATAAAGTGTGGGGGAAGTGGGATGCTACGGCATGCTTTTAACTTGTTGGGAACACCGTGACTTGAGGAGTGGTGTCGTCACCAAAAGGTCGGTGGGAGGACTTCTCTCCCCACTCCCCTACCTCCTCCTTTGCCCTTCCTCAAGGGGCTGAGTTTATGTGGCTAACTATTATTTCTGTGCATAGATACCATTTACAGAGTCCTGATCCGGACCAGGGATTGACCGTTCCCAGGCACCCGTTGGTGCCATGTTATTTGTATTTGTATTATTATTTCTTTGTCTTTTGCAAAATCAATAACATTTCTTTATCAAAAAAAAAACTGCAGTACTGAAGCTGGGCAAGGAAACATTTCATTGTTTCTATTGAACATTGTTGCTGTCAAGTGTTGACAACAAAATCGTAGCCACACTGATAGCTAATTGGCTCCTAGTGCTAATGCCCTACCTTATGCCACTAGATCAGTTAGGATTTATCCTACAGAGGTCTATTATGCATATCCCTTGGATGTTCACTGTGGTCATTATACAAACTGACCTAACCCTGCTGGCGGCAGCAGTCCTATTGGACAATGAAAAGGCATTTGAATTCCTGGAGTGGCTTTTTATGATGGAGGTGCTGTGGAGGGGCAGATTGGGAGATAGTTTACATTAAGTGATCTGTCTGTTATTCACTTGCACCAACGCATGGATCAGAGTTAATGTCATCATACTGTGACCCTTGGATAAGGAGAGGGCACACAACAGGGCTGCCCTCTATTATCCCATTTGCTTGTCCATGTCATAAGCCTTTAGCATGCATGCTATGAGAATCCTACTCTCACCTGGTATACATAGAATCGATCAATCAATCAATCAGGTTTTATAAAGTGCAGCTACTTTCCAGCGAGGGTCTCAAGGCGCTGGGGGGATTGGAGCCTCATCTGGAGAGCCACGTCTTGAGGTTCTTCCTGAAGATGGTGAGTGATGGGTTTTGTCTGAAGTATAGGGGCAGGTTCTTCCAGCTCTTTGCTGCGATGTAGGTGAAGGATCGTCCTCCGGGGTGGTTTTTTTAATGCAAGAGATAGCAGCCAGAGACAGTTGAGCAGAGCGGAGGGATCTGGCGGGCTGTGGAAGGAGACGTGGTGGTTCAGGTAGGCCAGTCCAACATTGTATATGGCTTTGCACGTGTGGGTGAGCAGCTTGAAGGTGATTAATTTTTCTGTCAGGAGCCGGTGGAAGGTCCTCTGGTGTTGGGAGAAATGTTCTTGGTGTGGGAGGTTAAGGACAAGTCTGGCGGAGGCGTTCTGGATGGGTTGCAGCTTTTTGATGTTTCTCGTCGTGGTGCCGGAGAGCATTGCCATAGTCAAGCTTGCTTGTGACTAAGATGTGGGTGACTGTCCTGCAGCAGTCTGCTAGGATCCATTTAAAAATTTTCCAGAGTTTGCGGAGGGAGTGCCAGCATGAGGAGGTGACTGAGTTTACCTGTCGGGTCATAGATAGGGAGAAGTCAAGGATGATGCGTAGGCTGCGGGTCTGCTCAGTTGGTGAAGGTGGGGTGCTGAGAGATGTGGGCCATCAGGAGTTGTTCCATGCTCAGGTGGCGTTTATGAAAATGATGAGCTCTGTCTTGTGAGAGTTGAGCTTGAGGCAGCTTTCTCTCATCCAGTTGGCGACGGCTTCCATTCCCGAGTGGAAATTCCATTTGGCCATGTCCTGGTCTTAGGTGAGGGAAATGATGAGTTGTGTGTCATTACCTATGACACGATTTTCTTTCCATTACTTCTGACGATGGCTGCGAGTGGGGACATGTATATATTAAAAAGATTTGGACTCAGAGAAGATTCTTGGGGAACCCAGCAGCTGACTTCTGTGGGTTTAGATATGAAGGGAGGAAGCCTGACCCTTTGAGTCCTTCCAGAGTGGAAGGAGTGGATCCATTTCAGGGCTGTTCCGTGACTTCCTACGTCGTGGAGTCTGGTCCATAGTGTGCTGTGGGAGAACGTGTTGAAGGCTGCTGAGAGGTCGAGGAGTATGAGTGCTACAGTGTGGCCATGGTCTAGAAGTGATTGGATGTCATCAGTGGCTGCAAGAACAGCTGTCTCTGTGCTGTGTTTGCTGCAGAACCAGGACTGGGAGCTGTCCAGAGAGTTGTTGACTTTGATGAATTTTTGTAGTTGTGTGTTGATGGCTTTCTCCCGTACTTTGGCCGGGTAGGGTAGCAACGGGATGGGCCGGAAGTTCTTTAGTTCTGATGGGTAAGCTGAGGGTTTCTTCAGGAGGGGGCATACTTGGGTGTGTTTCCAGTCTTCTGGGAAGGTGCCAGTGTTGATGGAGTGGTTTATCGTTTACTGGAGCTTGGGGGCGATGGATATGCTGGCTCTGAAGTAGATGTGGTGCGAGAAAGGGTCCGTGGGGGCTTCGGAGTGGGTGCTGTTCATGATGCTTTCTGTTTCCTCCATGTCAGTGTGGACAGCTGTGGATGGTCTGGGTGGGTTCGGAGGGGTGGGTCAGTCGTAGGTTCTGGTGCTGGGTTGGTTTTCCGGGAGGAAGCTGTCATAGGTGTCTCGGATCTTGCAGTGGAAGAAGGTGGCAAGTGTGTTGCAAAGGTCTTGCGACGAGGGGATGCTGGTGGCCTCAGAGGGGGGATTTGTGAACTCAGTGATGACTGAGAAAAGTTCCTTTGTGTTGTGTGTGGAGGAGTTGATGCATTCCCGGAGTGTGTTCTTTCTTGCATTCTTGATATGTCGGCAGTGGATGGTGGTTGCGGCTCTGAACGAGGCGAGGTGTTCTCTGGTTTGGCTATTCCTCCATTTTTTCTCTAGGTGCCTGCGGTGCATTTGGATTCATGGAGTTCGGTGGTGAACCAGCTGGCTTTCTTTGGTATTCGCTTGGCCGATGTCAGACGGAAGAGAGCTAAAGTGTTGGCGCATTCAGTGATCCATGCGTTGAGATTGCGCGCTGCGGTGTTGGTGTCATCGGAGGGAGGCAGGAGGGATTTGGCAGAGTTGCTGTTAGAAATGGGGTCTTTGGTTGGCAGTCAGGTTACGCCCTGTCCAAGCAAGGACCCTCACTCTAGTCATGGTAAGTCACACACAATCCAAATTATCCTGTGCCCACCCTCTGGTAGCTTGGCACTGAGCAGTCAGGCTTAACTTAGAAGGCAATGTGTAAAGTATTTGTGCAATAAATCATACAAAAACACTATATAGCACCACAAAAATACACGACACAGTTTTTAGAAAAATATATAATATTTATCTGGATATTTGCAGGCCAAAATGATAAAAGATGCAATAAGAAATTGTAGAGATATCACTGAAAAGTGATATGAAGTGTCTTAAGTCTTTAAAAAGCAAACAAAGGCCCTCATTCTGACCTTGGCGGTCTTTTCGCAAGACCGCCGAGTTACTGCCGCGGTGAAGACCGCCGACCGCGGCGGTATGCCGCTGTGCGCATTCTGACCGCTGGGAGCGTTCCGCCGGAAAACCGCCAGCAGCCACACTGGCGGTCGGCGGGAAAGTGGAGACTGGTCAACCTCCACCGCCACGCCAGCAGAACACCGCCCACAGAATTACGACCCACATTTCTGTGTGGCGGTCTTCTGTTGGCGGTCTTCTGTTGGCGGTCACCTCCCCATGGCTCCCGTCGCCTCCCGGAGGACCAACGCACAAGGTAAGTTGACCGTCCGTGAGGGGAGGGGGTGGGGGGGTGTTGTGTGATGTGGGCGTGCATGGGGGTGTGCGTGTGAGTGTGTAGAGGGGGTGTGTGAGTGCGTGTATGCGGGCGGGGGGTGCTGCTGTGTCTATGGGTAATGTGTGCTGTTTGGCAGGTGCGCATGTCTGCATGTATGTGTGCGGGTATGTGTCCCCGTTGTGTATGTGTGTGTAGGGGGTGTGTATATGTGCATGTTGGGGGTGTGTGCATGTCGGGGTGCATGTATGTGCATGTCGGGGTGGGGGTGGGGAGGGGGTTCGTACCACCTCTGGGGGGTGGCAGGGGGGTGGAGGGTGTGGGGGGAGGACTCGGGTGGGTAGTGGGGGGTGGGGGAGACCCCTATCAGTGCCAGGGAAGGAATTCCCTGGCCCCGATAGTGCTTACCGCCATGGTTCGCACGGCGGTTCCCGCCCGCAAGAAACCGCGGCGGTAGGCAGGGTCATAATACCCTTGGCGGTCTTGGGACGACCGCCGGGCCGGAGTGCGCAAACTCCAGCCCCGCGGTCATGACCGCCGTGGCGGTCGGAGTGGAGAAGTGGCG
This sequence comes from Pleurodeles waltl, assembly GCF_031143425.1. NCBI lineage: Eukaryota > Metazoa > Chordata > Amphibia > Caudata > Salamandridae > Pleurodeles > Pleurodeles waltl. Next base: position 403,053,041 of record NC_090442.1, on the reverse strand, counting down.
GTCGGTCGCGGCGGGGACCGCCGCGGTCAGAATGCCATTTTTAATACCGCCGGTCTGTTCGCGGTCCGACCGCCGTCTCTCCGCCGACCGCCAGGGTCAGAATGAGGGCCAAAGTCTCTTTCAAGCACAAAGTACCTGGTTTGGAGTAAAAAATCTCCGCAAAGGGCCGCAGAGGAGGAAATGGGTGGAATATGGTATGTGCGTCGGCTTAGCCCCTTCACACACGGACTTGCGTCGTTATTTTTCACACGGGGAAGATGTTGCGTCGATTTCCGGTGCGCGGACAGTCTCCTCTGTGGGTCGCAGGGTTTTCAGACGCCCCGGGGTCTGTGTGTGGAATCCTGGGCTTGCTGTCCGGATGCGCGTCGTTCCGGTGGGCTGTGCGTGGAATTTTCTTCCTCACGGCAGGCGCTGCGTCGATTTTCTCTCTGGAAGTCGGGTGGCGTTGTCCAGGCGGGCCGTGCATTGAAGTTCTGGTCGCACCGCAGGCGTCGCGTCGATCTTTTCCTCACGGGGTCGAGAGGCGTCTTTCCGGTTTGGCGAGAGTCGAATTTTTCTCCACACAAGGAGTCCAGTTGCAAGAGAGTCTTTTTGGTCCTGAGACTTCAGGGAACAGGAGGCAAGCTCTATCCAAGCCCTAGGAGAGCACTTCTGCAGCAAGGCAAGAGTTCAGCAAGACAGCAGGGCAACAGCAAGGCAGCAGTCCTTTGTAGAAAGCAATCAGATGAGTCCTTTAGGCAGCCAGGCAGTTCTTCTTGGCAGGATGCAGGTTCTGGTTCAGGTTTCTTCTCCAGCAAGTGTCTGAGGTGGTAGGGCAGAGGTCCTGTTTTATACCCAAATGTGCCTTTGAAGTGGGGGAGACTTCAAAGAGTGGCTTAGAAGTGCACCAGGTCCCCTTTCAGTTCAATCCTGTCTGCCAGGGTCCCAGTAGGGGGTTTGGCAGTCCTTTGTGTGGGAGCAGGTCCTCCACCCTCCCAGCCCAGGAAGACTCATTCAAAATGCAGATGTATGCAAGTGAGGCTGAGTACCCTGTGTTTGAGGTTTGTCTGAGTGAATGCTCAAGGAGCTGCCAACTAAACCCAGCCAGACGTGGATTGTAAGGCACAGAAAGATTTAAGTGCAAAGAAATGCTCACTTTCTGAAAGTGGCATTTCTAGAATAGTAATATTAAATCCAACTTCACCAGTCAGCAGGATTTTGTATTACCATTCTGGCCATACTAAATATGACCTTCCTACTCCTTTCAGATCAGCAGCTACCACTTCAATAATGTATGAGGGCAGCCCCAATGTTAGCCTATGAAGGGAGCAGGCCTCACAGTAGTGTAAAAACGAATTTAGGAGTTTTACACTACCAGGACATGTAAACTACACAGGTACATGTCCTGCCTTTTACCCGCACAGCACCCTGCTCTAGTGTTTACCTAGGGCACACATTAGGGGTGACTTATATGTAGAAAAAGGGGAGTTTTAGGCTTGGCAAGTACTTTTAAATGCCAAGTCGAAGTGACAGTGAAACTGCACACACAGGCCTTGCAATGGCAGGCCTGAGACAAGGTAAAGGGGCTACTAAAGTGGGTGGCACAACCAGTGCTGCAGGCCCACTAGTAGCATTTAATCTACAGGCCGTAGGCACATATAGTGCACTCTACTAGGGACTTACAAGTAAATCAAATAGTCCAATTTGGTGTGATCCAAGGTTACCATGTTTAAAGGGAGAGAGCATATGCACTTTAGCACTGGTTAGCAGTGGTAAAGTGCACAGAGTCTAAAAGCCAGCAAAAACAGTGTCCAAAAAGTGGAGGGAGGCAGGCAAAAGTTAGGGGTGACCACCCTAAGGCTGTCAGGTCTAACAGTTGCTCATTGGTCTGTGGTGGAGTTGGTCTCAATGGTAATCCAGTTGCTTGAGGTGAAGCTGGGGTCCATTGTGTGTCCTGCAATGTGCGTGAGTGCGGTGATCAGCTGTCTGAGGCCGAAGGTAGAGAGGCTGTCGAGCAGAGCGGTGGTGTTTGGATAGTTATGGTCCTCGAGGTGGAAATTGAGGTTGCCGAGGAGGAGGCAGTCATTAGATGCTAGGGCCTGGGGGGTGGCAATGTCTACAATGTTGTTGATGAATGCTGGACGGGGCTGGATGGTCTGTAGAACAGGGTGTCGCAGATGGAGGAGTTGTGATCGGTGTGAACCAGGAAGTGAAGGTGTTTCATGGTCGTGCACTGTTTTTCTGAGTTGGTCTTGATACGTAGTGAGGAATGGTGTATGATGACGAGTCCTCCACCCAGGCGGGAGGGCCGGTCTTTCCTTAGGATGCTGTATCTGCTCAGAATGGCAATGGCAATGTCTGGTCCCGAGGTGGGGTTGGTCCAGGTCTCAGTAAGGAAGGCGTTGTCCGGTCAGGTGGTTTTGATCAAATCCCAGAGTTCGGTGGCATGCTTGTGGAGAGAGCGAATGTTCAGGAGGAGGCAGTTGACGGGGTTGAGGTGGGTGTTGGTGTTTCCGGTTGTGCGGGGTACCTTCTGCTTGTTGTGGCCAGCACTGAAGTTGCAGTTTCTGCACAAAAAAGATCCTTGGGTGTCCTTCGGGGATGTGGTGCAGCAGTCGCTGAGATGTCTGGTGTTAAGGCAGTGGAGAGTCACAGTGTTCCAATGGATGCTGGCCAGGGGATGGCTTGTCAGAGATACAGGGTTCCTGGTGCTGGGCACAGTCCAGGTGCAGATGGGCTTGCCTTTTGTGTGCCTTCAGGGCACAAGTGGTGTGTCTGCTGTGCGCCGCGCTGCTGCTGCCATTAAGAAGGGGGGGGGTCGTGGGGTCCAGTCAGCTTCGCAGGGGGAGGGGCTGCAGGAGCGGCACAGGAGTGGATCAAGGAAAGGACAGAAAAAGAGAAAAGAGCTGTTGCCGATCTGAACACCACGTTTTACATGCGGTAAATGAATTGCGCACACTGCCGATTCTAACAAGAACATGCCACTGCCATGAAATGATCGCGCAAGCCGTTGCCGATCTGAACACCAAGTTTTACATGCACTGGGACCTCTGCATAGTGAGCACGTAGAGCTGGGCTGGCTCCCTTATATAGAGTCTGGGCCAGCCCACAAACCACACCCAGTCATGCTGCAGAGAAAGCTTCTAGAAGGTCCCAGAAAGGTACCACACCCTAACAAACTCAGTAAGTCTGCAGCAATACCTTGCAAATGAACAGTTATTGCAAACATCAGTAATAGTGCTTTTCAAGGTTAAAGTCTGCAATGCAAAAGGTTAACATATTGCATATAAACACAGTGCATGAATTGTGTTCTTGCATAAAGGCTGGGTTTTTGCATTTTTGACTCCTGTAGAGCGCGCACTATCCTGATGTTGACAGTACTCCCCTCTCCCAAACGCGCTCTAGGGCCTGGTTTGCCTGGGTTAAGACGATGAAAACGTCTCACTAGTCGTGGAGCATGGACGTCAGATGCAGAGACCCATGAGTTACTTTCAGGACCGTAACCTTTCCAAGAAATGAGATACCACAGGTTACGACCTCTAAGTTTGGAATCCAACACCTGTTTAACTTCGTATTTCACTTCCCCCTGTACTAGAACTGGAGCTGGTTGGGAGCGTACCTTCTGGCTGCTTTTTTCAGGAGGGAAGTATGGAACACCGGATGAATACGCAGTGACCGGGGTGTCGAAGTAAGCCTCAGCAAGGCCTACTAGTGCAAGGGGTTCGCCCTTCTCTGCACAAAGTCCTCGGACCATATAGGAAGAAGTTGGCACAGAAACTGAAATAAAAGACAAAGTTTATTAAACCTCATGAGGTGGTACTACAGTTCAAACAGCACCCTTCGGTAATGTTTGAAGTAGCACACTGAACTAAGAGAGCATGCTCCTTTTATACCCCCGCAGGGGCTAAAAGAAGGTGGTACCGTTATAGAAGCAAGACTTACATACATGTAAGGTCATATGGAAATGTACAGTCGACAGGTAGGAGAGGCTAACAGTTTCAAGGACTAGTTGACACATTACTGTCTGTTACTGATTACTAACAGCTGCAGATCTTACTGGGCATGTGCGAAAGAGGGAGATGCTAAATGTAACTTGTCACTAGACAGATTTTCAAGAGTAGTTAACAGAAAGGTAGGACAGAGCACAGGGCGAGCACATGGCAGAGAAAATGGCTGCCATGAATACAAAATGGATTCCGCCAAATGTTCACAATAGTTGCTAAATACAAGATGTTTTCTGCGAATGCTTAATCTAATCGTTATTAAGTTACAACAGATGACACTTTCAGCATTAGCTGAAGACATTCGTCTTTCTGGGATAATCTAAATATTCATCTTGTATATTTATGCTCATCATTTCAGCTATTTCCTTATCTAACATATGTTGTGCTTTCATTTCTGTAATATTTCTTTTGGTAGGCATACAAGCAGTAATACACATGGAGCAGAACATTGGACCACACTGAATACAGATACAGCATGTGAAAAATATTGCAATCATTACACACAGGATAGTCAGTAGTTTCCAGCCCCAAGCGGAAACAAGAGCCCAAAACCATCCAGAAAAAGTTCAAGTACCAGTCTCTGTGTGGATTTCTGCAGCAATTTTATGCAATTTAGATATTGCATCATATACTGAAGGTGAGTGATCTGGAATAAAAACACAGCAACTATTACCGATGATGCAACATGCACCACCTCGATCAGCTAATATCACATCTAGTACCATACGATTTTGGAGCGCTACAATCCTCGCAATTTGGAGCTCCTTGGTAATATTCCCAAGTGCCAGAGCTGCCTGATTGGTAACAGCTTCCACAACCCTAGTCAATCGTCTCACTTTCATACTGTTTAACGCAGCACCCACAAAGGAGAACAACCCTAAATTAAAATCAACATATTGTTGCAGGCTAGTATCCGTTTGGTCTACCTCATTTGTACTTATTGTTCTTTTATATATATTTTTAATGATGTCATTGAACAGTTTAAAATCTCTGTGATATGATGCAGGGGCCAAAAACACAGGGGGTAATGGAAAAGATACACAACACACACCTGACCACCCAACAGGTAGTTGGTAATATCCATAGTTACCACAAACAAAATATGTATTATGTGAAGCTGTAAAACTACTATTATTTACACCCTCAATAGTTAAAATCAAGGTACAATTGCTTATCCCTACTGGAATTCGCCCAATGCTACATAAACATAAATCTGCTTTAGTTTTTGTAACAGAAATCACAAATTGTTCTTTCTTGTCAGAGTCTCTTATTTTTGTGAAGGCATATGGTATTGAAACATTGTCCGGTTGATACTCTTCCCATTCCCATTTAGTTACTTTGGCGGGGATACCCATCTTTGTCTTGGTAGCATACTTTATTAAGGCGAAAAAGAAGTCCGCCCTCTGTATGTTTTCCAGATGCAAACAAAAGCGTATACCACGCTTGACAACAACCATTGTGTGAAAAAGGAAGAGGAATGAAAGGTGTTCCTCCTTTCTTTTGATGTGCAGGTATCATTCCACATACCCAACAGTTAGTAGTATTTGTAGCATTATGAGTATGATGCAACATCTGAATTAAAGTATTATTGAAGTACGATTGACAGTGCTTCTGCTCCTGCTAGGGAAGTGTAAAGTAATAGTGATCCTCTGGTACTGGAGTAGTGGCAACAAAAAACTCACGAGCAGGAGCCTTCTTTTCAACAAACCAGGTGATTATTGCTATAACCACCAAAACAACAACAAACGCCATAGTACTAATGATCAGTTTGTTATTCATTTTAGCAACAGTGATAATCAACCCTTTCAGAAATTAATTAAAAACAATCGATGAAGCTCTTATCCCTGGGCAGCCGCTGATTTCTTCACCACGGGCCAAGACGGGTGTCACTACTCTAATGCATGGCTGATCCCCCCCTTGCCACATTGGCTCTCCGTTTCACTAACCCAGGGCGGTAGCTCAACCAGTTTTCTCCAACATTACGGGGTCTTTCCTCTGTCTCAAATTATATCGTGACACTCCAGAAATCGTATGGTCTGGGAAGAACTCCGTAGATTCGTCAGGTAATATAGCACGGCGTTTCTCCGTAGTCAAAATCTCTCGATGATCGGTCAGCACAGCAGGTTCCACCAAGGTAGGTAGCACTCTCTTGCACTGATTACTATGGACCCAATTCTTTCGGTTCGTCACTCGAACTGCTGTCCTTGTCGCAAGGAGCACCTGTTCTGGGCCTCGACACCTTGGTTCCAAGCTGCTTGATCTTTCAAAGGACTTAATCATCACCTGGTCACCAGGTCGGAGTTCATGGCCTTCACCTGTCGATCTGTCAGGAAGTGCTTCCCAAACCTGTTGATGAATAGAAACCAAATTGTCGGTTAACTGTGCCAAATAATCATTCATCAGGACACAAGGTACATCAGATACAGAATTTGGCTTAGGAACTCCCCAAATGTTCATTGGCCTTCCAAACACTATTTCGTAAGGACTTAGGCCAATTCGAGAGTGTAGTGTGGCACTGACCTAATAGAAAATAATGCCAACGGTAATGCATCCGGCCAAGTTAAGGATGTGGAAGCCTGTATCTTTGCTAACTTCAGCTTCAAAGTAGCATTATACCTTTCCACCAACCCTGCTGATTGTGGGTGAAAAACCGCATGGAACTTCTGTTTGATCACTAATCCTTTCAGGACATACTTAATAACTTCCCCAACAAAATGAGGTCCGTTATCATTCCATAAAAGTCTGCAAACACCAAACCTAGGGAAATATTATTTCAAAAGCACCTTTGCTGTGGTAATGGCAGTATTATCCTTTGTGGGGTACGCCTCTATCCATTTACTGAAGGCACATACCACCACCAAGACATTCTTTAAGTTCTTGCAGCGTTCAAGCTGAATATAATCCATTTGTAGAACTTCAAAAGGTGCAGTTGGTGTAGCAAACCCTCCTGCAGGAGTACGTGTCCCTTTTCCAGGATTGTATTGTAAACAGATCAAACAAGACTGTACTACTCTCTTAGCTGTACTGGAAATTTCTGGATGCTCCCAAACTTGCGTAAGCAACTTCGTTATTGTTGAAGCTCCAACATGTGCCAGCCCATGTGCCATCTGAACCATAGGTTGTACAAAAGCTATAGGCAATTTCCATTTATCCATCTGCTTATTCCGCCAACAGCCCTCATCATCCAATTCTCCTTCTTCAGACCATTGCTCACGTTCTTTCACAGAAGCAGATTTCTGTATATCTAATACGTCTTGTCTAGCATTATGGCAACGTTCAGCTTGTGACTTCACTACATACATACAAGTAGTACTTCGCTGCATCGCAGTCTCACGTGCTACGCGGTCCGCAAGGGCGTTACTTTGCCCTTTCTTATCGGTCACTTTCTTGTGTGCACTACGTTTCATAATAGCTAGTTTCTTTGGATATGTCAATGCAGTCAAGAGGTTATGCACTAATTCTCCGTGCATTATCTGCATCCCGTGGGATGTGAGAAAGCCTCTCTCCTTCCAAAGCAAACCAAAATCATGAGCCACTCCAAAAGCATAGCGGCTGTCTGTATAAATGTTCACACATAAGTCAGTACTAAGCTCACATGCTTGTGTCAAAGCTATTAGTTCAGCTGCTTGAGCTGACTTCTGTGGTATACGAGCTGTCTCCACTACCGTGTGTATTGTGGTGATTGCATATGCAGCTGAGGTCGTACTGTCTGGCAACTTCAAACAAGACCCATCAACCCACAATTCCCCATCTACATCTGGAAGGGGCGTATCTTGTAAATCAATACGACCCTTTGTCTGTTCTTCGGTAAGGAATATACAATCATGTGTTTCTTGTGACTGAGGTTGAGTCACCGGATATGGCAACAAAGTGGCTGGATTTAGTGTTGCACATCTCTTCAGTGTAATGTGAGGAGCCAGCAATGTCAATTCATATCCTGTCAGGCGAGCGCTAGTTAAATGTTGTGTCTTTGTTTGATTTAAAAGAGCATCAACCGTATGAGGTACTAACACCAACAGCTTATGTGACAAAACTATCCCTTCACTCTGACGTATTGACACAGATGTTGCGGCAACTGAACGAAAACACCCAGGCAACGCTCGAGCGACAGGATCAAGTACTGCTGAAAATTATGCACAGGGACACTGCTTATCGCCATGTGTCTGTACAAAAACTGACAATGCACACCCATCTTTCTCATGTACGTAAAGTGCAAAAGGCTTCATGTAATCTGGAGTACCTAACACTGGTGCTGAACAAAGGGCTTGTCGTAGCTGCCGGAAAGCAGTCTGACATTCATCTGTCCATGGGAGGGGCATTGGAGTATCTTTAGTCAAAAGTGCTAGCAAAGGTTTGACAATGTGTGAAAACCCTAATATCCATTGCCTACAAAAAGAAGTAAGACCAAGGAATGCACGAACATCTTTCTGAGTAGAGGGTACTGGTGTGTCTAAAATTGCTTGAATATGATCTGATGTAAGTGTACGGCCCTCCTTAGACAAATGGTGACCTAAATAGGTTACCTTTGGTCTACAATATTGCAATTTCTTTTGTGACACTTTATGATGGTGTGAAGCAAGAAAAGAAAGTAAGGACAAAGTGCACTTTTCACATTGCTCAGGGGTATCAGCTGCCAACAAAACATCATCGACATATTGTATGAGAGCCACACCTTCAGACAAAGCAAAAGAATCAAGCTGTCGTTTTAACGCTTGACTATAAATACTAGGACTCTCAGTATAGCCTTGAGGAACTCTACAAAATCTATATGATCATTTATTCAAAGTAAAACCAAACAAATATCGGCTGCCAGGATGAATAGGGATCGAAAAGAAAGCATTCTTCAAGTCTATCACAGAGAACGTACTTGCTGTCGGGGGAACCAAAGTAAGAAGTGTCGTGATGTCAGATACCACAGGATATTGTGGTATCATAATCTTATTGACTTCTCGTAAATCAATAATGAATCGGTAAATCCTAGTATCAGTATCCTTTTTCAGAATAGGAAGAATCGGACTGTTACAAACATTATACGGAACTTCCTCAACAACTCCAACTGCAGTAAGATCATGCACAATTCGTGTGAGTGCTTCTTCGCCCTCCTGTGAAATTTTGTATTGAGGCAAACGTGGCAATACAGCTCCCTCCTTGACACTAATATGTACCGGTGAAATAATCATTTGTCCCACATCAGTATCTGAAGTAGCCCACAAAGTACTAGGGAGTGAAGCTAATGCAATATCCTCTTTAACAAGACAAACTCTTTCCATCACAGGATGATTATCATTTAAAATAACACGCACCCCTTCAGGAGAGCATCGTATTGTAACCCTGAAATACTTGAGCATATCAAGACCCACAATATTGTCTGGTGTATTTGGAGAAAGCAAAAATGGACATGGAGCAGTAAATTTATCAACATGGAATGCAAGTGGTTGTGACAATGGGCTAGGGGAAGGTGTTCCATCGAAACCTATCGATGTAATAGTTAAACCAGACAGGGGAGCCCATGGAATCAATTGTTTAGACAAGGTGCTATGAGTAGCTCCTGTATCAACCAGAAACTGATCAGTAGAACCCAAAACATGTGCTGTAACATAGGGACCCCTCTGATCTACTGGAACTTCAACTGATTCCTTACCCCATCCTAGGCAATCCTATGCATAAGCAGAATCTTGGAAATCAGGCTGCACATGGTTAGACATCTGGTATTGGTTCCGTCTATCAAAAGTGTTAAACCTATCCTGCCCTCGTACATTAGCATCAACCCTAGCATGATCATTCGTGCTTCTTCTAGGCCCTGAATATCCTGAGCAATTTCTCATTTGTCCCCGACCACATGAACACTGCTGAATACGTAGTGCTGGACAATCAGCAGCCCAATGCCCAAATTTCTTACAATACGCACACTGATCAACAGACAAATTTGAACGAGTGTAAGAAGAACCATAAGATCCACGTCCACATCTATCACTACCTCTAAAAGGCAGACCATAAGCTTGAGCCAACATAACCTTCGTGTTTAATTCTTTAATCTTTTTATCCTCACTACCTTTTGCTTCTAATTCCTGACGTTCATAATACTGAGCCACAGTCAAAAGAGAAACCGGATTAGAGGTAGTCCATAAACTTTCACTAGCTTTTAGACGACTAGCTATTCCTGGTTACAGATTTGCGACATATTTATCGACAAACAAATGTCTGCCCGTATCATCTGACAATAACTGGCCGCTAAAATCATGAAATGCTTCTTCAAAGCGTGTAAAGAAATCAGAGACTGATTCATCTGCCTTTTGCTTACAAGACGCTAAAACAGTCCAATCTATCTTTTTAGGGGGAATAATCGTTTTTAACTTAACTAATATGGCTGCGGGAAGATCTAGAATCAACTGATATGGCTTTTTCGCAGGTTCCCAATCCCCGTCCATCTGTTCTAATTCTTTCCATGACCCCCCAAAAACTACACGATCATCAACTTTATGAACAGTTCTCCACATATCTGGCGGTAATATCAATCCGAAAAATAAATCAATGTCAGCCAAAGTCATAGTACAAGAACTAATTGCTCCCTCAACTTCTTCATAAAAGGCGGCTGGATTTTTCCACGGGTCAGGTAATGCTGTTTTAAGTGCCATTACATCTGCGCTATTCCAAGGAGTATACACCCAATTATAAATAAAATAACCCTTAGCATCAACAGAAGTTTTATCATCACTTGTACCCAATCCTTTAGGAGGAACATACAAAGGCGCGGCCTCCCGCATTGGTTTCGCGTGAACTATCATAGTCTTATCTGTTCCGAAGATGGAAGCTTGCACCCCGCCGGTCTGAGATGTCCGTGCAACTACGTCCACGGACCTTTTCTCCTCTTGCAAATGGACTGCCACAACACATAGGCCCATGTTTATACTTTTTGACGCAAAACTGCGCTAAAGCAGTTTTGCGCCAAAAAAATTAGCGCCGGCTAACGCCATTCTGAAGCGCTAAGCGCGTGAAAAAAAACGACGTACACCAGGCAGCGCCGGCGTAGGGAAAAATGGCGTTTGGGTGTCCCAAAATGGGGCAAGTCAGGCTGAGGCAAAAAAATCGTCTTAACCCGATTTGCGCCATTTTTTTGGTGCGCCCAGACGCCATTAACATGACTCCTGTCTTAGCAAAGACAGGAGTCATGCCCCCTTGCCCAATGGCCATGCCCAGGTGACTTATGTCCCCTGGGCATGGTCATTGGGCATAGTGGCATGTAGGGGGGCACAAATCAGGCCCCCCTATGCCACAAAAAAATAAAATAAAAATACTTACCACAACTTACCTTTTCTTCCCTGGGATGGGTCCCTCCATCCTTGGGTGTCCTCCTGGGGTGGGCAAGGGTGGCAGGGGGTGTCCCTGGGGGCAGGGGAGGGCACCTCTGGGCTCATTCTGAGCCCACAGGTCCCTTAACGCCTGCCCTGACCCAGAAGTTAAAAAGAGGCGCAAATGCGGGGGTTTTTGCCCCGCCCACTCCCGGGCGTGATTTTTACCCAGGAGTATAAATACCACGCACATGCCTGGGAGTCATTTTTTAAGACGGGAACACCTACCTTGCATCTCATTAACCCAAGGAAGGTGTTCACGCCCAAAAATGACGCTAACTCCATGAACTTTGGCGCTAGACGCGTCTAACGCCAAAGTATAAATATGGAGTTAGTTTTGCGTCGCATTTGTGTAAAAAAAAACGACACAAATTCAGCGCAAACGGAGTATAAATATGCCCCATAATTTCATCAAACGCCTGATTGCATCAGCCAAATGGGAGAAAACAAAAAGACCAGCACGCATTTGCTTATGATCAGCTGCTACATCATCGGGCTCTAACTCATCAGAATATTTCCGATATAGTTCAATAACTTCTGTGCCAAATGCCTCAGTAAAATATAGCTGCTCCTTTTCCATCCACCCTTTCATGTTGTCTAAAAGTTCAGAAGCAGAGACAACGCTACGAATTATTTTATGAGCAATAGATCTGAGCTCAGACGCACGGTCAGCAGGCAACATAGAGTGACTGTCTCGCATCTTCTGTTGCTCCGAACCTGAGACCTTAGCTAACTCATGAGGGGCAGAAGGAAGGACATACGGAGGTGGAGGGCGATCTAGTAACAAAAAATCATCATGTGGTTTATTAAGGATAGGATAGAGAGGTTGCCTAATGGTGTATTGGCCAGTTACCTGTAATTTACGTTCTTTCTCTTCTAGCTCCTTTAAGTCATTTATTTCTTTCTTTCTCATTTCCAATGCTTTCACATATACATTCTTCAGCTGCTCATTCTCAAGCAAGGCTTGCTCACGCTTCACTCGTCCACGCACTTCTTTCTCCCACATTCGTACACAGTCAAATATATCTTGCCTAGACCTTCGCTTACACATACATTGTTCCACATACTCAATCTTTCGCAAATCAAATGACCCATGCATAGGCCAACGTAACTCAGGATCCGCACAAGTGCATTTATTCCATAATATGCTGTACATTATAGAAGAAAGACCACGTTTAATATACATATCTCTATTGGGCGTCCCCTCTGGGGGTGCCGGTTGCGATTCTTCCAGTCTCAAATTGGTACCATTACAAAAGCAATACATCCTATGAAGTGCGCTAAATACAGGCATGCCAAAAATAGTGCAGAATATGCATTATTATAATCAAATTAGCACTTAAGGTGCCGTTCAAATCAAAATTAAATTGGAGAAAATTCTCCTCATTACCTGCCTATATAAATTGCAATTTATATATCAATTTAAAGGACACAAATTGACTAGTCACCCAAAACACGAGAGCCATAGTAAGTAGTGCTAAACTTCATTACCAAACAAAGGCATCGAAACCCACAGCAAGTGCCGTAAAACGGCTCTTACCAATCACAGGGTGTCCAGGTTCCAACTGGCAAGTTCTAAAATCAACCAAATGGTCACTGCATGACGAATGAACAAAAAGGATCTCAGTCGAGGACCGGCGCCACCTATATGGTCAAATCAGAAAGAAGGGAAAAACGCCGTGGTTGCCAAGACTCGGGTCTCCTCAGGCATTGATCGTCCGCAGCGAGATCCTAATCCTTCGTCGCAACCAATCCATTGGGCGTCCGAGTTGCCGATGAGTCCCTGTTCGTGCGCCAATTTGTTGAAGTAAGCCTCAGCAAGGCCTACTAGTGCAAGGGGTTCGCCCTTCTCTGCACAAAGTCCTCAGACCATATAGGAAGAAGTTGGCACAGAAACTGAAATAAAAGACAAAGCTTATTAAATCTCATGAGGTGGTACTACAGTTCAAACAGCACCCTTCGGTAATGTTTGAAGTAGCACACTGAACTAAGAGAGCATGCTCCTTTTATACCCACGCAGGGGCTAAAAGAAGGTGGTACAATTATAGAAGCAAGACTTACATACATGTAAGGTCATATGGAAATGCATAGTCGACAGGTCGGAGGGGCTAACAGTTTCAAGGACTAGTTGACACATTACTGTCTGTTACTGATTACTAACAGCTGCAGATCTTACTGGGCATGTGCGAAAGTGGGAGATGCTAAATGTAACTTGTCACTAGACAGATTTTCAAGAGTAGTTGACAGAAAGGTAGGACAGAGCACATGGCGAGCACATGGCAGAGAAAATGGCTGCCATGAATACAAAATGGATTCCGCCAAATGTTCACAATAGTTGCTAAATACAAGATGTCTTCTGCTAATGCTTAATCTAATCGCTATTAAGTTACAACAGGGGCAACTGCAGTTTATAGGTCACTGGATTAATTTGCTGAAGGACAGTGTAAGGACCTATGAATTTGGGATTAAACATGCGCTTTTTCTTGAAGTCTATGGCCCTCATTATGACCTTGGCGGGCGGCTGTGATCTGACTGACGGGCGGCCGCCAATGCGGCCGCACCCCCGCCGCGGTCATTATGAGATCCCCGCTGGGCCGGCGGGGGGCAACCTGGTTTCCCCCCGCCGGCCCAGTGGGATCTCAGCCGCAACATAGGAGCCAGCTCCAAATGGAGCCAGCGGTGTTGCGGCCGTGCGACGGGTGCAGTTGCACCCGTCGCGCTTTTCACTGTCTGCATAGCAAACAGTGAAAAGCCTCATGGGGCCCTGTCAGGGGGCCCCTGCACTGCCCATGCCAGTTGCATGGGCAGAGCAGGGGCCCCAGGGGTCCTGTGACTCCCCGTACCGCCAGCCTTTTCCAGGTGGTTCAAACCGCCAGGAAAAGGCTGGCTGTAGGGGGACTCGTAATCCTCTGGGCAGCTCTGCTAGCAGCGCTGCCCTGGCGGATTACTACCGCCGGGGCCATTGTGGCGGGAAACCGCCGGCCCCGGCGGTGCAACCGCGGCACTTCCGCCGGGGTCGTAATGACCAGGGAAGCACTGCCAGCCTGTTTCCGGTGCTTTCGTCATTTCAGCCCTGGCGGTCTTGTACCGCCAGGGTTGTAATGACCCCTATATGTCTTGTAGAAAGCCACACTTTATCACCTGGTTGATACTAAGGTCCTTCACAATGTTTCTTGTTGTAGTGCTTTTTGTATTTTTGTTTAGCTTTTCTAAATGCTGTTGAATCAGTTTCTGGGTTTGGTGGAGGTGTTGAATCGTTTCCGACACAGCTGGTGTAAGAGAACTTTCTTGAGGAATCGTGATGGGCAAAGTGTCAGGATGATAGCTAAACAAGCCAAAAAAGGGTGTGACACCAGTGGAGGTGTGAAACGAGTTATTGTAGGCTAGTGCAGCTACCCAGAGCATTGATGTCCAGGAATGAAGTGCTTTCTCAGCGTAAGAACGCAGATATTGCTTCAATGTCTGGTTCAGTCTCTCAGTTTGGCCATCTGTTTGAGGATGATGGCTAGTAGATAGTGTGGATGTGACTTGAAGCGTTTTGCACCACGTTTTCCAGAAGTTGGAGGCAAATTGCGATCCTTGATCGGAGAGTATAATTTTTGGCAGCCCGTGATAACGGACCACTCTATTCAGTAGGATGGTTGCCAGTTCACTGGAGGTGGGCAATTTCTTACAGGCAATGAAATGTCCATATTTCGTGAGACTATCTACCACCACAAGGATTACTGAGTGCTGTTGAACCACTGGTACTCCTGTAATGAAGTCTAAAGAGATGTGTTCCCAAGGTCGACTTGGAGTTGGGAGCGGATGCAACAAACCTTTTGGTTTTGAATGACTTGTCTTGATGGGAGCATAGACTTCGCAGTTAGTGACCATTTTATTGACGTCTTTTGTCAGAGTAGGCCACCAAAAGTAGCATTGGAAAGGTAGTCCTTGCTTGATTGATCTTTTGGGATCTGCTTGAGCCCATGCCTGCCATTTCTCAATGGTGAAGGAATTACGGATGTCTTCAAAGAAGTCTTCGGTTTTTATGATGCATAGGACTTTGTCTGGAGCAATGATAGCTCGGGAAGGCTGGATTGTAGGCAACGTGGTAGACTCTTGGCAGGACAAAGCGTCTGCTTCGCAATTGACTTTACCAGGGTGAAAAGTTACCACAAAATCGAATTCGGCAAAAAACAGCATCCAGTGTAATTGCCGAGGAGTCAAAAGTCTAGCTGAACTCATGAACTGGAGATTGCGATGATCAGTATATACTGTGATAGTGTACTTGGCACCCAACAAATGATGTCTCCACTCTTTAAAGGCATCACGGATCGCCAGAAGTTTTTTTTCAGCAATGACATAGTTCTGTTCAGCTTCGTTCAGCTTTCGAGACATGTAAGCTACAAGATGAAGTTGGCCAGTGTCTTTACTTCGTTGTGACAAGACTGAACCAATTGCCACATCTGAGGCATCTGCTTCAACTAAGAATGGATGATCCACATCAGGGTGAGTCAAGACTGGGGCAGTGGAAAAAGCTTCTTTCAAAGTTGAAAAGTTTCGGTCAGCTTCTGGAGACCATACAAATTTTTCTTTCTTTCTCAATAACTTGGTGATTGGTGCCACTGTTTGAGAGAAATGGTTTATAAACCTGCGATAAAAGTTTGCAAAACCCAGGAAGCATTGTACATCTCGAACAGTCTTTGGAGTTGGCCAATCAGATACAGCTTGTACTTTCTTTTCTGCCATGACCATACCTTGAGGGGTAAGGATAACCCCTAAAAACTCAACTGTGGTAACATGAAACTCACACTTGGTTAGTTCGCAATATAAATGATGCTTTCGGAGAGCTGTGAGAATTTTCTTGACATGTTGTACATGCTCAGTTTCATTGTCAGAGTAGATCAAAATATCATCGATATAGACTATTGCAAATATGTCGAGATACTCTCTAAGGACGTCATTCAGGAAAAAATGAAATGCTGCTGGAGCATTGCACAGTCCAAAAGGCATGACTGTGTATTCAAAGAGACCATATCTTGTCTTGAATGCAGTTTTCCATTTGTCGCCTCTTCTCATTCTGACTAAATGGTAAGCACCTCGTAGATCGAGCTTAGTGTACATTTTTGCTTTTTTCACTTGATCCAACAAGACAGGAATCAGGGGCAAGGGTTATTTGTTCTTGATTGTGACCTTGTTCAAACCCCTATAGTCAATACAGGTTCGAAGGTCCCCATTTGTCTTAGGGACAAAAAACAAAGGAGAGGCTGCAGGAGACTTGGAAGGGCAGATGAAGCCAAGAATTGAACTAGGTACTTTCGTAAGTGTTGATTTTCATGTTCTGACAAGCTAAGGAGTATTGCACCTGGAGTCAGATCAATTTGGCAGTCATAAGGTCTATGAGGAGGCAACGTTTCTGCTTCTTTTTCATCAAATACATCTTCATAGGACGAATACTGCCTGGGCAACTTTACTTCTTTCTCCGCTGCAATGGCTATGTGAGAGTTGCAATTTTTGGCGACTTGAGACGTCTGACATTCTTTATTACATAGGGCGGAAGAGAACACGACTTTCCGTTCTGCCTACTTTATCTCACGATTGTGATGAGTTAACCATGGTAAGCCAAGGATAATTATATACTGAGGAGCATAGATAACGTCAAAGATGAGCTTCTCTTCATGCTTGATTCTTTGATTTCCCCCATCACAGATCACCGACAAGGGGACAGTCTGAAGAGTTACTGGGCCTCCAGTCAAGAGTTTTCCATCTACTGCTTGTGTTATCTCTGGAGTCTTCTTCTTGGTGCATGGGATCCCCCATGCGTGAACCAATTGGGCATCAACAAAGTTCCCTGTAGCCCCGGAATCTACGAGGGCCTTCTTGAAATAGTTATTTTTCTTTACTTGAACTTTTATGCCCAGCTTGAGATGTCTAGACTGTGAAGGGCCCACAGTGACACCCAAGAGCAACCCTTCTTTACATCTTGGGTGATTTAGTTTCACGGCTCAACTTGTGCATTGGCTGCAAGTTTCTGGACAGGACCTCGTTGGCTCTTTAGTTTGATAGGACAATCTTTTGCGAAATGACCCTTGCGCCCACAATAAAGACATTGTCCATTCTTTCTACGTAGGTCCTTTTCGTCTTTGGTCAAAGGTCTCCTGATAGTTCCGATTTCCATAGGTTCCGGAGTTCTCTCTTTCTGCGTTCTTGATTCTCTATGATCGTGAACATGCCAGGGATATTTCTTAGTCTTTTTGCGTGTTCCCCTTCGTTCTGCTAGACGATGATCCAGTCTCAAAACAAAGTTTATTAGATCTTGACAATCTGTAGGCTGCGGGTCTATCTGGGCAAGAATGTCCTTTAACTCATCCTTGAGTGCTTTGTAAAACAAGGCCGATTGCTTTTCTTCAGGCCAGGATGTCTCGGCTACCAGCCGATTAAAATTAGCTAAGTAAGACACTAGATCCTGGTTACCTTGTCGCAAGTCTAATAGTTCACGATCTGCCGACAAAGTCACTGTTCTTCGATCAAACACTCGTTCAAACTCACAAACAAAATTTCTCCAATTGTAAAGCAGGGGACTGTCTTTACGCACAAGAGGGATTGACCAGGTGGCTGCGTCTCCAGTCAGGTAAGATAACAAGAAGGCCACCCTGGATTGGGCATCAGGGAAAGTGTTTGGTCTGCAGGTAAAATGTAATTCCACTTGAACCAAGAAAGATTGCGCTTTCACTGGATCGCCTGAAAAACGTTCTGGAGGAGCTAGGGGAATAGCTGACGGAACGTTGAGGGAAATGTTCGTAGGAGGATGACCTCCAGAAGCTTGAGGAGGAGGACCAGGCCAAACACACCCAAAGGACTTTGTTCCTTCTTTTCTACCCTTTCCTGCAACTGACTCACTCTCTCAGCTAAGCTCGCTGCTGTATCCTTTGATGACACTACCTCTGCTTGGAGCTGCGTGATAACCTTGACTAGCTCGTCCAATGTGGCCATGTTGAGAACACATTCAAACCAGGAGGATAATAAATTTGTGGGTTCACTCTTCTGTCAGGGAGACCAGATCCTCGGGGCCTACGCACGTTCCCAACATGTCCACCACAAGACAGCTCCAAAACTCTGATAGAAATATCACAGAGCCTATGAGAGTCCAAGTGGGGAAAAGGGGGTAAGGAAGGGAACAGCTGGGAAGGAGACCTGTAGGAAGCAAAAGGTTGAACAACACAATATCAAAATATAATCACATTGACTTTCACTAGACTATGGGTCTAAGCATTGTCTCACTGTAATCATGGATAACCTAAGAAGTGACTTTAACTAGACCTCAAGAACTCTTGGTACCTGGAAAAAATCAAGAATGATTAATACAATGTTTTATAGGAGTCTTGCATGAAATGTCACATAATGTCTAGGAATACAAGAACCTTCTAGAATAATGTTTCAGAACAAAACATTGCATCTTTAACACAAGGACAAAGTACAATCTGAAACATTCTCTGAAAAAACAATAGGAATTGTACTAGGGACTTAATATGCACAAAGAAAATCACATTTTGAATTTAGCATCTTCACAGAAAATCCAAAGGCCCAGGATAAATGTGTGCACTACAACAAACATTACACATCAAAGTTTTAATTGCCATGAATTGATCGCGCACACTGTTGCCGATCTGAACATCACGTTTTACATGCTGAAAATAAATCACGCACACTGTTGATTCTAACAAGAATATGCAAATGCCATGAAATGATCGCGCAAGCTGTTGCCGATATGAACACCAAGTTTTACATGCGGTAAATGAATTGCGCACAATGCCAATTCTAACAAGAATATGCAAATGCCATGAAATCATCATGCAAGCTGTTGCCGATCTGAACACCAAGTTTTACATGTGGTAAATGAATCGCGCACACTGCCAATTCTAACAAGAATATGCAAATGCCATGAAATCATCACGCAAGCTGTTGCCGATCTGAACACCAAGTTTTACATGCGGTAAATGAATCGCGCACACTGACGATTCTAACAAGAACATGTAAACGCCATGAAATGATTGCGCAAGCCGTTGCCGATCTGAACACCAAGTTTTACATGCGGAAAATGAATCACGCACACTGCTGATCCTAACAAGAATATGTAAATGCCATGAAATGATCGCGCAAGCCGTTGCCGATCTGAACACCAAGTTTTACATGTGGAAAATGAATCACGCACACTGCCGATTCTAACAAGAATATGTAAATGCCATGAAATGATCACGCAAGCCGTTTCCGATCCGAACAGCAAGTTTTACATGCGGAAAATGAATCGTGCACACTGCCGATTCTAACAAAAATATGTAAATACCATGAAATGATTGCGCAAGCCGTTGCCGATCTGAACACTAAGATTTACATTAGAGCAATGATTCCCGTACTTTCAAAGTTTCACAAGTAGGTCCAAAACTCAAGAGTCTTTTAGAACGGGGACGGGGGCCCAGCCCGACCTCCCCCTTACCACCCTGCTCAAGGATTACCAAAATAATGCAGGGCAGGCCTGGAACGTCAAGGTAGGCCTCCGGAACAGGAGCTCAGGAAATTGCTGCTGCTCTGCACCGGGACCTCTGAATAGTGAGCTCGTGGAGCTAGGCTGGCTCCCTTTTATAGAGTCTGGCCCAGCCCACAAACCACACCCAGTCATGCTGCAGAGAAAGCTTCTAGAAGGTCCTAGAAACCTATTAGCCACACCCGGTTCCTCTGGAGTTGAGCTATCACATATGGGATGCTGCTATTCCTCAGAATAAAGGCATCATGCACAGACCCAGGATACTTTGCATTAACGTGGGAGATGTACTGGTCCGCCAGGCACACTATCTGCACATTCATCAAGTGAAACCTCTTTTCGATTTCTGAACACCTGTTCATTTCTCTGGGGGAGGACAAATGCTATATGTGTACCATCAATAGCCCCAATAATGTTGGGGATATGTCCCATTGCATAGAAGTCAGCCTTCACTGTGGCCAAATCCTCCACCTGGGGGAAGACGATGTAGCTGCGCATGTGTTTAATCAGGGCAAACAACTCTCTGGTCAGCACTATTGAGAACATTGGCTGTGACATCCCTGCTGCCAAGCCCACTGTCACTTGGAAGGAGCCAGTTGCCAAGAAATGGAGGACAGATAGGACTTTCACAAGAGTCTGCAGCAATACCTTGCAAATGAACAGTTATTGCAAACATCAGTAATAGTGTTTTTCAAAGTTAAAGTCTGCAATGCAAAAGGTTAACATATTGCATATAAACACAATGCATGAATTATGTTCTTGCATAAAGGCTGGGTTTTTACATTTGTGTCACCTATAGAGCGCGCACTGTCCTGATGTTGACAGTGGAGTAGGGCCTCGAATTGAGAGTCAGACAGGCTCTCAGTTCGTTCCCAGGCAAGGCAGAGGCAGCAGCAGCCAGAGGAGCTGGAGAGGGCAGCAGATGCTGACCAGGAGGTCAGTGCAGTTGCCCTCTCACCCGCTGCAGCTGCCATTGAGAAGGGGAGGGGGCGGGTGGTCCGGTCAGCTGGGAGGCGTGAGGGAGGAAAAAGCACTTCAAGGGGGAGGGGGAGTGGGGCTGCAGGGGCAGGAGCGGCACGGGAGGGAGAGGGTAAAGGAAAGGTAAGATAAAGAGATGGAAGAAGCCCAAAGTAAAAATGAGTAAAAGAAAAGGCAGAAGTATAGAAGTAGGAGTAAAGGAGAGATAGAGAGAGATATTTATTTGTTGATAGCCACTAGACCACCAGGGATGAGGCGCAGGCGGGAGCCTGCGGGTGGAGGAGGGCCTTGAACTGAGAGTCAGGCAGGCTCTTAGTTCGTTCCCAAGCAAGGGAGAGGCAGCAGCAGCCAGAGGGGCTAGGGAGGGCAGTAGACTCTGACCACAAGGTCAGTGTAGTTGCCGTCTCACAGCGCTACGGCTGCCAATAAGAGGGGGGGTTGTCTTGTCAGCTGGGTGGTGGAGGGTGGGAAAGGCACTTTGCGGGGGAGGGGCGGGCTGCAGGGGCAGGATTGGCACGGGAGGGAGAGAGTCAAGGAAAGGACAGAAAAAGAGAAAAGAGATGGAAGAAGCCAAAAGTAAAAACAAGTGAAAGAAAAGGCAGAAGTATAGAAACAGGAGTAAAGGAGAGATAGAGAGAGATACATACTTGTTGATAGGCACTAGACCACCAGGGATGAGGAGCAGGCAGGAGTGGAGGAGGGCCTCGAATTGAGAGTCAGTCAGGCTGTCAGTTCGTTCCAAGGCAAGACAGAGGCAGAAGCAGCCAGAGGAGCTGGGGAGGGCAGCAGACACTGACCAGAAGGTCACCCACAATTTGTTTCACTCTTTGTGGATAGCACAGTGTTATATGGGCAACATCTTGCAAATAAAATCGATTCCATAATCAGAAAGGTGGTTAAACCTGGAGTACATTCTTGGTTACAAATCAATTGTCATAAGTCAGAAATGTTCTCACTGTCTGAAGCTGCCATAGAGACAAAATGGAAACCAGATTCAGTCAGATACGTGTACGTTCATGTAAGCAGAATTTGTCTGAAATGATTGTCTTCACATGATTTACGGCAAAGCTCTCAAAAGGTGAATAACAGCAAGTAGATCAATAGATAATTCTTACCATCTCCATGGTGGGGCAAATCGAGATAATTAAAATGGTTGTCTTGCCCAAGTTTCTTATCTGATCATGAATATACCAATCACATCACCTCAGAAATTATTTCATAAACTGAGAGGGGCACTTATCAGACTGTTGTGCAAAGAGAGGTACACCAAAATGTCATCGTAGACCGTGACAATGCTTTTGGAGAAAGGAGCCCTTGCTATTCTGAATTCCCATGTCTATAACCTGGTGGTACAGGCTCAGATTGCCTTATTTTAATTTCACCTCCTCTCACACTGTAACCACTTGCTAATAAAGCGTAGGCTGATAAAGCTGGTGTTGGACCTGGCATCCTTGGTGTGATTTTCCCCTAACGTTTTGCCTTGAACCTCCTGTTTTTGCTGACTTTGTTTTTGCTGGCCTTAAGATTCTGTATACTTTACTTCTGCTAAACATGGTAACATTGGCATGTACTTAATTGGTATATTTAATATACTAATAAGCCCCTATTAAATTCTACTGCATGTGCAAAGGGCCTGTAAATTAAATAATAACAGTGGACCTGCAGCAGTGATTGTGCACCCACTTAAGTAGCCCCACAAACATGTCTCAGGCCTGCAATTGCAGTGCCCTTGTGTGCAGTTTTTAACTGCCATTCTGACCAGGCAAAGTACACCATTTGCCAGGCAGAAACCTTCTATTTTAATAAATATGCCACACCTAGGGTAGGCCCTGGACAGCCCAGAGGGCAGGGTGCAATATATTTAAAATATAGAACTTGTACTTCTACATTTCAGATGTTCTGATAATGAAAATCTCTTAAATTAATTTTTCACTACTGCAATGCCCATCTCTGCCATTGGATAACATTTGAGTTTCCTTATTAGATTTTATAAGTGTAACTTCCTAGTGGGAAGAGATAAATCCTTCAAGTTTGATGACTCTTGAACCCTAATTCAAAATCCTAATGTATGGTGAAGTCAGATTTTAAGTTACAATTCTGAAATTGCAACTTTTAGAAAATTGGCATTTCCTTACCTTAGCCATTTGGTGCCTGCAGTATGGCTCTGGTCACATGACTGAGTCTAGTTGGCAGTTGGACTTTGTGTATTCATCCTAGACAGCCACATACAATGCATACGTGTGCCTTGATGGGCCTTCCCAGGCAGGATGGGAGGAAGGAGCTGGAAACAGCCTCACTTACACCCGAATAGGGTGTGTTCTGTCCACACACAAAGGGCCTGACAACCCTGTATTGTCACTTCAGCAAGCTTGGAGCCAGGACAGGAAAGGCAGGGCATCTGTGCACGTCAAAGGTCTGCCTCTGAAAGATTCTCCACGCTTCAAAGGTAAAACTTTGTATAAAAGGAGAACCTCTCACACCACCAATTCAGTACACTTCTGGACCTGTGGGTACTCTACCAGGAAAAAGAACTGCAGTACTACTGAAGGACTGCTACTCTGCTGGACTGCACTCTGCTGGATTCCTGCTTTGCTGTGCCAATCTGTTGCCTGCATCACTTTTGCCTGGGAGTGGCAAGGTCTGGACTTGCATTTCTTCAACCCAGAACACCGAGAGACTAGAAAGGCTAGTTGGCTGGCCTCCTGATCCAAAGTGTCAGGGACAGAAAAGACTTTCAACTAACCTGCTTCTGCACCTGAACTCTGCCATCTGTGTGTCTACCCTTCCTAGTGGTGCCACTCCAGTCCTGGTCACTTGGGTGTGGAGAACCAACTCTTCCTCTCTGTTGAGCAGTGTATCCCTAAGCAGAACCAATGCATCTCTTCTGCTGAGTCACACATCCTAGAGCAGACGTGATGGATTGCCACTGCTGCATGGATTGGATCCAGCACAAACGACTTGCATCACCACCACACACTGCATTTTGGGTTAGCCTTTGCAGCGGCCAATGCAAGACACCAGAGCAGGTCCTCACCGGAGCAGGTCCTCCCATCTCTCAGTGACGGCAGCATCGATAATGACACCTGAGTTCTACATCACAGCTTCCCCGCTCATTGGAACTGATGCATCACCTCGACTGTGCAATGCATCCCCAAAACTAGCCTTCACATTGCAAGCCCCATAAACTGGATCCTCAGCAACAATGCAACTACCTCACACCGCAGCCTTGCTGCATCTCAAAATCAACACATTGCCATGGCTGAGTGACACATCTTTGACTGAGATCCACTCAATACTTCACAACCAGGATTTAAGGTACTTTGTTCAGCAGGCCTAACTTGGTCCCTGTAGCTGGCCTGCACTCCATTGCGATCGGCCTGAACTTGTGACTTTATCCTGGACTGGTGTGACCAGATATCCCTAGCTGGTGCTTTATGTTTCTAAGTACAGTTTATTCTACTGATTGGATTTTTGTCATGTCGGTTTTGTTTTGCTTATTAAATTAAGCTTTAAGTGCCTGATTTAAGAAACTGGCGTTGCACCCAAAGCAGTGCCATTATTCTTGCACCGCTTAGCACCACCCTAACGCCACCATGTGTGCCCCATATCTAAGATACAATGGACCATGATGGTAGTTAGGGAACTAGCGTCAGAATTTTTTACACTTCTTCGGAGCTTTGCAGGATTAGCGTAAAAAATGTTGACGCTAACCCTGCAAAGCTCAGTGGTCCATTGAAAACAATGGTGTGCCTCCTTTTAATGCCTGATCTGAGCAGGCGTTAAAAGTACTAAAAAAAGACGCAAAGAAATCTCTGAGATTTCTTGGCACCATTTTTTCAGCCCCCCTAACGGGGGACCGCCCTCTTTGCACACATTATTCCTGGCGCAGGCATAATGTATTGAAAGGGGTTACAAAGTGGAGCATATTGCGCCACTTCCTAAATTTGGTGCAGCAATTTTTACCATGTTGGGTCACATTAGCGTAAAAAAATAAAGCTAATGTGGAGTAAGGAATAGCTAGCGGCTCTTAAATCTGCCTCTAAATTTCTAACCTAGAACTGGATCCTTTTGTGTGATGTTCTCACTGTTTTACTGTTTGAAGTGTTGCACAAATCCTTTACACATTTCCTTCCTGTTAAGTCTGACTGCTCTGTGCCAATCTACCAGAGGGTGAGCACAGGTTAATTTGGGGTACCCTGACAAGAATTGTGGTTGCTGTATGCCCAGGACTCACACCCCCAATCAACCAACAACCCAGTTTCTCACTACTGGGATCCTTGCATATGTGAATGAGTACAAACCTGATAACTATCCAAACTGATGCAAATACAGTGAACTTCACATACCTAACTTGGTTCAATTGGTGAACCACTAAAGCTACATTCTCCTCTTCTCCCAGTAGTGTATACCCCTGGCTTACCACCCAAGCTTGAAAAGGGTTGTCACCAAACCCTACAGGTTGTATATTAAACTGGAGGAGAATACTGTTGTGAACAGATGCAGAGAACTAAATTTAATGATAGACATGTTAATTAATTTTCAGTTCTTACACCGCCACTGTCTCACCACTAAGCATATGGCAGAATCACAGGATCAGTGAATGTTAACTATCAAAGATGTTTTGTCAAGGGTGTAGACTTTTCTCCACCTCACATGGAAGTGCCAAACTGTGAGGAAACATTGGGACAATTTTTTCTTTTGACTGTATGATATGGCTAATTTCACTATATCTTGTACCCAGCTGATATTGTTACTAGAATACATATCTGAGATACCAGTGGCATATAGGAAGTACATTTCTACATCACTAGTGCTGATGAAAAGAACAATAGAAATGTAACAAATGAGTTCTGACTTACTTTTGCATAACATCTGGTTGGTATATTTGTCGAACTACAATGAAACCGTAGAAAACAGTACTGTGATAACACAGGCACTTCATCTTTACCTGATGGAGAAAGGATTAGTGAGGTCAGTCTAAGAGAACTGAGGTTGCCCCATGCTATAGTGAATGGCAGCAAAATATAAATGGCAATTCAATAGACCAAAGGATGAACCCTTCTGACCAAAGGGCCCTCAATGTAGGTGTATTATGCATGTGTTTTTGGAAAGACATCTGTCTAGCAAGACAGCTTAAGGTGTTTCAAAGGCTGGATCTAAACATAAATTGGTAAAGCCAATTGGTCTGGCATTGACCGTCACTCTTCTGGCTTCTGCAAATTGTAGTTTCATTTCTCATGGCTTTTGCAAAACCTTATTTTTGGGGGATGATGTAGGCCCTCATCACTACAGAGATCCATTCGCTAGGCTCCCTCACTGGACCTCACTCCCATCACTCTTCTCTTCCCTTCAGGGCTCAAAGGTCTTGGCAAGCAGACATGCTCTGGTGCTTCAGGCTCCATGGACTGGTGGTTGTGTGTGCTCCTGAATGAAGTATCCTCACCCCATATGGGAGACAACCAGGCCTTAGCCTCGAACCCTGGTCACAGGCAGATGTCTTTCAGAGCTGCCCCTCCTTGCACATCCGACTGGCAGCTTAAAAGTTGAAAAGTTTGGGGACCTTGCGTTTCCCTCCTTACAGCACATTTTAAGCCATCAAATGTGATTTAGAGTCTGAGTATTTGAAGTTTGTGTTAAGGGTCTGCTTCCTTTTCAAGTGCCCACTCCTCTGTCCTTCTCTCCCTCCAGAAAGTAGTCAGTTACAGCAAGAGTGAATCCAAATCCAATAGCCCCACAAAACAGGCCATGGGACTGACTGGAGGTTTACACCTGAATGTCAGCCACACTGATAAAAGTATCTAAAGATTACCACAGAGCCCCTGCACTACAATTTATGATTCTTTTATTAGCCCGGGTGTCATCTTCAATATTTTTGGGACCCTGGGCAAGACATATTTTGGGACTCTGTTCATAACTATGAATTTTATTACCCAATTGTGTGGTTGATTTGTAACACAAAACCATTTTAAATGCCATTCCGACAAATTCAAAAACTCTTAAGCTGATGCTAAGCAAATATAGACAGGGAAGAAGAGTGGTTCAGATATAGAAATAAGCAGTGGTGCGCTAGAGATAAATAATATTTACCTTCCCCAGGGGCTCCTTGGAAGGTAGAGGACCTAGGCCATTGCCTACTTTGCCTACTTTGTCCATACCTTAAAATATCTCTATTCAGCCTGGGATGTACCCATGCCTCTTCCCAGTGACCCCTCCCTGAATCAAAGAGAACCATTTGAAGAGTTCTGGAGAGCCTAGCGCTCCTTCAATCACTGTGTGCCCCATCCAACTCACAGGAATTGAACAATCCACAAATCTGTCTGGGAGAATCCTCTACCTCCTCAAGCTCCTTCATTCAGCCTGGGTCTCCCAAAATGGAACCTGTAATCATCCATACATGTACCATTCACCAGCCCACATGCATGTGCACATGCATACTACATGCACGTATTGCACAGCGCTACATATTAACTTTTTGTATGCCAGGGGTAAGCTAAACACACAGTGGTGGAACTTCCATGAGTGAGCCTGTAGGCTTCACTCCACTTACAAAGGAAAAAAGGTCTGTTCACTTCTTTTGATCACTACATGATATGCTGCCACAACCACACCAGTACTGCTTAACTCCTGGCAAAGGCAGTACTCTTTCACTCCTATGAGGGTAACATGTTGGACCCCCATCGGGGTCCAACAAGACCACAATCTGTGAGACAGGTTATGTTAATGGGACACACGCATGATCTGTGTTTGCCCAGGGCAAAAAAAATCAGCACTAGGGATCCAGACATCTGAGAAGCCAGGCCATTTAGGGGAGGGGTGAACATCTGTTACCATGCACGTGGCTTTTCCATCCCAAACAAAGGTCTTGGCTAACACCAGTCCTAAAAAGAGACAGAGGAAACAGTTTTCTGCCCACTGTACTTCGCATGCTATAAATGCGGCCTGAACCAGCAGGAATTCATGCATTTGATTGATGTGAAAATGTGGTTGCAATACTACACTCTGACATGTGGTGGAGGGGGGACTTTAATTAAATATTTGGCTTACGGTATAAGTCTTACCAACTCATCTGGACATAAAGACCCCACTTTGTCATCTGGGCCAGGTCAACAGACCTTGGTTGCGGATGAGAGACCAGAAGCTGCAGATTTAAATCAACTAATCATCACAGTTTTCAATTTCATCTTAGGGAGTCAATGATGACAGTTTGTGTGAGTTTGAACGCTTTATTTAAGATCTTTTATTGAGTAAGTCTTTATTACTCGTCATCTAAACATTCAATTAGGAGTAATCACAACAAATCATTAATATCAGAACAAGTGCATAAAGTGTGTTCCATAAAGGAAAAGTTCCTATTCTAAGCTGTAGATAAGGAGAGAAAAGCATCTGTCAGAACCCATAAAGAGCTCTAAATTTGACAGGTGAAAGCATGAAGCTTTTAAGCATAAAATTTCAAATTATAAAGCAGAATGTCCCATAAAGAGAAAACAAGAAACTCATTATCATCTCAAACCAGCATAGATTCAGGCAGGGAAATCAAAAGGATGAACCTGAGAAGTGTCACAGAGAGTTCGGCAAAGAGCCTGCAATCAGCAAGAGAGAGTTCATGGAGTCTGCTGCCTACTCAAGCAACACACACTTATACAATGTTTCATATCAACATTCAAAACAAGTTGTTTACATCCTCAGTCTGCTCATCCAATCAGCCTACAGTGTCATCATGGGAACAGGAAAGCTTCCATTGTCTAAGCAGTCAAAAGTCAATAGCTCACAGATATTAAACTTTTAGAAAGAACCATTATGTGAAACAGTTGGAACCAGATGTACATAGGCTTGGTTTTGCAACTAACAAATAGCGATTTTTTGTGATTCGATATTTGGCAATCATAAACACCTATGCACTAATGTGTCTTTGCCTCATTTTGCGATTCCCAGTGGGTCACAAATGGACCCACCTCATTAATATTCATGCGGTAGGTCTCCGTTTGGGAGCTGGTGGGAATCACTAAAATCACAGTGTTTGTGGCCTGCTGGGTTCAGCAGACCACAATGTCTGTGACTGCTTTTCGATAAAGCATTTTTTTTTCTAAATGCAGCCCATTTTCCTTGAAGGAAAACTGGATGTGTTTGAAAAATAAAAATGAAAAATTATCCTTTCATTTTTTAAGAGTAGGTAGTGGTCTGTGGGACAACTGCCTGCCCTTTTAAAATGTTTTCACCAACATTCATAAAAGGGAAGGGGTCCCTTGGTGACCCCTTTCCAGTTGTGCATGGGTTACTACCAACTCGGAGTTGGCGGTATAATGCGAGTGTTTTGCAACCACATTTCATTTACAAAATATTCACACATGCCACTGCGAGTCAGTATGAGGAAGGGACACTCTAAGTACCCCCTTTCCTAATACCGAATCGCAATCCCTACTTGCAATTTGGTAATAAGTTAATTAATGGCAAATATGACTTTGTACATGAGAAAGAGCATTTTTTTGTTCACAAACATTTGCAACTGAAAAACAGCTTCGGACATCAGTCCCCCGTGAATTACAAATTGGTTCTCACCATTTACTTACTATAAGACCACTACAGTTCATGGTTAGGTCTCTACATTACACCATTAGGTAATGAGTTTCCCACCCATCTAAATTAACAAACCTCTTTGTTCATGTGAAACATTCTATGGAAATTAAACAAAACATTTTAATACATTATTATATTCTATGAAAACTATGCTTATAGGAAGTTTGGAATCTAACATTTTCTATTAAGACTTGCATTTCTCAGGTCATTGAAAGTTTAACATCTCACATTCCTGGCCTTGATCAAGATTTGTAAAAAGAAAAGAAAAATGCATTCTGCAGCCTCTAAACTTAAAATGTATAAGTTTGAAAGCCTAGAACTGTCGCTTGCTTTTAAAATATGTTTTTTTCCTCTGAGGCGTACAGTTATTTCTACATGTTAACTACATCAATGTTCACTATTGAAAACAAGCATTTTCAATGCAACAGGTCTCGCATTTGCTCGAGTTAGAGCTATTAGCGTTGTAAACTCCTAACCAGACTTTTTTTGCCACACAAATTAAAAGAAAAAAAAACGCAGCCCGATTGCACTATGTAAAATGCAGCGCAATCGTGCTGAAATTGAAAACGGAAAACCCGAGCGCGATCGCGCTATGTAAACCCCAGCCCGATCGAGCTGTGTGGAAAATAACCAGATGTAGTCCGGAAACCATGCTGAAAACATCGAGCCTCGTATGCTTTCAGTAGTTTACCGGTGCCGTGTAGGTGGGCTAAACACCGGAAAAGGCATGACATATGCTCCAGCCTTAACTAGTGGTAGGTTCAGCAGTGCTTCTTAAACAGCTGTGGAGTTCTGGCTAGTGTTCAGCAGCGAATGCTTGCTGAGTGGTACACGCGGAAACAACATGATTAGAAATAGCGTTCATAGAAAAAATAGAAAATAAATAATTTTTTCAGTGGAATTTATTTTCGACATTGCGCCTGAAGACATTATCGTAGACTTAATTCGAAGGTGATAAAACAAGTTTGCTATTCTTGATGTTAACCTACAGTATTAGTCCATAAAAATGTGACCCTTAATTCAAGATCGCTATGGAAACTGCAGAGCTACCCCGTCCTCGAAGATATTCCAGCCCGGATGAGTTTGAGACAAGGTCCGAAATCTTTCCGGATGCGGTATAGAAGCGTGGTCCACTGTTACACAATTGACTCATAATTACCCCCTGTGAGGTGCGTCGACTCACAACTAACTGTGCATAAATTTCACAATGAACTGACGATCACAGCATTATCCACTGCCTTTTCGAACATTGACACGATTGTCCCTGTCCCCATCATCTGCATGGTTGCTACAGCAACAAATACATTTTCTGATGAAATGTTCTGGGAACGTGCGCAATTAAGCAAACGTGATTCTAAACCTGTCAGTCATCACATTTCCATGACAAATACACCAAGAGAGAAATTGAATTGTTACCTGACACAACCGAATGAAGACACCATTTTAAAAGTATTTTGAATAAGAATCTTACTACCCTAAACTGCACAGCGCGCACCACCTTTCAGCGGGCAAGGGTAAAAGGCACCTTTTGAATGTAAGGTGCAATTAGTTATTTTTGGAAGGTGTAGAGCGAACAAACATGACAAACTATGTCAGCGCCATGTCACCGACGGTTAGAGACAGGAATTAAAATTTAGAGTCACGAATTGGTTATGCTTGGTCTCCAATAAAGTAGGGCTTACAGGCTCGGTGACGCTTATAAGAGAATTAAGTGATAGAATGCCTTTTAATTGTGACTGGGGTCTTTATTGTGTTTCACCTGCTCGAATTCCCTATGATGAACGTGGTATCGGATGAATGTATCATAGAAAACTCAGTGCTGAACGTAGGAATCCACCTTGTTCATGTGGCTTTTCTCAGTTGTTTAATATTTATGAACTGGTGTGCTGGTGTATTTGGGCCTCTGAGCACAGGAAGGTTGCTAAATGGCCCCAGTGCATTTGCTGTGACCCCCAAATATGTGGCATGCAATAGGCTAGCTCAAATGGCATATCTGACTTTTTCTTAATATCATGTTAAAGCTGCACACGAACTGCACATATTGTACAATAATCACCTGTCACCTGTGGGTAAACAAGTGGCTTAGTACCGCCCATATTAAATACTTAAAAACATGATATCAGAACTGCATGGGCAGCTCTGAATGGCTGTAGGCCAAGCTACAGCAAGCGAAGGCAGAGTAAATTACTTTAGTACGCTCAACAGCCTACTTCTAAGTCACCCATGAAAAGGGCGCCCTGGAGCACACCAGAAGCCGGTACATAAAGTGTGAAAGTGAGACGTGCTAAGCATGTAATTGTATCTGCAGTAAAAGGCTTCAAAACGTGCTTATTAATACAAAGGCTAGAGAAGCTTCTCATTTTGCAAAAGCCTGTATTATATACCAAGTCCATGAAGTCCATAATGTCCCACGGAATGTTCCTATTTGCAGTACTCTGCTAGTAATCAAAAATCTATCTCATTGGTAACTTAATTGTTTTGTGCAGATTTCGAATAGATGATTTTGTTTTTCAGAACAGATTTTTGTCTCTTCATACACTCTTGCAGCACACTAAACTGTATCTGCAGGCTGTCACCTCCATTTCTGCAGCCCAGAGCACTACCGAAAAAGCTGTGAACAACTGACAATCAGGACCTACCTGGAGAAACAAGCATTCGCAATGCAAACGGTGTTCCGTTTGCCTGAGCTCGAGCAATTAGCATTGTAAACTCCTAACCTGACTTTTCTTACCACATAAATTGAAAATGAAAATACAACAGTTTCACATAACTAACTGGACTTTTCTTGCCATGTAAACTGAAAAGTAAAAATTTCACATAAGCGAGCTGACGGCCACCATCAGTGCAAAGCAGACACACAAACAGAAATAACAGTTCACTCGTAGTGAAACCTTCCGGCAAAAGTGCAATTATCTACGTAACCGGCAAAAGTGCGATTAACTATGTAACAGGGTCGATGTCATGCAAAGTGCTCGACTTCTGCCAAGCGAGATCATGCTGCAAAAAAAGAGAAAAAGTAGTCCACAAACCGGACGGAAAACAGCAAGCCTCGTAGGTTTTCAGTACTTGGTCACTGCGCTCGAGGAGGGCTAAGCACCGGAAAAGGCATGACATATGCATACCTTCCACTAATAAAAGCAAGCAGATTTTAAAAGGGAAGCCCACGAACCAATGAAAGACACTGACGTGACATGGGCGTGGTTTGAAGCCCAAAGAGAGATAACAACACGGAACGGAGCGCTTTGTGCTCACCCGTAAAAAGGGCCATTCGAGGGAGAGTCCGGCTGGAAGGTTCCAGTCAGCATTATTAGGGGAGGTTTGAGAAGCTCCATCAACTTAAGAAAACACCTTGAAGCGTGCTTTCCGGGATGAATTTAGAAATAAATAAGTAAAAATAAGATAAGGTAAGTTGGTAAAGTTGGTAACGTTGGGAAGAGTCCAGCACATGAATATTGTTTAGATAGGCGCAGGGCCAATTGCCAACCACTACTGGGAACTTCTATACTGGAGCTTGCACGGTCTAAAAAGAAGGATGTGGCTGGAAATTGGGGAAGCAGGCAGAAAGTCACAAGGAATCTTTAAAGCATGACAATAGACCGGTTTTGCTGTTGACCCCTGTCAGAAAGGCTGCCGAAATATTCCTGTTTCTGACTTTTCTCCCACCATTTTCGTTTGATTCTTTCCCCACAATTGGTTGTGGTAGTTCCCTGATTCTCTTTCATGACCACTGAGGAATGGACTTGCTTGACTATGGGTAATCTGGCTCTCTGGATCCTTTGACGAGTTAACTAATTTCACTCCTGCTGCTAAGTTCGTTTGAAGAGATGGATAAGCCAGAGTAGGTAGGAGAGATGCTAGTGCCAGGGTGATCCTTGCCCTGAAGAGAGCGTCCTCCCAGACCTAGAGAGCTGATGGACTGCAGCCAATGCTCTAGTAGGATTTGCATTTATTCTTGCTTCCTGGTATGGGATATTCACATGAAGCTTTGAAGAGTGATTTGGGGGCAGAAAATAACCCTGCTGCCAGTTTCGCATATCTGTACAGCGGATAAGCCTGCAGCTTCGTTTCACACAGGTGATCACTAAAGAAAAGTGTGCACAAGATAGAAAGTGAAGTAACTCTGCCTCTGCTCTTCCAACCTTTGTGAGGCAGAGCGGTTTATTGGTGAATGTTTTTGATTTTTTGTGCAAGATGGGCCTCCTTTGGCCATTTTTGATGATGCTGTACTATTAGATAGGGATTTTCCGATGGGTGTTTTGGACATTTTCTGTAAACATTCAAAAGTCTTCATCTCCTTTAGCGATTTTTTAATTTTAATGTTGCTTTACCTTTTTTTCACTCAGTTCGTTGGGGAATTTTGTTTCATTTGTTGCTGCTAGTGTTGTTTTGGTGGTTCTAAAAAAATGTCCACGCCAGCAAAGGATTTGTCACCGAAATCTGCTAATTCCATAGCTAACAGCCCAGTTCCTCACACGTGGCGATCTGACTCTTGCGCTAGCCCTGATCAGGGGTTCACGGGGTGCGTAACCCTTCAGCAGTCCTCTAACCTTTCAGAGGGGCCCCATTCCGCCCAGTACCTATGAGTATCTGAGAGATGGAAGACTCAGCGGCCCCATTCACATTCTGCAGAGGGGGCATCCATCTACGTTACGCCACTGGTCCTGATTCATGTGCAAACTCAAGTCTATGCCTAAAGAACGTCAAAAAGCAGCATTCCCGAATCGTAATATTCACTGTGGTAATTTACCTCATTTTAAGTGAAGCACAAGCTTAAATGCCAGCGTTCCTTTCCAAATGACATTTCTATTAGACCAAAAAATCTCCTACCATTTGCTTATCTTCTTATCAAGACCATCAATTTATAGAGATGTGCACCAAAGGATTCTCTGTAATTTCTATGCATTTAGAAAGACCTGCAGATATAATTCCGCATCAATCAGGAGAGTTAAATGCTATTCCACTGGTGCCCATTTGTATGGTTGAAAAATCTGATGCAGAAACAAGGCTATGTTTTCTAACCCTAAAATCTGCTAGCATTAAAAGACTCATAAACCACGGGTGATCCACAGCAGTACTGAATACATGAAAAGGTCATCTACCCATGGCAATGAACAGGAAATTCCATAGTGGCATTTTGTATTATAGAGATGGTAGAATTTAAAGTGCCAGCACACTAGTCGATTCATTTCATTTCGCTTAATAAATCATGTTTACTGACTGCCTTGAAATATTTTGTGCATAAACACACAAAGGTCAATTTAACTGTAGTTATGACTGCTATAAACGATAGTCCATGAAAAATTTTTTTTCGAGAAAAATGTGGAATATATAGCATGTGCTAGCACCTTGTGTGGTATTGCACTCATTGTCCTTCATGCTGCAGAAGGCATGGCTTCACATTGTAAAAGTGCGCCCATGTGAAAAAGCAATTTCCCATTTGAAAATTCAGGGAAAAATAGGTCTCTGGGCAATACCCTGCATCTCTCCTTCTCCGATAGAGGGCCTTCGCTGATGGTAGTCTATGGAATACTGCATTGAAGGCCCAAAGGATCCTCTGGGAATTACTTCACCTCTTAGGACAAGAGTCTTCAAGGCCCATTTCTAAGTCTGTTCTTGAGTTCACATTCACAAATCCTGTCCTTGGGGATGTGCAAATGCAATTTTCGCCAATGGGCCTCACAACTAAACGTTGAGAACTACTAAAAGTCCCTAGGATATTGGGTGCTATGTTTCGAGGACTCATTTTGATATGAGCCTTTCATACCCTCCCTGTGTCAGCAGCACTCCGTCAGAGAGCCCTGGCACTGTGTTCTGTCATGCTGACACAGTCAGTTACTTTGTAAGTAAATTAGTGCTGTCCCTAGTGTAACAGTAATCATCTACATGTGACAATTTATGCATTATGTTAATCAAAGTCCTATTAGTTTCATTGTAAAGTGATGCACTGAGAACCCAAGAACCCATTTTAACGTGCATATGCTGTAGAGTAGTCATTTTGAGTGTGGTGGTATAGCTCTTAAACTTTACGTATAGCCAAATAATTTGTTCTTATGTTATGCTTTAGAAGATGAATTAATAGTTTGCACCCAAACAATGTTGAATTTATGAAGAAAAATGTTTTAAATCACACATACAGAAGTTGAAAATGCAATTCTACATTATACCTAATGAAAAGTATTAACCAAAGTTATTTCATTTTGCATTTATTGAAATCATGAACTTTGATAAAACCTACTAATGTTGAATTTGTAGTTTGAAATGTATTATGTGTATTAATTGTATTAATACATGTGTTATTTATTCTTTTTTGCTTAGCCTAAGTGAGGCTCGTAAGACCCCTTTTCTTGATTCTGCAAAAAATGTTTAGTCATTCTTGTTGAGGTGATATTCTTTCGGGACTCGTTCTCATGAGAATGCTAGCTTGAAAATAGATACTGTACTGTTTTACACATTGTAAGACTTGGGAACTATCCTTGAATCTAGGACATTCAAGACGGCGGAAAGGACGATAATACAAATGTTTCAACCTGAGTGGATGATAACGAGATGGCCGTTTCTCACATGCATTTGCTGAGAATCTTCATGAATGTTGCGGTCTGAGTCATAAGACTGCACCCAATTGGACAATCATATCTTTTGCATAATATGGTGCGATGGATGGACAAATCATCTTGCATTATGAACTTTAATGTACTGTTTCCTCAGATGTAGTTAACTTAGATGTCAGAATCTACAGAAGCCTGAAGCTTTCACCATGCTTTTCCCTGCAACAGATGGTCCCACTCCTGCTGTTTGCTGAACGCCTTGAAGCGCCTAGAGGTAAAGCTCTCTCTGTCCTTGCCCTTTGAAATGCTCTGCTGAGACTTAGATTTTTTAAAACCCAAATCCGAGAAGACTCTTGACTGAGCTTCTGAAATGCTGCGCCTTCCGTTTTTACTTATTTTTGGCCCACTTTAGTAAGTCATCTGTTTCCCCATACTCTCTTTTTCCAAATTCTTTTTGTCCTTTTTGTGTTTTTTGTCTTTTTGCCCACATGTGTTTAGCCCAGCGAATGTTAATTGGTTAGCTAAATTCGTAGGGATGCCCTTTTGTGTAGGTTACTAAATTCCAGGTTAAGATTTCTAGATGATTAATCCAGTTAGGTCTAGACCTTTTCTTCCTTTCCAAATGTTTGTATTGTTGTTATGTATTGCCCTAATTGTGTGATGTTATAAATTGGGTCTTTGGTTGGCAGTCAGGTTACACCCTGTCCAAGCAAGGACCCTCACTCTAGTCAGGATAAGTCACACACAATCCAAATTATCCCGTGCCCACCATCTGGTAGCTTGGCACTGAGCAGTCAGGCTTCACTTAGAACGCAATGTGTAAAGTATTTGTGCAATAAATCATACAATAACACCATATAGCACCACAAAAATACACCACACAGTGTTTAGAAAAATATATAATATTTATCTGATAAGATGTAGGTCAAAACGATTAAAATGCAATAAGTAGATGTTGAGATATGACTGTAAAAGTGATATAAAAGTGTCTCAAGTCTTTGAAAAACAAATAAAGGTCTCTTGCAAGCACAAAGTACCTGGTTCGCGTTCAAAATCTCTGCAAGGGACCGCAGAGGAGGTGATGTGTGGAAAATGGGGAGGTGGGCGTTGGTTTCCCCCCTTCGCTTGCCGACTTGAGTAGTTATTTTCCACGCAGGGGAAGACTTTGCGTTGATTTCTGTTGTGCGGACTTGGTTCCTCTTTGGGTTGTGGGGTTTTCTGGCACCCTGGGGACGGTGTGTGGAATCCTGGGCTTGCAGAGCAAAGTCACAAGCGATGCGTCGATCCAGTGGGCATTGTGTGGAAATTTCTCCTGCGCGGCAGGTGCTGCGTCGATTTCTCTCTGGAAGTCAGGCTGCGTCGTTCCGGGTCAGCTGTGCGTCGATCCAGGGGGCCGTGTGTCGAATTTCCGGTCGGTACGCTGGCACTGCGTGGATCTTCTCGTTGCGAAGTCAGGCTGTGTCGTTCCGGTTTGGCGTGCAGTGATTTTCTCATCGCGATGCAGGCTGTGCGTCGTTTTTAGCAGGCTGTGCATTGAATTTTCACTGCACAAGGAGTCCAGTTGCAGGAGTAAAGTCTTTGTGGTCCTGAGACTTCAGGGAACAGGAGGCAAGCTCTATCCAAGGCCTTGGAGAGCACTTCTCAGCAAAGCCAGAGTGCAGCAAGGCAGCAGGGCAGAAGCAAGACAGCAGTCCCTCTCGGAAAAGCAGTCCCAGTGAGTCCTTTGGGCAGCCAGGCAGTTCCTCTTGGCAGGTCTGGTTCAGAGATTCTTTACCAGCAGGTTCCTTCTCCAGAAGAGTCTGTGAGGTGGAGTGTCTACCCCAAGAAGTGTCTAAAGTCTGTGGTTTTCTGTGCTCTTCTTATACCCTTTTTGGCCTTTGAAGTAGGCTTACTTCAAAGGAAAGTCTCACTTGTTTGTGAAATCCTGCCTTGCCCAGGCAAGTCCTCAGACACACACCAGGGGGTTGGAGACTGCATTGTGTGAGGACAGGCACAGCCCTCTCAGGTGCGATTGACCACTTCTCCTCTCCCTCCTAGCACAGATGGCCCATCAGAATATGCAGGCTACACCCCAGCCCCCATTGTGTCACTGTCTGGAGAGAGGTGCAACTGCCCAACTGTCAAACTAACCCAGACAGGGAATCCATAAACAGGCAGAGACACAAAAATGGTTTAAGCAAGACAATGCCCACTTTCTAAAAGTGGCATTTTCAAACACACAATCTTAAAACCAACTTTACTAAAATATGTACTTTTAAATTGTAAGTTCAGAGATCCCAAACTCCACATTTCTATCTGCTCCCAAAGGGAATCTATGCTTAAATCATGTTTAAAGGCAGCCCCCAGGTTAACCTATGAGACAGGCCTTGCAACAGTGAAAACCGAATTTAGCAGTATTTCACTGTCAGGACATATAAAACACATTTAGGCCTTCATCACAACATTGGCGGTAAAAGCCGCTTACCGCCGTGCATAAGACCGCCAACACACCGCCGCGGCCGCGGAACTCTGCTGCAGCTATTATGACCCACAGCACGGAATCCGCCAAAATTGAGACACCCACACAAGTCCGCCACACCAAAGGTCAGTGATAAACTGGCGAAAACAAAACCTCCACCCGTCACGCCAACAGAAATACGTCCACACTATCACGACACACGAATCCACGCGGCGGTCTTTGAACCGCAGTATTCAATTGGCGGTACACACAGCTGCGCTCAAAATACACACACTTGTACAAAACACAACCACATTGGACAGTTCGAAACACACACACCTGATACACATACACACACCACTCCCACACACCCAATACAATATAAAACACACACCCACATCACCCACAAACCCCTGTGACCAAAAATCCCGAACGAAGGCCAGGTTGAGACACCACAAACAACTACCAAGCATCCACAGGCACACAATACCATCACCCACAGAACTTCCACGCACCTCACACAACACACCACTAAATATAACCCCACCTATCACTACACACCCCACCCCACACATCACCCACACCACCCCATGACACGGCAAAGACACCCCAGGTTCTCTGAGGAGGAGCTCAGGGTCATGGTGGAGGAAATCGTCCGGGTAGAGCCACAGCTGTTTGGATCACAGGTGCAGCACACCTCGATAGCTAGGAAGATGGAGCTATGGCGCAGAATCGTGGACAGGGTCAATGCAGTGGGACAGCACCCAAAAAATCGGGATGACATAAGGAAGAGGTGGAACGACCTACGGGGGAAGGTGCGTTCCATGGTCTCAAGACACCACCTTGCGGTTCAGCGGACTGGCGGCGGACCCCCACCTCCTCCCCCACAACTAACAACATGGGATGAGCAGGTCTTGGCGATTCTGCATCCTGAGGGCCTCGCAGGAGTAAATGGAGGAATGTTAAGTCAAATCTTAACTATTACATCCCCCACCCTACCTGCATGCCTCACATACCCCCACCCTCACCCTCACCCCATCACTCCTACTCCTCACAAATGTTCCACTATCACAACCCACACATCCCAACACCAAGCCCTACATGCAACAACAAAGCATGGACACCCATCACCAAAGCATGCCCACTGCACATACCCATACACCCCCTAAACCATCATCACACAAGGTCCTACACAGGAATGCAAGCACTGGGGTACACAGACACCCACCCATTCCACACCATGGCAATAAACATCCTTTTATACCCCTGCAGGACCCCTACCCAACGTCACCGGACAGGAGGGTCCACACATGTCCACAGCACCAACAGAAGAGGCCCACAGTGATGACAGCAGCTCTGTCCAACTGGATCTAGATGACCAGCCCGGCCCATCGGGGACCTCGGGACAGTCGGTTCCCCTGACACAGTCACTGGCCACCACAGAGCTTCCCCCCTCTGGAAACACCAGCACAGCACCCACACAGCGGGCTCATACCTCTGTCCCCAGGACACGTCAAGCAGCAGTGTGTCCACCACTACAGGGAACTCATGCTAACCCACCACCCCACCAACAACAGGGACCTGGGGGCAGTGGTAGTGCGCACACGATCCAGGGGATGGAGGCCCAGGAACACAGGGGAACTGGAAGGGCTGCTGTGCGACAGGGGGAGGGCAGGCCCAGGGAACCCACTCTCCACGAGGCCCTCTCCTCCATCATGGGAGCCTACCACCACTCCCAGGAGACAATAGCAACGGTACTGGCCAAGTTTCAGGAGACCCAGCCCCTGCAGGAGGAACAGTATTTGGGCTTCAGGGAGGAATTCATAGCCATCAATTCCACCCTGGGCACCATCGTATGGGTGCTGAAGGAAGTACTCAACACCAGGAGGGACACTGTGGCACAACAAGGGGCCCCTGACACTAGCATGGACGATGAACTGCCCACCACCTCCGCCGGCGCTAGTGGACAGGAGACACCGCCACAGGACCACCACACCAGCACCCCACCCCCTGCAGAGGGAGAACCACCCCGCAAACTGTCCCTGAGATCCAGGACAAAGGTAGAGAACGATGCCAAGACCCCCGCCAAGAAATGAGACCACCCTGAATGTCATCCTTCTGTCCCACTTTGTCACCCTGTCCATCCTTAAACTGCCCCAGCTCCACTTCCTATGCCGATTTGGGCAATGCACCTGTGAGACTAATAGACTGGACTCTGCCATGGACATTCCTCCACCATCACCCCTCACCATTTTACAACCCCCTCCAATATTGAGCACTTAAATAAACACCCTTGAAGCACAAAACAATCTGGAGTCAGTCTTTGATTTCGGAATAGTGTATTAGCAATTACCGTGGTAAAATGCTCTTTCAATTGTAATGTCAACATACCTATGTCACACAGCTGTAGTCCATGAGGAATCAAAGCAGATGTCACACAGTGGGACCCACATCTGTGAAATCGTAAGGGAAATTGACAACTCAGTGACCATACACTGGGTGAAAACGACAGACAGTAGAGAGGTA
This sequence comes from Pleurodeles waltl, assembly GCF_031143425.1. Taxonomy (NCBI): domain Eukaryota; kingdom Metazoa; phylum Chordata; class Amphibia; order Caudata; family Salamandridae; genus Pleurodeles; species Pleurodeles waltl. The sequence goes on along the minus strand of NC_090442.1, from coordinate 403,012,128 downwards.
GTAGTGTTAAAGTACATGTAGTAGGCAGGCTTGTATTCTTACCTGTGTCTCACTGGAAATATTGCAGGATCACCGAGTTCCTGTTGTCCATGTCCTCTTCTTCTGCTTCCTCGTCTTCACTGTCCACAGGCTCCACAGCTGCAACAACACCACCATCTGGGCCATCCTCCTGCAGAAAAGGCACCTGTTGTCGCAAAGCTAAGTTGTGAAGCATACAGCAGGCTACGATGATCTGGCACACCTTCTTTGGTGAGTAGAATAGGGATCCACCTGTCATATGGAGGCACCTGAACCTGGCCTTCAGGAGGCCTAAGGTCCTCTCTATTATCCGCCATGTTCGACTATGGGCCTCATTGTAGCGTTCCTCTGCCATTGTCCTGGGATTCCTCACTGGGGTCAGTAGCCATGACAGGTTGGGGTAACCAGAGTCACCTGCACATGGCGAGGGACAACTGTTAGACGCACACTAACCTGGAGTGATATCCCCAGACCAAGACAACCATTCCCACTGACTTCCTTCCAGGTGCTCACCTAATAGCCACACACAGTGCCTCTGGAGTTAACCCATCACATAAGGGATGCTGCTATTCCGCAGGATGTAAGTGTCATGCACTGAGCCAGGGAACTTGGCATTCACATTGGAGACGTACTGGTCTGCCAAACACACCATCTGTACATTCATGGAATGATAACTCTTCCGGTTTCTGTACACCTGTTCACTCCTGCGGGGGGGAACCAAAGCCACATGAGCCCCATCAATGGCTCCTATGATGTTGGGGATATGTCCCAGGGCATAGAAGTCTCCTTTCACTGTAGGCAAATCCTCCACCTGAGGGGAAACGATGTAGCTCCGCATGTGTTTGAGCAGGGCAGACAACACTCTGGACAACACATTGGAAAACATAGGCTGGGACATCCCTGATGCTATGGCCACTGTTGTTTGAAATGACCCACTTGCAAGGAAATGAAGTACTGACAGCACCTGCACTTGATGGGGGATTCCTGTGGGATGGCGGATAGCTGACATCAGGTCTGGCTCCAACTGGGCACACAGTTCCTGGATTGTGGCACAGTCAATCCTGTAGGTGATGATCACATGTCTTTCCTCCATTGTCGACAGGTCCCCCAGCGGTCTGTACACCGGAGGATGCCGCCATCTCCTCACATGTCCCAGAGGACGGTGCCTATGAAGGACAACAGCGAGCACAGAGTCAAACAACTCAGAGGTACGTAAACACAGCTTACACAGAACACTAATCATAATCCGATATTTGGCCTGTATGTGTGTTGAGGCTAGGCCTAGGTATATGTGACGCAGTTAAAAATTAAGCCAAAAGGGGCCCCTGAAATGGCGGCTGCCTGACCTGTAAAGTGGGACTATGGGATGTGAGGTAACTGCGCTGGCGTTGTACACCATCGCGGTAGGCGGTCAAAGACCGCGGTGCAATACTGCATTGGTTAACATTGGACCCTATGGGTCCCAGGAGCCAATGACGATGTACGCCAGCGGTGACGGTACGCACCGCCGCGGACGTGACCGCCATTTTCTATCTGTTCAATCACTCAATACCTGATCTTCGACAGGAGAGGACCTACACTGCAAGTGCTGCTGTGACCTCGGTCTGGAAGAGACAATGGCTCGTGCGACTGGGGAAAGGGCCCCTGCCTTCACATCGGAGGAGTTGGAGAAACTCGTGGATGGGGTCCTCCCCCAGTACACGCTACTCTACGGTCCTCCAGACAAACAGGTAAGTACACTGGGAGCATGCTCTATGGGCTACGCCTATGTGGAGTGGGGTGGATAAAAGATGGGCGGGGGGATTGAGGGGTGCATGAAACGACGGTGAGTGCATGTGCATCATGGCAAGGGTAGGGATGGGGGCCAATGACTGTGACGGTGCATTTGGTAATAACTTTTATTTTCCCCCTGTACAATTCATGTAGGTCAGCGCCCACCAGATAAAAAGATATTTGGTGTGCCATCGCTAAGGACGTCCGGACCCTGGGGGTCTCCCACAGACGGAGCACCCACTGCCCTAAAAGATGGGAGGACATTCGTCGCTGAGGAAGAAGACGGCAGAGGCCCAGCTGGGGATGGCCTCCCAACGTGGGAGGGGTGCCCATCGCACCATGACCCCCCTGATGTTCAGGATCCTGGCGATGGCGTGCTCGGAGTTGGATGGGCACTTGGGGGCATCACAGCAGCCACAAGGGGGTGAGTACACTCTCATTCTGCTGATTTTGCGCGCAGTGGAGGTGTCTGGGTGGGGGAGGTGGGCTGTGGGTTTCCCTAGTCCAGGGCGAGTATAGGAGGCAAGGTCCCCTTGTGCTGGCAGAGCCTGTGGCACCCCACCCCACCTGTGTACAGTGCCAAGTACACCTAGTCAGGCTCCTGTGAAATCGATGTGCGCAGATGCCATCCATAGCCTTGTAGGCCATGTCCCAAGGATTGAACAGTGGAGGCCAAGTGCGCGGCAAAGTGCAGGGGGCTTCTGTGTCTGTTGTGTCTGCCAACGGTAATGCATGCACTCAACATGTCTTTCTTCTGTCCCCCCCCCATTTTTGTGGTCTCCCTGTTCTTGTGTGCATTAGCATCATCAGGCAGAGGAGCAGTGGCAACGGAGCAGGAGGGAGCTGCATCCCACATGGCCCTGGAGGGCGAGACTACGGAGTGGGAGTACACCAGTGGGACGGAGGGCGAGGGGAGCTCCACGGCGGGGACAGGAGCTGACACCAGTGACACAGACTCGTCCTCTGATGGGAGCTCCCTTGTGGTGGCGGCAACATCTGTGCCCCCCTCATCTACAGGTACAGCCTCCACTCCCCCTACCAGCACTTCCCACCCAGTAGCCCCTCAGCCTTTGCCCCGTGCCCGCTCACCCAGGAGGGTGGGCATCACCTTCGCCTCAGCCCCTGCCCCTCTCACCCCTGCTGCCCTCAGTGAGGAGGCCATTGACCTCCTCAGGTCCCTCACTGTTGGGCAGTCTACCATTTTGAATGCCATCCAGGGTGTAGAAAGGCAGTTGCAACAAACAAATGCATTCCTGGAGGGCATTCATTCTGGTCAGGTGGCCCTTCAGCGAGCTTTTCAGACTCTGGCCTCAGCACTGATGGCAGCCATTGTCCCTGTGTCTAGCCTCCCCCTCCAACTTCCTCCACCCATACCCAATCCCCTGTACCTCAGCCTATCCCAAGCACGCCTTCAGACCAGAATGCACCCACGTCAACACACAAGGGAAGCTCAGCCAAACATAAGCACCACACATCCCACAGGCACTCACGCAAGCATCACACACATGCAGATACACCAACATCCACTGCCTCCACTGTGTCCCCCTCCTCCTCGTCTCCCTCCTCCCTCCCAGTCTCGTCTCGGCTCACACCTGCATGCACTACATATACAGCCACTACTGCCATCACCAGCACACACTCCACCACACCCCGCTCACGTGCAGTCACCCCCCTCACTGCCATTCACACTTCCCCTGTGTCCTCTCCCAGTGTGTCTGTGATGCCACCTCCCAAGATACACAAACGCAGACACACACCCACCCAACAGGCATCCACCTCACCCAAAGTCACCAAACGAACACCTCCTACAACCACAACCTCTTCTTTCACTCCCAAACCCCGTCCAGCTTCCCGTCCCAGTGTTTCCCAAAAACTTTTCCCGTCCAACCTTGACCTCTTTCCCACACCTCCCCCACCCCGTCCGCCTCCTAGGGCCCGACTCTCCAGGTCCAAACCTAGCACCTCAGCCACAACATCTCCGGGACCAGTGGTGCCTGTAGTCACCGGAATCTGGAGTGCACTGGCCACCAGGGCAACCAGTGTGGCACGGAGCCACAGCACGGACAGTCCCCCACCTGTGAAGCATCTAAATTTGGCCAGTGTCCGGCGGGAGAGGGGGAAGACTCCAGCCACCAAAGCCGCTCCTAGAGGTACAGGTGGGAGTGTGGAGTCAGCTGCGACACCTTCCAAGGTGGGGAAGGGCCACAAGAAAGTCAGCAGGTCTGGGAAGAGCAGCATGGCAGAGAAGACCGCTATCATCCCCGCTGTCCAGGAACCCACCACCAGCACCTGCCCTGCTGCCCAAGAGCCCACCGGCAGCACCTGCCCTGCTGCCCAAGAGGCCACCGCCAGCACCTGCCCTGCTGCCCAAGAGGCCACTGCCAGCACCAGCCCGTTGGGCCAGAGAGGACCGCCAGCACCAGCCCCGCTGGGCCAGAGAGGACCGCCAGCACCAGCCCCGCTGGGCCAGACAGGACCGCCCAGCGCCCAGACAGGACCGCCAGCACCAGCCCCGCTGGGCCAGACAGGACCACCAGCAACTGAGTCACTGCAAAGGACACCGCCGCCACAAGCACAGCTGAACAGGGCACCGCCGCCACAAGCACCGCTGGCCCATGAGCACCAAGGGCACTGACGCTACTGTGTCCGTCACAAGCAGGATGAAGCACTCTGGGCGCCATGCCCCCTCCAGAACCAGTGGAGAGATGCATCCACTACCTCAGTCCTTAGCAGGATGAAGCACTCTGGGCACCATGCCCCCTCCAGAACCAGTGGAGAGATGCATCCACTACCTCAGTCCTTAGCAGGATGAAGCACTCTGGGCACCATGCCCCCTCCAGAACCAGTGGAGAGATTCATCCAATACCTCAGTCCTTAGCAGGATGAACCACCCACTGCAGAGACTTGTGAGACTGTGGCTTTGCACTCCCAGGATGGAACAGTGGGAGTGTGGCCCTCTCGTGGATTTGGCATTGTGCACTCAACCGGCTGAGGTGCCCCCCTTTCCCTCCCCCTGAGGTGCCTGTTTTCTTGCTATCTGATGCCTCTGCAGTGTTCTCTCCGTCATGGTTGGGGATCTTGCGTGGGCCTCGCCCATACCGTGTGGGCCCAGTGTTCCACGGACTTCATTGGAGCACTACCTGGACTACTAAGCTTGGTGTATATTTTGTTTATAGTGTATATATATATTTTTGCGTACTTGATTTTAATATATTACAATGGTTACACTCATTTTCTTTTGTGTTTGCATTCTTCCGGGGGGTTGGGAGGTGTAACTATATTGTATCATGCTGTATTAGTGTGTGTGTTGTCGAGGGTGAGGGTGGGGGTGGGGGTGTTGCGTGTTGCATGTGTGTGTCCCTGTTTTTTCCCTCCCCCCTACCCTGTGTTGTAGGTGCAGTGCTCACCGTTGTCTTCACCGCCAGCGTTCGTGCTCCTGGTAGAGGAGCAAGAAGATAAGGGCTGGCAGGATCTGCAGCTCTGGTTCCATGGTGTCCAGATTCCTCGTGGGGTGTGTAGAGGTGAGCGTTTCCCTTCGAAGTCCTGTTTCCGCGTGTTTTTGTCCACGGTGAATCCGCCCCGGAAAAGGTGGTGGATTGGTAGGTTGTGATACTGTGGGCGGTACTTTGTCCTCCGCCTGTCTGTTGGCAGTGACCGCCAAGCTGTTTGTTTGTACCGCCGTGGCGGTCGGAGTGTTAAAGTGGCTGTCTTTGTTGGTGGTTTCCGCCACAGTCGTAATTCCAATTTTTTTTACCGCCGGCCTGTTGGCGGTCTTACCGCCGCTTTAACACCGTCCGCCAGGGTTGTAATGACCACCTTAGTATATGTCCTACCTTAACCATACGCTGCAATATGCCCATGAGGCTACCTATGACCTATCTTAAGGGTGCCTTATATATAGGAAAAGGAAAGGGTCAGGCCTGGCAAGTGGGTACACTTGCCAAGTCGAATTTACAGTTTAAAACTGCACACACAGACACTGCAGTGGCAGGTCTGAGACATTATTACAGGGCTACTTATGTGGGTGGCACAACCAGTGCTTAAGGCCCACTAGTAGCATTTGATTTACAAGCCCTGGGCACCTTTAGTGCACTTTACTAGGGACTTACTAGTAAATCAAATATGCCAATCATTGACAAACCAGTCAACAGTACAATTTACACAGAGGGCATATACACTTTAGCACTGGTTAGCAGTGGTGAAGTGCTCAGAGTCCCAAAGCCAACAAAAACAGGTCAGGAAAAATAGGAGGAAGAAGGCAAAAAGTTTGGGGATGACCCTGCAAAAAGGGCCAGGTCCAACAAGTGCCTTTTGTTTTTGATGTTGATTCTTTTAATTTATTTTGTCATTTTGGACAACCTACCGTGATTCTTTATCTTTATAGTCAGTCAATCAGTCACAGCAGCTTTATTCAGTTACTCAAAAACCATACAAGCAGAAAACAGTATACAATAAATGTAGATAAAAAGTTAAAATTATGTATGAAGATTAAAACAATTGTAGCATAAAGGCATCCTTCCAATAAATACAACAGCCTCCTGTACCATGCAAAAAGAAAATGTCTTGGGTAAAATAATAATGCCCAAAATAACTCTCCTAAAAGAATTCTTAAAAACCTGCTCCTCTCCTACATCTCATCATGGCCACTAGAAAACTAGAAATGTGCCTAATGTCCTCTACAACCAGAGCTGGGCTTTCCTGCACAAACCCCTTCCCCCTTAAAAGTGGCACAATGCAGAGCAAATCAAACATTTACCTCCAATCACAGATCTGGGTTTAATCCATCACTTTTTTTGATTGCCATACCATTCCGGTTTGGACCCAGCCATATGCAAATCAGTCTTGACCCTGTTCCCCATGAGAACAACCTGTAGGTTGTGAAACAAGATTTCTCCCAGGATCTAAAAGAGATCCGATGCAAGGTATCGGAGCTGGGCGAAAGGGTCTCCTCCATGGAGGATAGAGCAACGGTGCCAGATGGACACAAAGAGTTGCTCCACCAAGAGATCATCTGCCTAAGAGAGCAAGATTGACCTCCACATGCATGTGGACGATATGGACAACAGATCCTGTGGGAACAATATCAGGATCAAAGGGGCCCGACTGGCACAGAGGAATCGGACATACTTGCCTGTGTCAGAGCCCTGTTCCTACAGCTGCTAGAGACCCTACCCGAGGAAGGCATCAATCTCGACAAGGTTCATAGAATGGGTCCCCCCATAGAGACAATGCCCCACTGGTGGAAATCCCAGCTTGCGTTCATGAATTTAAAGAACAGATCTAACGCAAAGCTAGGGATGCACATCCAGTGATGTTTAGGGGGCACATGTTGTTTTTCTACCAGGACCTCGCCTTGATCAACTTACAAAAAAAAAATTCCGACCAGTCACTAAGTTCCTCAGAGAAGAAGAAAAATAGCATACTTGTGGGGCCACCCCTTTCGGTTTATCTTTCAGTTGGATGGAACTGTGCACTAGCATTGCTCATTGGAGGCAGCTTCCAAGGCCCTGCAAATGGAGTACCCTCATGAGCTGACTCAGTTTACAACGGAGGACCCGGAGATGCTGGGCCGGTGGGGATGACGTGGCCAGGGGACATTGCTGTGCGCGTTCCGCCCAGATCCAGAGACTATGGCTAACGAGGGGAGGGGACGGTGCTAGGACCCCTATCAGGGGGTGAGGGGGAGTGACGATGCATGGACCACAATGCTCTTCTGGCAATTTGAGGGCCGGATACAGAAGAAATATGGGTGGGGGATGGAGGGGCCAATGGAAGGAGATGATAGACTCAGGTGGGATGAGACCTTCATTTAATAGGATTGCCCACAGAGACTAATCTGAGTTTACCCAGAGCTGTTGACTTATGTTTATAGTATTCTTTCAGGGTTGGAAATGTTTTGTTTTGAGAGTTGGGGGAGCACATTTACAGTTACAGGCAAACAGCCAGCAACCGAACAGGTGTACAATCATAGGCGGTGGGACTTCCTATCAATCTCCCGGGGCTACACTACTATATTGGAAAGATCTTATTCTACCAATCTCCATGATAAGTTAACTATATTGACCCTTAACCTTAAGGGTCTTGACAATGCGGTCAGACGTAGGGCAGTCCTTTCCCATATAGAGCATTCGAAAGCCGACATATGTCTTTTACAGGAGACCCATCTCTGACCTGGGGACTGCAATAGATTATGATCCAAAGCCTTCCCTCACCAGTATTTTTTCTGAGCCAATAAGAAGTCATCCGGGGTAGCCATATTAGTTTCCTGCTCCTTCCGGGGTAAGGTGGGAGATAGGGTTCTGGAGGTCAAGGGGAGGTTTCTGGCTTACAGAATGCATATTGCTAATTACACTATTGTGGTGGGGTTCATTTATGCACCAAATGAGGGTCAGGAAGGATTTATCCAACAAACTCTGTCGGGGTGATAGTCATGCCAGATAAATTGCTTTTACTGGAAGGAGACCTGAACCTAGTTTTCCACAATGAGATGGACAGGGGGAGCAGGAACGTTATCAGCAGGAGGGCTCCAATGGGTGGGGGAGCAGGGACTCCGAGATCTGTGGCGAGAGTCCCACCCCTAGTCCAGGGATTACACCTTATACTCACATGCCCATTTAGACAATTTTTTAGGAACTACAGGTATACAATCCTTACTGTCGACCATCAAGATACAGCCACACCGCTTGTCGGACCACTTGGCAGTGTCCTTAACCCTGAAGCTCCCTCCTCTCCAAAGACAGTTTTGCTCTTGGAGACTGAGCAAGTCTCTTTTTTAGCACCTGACAGTTGTTAAACAAATAGAACAAGCTATTTCCAGATATTTGATACTCACCAATGTTCCGGGCTGCTCTATTTCACGTCTGTGACAGGCTCTAAAGGCGGTAATTAGAGGGTAATTCATTGCAATTAGAAAAGAGAAAAGAGACATGCTAACTAAACAGGTGTTAGAGCTAGAACTGATCCATAAGCTCACTGGGACGCCCGGGGATCTGGAGGTAGTTAGAGGTGGCTCATAAACAATTATCAGGCCTAGACCAAGATAGAGCAGAATATGCGCTCCTCTGGTGTGCCATTCCCTCTTCGTTGGAGGCATTTGTAGAGGTCGGTTGCTGGCTAATCACTTCCGCACCCAGCGACGCTCCACAAGGGTGGAGTCTCTCTGCCCAAGATACACATGACTGGAGGTGAAAGTCCTATAGTTTTGGCCTTCCGTCAATTCTATGAAACCTTATATGCTGCTGACACCGTGGTGGTGGTTGATTCCGGGACTTTTCTCGGCGGTGCCTCCACTGCTTGGCTACACCGGACACGGTGGCACAGCTGAAGAGCTCAATTAAAACAGAAGAAGTTATCGCAGTGATAGCTAAAACCACACTTCATGAGTCTCCGGGGCTGCATGAGTTCCCTTCTGTATTTTGTAAAACTATTTGCTTCCAATTGGTGCCCAGTTTGACACGCCTATTCAGTGCCCTAACAGGCCCAGATTCCATTCCGCCCTCAATGCTGGAGGTGTCCATTGTGGTTATTCCTAAATCCGGGAAGAAACCTCATTTCTGCAGGTTCCATTGACCAATATCACTACTTAATATGGACAGACCATCCCGAACTGCCAGGCCAGGTTAAGAGACGAGAAAAGGGCCTCCAGAAATGATGGCGTTACCTGTTCCTCTCGTCCGTTGCCCTCTGGGGTGCGAATGTGCTCAGACAGCAGGACTCCCCTCTCCCCCCTGGTTTGGTGTCCCTCAGGTTCTGTTCCTTTTTAGAATGGGCTGCAGTCATGGTGCTATGGGTGCAAGGTAGTCTCCAGACACCGTTGCGATGGATCCCGGTGGTAAGGGCCCCAACTGAGTCCGTGCTGTATGTTGGGAGGTATTTCACGGGCTCTTGTGCTGTCTCACTCCATCCCCTCCTATCATCCCAACGGGTGCCGAGTAGGGGGGACCATAAGACGGATCACTCACCAGTATGGGCTGCCAGGCAAGCTGTTTTCAGGTCTGGCCCACACCTCAGATAGGGTCCTGTATGCTCCACACCAGTGAGATGGCATCCTGAGAGCAATGTCCTGAACCCCCAAAAATAGGCAGACCCCTCCAATCATGCCCAAAGGGGAGACCCACTGCGAGCCCCCGCTCCCTTGTAGTCCCCCGGGCCCAGGCCGCTGCATTCTCCTCACTTCTCCCCCTAATGGCAGCATCCAGGGGGGTGATGCTGTCCTTCTTTGTCTGCTGCAGGGGCGAAGCGTGCTCCCCAGACTATAGCATCAGCCCCACCTTCAACCTGGGCCCCGCCATCACCCCTCAGGCCTGCTGATGTCCTGGCGTGTGTTAGGCCTCCCCGCAGCCCATGAATGGGAGCTGCCACATCGTCAGGCCAGGCCTCTGTGCTGGGTCCAGATGAGTACTCTGTCGCAGGAGGCAATCAGGCTTCGCTCCCCAGGTCCGATGTCCTCTGCTCCACTGCTGCGGCTGCACCTACCACCAGGCTGACCCAGCCGAAGGATGGGGCCTGTGCCGCAACCGCAACCGCCATAGCGGGCAGAGCCCAGCCTATGGGATGTCAGCCGAGCGACAGCAGCCGAGGGGCCCGCTTTATGCGGGAGGGGGCACCCACTAGAGCACTGCCGCTGCTTAGTCATGCACTGGGAAGGGTTTTTGGGGGTCTGCATCACTGGATTCTCCCTAGGACCACCTTGAAATGGGTCGCGGCCACGGAGGGACCAAACCATGCGTCCTATCCATCTGCCATCTTGACTCTGTCTCCACATTTGCCTATTTTAAAGGAAAAATCTATAATTCAGTCTTACTTCCTGAGATCAGTTGAGGGGCATGTAAAAATGGAAGTTGACCTGTTGCCTATGAGAGATGGGCTGGAAGTCACCTATAATAAAATAAATCCACAATTGCATAATTATGTGGAGGATCTCAAAGATAATCTTCATGGCTCTTTGTGGAGAAGGGCTCCCACTAACACTGCGCCTCCTTCGCTGGATAATGGTTCAGTTCCAGCCGTTAAAGAGCAATCTACTTATGGTTCCTCTGTGCTGGATGTATCTGGGTCCCTGCTTGAGAAATATCAGAATGCTCTATCAGGGACCCAGCTTGGTGACGCCTTCATGAGACTAGGATATACTCCTACAGAGATATCGCCTTGTAAGGTTGTTTCACCTTTGTTACCTTTGTTGACTAAAAGTATCTCAGAAACTACTGGGCTGTCATCGCAGAGAAAGAGAAAGTCAATGGAGTTTTTTAGTAGTACACCCCACATTAATCTCTCATCACAGTCAGTTCTTCTTGCAGGTTTAGAAATATTGTTTGATCCAGCAGTGAATCCACCTGGTGACTATGTTTGCGTTTCCAGAACTCTCCAGTGCCTTGAGAGAATTTTGTCCTCTATTTTGCAATTTTGGAAAGAACTAGTGATAGCTCTGATCACATGTTGGATATTTAACAGTAATATTGAACGAACTTCCAATGAAATGTGCAGTGTTGATGCACCTTTTGGTATGTGGACAGGCCAAGTTAATGTGATCAATAAATTTGATGTAGTTCTCCAAGTTGGCTGTCCTACATCAAAATTACAAGCACCTGTTAATAAGTCAAAGGGGTAGGTAGATTTGTTGTCATTAGAGTTTCTCTTCAAGGAGAGTTCTCCTTGAGCACTCATAAAAGTGGATTTTGGGAAATATAATCCTATACACAATCCATGGGATCTAAAGCTTTTCCTATTTTGAAATCAAAAAGATGGGAAAGAGGTCACTCAAAAACAATTAACGCCAGTTACATCTCCTAAAAAACGAAAATAGAAGATTAAATAAAGGCTAAAAGGAAATTAAGACAACTCAGTAAAACAGGAGCTAGAAAAATCAAATTCCTGGAGGAGACCTCAACTACTTTATTACCTACAGTCCCTGTGGAAAGGGAAAAGTCTACTACGGGGTTGGGGAATTATCAATTAGTGGTCTCTTCTGGGAGCTTTGATAACTTAAATAATGTAAAAATAGATGCATCAAAGAAGGTGTCAGAGTTATCGACTGGAAAGGATGGTATTTTGCAGAAGGAGGAAGAAAAGGTATCCACAATGGGAAATGAAAGATTTTAAAAAGGAAATAATGATTCCATCTGTGGCAGTAAAGTCAGCTTTATCAGGTTATGTGCCCCATAGAGCATCTGATAAAGTAGAAAATGGTCATCAAAATCATCATTTTCTTGAGAACACAAAGCAAAATAGAATAGAAGAAATTACATCTTTAGATTTTATTGTCTTTTTTTAGGATGATTTTTTCTTTTTAAATTGATTTTTTTTGTTGAATCTTCTGGCTCAGGCAGGCCAACTTAAATTGGTAAGGAGCAGCGATTTGGAGTTGGTGGAACTATTTGACTCTGGTATAAAGGAGAAAACTAGGGCCCTATTTAAGTCGCTTGTTATTACAAATTTAATTTTATTGAATTGCAACTTTTTTATGCCTCAAGGAATTGATATTGTTCCCTCTCCTTTTTAAAAGAAGGATATGTCGGTGGGGGGAAAAATGCATTTGCCAACACCATGTCCCATTGAGGATTGCTCAGTTTCACAAGAAGAGATGGCCATTAATGCCAAGTTAACCCTAATTTCTTGTAATGCTGGCACCAGATTGGTTGAATATAATGATCAGAAATTGAGCCTGATATCTCTACGGGAGAAAACCTCTGCCCCAAAGTTGTTGAAGAGGGATGTTTATCAGTACGTTCCACATTATCAAAATGTTATCATAAAATATTTACAGCTGCTGGAATAATCTGGGGAAATTTCAAAGTTTGGATGTACTGAGTCCTGCAATGATTTGTTTTCAAGAAACATGGATCCCCACTACTTTTGATGTTGAATGATTTTTGTAATTAGTTGTCTAGCTAGTAAGTCAAAGAGAGGCCATGCTACTGGTGGTATAACCACACTTTTGTCTGTAAATTTATCCTGGGCATACCAAGTATATATGCATCAATCAAACGTGTTACATTGTATTGTATTCCCAGAGCAGCATTGGGGTCCCTCCCCTATTTTCACTTTTATATTGGTTAATCTATAAATTTTACCAGGTCAATAATATTCCCATTTGCTAAGTGAGTTTTTAAAATATATTAGTTTGATCATGGTGTAACTGTTTTTAATCATTCTCTTACTCTTTTCGTGGATAAGGAACGGGAGCAGACTGTTAATATCCCAGCTATTGAGTTCCCTTCTATCTCCTGGGCTAATAGAAGATGAGCTTTGCTCCTAGGGGCTTGCAGGGAGCGTGATTTTATTGTCCTCAATGAGAGGTTACAGGGTGATATTCCACCTTGCTTCACCAATATTATAGCAAATTCAGCTCTGATACTATATTACGTTATTAATTCATATATGTTTTTTCCCTGTGTATCTGATTTAAAGGTCATAAAGAATGTTTAGAGTGACCACAATATTCTGCTTCTTACCATCATGGGGAAACTGGAGGCTAGTCATTCATGGCAGATTCCAGATAAGGATGATGCGTTGCTTAGTGTTGCTAGTGGGAAGGTCTTATGGACCAAGAAAGATAAACAGTCGTTCACAGTAGAAATACGAAAATTAATTGAGGGTTTTTTCCCTTCAAGCTGGTTACGAGTTCATGTATTTGAGGAGGATATGGGAAAACTAATGAGAAGATCTCTGAACTTGGAAGGAAGTTCTAATGAAAAACTCACAAGGCAACCTAATAACATTAACAACACATTTGCCTTAAATAAGCTTAATTAACCACCTGCAAAGAAGGCAATTTGTTCTTTATTCGAAGGAACGAAACAAGTGGATTTTACATCTAAAAAGAAGAATGAGATGGATAAGAATAAAAAAAAATTATAGTTCTGATAATATCTGGATTATTATAATAGAGGCAGTAAAACACAAAAACTCAATTGCCTTCTGGACAACTAAGGGTGAAAATAGTGGGTCTTTCGCTAAGCCAAAGATATATAACATTACCGGTTTGGAATGGCAAGAATATATAGCTTCCCTTTGTGCTCTCAACAGCCAGACCTCTTGTAATAGTATTATAGAGTCCCGAGATGGGGTATTAGCTGAAGGGTGCTTCCCCTTCCCTCACCCAGGATAGACAGTGTTGCTCTGTCTTAAATCAGCTAGAAACACTGGGGCACGAGGTCTAGACCAATTACCTATTACCATTATAAATGTAGATCTGGATCACTAAGCAACCTATTTGACCACGCTTTTCGTTACGGTTACTATACTGTGGTGGTACTTAGTTCATGGAGAGGTAGTATTATACTGCTGCTACACAAAAAGGGCTCTATAAATCTACCATGCAATTATAGGCAGCTTACCATATTAGATGCCACAGAAAAGATCTTCACTGAATGTATCTTCTCTAACCTATTAGAATGGGTGGAGGGAAAAAACATTATTCCTTTGGAGCAGACAGGCTTTAGAGCTAGTCATTCGACCCCAGATAATATAACTGTGATCCATCTTTTACTGGAAAAATATTTTTGTCCCCTCCAACCTTGGAACGCCCCCTTTGCATACATGATGCCTGGGGTAGGCATAATGTAGGGCAAAGAATTCGAAAGTGACGCAATGCATGCATTGCACCACTTTGTAAATATGGCACAGGGATTTTGGCCATCTAAGGAAATGTTAGCGTCAAATATAGGATGCTAATGTGTCGGTAGATGGCACTGGGGGCTCTTAAATATGCCCCCTGGTGTCATGTTACACTAGGAGGTAGGCAGGGCAGGACTCAGAAGATCTTGACCAGAAATGGACAAAAGCATGGTTCTCTTTTCTCTTTAGATAAAGCCGATCTGCCCGATGTGTTGAGTAAGGCTGGTGGAGATGCCCCAAAATTAGGTGCCTACTCTCTGGGGACTCTGCTTTATGCAGATGATGCTGTTTTGCTAGACCTCACACCTAAAGGTCTTCAGAAACATCTTGATGTACTGTCCTTCTATTCTGATGCTCAGTTTCTGAAGGTCAACATAAATAAGACCAAAGTCATGAGGTGCAATTCAAAAGGCTACCCAACTGGTAAGGGGTATAAGTGGTCATTTAGTAACAATACTCTAGACTTAGTAAAGTTATATCCCTATTTGGAAAGAGTTATATCAGCAAATGTGGCTGAAAAGGATCATTTTGCCCATATATCGAAGAAGACTGACGCTCATGGAAATGCACTAAAGGGACTTTATGGGGCAACAGGCTATAGGCAGTTTAATAATGTCATAATGGCATACAAAATGAGGGTTTCCTCAACTCTTTCATATGCCGGAGAGACAATAAAATTGTATCATTGGCACTTTGTGCATAAGGTGGAAGGCAAGATTCTTCACACTATTTGCCCTTTAAATTCCATAGTTTCAAGAGAAGCATTACAATTAGAACTAGGATTGGTGAGCATGTATATAAGAGATCTGGGTGCTATTTTAAAATTGTATTACGGTATTTTACATGCCAAAGAAAACACTTTAAGGAGTTTCATAGCCATGAGATGTCTTCATCCCTCTCCACAGTCTGGATCATTTTTTATCCAGTGTTCAATTTGCACTGCAGCACTTTTCATTGTCTAAATTAGACATCCATAATGTTAGCTATGGTCATCTTAAAACTCTTGTAGGGTGCAATATGAAGAACTCTTCAATGCTGTATGATATGAATTTATGTAGAGCGAAACCTCGCTTCCATGGTGTCATTCAGTCCTGTCAACTAAAAACACCACGGGCATATTTGAATTGGAACCTGGGACTTAGGGCACATAATGTTATGTAGGTTGAAATTATTGCAGTTAAATACAGTCAAATACAGTTAAATACAGCTTGGCGAAATATTGCCTAGGATGAAAGTATTTGTCATTTTTGCTATGCGGGTGTA
This sequence comes from Pleurodeles waltl, assembly GCF_031143425.1. Taxonomy (NCBI): domain Eukaryota; kingdom Metazoa; phylum Chordata; class Amphibia; order Caudata; family Salamandridae; genus Pleurodeles; species Pleurodeles waltl. The sequence continues at coordinate 402,996,459 of NC_090442.1, read as the reverse complement.
CAGACAATTGGGCATGTTATATGTGTTTGTCCTGCACTAAGGGTTTATCAACAGAGATGTTTAAAAGCACTTTTTAAAAGGTTTGAAGTAAAAACAGCAAAAGCTGAGAATGAATTAATGTGTGGAAAACGTTTTACATTTTTAGTTCCTTTTTAAATTTGTACTAAATTGATGCATTTTCCATATTGAACATCTTGTTGTAACATCTAAATCTCTAATAAAACTTGACTTGACTTGAGGAACTGCTAGTAGTCTGCAGAGGAAGTTATTTTCCACTGTCTGTAATTCTCTAATATGCTTGTAACCCCAGACATCACACCCATAGGTCGCCATTAGGATGCATTTGGCTTGATACACCTTGACCAAGGCCCCATATTTTTAATGGAAAATGGCATAAATATATATGAAGTATGTTTTAGGAGGATGTTTTACTAAGTGTTTAGTAATCTGGTGAATATATTTTAATGATTTCAATTTTAGAATACATCAATAACAGTGTATTTCTATGTATTTATTATTGTCCTTTTGGGCTGTTTTATGGTACTTTTATGGCTTTAAGTAGCCGGAGAAGGTTTTCTTTGCTTTGAGAATCATTTATGTTATATGTTTCATTTTCTTATTGTTGTTGCATATTGCCCTAGTTGAGTGCCTTGTGTTTTTGATATTGATTTGTTTAATTTCTTTCATCGTTTCAAACAACCTGTCATGACTCTGTATTCCGAATGTAAAGAACTAGGACATGGAACAGTCTTCTTCTTTGCAACTACCTGGCCCGCAAGGAGCTGAGGGAGCATTGTGTTTAGACCAGGCAAATGAAGCGGTGATCTCTGCTGACAAGTGCTGTCATTGTCTTGACTACTGGGCCTATTAGCTCCATTAATTTAAATCAACCAATATTGCTCCAGCCTCTTTTAGATGCTATGGGCCAGATGTACGACATGATTCTGCAGTTGCAAAATCTGAAAATTACCTTTTGTGACCGCAAAAGGGCCTTGTAGGATGTACTGTCCCTATTGTGCAAGTTGGTATCCAGTTCCTGACTCGTAATATAGGATTACACTCACAATTAGGAAGGGGCGTTCAAAGAGCATCCCTTCCTAATTGCAACTCGCAAGCCCATGTATGATTGTTTTGTGACCATGAATGAGGTCGCAAAGCAATCGCAGTTGCCACCAATTTCAAATTAGTGGTAAGCCATTCACAAATGGGAAGGGGTCCCCAAGGTACCTCCTTTCACAGTCACAGACATGGTGGTCTGCTGACCCCAGTAGGCCACCATCCCTGTACTGCCATTGCCAAATGGGTCACGATTTACAGCCTAACTCAAAAATATTACTGAGGCAGGTCCCTTGTGACCTATTTGCGAATTTCCAACAGTGTGGTTGACACTGTTATACATTTCGCTTTGTGACTCGCAATTTGTGATTCGCAAAATATTGCAAATTGCGAGTCACAAAACAAAATGGTTGTACATTTGGCCCTGATTGGCAAATATTTGAGATCGCAATTCAGTTCAAGCCCAAGAAGTCACTACGCTTCATCAAAGGTTAAATAAAATTGAGGAGATTGTGATGCAAATTCCAGAGCGATTGCAGGAGGTTGGACAAAGGGTGACAGATCCTGAGGATCACTCCCTCACCTTAGATAAGAACATAAATGAGATTTAAAAAAGCTACTAGATTTGCAAAATCAAGATCAACAAGATGGCAAATTATGCCAGGAGATACAATCTTTGCTATGGGGGGGAGGGGCACTGGAAGGAGAGGAAAATTCAGGGTGCCATCAGAATATTCTGCAGTTTATGGGAGCCCTAATCAAAACATGTATTCTCGAAGATGCCCCTTCAGATCTCTCAACAGCCTGATAACTCTGAGAGCCAGATTTAAAGAAATGTGGCGCAGCGTGGTGCTGCGCAAAAATTGGCAGTGCTGCTCTGCACCACTTTAGAAACGCAGGGATGCCCGTATGTAAGGGAATACGGCACACCCCTCCATTTCCCCCTGCGCTGGCACTAAATTTAGCTGTCAACGCAGGAATCCTTGCACCATCGTGCAAGGATGTCTGTGTTGAGGGGTGTCATTGTTTATGTGTGGGATGGTCTTCCTTCTTGCACATAAACAATTACTAATATGGAGCTTTGGCACTTCTGTGTGTGCTGCACAAAGTAGCACACAGAAAAGTGCCAAAGCATCATTTTCAAATGATTGTTTGTGTGCAGGAAGGGATTCCTTCCCGTACATAAATAATAATTTCTGGCATTTTGCTTTTTCTATGAGTGCAGCATACATAGAAAAAGCAAAAAACGAGGAGGAATAAAAGTATTCCTCCTCGTTGTGCCCTGCTAACGCCACCCTTGGGGATGGCATTAGATTTTGGCGCTGCCTCAGGTTCACGACATTTCATAAATCTGAGGCATCGTCAAAATGCAATGGGTGTTGCTGTGGCACACGCACAGCAACACCCATTGCACGCCCCTTCCACGCACAGTGCTGTGTGGGAAGGGGCCGTATTTACAAGGTGACGTTAAGCCACAAAAAGTGGCTTAACGCCACCTTGTAAATACGGTGCTGCGCTTAGCGCCACAGGAGCATCACTAAAAGTGACATTCCTCTGGCACTAGGGGCCTATAAATACGGCCCTAAGTTTCCTCGAAACATCATTGTCATCTTGGCAGACTATCATCCAAACAAACATATCCTTTCAATAGCTGTTCAGAAAAGAACATTTACCATGGCTGTAGATCTGAGTTTTTTCAGATATGTCACTCGCAGATATAGGGATTTTTTTAGGGCTGGTGGGTCGATTTGAGGCTGCTGGGGCCCAGCCCACTATAACCCAACAGTTGAAACTGAAAGTTTTGTTCAAGGATCAATTTCACTTGTGCACCACATTAGAAGAGGTGCAAGATTTGCTGCTAAAAATACGTCATTATGAACTGGTTTTCTGATATTACTAGGATCTTTTTTGCTTAACTATTTGAATTTCCTATAGCTTTCATTGGGAGGGAGGTGGGGTTCCATGGAGTGTTGCCTGGTGCAGCAATATGGCACCACATAAGAAACAAGGACCCAGATTTGTGGTGGCCTAGCGCAATTCCATCACCAAATTAGCATCATTTTTGTGACGCTATTGTGGCGTTGGAAGGACAAAAATGCAGCACCATATTTACAAAGTGGTGCAATGCTTGCATTGCGTCACTTTGTAACCCCTGGCACCACATTATGCCTGCGCCAGGCATAATGTATGAAAGAGGGGCATTCCGGCGCTAGGGGGAGCCGTAAAAATGGCGGAAAGTAATCTGTGAGATTCCTTTTCACCCTTTTAATCGGCATTTTTTAATGCCTGCTAAGTGCAGGTGTTAAAAAGAGGCTTCCATTGTGTTCAATGGGCCTCTGGGTGCTTTGCAGGATTAGTGTCAACATTTTTGACACTAGTCCTGCAAAGCGCCGGACTAGCGTAAAAAATTATGACGCTAGTTCCCTAACTACCACCATGGTGCACCGTATTTTAAATACGGCACACCATGGTGGTGTTAGGGGGGGTGCTAAGGGGCACAAGAAAAGTGCCGCTGCACTAGGTGCAGCGCCACCTTTCATAAATCTGGGCCAAGGGATGACAGGGAGTATAGTGGGCAATTCTCCCTTCAAAGGGTGGTTGGTGAAGCTATATAAAGAAAGCACTAGGGGTTTGGAGTTTTTTGAGGGAGAGGAGTCATGGGGTGCCGAATTTTGGAAAAACATAGAGCAGATACCCACAAAGTTCACAGTGCTTTCAAAGCAGGAGGCCCATGCCAGAAAAGAGATTAGTCCTGATAGGGTCCCAGGTAAAATAAGATTGTTTTTAATTTCCAGATAGCTTGGTAAAAGTGGGGAGGTAATGCAAAAAACAGCAAGATTGTTTGATGGTGCTAAATGTTACGATAACAATACCAATGGTGTTCTAAACAAACAGAATATAGAGCCATTATGAACCAGCTGTCTTCATTCAAATCAGAAATACCTTATTTTGCAGGAGACACATCTTAAAGGTAAGAGCCCAAAGCTTTTTATACCAAAGAAATACACACATGCACATTTCACATCTGCTGGGGTAGCCATGCGTGGAGAGGCTCTATATTTGGAATGGTCTAATGATAGGCAACTGCGTGATGTGATAAGGGATACATATGGGAGGTGGATTTGGTTAAAGGATTTAGCTCAAGACTTCACTCTAAATCTTGTGAATTTCTATGGTCCAATATTGGATGACACAATAGTGTTAAGGGACCTGCATAATCTCACAATGGGGGCAGCCTATGGGTTTTGGGGGGAAATTTGAATTTTATTTGAAGCTGCATACTTCCAACAGGAACAATAAGCAGCTGAAACCCAAAACAGTCCTGACCCTCCCCAGAATTTTACATGATTTCTATTTCGAAGATCATTGACAAGTTTGTCACCAACGTGTGGTGCAGTATACATGTTTCTCTTGCCAGTTTAACACCACATCAGAGCTTGATTTTTTCCAAGTGTTACAGGCTCTTAGATGGGTGGACAGAGATATTTGGGCCAACAATTGTGCCGGTCCATTTAGAGCTAGACATTTCAAACATTGACATACTGAGATCGTACTTTGATAAAGGTGTCTTGGGAGATCAGGAGAGGCTGACGGAAATAAATATATTTATTGGGAATTTTTTTTAGACAAATGGTAATTCGGCCCCAGTCTTTTCAGTCTGGGGGGCCTTTAAAGCCACTTTTCGCAGCCTTAAAATGTGCAGTGTGAAAATACAAGATTTGCAATGGTAGTTGATTCAGCTCTGGTAGCTCTGGTAAGGGTGGACGAAAAGGCTCATATTGGTTCAGCATAACACCAGGGACTTTTTTATATTAGAGGAGATCAATAACTCTAGGACATACAAGCAAAAAACAGTATGAGGGCAGTCAGCTAATGGGAATATTTCTAGCATGGTTGACTTGGATCAAGCAGAGTACACATTGCACGGCTGAAATTGCAAACCCAGCTTCTCAAGAAGTTCAGACAGATAATAAAGAAACTGCAGAAGTTCTCCTGCAACATAATAAGAATCAATATGAGAGGATCTATCGCATCCCTATATCTAGTCTTGAGCAGCATTTAGCTAAACTTGACTCCCTCAACTATCAAATGACCAAAAAGCTAGTTTGGTACCATTCCAGGTGAGCAGATGGCCGGGTAGGTCATCCGCATGTGACGCTCCACAATCCTCAATGAGCTAAACGCTACCCTTTGCCTACGACCAATGGGGCCCTGTCCTGACTTTCTGCAGGGCTGGTCATTAAAAAATGTCAGACGTTTTTATGTCCAAAACGGCACTATAAAAACAGTTTATATTTTTTAGAACGAACATTAATAGAGGTCACATGTTACACCTGTGGTGGTAACCATTAAGGCACCATTTAGCCAACATTTATAGCTCCCAACTAGGGAACTTCATTCATTTGTGGTCCTGAAGAAGTACTATGGATCTGATTCTTCTGGACCGACAGGCGCGAAACAGGTTGAACTTTACTCACTTTTGACTTTTATGGCTACGTGAGTTCATTACTTTCCCAGAGTAGCCAACAATGCCTCTGTTTGGTGGCTTTTTTAATCGAACCAGGAGTACTGTGTAGTTTAATGATTTTTGCCAACTCCTAGAGGGTTTTAGTCATTCACTTTTCCTTTCACTCACACTTAGCTCTGCACACTCACACACTTATAGGCTTCACAATACGGCATCTAATAAAAAGATTTCCGCTAAAGTGACCCTTCAGGGGGCCCATAGGACATTGCAGTGCCGGTCCTACGAGTAGCAGCCTGATGATGAAGCATGACATCTCTTTTTGCGATGTGTGAGGGCACCAAAAATCAAGGGAGTAATTCCCCAACTGCTTGACCTGCATGAGTGTGTAACATTCTAGTATCTTCTCTGTAAGGAAAAGTATCCCTCTATTTTTTATTTTTTTTAAACGAGTGCCTATGTCACTGTCTGACTGGATGTGTGAGTGGCTGTATAGTTTTGTAAATAGGTATGTGAGTAGCTGTACGGGTGGGTCACCTGGTGCATAAATGGGTGTATGGGTGTGAAAGTGCATATGTAATTGACTGAGTGCTAGGTACGTGAATGGCTGTATAGGTGTGTAAGTGGATGTGACAGTGCCGGCATGGGTGTGTGAATGACTATGTAAGTGGATGTATAGGTGAGTAAATGGATGTGTGAATGGTGTTATGATTATGTGACTGAGTGTGTCAGTGACTGTCTATAAGACTCGTGGGTACATACATGCTTTTGTAGGAGTTTAACTGGTATGTAAATGCTTGCCTGACTGTATGATTGGATGCAAATTACATGATAGTAAAATACATACCATAAGTGTTAGAAATGGGGTTCCTGGTTGGTTAGGATAGACACCTCAGCCAGGCAGGGACCACCACTCTAGTCAGGGCGAGAGAGTAACACACCCGAGATGACCACTGCTCACCCCCTTGGTAGCTTGGCACAAGCAGTCAGGCTTATCCCAGAGGCAATGTGTAAAGCTTCTGCACAACAGACAACACACGTGACACAATAAGTACACCACAAAGGAAGCACTAAGACAAGTTATATAAAAATAAACTGTATTGCATAAAACATCAATAGACCGAACACAACATGTATCAGTAATATCCTGCTATACAAGCAGTTGTGAGAACATCACACAGGTTACAAGTACTCTGCGAAAACAAGCATTAGTCAGGAAAATATATGGATTACCGGTATTCTGCAACACTAGCAGTAATCAGGTTATCATTACCACCCTGAAGGCACATGTCAGAATAAACACATTATCAGGAATGCGAGGACATCCTCATGAATGCACATAAAATGAAACATTCCTATATGGCATAGGTCAGACACCCCCAATGCTCTGGTCAGGATAAACATATTATTAGAGAGGCCAAGATATCATCAGTAGTATCCATAAGAAACATTTCCACAAGGCCCATGTCATAAAAAACACATTACGTGCAAAGTTTTCAGTCCCTGAAAGCAATACTGGCACATACATCAGCTCCAGGGCAGGAAACAATGTAGAAGAGAATGAGTCACATGAACACCTACGCGGAGGTAGCACTTTGCCTGCAACACTTCTCTATAACAGAGAGACCCCTCCCTGTCCTAATCCAGGAGTCCCTGTGCTCCTAGTATGTGAAATACAGCACTCTAGAGGGAGGCGACCCCAGTCCTCTAACGTGGGCTGCTTCAGAGAAGATAGTTTACCGCGGGTGGAGACTCACCTCCCCAATTCTGATCACGAAGCCAACAAGGCTCCCCTGCAGCCACAGGTAATCCCGCTGCGGGGGTGGAAGGAGACCGCAGACAAACTAGGCCCAATCTGAAAAGAAAAAGAAAGAAAGAGGGGAGGCTGCTCTTTGGGAGAGGTCCGTGTCTTGAATGGATGGCCACTCTCCTTAGTCCAGCCACTGCTCCTAGCAGCCGCTCTCAGCAGGCATGAGAGCATGGCAGCCGAGCTGCTGGCAGCTTCCTTGTTGCTCCTGCAATGCCTTGGAAGGCTCCCACGGCTTCCTCCAACAGTCGCATAAGGCCTCTGGTGGGGAAGGGTGGCTGACAAGGGAATTATTGCACAATCTGGTTCCCCTGCCTGGGGGGCCACACTGAAGAGTTCACATGCCGCTGCTCAGTGTCTCCCAAGGACTGGATGGAGACAAGATTCACCCTGCTCTTCTTCATTCCCTCTGCCTCTCCTTGGGGTACTTAACAAGAAGGAAGATCCTCTTACCTTCTGTTAGCCAGGCAATGTCAGTGATCGCACCAAGTAGGTGTCTGCTTGTGCCCCAGGGGCACCAACCAGTAAGTGCTTTGCTCATGCTCAGCGAGAGGCTGCAGGGGGGCTCCTCTATCTCTTTTCTGTGGTGGGGAGGGGGGAAGGCCACCAATATGGGGCACAAGAGAAAAACTCCAAGGTGGTCAAAGTTGAGCACTCTCATTGAGCTCCTAGTAGGAAGACAGAAAGTGCTCTTCACACATGCTTCAGTCTACAATATGGCGCTCCCTAGGTGCTATAGTTCTAGGGCTAGGGGTAGCACTAGCAACAGGGACAACTGGAGCCCTAAGAGAGGGTGAGGGCAGGCCAGCAGAAGAGGGTCCTAACAGTCCAGTTGCAGTCCTCCTGATGACCTAGTAGGTTACTAGTAATGGCAGCCACAGCCCCTTCCAGGTACAAGTCTGTGCAGTATCTAAAAATGTGGGGCCACCCCTCTGGACTTATAATAATTTTGCAAAGCTTCCACAAAGGGGGTCCAAACCAGCACTAACCAGTTCCAGGAAGGTCCCCTTTTTCCTCTAGCACTGGCTCCAGACATCAGTAGGGGGTAAACAAGCCCTTTGTGTGAAGCCAGGGCACAGTCTTTACAGAAGCAGGCGTGCCCTGCCTCTACCTCTCCCAGCCCAGGAAGACCATTCAGTATGCAGATGCATTCTTGTGACACCTCCACCCTCCCTGTGTACAGGCAGTCTGAAAAGTATTCACAACGATCAGCTGTCACTCTGCCCCACACGTGGATTGGAATCAAACTGCAAAACACCAGAGTCATAAGCACAGAGAAATGCTCACTTTCCAAAAGTGACATTTCTAAAATGGTAATAAAAAATCCACCTACAGTATTAAGTTGCATTTCTCACTACCATAAAAACCATACCAAACAGCTCACACCACCCCTCATAGATGAGATAATACCACTTAGACATATGTTATGGCATTTCCAATGCAATCCTATGAGAGAGGCAGCACCACAGTAGTGAGGAACCAAATAGGCTGTTTGTCACTATTAGGTCATGTAGTAAATAAAGACATATGTCCTACCTTCTACATACAACACACCCAGCCCATAGGGCTAGCTAGGTCCTGCCTTAGGGGTGGCTTATAGGTAGTAAGAGGGGAGTTCCAGACCTAGCCAGTTAATTTAGATGCCAGGTCCCTGTTGCAGAATACTGCGCATGCAGGCTTTGCGGTGGCACGCCTCAGACAGGTTTGAAAGGCTAGTTCTATAGATGGGGCAAGCTGTGCTGCAGGCCCACTATTAGCATTTAATTACAGGCTGTGGGAATAGGGATACCCCTGGACAAGGGACTTACAGGTACATTAAATCTGCTAATAAGGTGAAAGCCAATCATAACAAGTTTAGAAGGGAGAGCACATGCACTTTAGCACTGATCAGCAGTGGTAACGTGCTCAGAGTCCTAAAGTCATCAAAAAGGGTCAGAACAAATAGGAGGAGGAAGGCAAAAAGTTTGGGGATGACCATGTAAAAAGGGCTAGGTCCACCAATAAACAAGTGGCCACATCTAACTTCAAACACATTCAATAACTCAAACAGGACCCTGACCTGAATGCGCACAATTTCTGAAGCGCAAAGCTTCTGAGATCAGGTGCATTCTGGCCAGGTTGGTAGGGCAGGCGGCACTCCGAAGCATGCTGAAGTCCATGGAATTCCACAGAGCTTTTAGCTAACTCCACAGAATTACATGAAGTTGAACTATGTGAGCTCCCCCACCCCTAGTCTTAACTATAACTATCTACTAGTGAACATCAATTCTATCTATATATATTACCTAGTGGCAGTCACCACTAGGTAGTTATAATTAGGACCTAGTTTGTATAGAAAAGCATTTTTTACTTTACTAATAACTTTGGCACCATTTGATGAATCTTCACAAACATTTTCCAAGAAAATATGACGCTTACTTCACCATTCATTTTTCTTGAACAGCAATAGCGCTGAAACTACTGGTTGGAATTGCACCAAATTTGGCATATATATAGCTCTTGCGCCCTTTTTGTTATTTGGTTTAAATCCGTTCAGTAGTTTAAGAGAAATTGAATAAAATCCAAATTTGAATATATAGGACGCGAAGGATTTGAGACCTCTCCCGATCTCGTACTGAGATTTGATTGGCTGCCAACACTTCTACAAGGAAGTGTTGGCAGCCATGTTGAGACTCAGCTTCAGCTGAATTTCTATGGTTTGGTACATTTAAAATGTAAGCCTAACTATAAAGTCCCTCTAACCGTTGGTATTTTAAGTGAATTTCTATGGTTCTTTTAATTTTATATATAGGCTTTCCCTGCATTGTCAGGTAGCCCGTAAGGGCATTTTATTATATTAAAAAAAGTATGAAATAATGTAAATAAATAAGGGCTGCTGGGGAGCCCTGAAGGGCTCCCTCTCAGTCCAGATAGCCCATAAAGGGCTAGGAAAAGTTTTTTAAAAAGTTTTAGGTTTTTGAGTCCAGCTGGACTCATTTCAACTTTTTTTTAATTAATAAAACAAACATTATATAAAAAAATCATTTTTGATTTTAAAATTGAAACAATTAATTATTTCTAAGTGCATCAGACATCAAAGACTAAAAAACTGTATCTCTCTCCCTCTCTTTCAATCAATTCTCCCACTCACACACCCACTCACTTACGCATCCACTCACAGTCTCGCTCAGACACTCACATACCCACTCATAGACCAACTCAGACCCTCACACACCCACTCAGAGCCCCAGTCAGACCTTCATCCACTCACTCAGATAGTTACGCACCCAAAGGAACCTCCTCTTCAGCCTACATACAGTATATCTGACTCCCTCACTTTCTGCAACACTCTAGGTACAGAAGTAATGTCACAGAAAACATTGATGAATGCAAATATAGTGTAGCTGGTCGTGATGGTTCTTTAGTTTGGCATGCAAAGGGTAACCTAATCAGCCTTTGGAAAACGTACTTGTCTATCTGCTGAAAACAAATACCTTTTCTGCTTGCAATACTCCAGCTATTCAAACCTTGGTGATCTGAAACAGAGTTACTTGGAGAATTTAATTGCTATGAAGACACTTTCAATGCCGTGAAAGACTTTATTCAGTGTCCAATATTTCCAAACTACATGAAAATGTTAAATGAAGAAATTGAACACGAAGAAACAATTGCTACTGAGATTGCAAAGTAAAGTTCACAAAGCAGCCAAAGTGCTGCACCTCTTAGTCAAGATCCTTTTGAACAGCCAATAATTGAAAATTAGGCTGCCATAGCAATGAATGAAGTGGAGATATCAATGCAACAGTTAAGAGAAGAAAATGTTACGGTAGGAGAGTTAGTAGACCAACTCAATAAGGAGCAGAAAGAAGTAGATATGGAAGTCAAGGAAAAAATAGACCATAGATCACTGAATGAAAAAACTCAATGTAACTGTTCAAGTTGTAAACCAATTCTTTTGTATGTCAGAAGACAACCAGCCCTGGAAAAAGCTGTCTAATACAAGTTCTAACAACATATCTACAGAAGACTATAGACTCACTTTTGTTGTGTATAGTAACAGCTAGGCCATCAATGATGTCACTGACCATGTCATAAGCGATGTAATATGTGAGGTCATAAGCAGTGCATTAAGGGAGTGCAAGTTATAGTTAGCTCAAGTGACTATAACTGCTGAATTTCTGAGGTTTTGTATGAGTAAAATCAAAACCTAATAGAACGTCCCTGTCACAGCACATTAACAATGCGTTTCGGATGTAGCCTTTGTCACGGTTATCGGCTAAGGTTTCTAACATCATTATAACAAGTGCAAGTGAAACAAACAACAGATCCAAGTACAGTAATCAACATTAAATTGTCAGTGCCATCTTATAGTAGCAAAGCCTGTTTTGCAGAAACAGTTGGATTACTGCATACATAATCATAATGCGGACACAGTTGGTAAAGAGAAATTCAAGGGTAGCAGCTTCTAATTACAATTTCACAATATTAAATCAAATAATGTTTATATCATTTCATGATGTCCCAACATTGACCGCTAGCCTTCCATGCCTATACATAATGCCTGCTCATTTGGGCTTGGGTCCAGACATGTGATGAAACATAATCAGTTTGATATTATCACATTGAAACTCTCAAAATGTTTAAAAAACATACCAAATATGTATTAACCTATCTACAGAAGAATCTATACTTCCACTAAGAACTATAGATGGCAGGTACCTGAGTAAAGAAAAATACAAGACATCAAATTAAAATTAAAACCTAAAAACCTCTTCATACTTAATACTAATGTACACTCAAGGAAGCAACAATACAAGGAGCACCATATCTTTATATTAGGGACACTGTCAGAAGGTCCAAGATTCTAATATCCTAAATGGACTATGGGGGTCATTACAACATTGGCAGTAAAAGCCGCTTACCGCCGTGCAGAAGACCGCCAATACACCGCGGCGGCGGCGGGAGACCGCCACAGCTATTATGACACACATCACGGAATCCGCAGAAATTCAGACACCCACACAAGTCCGCCACACCAAAGGTCAGCGATAAATATGTGGAAACAAATCCTCCACCTCCACGCCAACAGAAAAACAACCATGCTATTATGACCCACGAATCCACGCGGCGGTTTTTCAACCGCGGTATTCCATTGGCGGTACACACCGCCGCGCTCAAAATACACACACCTCTCCAAAACACCGCCACATAGGACAATTCAAAATACACACACCTGATACACATACAAACACCACTCCCACACATCCAATACAATATAAAACACACACTCACATCACCCACAAACCCCTACGACCACAAATTAGAGAGGAAGGCCAGAGAGAGACAGCACAGAATAGATAACACCATCACACAGAGGCACACTACACCATCACCCATATAACATCCACGCACAAAACACCACATACCACTACACTCACCACACTCATCAACACATACACCACCCCACACATCACACACACCACCCCATGTCACGCCAAAGACACCCCCGCTTCTCCGAGGAGGAGCTCAGGGTCATGGTGGAGGAAATCATCAGGGTAGAGCCACAGCTATTTGGCGCACAGGTACAGTACACATCCATAGCCAGGAAGATGGAGCTATGGCAAAGAATAGTCAACAGGGTCAACGCTGTGGGACAGCACCCAAGAAATAGGGAGGACATCAGGAAGAGGTGGAACGACCTACGGGGGAAGGTGCGTTCAACGGTATCCAAGCACCACATCGCGGTACAGCGGACTGGCGGCGGACCCCCACCTCCTCCCCCACAACTAACAACATGGGAGGAGCAAGTCTTGTCCATCTTGCATCCTGAGGGCCTCGGAGGAGTCGTCGGAGGAACGGACACTGGTAAGTCTAATCTTCACTATCCCCCACCCTACCTGCATGCTATCACACATCCCCACACTCACACCCTCCCCTATCACCCTAACTCCTCACTGATCTACCCATAACACCAACCACCCATCCCAACCCCAAGACCTGCATGACACAACTAAGCATGGACACCCATCACTAAAGCATTCCCACTGCACAGACCCACAACACCCCCCAAGCATCACCACACAAGCCCTCACACAGGAATGCCTGCACTGGGGTTCACGCACATCCATCCATTGCACACCATGAAACACACACATGCAATAATCATGTTCTCATACCCCTGCAGGAACCTGAAGGACCGTCACCACACCAGAGGGTCCAGACAACACCACTCCACCCCCAGAAGAGGCCCACAGTGACAACAGCAGCTCTGCCCTACTGGATCTTGATGACCAGCCACAGCCACATCGTGGGCTTCAGGACAGATGGTTCCCCTTGCCCAGCCACAGCCCAACACCGAACTGCCACCCTCTGGGAACACCAGCACAGCACCCACCCAGCGGACCCATACCTCCCTACCCAGGACAGGTCAATCAGCGGTGTGTCCACCACTACAGGGCACCCAGGCTAACCCACCACCCCAACAACAACAGGGACCTGGGGGCAGTGGTAGTGGGCACACGGTTCAGGGGACGGAGTCACAGGAACACAGGGGAACTGGGAGGGCTGCTGTGCGACAGAGGGAGGACAGGCCAAGGGAACCCACTCTCCACGAGGCACTATCCTCCATCATGGGAGCATACCACCACTCCCAGGAGACGATGGCAACAGTCCTGGACAAGTTGCAGGAGACCCTGCGCCTGCAGGAGGAGCAGTATTTTGGGTTCAGGGAGGAGCTCAGGACCATCGGCTCCGCCCTGGGCACCATCGTAGGGGTGCTGACGGACATTCAAAAGACCTTGAGGGACACCGTGGCACTCCAAGGGGCCCCTGACACTAGCCAGGACGACGAACTGCCCACCACCTCCGCCGGCGCTAGTGGACAGGACGCCCCGCCACAGGACCACCACACCAGCACCCCACCCTCTGCAGACGGACAACCACCACGCAAGCGGACCCTGAGATCCAGGAACAGGACAGAGCAAGATGGCAAGACCCCGACAGGAAATAAGACTACCTTGATTGTCCCCCCACTGTCCCACTTTGTTACCCTGCCCAGATTGGAACTGCCCCAGCTCCACTTCCAATGGCCAGATGTGCAATGTACCTGTGAGACTAATAGACTGGACTCTGCCATGGACATTATTCCACCATGACCTCTCCCCATTTCACAAACCCCCTACATTTTTATGCACTTCAATAAACACCCTTGAAACCTCAATAATATTGGAGTCAGTCAATGATTGTGAACTTTGTATTGTCAATTACAGTGTTAAAAAAGGTTAGCCATTGGAAGGTCAACATACCAATGTCACACATCACAAGCCTTTCAAGGGTGCAAGCTGTTGACACGTAGGTCAACACATTAGTGAAACTGAAATGGAAGGGGACAACTCAGTTAACAAATAGGGAGTGAAATGTAGGTACAGGACAGAGGTAGACGTGTGAAATATAATATAATGTGAAGCATGAAATTGTACTCACCTGTGTCTCATTGAAAATATTGCTGTATGACTGACTCCCTGTTGTCGTTTTCATCTTCATCAGCTTCCTCCTCATCACTGTCCACAGGCTCCCCAGGCTCCCCCGCTGTAACAACACCGTCATCTGGATCATCCTCCTGCAGAAAAGGCACCTGGTGTCGCAATTCCAAGTTATGGAGCATGGAGCAGGCGATGATGATGTCGCACACCTTCTTCGGTGAGTAGAATAGGGACCCACTTGTCATATGGAGGCACCTGAACCTGGCCTTCAGGAGGCCGAAGGTCCGCTCGATTACCCTCCTAGTCCGCCCATGGGCCTCATTGTAGCGTTCCTCTGTCCTGGTCCTGGGATTCCTCACTGTGGTCAGAAGCCAGGACAGGTTGGGGTAACCAGAGTCCCCCAATAGCCATACACGGTGCCTCTGGAGTTCACCCATAATATCAGGGATTCTGCTATTCCGCAGGATGTATGTGCCAACACCAGGACAGTGCGCGCTCTACGGGCATCTAGAATGCAAAAACCCAACACTCGCAAGATAAAGTAATTTATGCATTGTGATGATATGTTATTGTTTAACCTTTTGCATTGCAGAATTCCATCCAAAAGATTAATTTTTAAGGTGTTT
This sequence comes from Pleurodeles waltl, assembly GCF_031143425.1. Classification (NCBI taxonomy): domain Eukaryota; kingdom Metazoa; phylum Chordata; class Amphibia; order Caudata; family Salamandridae; genus Pleurodeles; species Pleurodeles waltl. Next base: position 402,981,045 of record NC_090442.1, on the reverse strand, counting down.
ATAAATACTGTACATTTACAATATGTTGCTGCAGACATTCAGAGTGTGTTAGGGTGTGATCCATTTCCAGGGCCTTCTGGAGACTTTCCCTGCAACATGCCTGGGCGTGGTTCTGGGCTGGGCCAAGACTCTATAAAAGAGAGTCAGCCCAACTTCCAGTGCTCACTATTCAGAGGTCCCGGTGCAGAGCAGCAGCTTCTTCCTGAGCTCCTGTCCCGGCGGCCTATTTGGATTTTCCAGTCTTCTGCACTCATCTCTCATGGGTGATCACTGTTTCCAGGCGGTAAAAACGGTGTTTGGACATTTCCCAACACCGTAATTGAGAATCTTCATATTCTTGATTTTAATTCTTAAATGAATAACAGATTACTTGTGCGCTGCCATTTTTTGACATTTGTATGGTGGTTTGCAAATAGGGAGGATGCGCAATTTATTCCACAAAGATTTGATGTCGTTATTACATTATTGTTCAGTGCGCGCTGATATTTCTTGACATTTACATGATGTTTTACGAGTTGGCAAGATGTGCAACTCGTTTCATGAGCATTTAACTTTGTTGTTCATTGCGCGCTACCTTTTCTTGACATTTACATGGTGGCATTCGAATCGGTGAAACGCGCGATTCACTTCTGGTGTGTAATTCATGCTGTTCATTGTGCGCTACCATTTTCTGGCATTTACATGGTGGCATTCGAATCGGCAACATGCGCGATTCTTTCCTTGAGTGTTTTTTCATGTTATTCATTGTGCGCTACTATTTCTTGGCTTTTGTATGGTGGCATTTGAATCGGCAAGACGCACAATTCTTTCCTCATGTATAAATAATGTAAGTTACTGTGCGCTACCATTCTAAGACATTTTCTTGGTAGCATTTCAAGTTGACACGTTGCGTGATTTATTCCTTGAATCTATGTTGTGTGATTTCATGGTGCACAAACCTTTATGGTGTTTAATACTCATATGAAAATCTGCAGTGTGCGCAATTTACTTCCCAATGTTTTTTCTGAGATGAACACAACACAATACCAGAGTTCTAGAGGTAATTCTGTGTGTTCCTGATATGTATTCCTAAAAGGAGATTCATATGGTTGTTTAGAAATTGCTCAGAGTGTTTCCTGATTCTCATGCTAAAGAAAGTACTTGAATCTGAAAGTCCTATTTAACTCTTCCTGTTTCCTCCGCAGGTATTCAGTCATCTAAAGCCTAGTCAGGTTTAGGATTATTCTAGGGTTGTTCATGTTTTTCGGAAAAGACGAAGCTTAGAGTTGTAGCATGGTACTGATTTCATGAGATGTAATTTTGATGTTGTGTTTTAACCTTTTGCTTCCTACAGGTCTCCTTCCCAGCTGTTCCCGTCCTAATCCCCTTTTCCCCACTTGGACTCTCTTAGACTCTGTGATAAATCTAATCAGAGTATTGGAGCTGTCTTGTGGTGGAAGTGTTGGGAACGTGCATGGACCCCGAGGATCTGGTGACTCTGACAGAATAGTGAGCCCACAAATTATTATCCTCCTGGTTTGTGTAGGTTCTCAGCATGGCCACACTGGACGAGCTAGTCAAGGCTATCACCCAGCTCCAGTCAGAAGTGGTATCATCAAAGGATTTGACAAATAGTCTAGCTGAGAGGGTGAGTCAGTTACAGAATAAGGTTGAGAAGAAAGAACAAAGTCCCACAGGTGTATCTTGGCCAGGTACTTCTTCTCAGACTTCTGGAGGTAGTCCGACTAACATTTCCCTCAATGTTCCTTCAGCCATTCCTTTAGCTCCCCCAGAACACTTCTCAGGTGATCCCTTGAAAGCGCAATCTTTTCTGGTTCAAGTGGAACTTCACTTCACCTGTAGACCACATACTTTCCCCGATGCCCAGTCTAAAGTAGCTTTCTTGTTGTCATATCTGTCTGGAGATGCAGCTACCTGGGCTATTCCTCTTGTGCGTAAAAATAGTCCCCTGTTGTACAACTGGAAACATTTTGTTCGTGAAATTGAGAGAGTTTTCGATCGTAGAACTGTAACACAGTCAGAAGATCGTGAATTATTAGACTTACGCCAAGGGAATCAGGACTTAATGTCATATTTAGCCAACTTTAATCGGCTGGTCGCTGAGACATCCTGGCCTGAAGAAAAACAAGCGGCCTTGTTTTACAGGGGACTCAAAGAGGAGCTAAAAGACATCTTAGCGCGAATCGACCCACAACCTGCAAACTGTCAAGATTTAATAAACCTTGTCTTGAGGCTTGATCATAGTTTAAATGAACGAAAAGGAACACGTAAAAAGACTGAAAAACATTATTGGCATGCTCATGATAACAAAGACTCAAGAACTCCGAGAGAAAGAACGCCGGAACCGATGGAAATTGGAACCATCAGGAGACCTTTGACCAAAGACTAAAAGGATCTACGCAGAAAAAATGGGCAATGTCTCTATTGTGGGCGGAAAGGTAATTACGCCAAAGATTGTCCAATCAAAACAAAGAGCAAGCGAGGCCCAGTTCAGAAAGTTGCAACCAATGCATCAGTCGAGTCGGAAAATCTAAAGCACCCAAGTTGCAGAGAAGGGTTGCTCTTGGGTGTCACCGTGGATCCTTCACAATCCAAACATCTAAAATTGGGATTAAGAGTTCAGGTCAAGAAAAACACCTATTTCAAGAAGGCTCTAGTCGACTCTGGGGCTACCAGAAACTTTGTTGACGCTCAATTGGTTCGTGCATGGGGGATCTCATGTATTGAAAAGAAGACTCCAGAAACCATCCAGGCAGTTGATGGAAAACTCTTGACTGGAGGTCTGATAACTCTTCAGACTGTCCCCTTGACAATAATTTGTGAAGGTAAAAATCAAAGAAAGAAACATAAAGAGGAACTCATCCTTGACGTGATCCATGCTCCCCAGTATGGGATCATCCTTGGCTTGCCATGGTTAACCCATCACAATCCAGAGATTAATTGGGCTGAACGAAAGATCGTGTTCTCATCAGTGCTATGTAAAGAACATTGGCCCTCATTCTGACCCTGGCGGTCGGCGGAGAGGCGGCGGTCGGACCGCGAACAGACCGGCGGTCAGAAAAATGGCATTCTGACCACGGCGGTCACCGCCGCGATCGCCCGCCACTTCCCCACTCCGACCGCCACGGCGGTCATGACCGCCGGGCTGGAGTTTGCGCACTCCAGCCCGGCGGTCGTCCCAAGACCGCCAACGGTATCATGACCCTGCCTACCGCCGCGGTTTCTTGCGGTCGGGAACCGCCATGCGAACCATGGCGGTAAGCACTATCGGGGCCAGGGAATTCCTTCCCTGGCACTGATAGGGGTCTCCCCCACCCCCCACTACCCACCCGAGTCCTCCCCCCACACCCTCCACCCCCCTGCCACCCCCCAGAGGTGGTACGAACCCCCTCCCCACCCCCACCCCGACATGCACATACATGCACCCCGACATGCACACACCCCCAACATGCACATATACACACCCCCTACACACACATACACAACGGGGACACATACCCGCACACATACATGCAGCACCTGCCGAACAGCACACATTACCCATAGACACAGCAGCACCCCCCGCCCGCATACACGCACTCACACACCCCCTCTACACACTCACACGCACACCCCCATGCACGCCCACATCACACAACACCCCCCCTCCCCCTCCCCTCACGGACGGTCAACTTACCTTGTGCGTTGGTCCTCCGGGAGGCGACGGGAGCCATGGGGAGGTGACCGCCAACAGAACACCGCCAACAGAAGACCGCCACACAGATATGTGGGTCGTAATTCTGTGGGCGGTGTTCTGCTGGCGTGGCGGTGGAGGTTGACCAGTCTCCACTTTTCCGCCGACCGCCAGTGTGGCTGCTGGCGGTTTCCCGGCGGAACGCTCCCAGCGGTCGGAATGCGCACAGCGGCATACCGCCGCGGTCGGCGGTCTTCACCGCGGCGGTAACTCGGCGGTCTCGCAAAAAGACCGCCAAGGTCAGAATGAGGGCCATTGTCTCCAAAGGACTCAAGAATCGGAAGTTCGCCATTCTTACATAGCTACCGCCGCAGAGAAAGAAGTACAGTTGCCCAAACAGTATTCGTCTTATGAAGATGTATTTGATGAGAAGGAAGCAGAGAACTTACCTCCGCATAGATCTTATGACTGTCAAATTGATCTAGTCCCAGGGGGAATATTTCCCAACTGTCGTGTGTATGCCCTGTCAGAACATGAAAATCAACATTTACGAAAATACTTGGATAAATTCTTAGAGAATGGTTTCATCCGCCCCTCTAAGTCTCCCACAGCTTCTCCTTTGTTTTTTGTTCCAAAAGCGAACGGAGAGCTTCGAACTTGTATCGACTATAGGGGCTTAATAAAATCACCATCAAGAACAAATATCCTTTGCCTCTAATTCCGGTCTTACTGGAACAAGTAAAGAAAGCAAAAATCTACACGAAGCTAGATCTTCGAGGTGCTTACCATTTGGTCAGAATGAGAGAGGGTGACGAATGGAAAACGGCATTCAAAACAAGATATAGCCTTTTTGAATACACTGTCATGCCTTTTGGTCTGTGCAATGCTCCAGCAGCATTTCAATTTTTCTTAAATGACGTTCTTAGAGAGTACCTTGATATCTTTGCCATAGTTTACATTGATGACACTTTGATCTACTCAGACAATGAGAATGAACATGTTCAACATGTCAAGAAAATGTTGGCAGCCCTTCGTAAACACCATTTATATTGCAAGCTAACCAAGTGTGAGTTTCATGTTACCACAGTTGAGTTTTTAGGGGTTATCCTTACCCCTCAAGGTATGGTGATGGCAGAAAGGAAAGTAAAAGCCGTATCTGAATGGCCCATCCCAAAGTCTATTCGTGATGTACAATGTTTCCTGGGCTTTGCAAATGTTTACCAGAGGTTCATCAATCATTTCTCCCAGACAGTGGCTCCAATTACTAAGTTATTAAGAAAGAAAGAAAAATTTGTATGGTCCCCAGAAGCAGACCAAGCCTTTTCAACTTTGAAAGAAGCTTTCTTCACTGCCCCAGTCTTGACTCATCCAGATGCGGATCGACCTTTCATAGTGGAAGCTGATGCTTCAGATGTAGCAATAGGAGCAGTCTTGTCACAACGAAACAAAGACACTGGTCAGCTTCATCCTGTAGCTTACATGTCTCGGAAGTTGAATGAAGCCGAACAGAACTATGTCATTGCTGAAAAAGAGCTTCTGGCGATTCGTGACGCCTTTAAAGAATGGAGACATCATTTGTTGGGAGCTAAATATACTGTCACAGTATATACTGATCACCGCAATCTTCAATTCATGAGTTCTGCCAGACTTTTGACTCCTCGGCAATTATGCTGGATGCTGTTTTTTGCCGAGTTTGATTTTGTGGTAACCTTCCGGCCTGGTAAAAATAATCGCAAAGCTTACGCCTTGTCCCGCCAAGAGTCTACCACATTGCCTGCAGTTCAAACCTCCAGAGCTATCATTGCTCCTGACAAGCTCCTATGTATCATAAAAACAGAAGATTTCTTTGAAGACATCCTCAATTCATTCACTGTTGAAAAATGGCAGGCGTGGGCCCAAGCAGATCCGAAAAGATCAATCAAGCAAGGATTACCCTTTTACGATGCTCGTTTGTTTGTGCCCACTACCAAACTTCGCAAGATAGTGTTTAATTGGTTGCATGTTATACCTACAGCAGGTCACCCTGGTACTCCTAAAACTCTTGAATTAATCCAACGCTATTTTTGGTGGCCTACCTTAACAAAGGATGTAAAAACAATATTAAACAACTGCGAAGTCTGTGCTCGCACTAAAGCAAGTCATTCAAAACCGAAAGGGTTGTTACACCCACTTCCAACCCCAAGTCGTCCAGGGGAGCACATCTCTTTAGACTTTATTACAGGTCTGCCAGTGGTACAACAGCATTCAGTAATTCTGGTGGTAGTAGATAGTCTCACAAAATATGGACATTTCATTGCCTGTAAGAAATTACCCACCTCTAGTGAACTGGCAACTATCTTACTGAATAGAGTGGTTCGTTATCATGGACTGCCAAAAGTGATCCTCTCCGATCGGGGATCGCAATTTGCCTCCAACTTCTGGAAGACATGGTGTAAAACACTCCAAGTGACATCTACCCTATCTACTAGCCACCATCCTCAAACAGATGGTCAAACGGAGAGACTAAATCAGACTTTGAAGCAATACCTACGTGCTTACGCTGAAAAAGCACTTAATTCATGGACATCAATGCTCTGGTTAGCTGAGTTAGCCTACAACAACTCCTTCCACACTTCTACTGGCGTTACACCCTTCTTTGGTTTGTTTGGCTATCATCCTGACACCTTGCCCATCACAATTCCTCAAGAAAGCTCTCTCACTCCAGCTGTGTCAGAAATCATTCAACATTTGCATCAAACTCAGAAATCAATTCAACAACATTTAGAAAAAGCCAAACAAAAATACAAAAAGCATTATGACAAGAAACATTGTGAGGGACCACCGTATCAACCTGGTGACAAAGTGTGGCTTTCCACAAAACATGTAGACTTCAAGACAAAGCACATGTTCAACCCCAAATTTATAGGTCCTTACACTGTTCTTCAGCAAATCAATCCTGTGACCTATAAACTACAATTGCCAAAATCATTACGGATTCATCCAGTGTTCCATACTTCCCTCTTAAAAAAGGCAGTCCAAAAGGTCCGCCCTCATCCAGCTCCTGTTCTAGCACAGGGGGAAGAAGAATATGAAGTCAAGAATGTGTTGGACTCTAAACTGAGAGGGCGTAACCTATGGTACTTAATCTCATGGAAAGGTTATGGCCCTGAAAGTAATTCATGGGTTTCCGCATCTGATGTTCATGCTCCAGTACTTGTGAGACGCTTTCATCGTCTCAATCCAGATAAACCAGGCCCTAGAGCGCGCCTGGGAGAGGGGAGTACTGTCAACACCAGGACAGTGCGCGCTCTACGGGCATCTAGAATGCAAAAACCCAACACTCGCAAGATAAAGTAATTTATGCATTGTGATGATATGTTATTGTTTAACCTTTTGCATTGCAGAATTCCATCCAAAAGATTCATTTTGAAGGTGTTTATAAATACTGTACATTTACAATGTGTTGCTGCAGACATTCAGAGTGTGTTAGGGTGTGGTCCCTTTCCAGGGCCTTCTGGAGACTTTCCCTGCAACATGCCTGGGCGTGGTTCTGGGCTGGGCCAAGACTCTATAAAAGAGAGTCAGCCCAACTTCCAGTGCTCACTATTCAGAGGTCCCGGTGCAGAGCAGCAGCTTCTTCCTGAGCTCCTGTCCCAGCGGCCTATTTGGTTTTTCCAGTCTTCTGCACTCATCTCTCATGGGTGATCACTGTTTCCAGGCGGTAAGACGGTGTTTGGACATTTCCCAACACCGTAATTGAGAATCTTCATATTCTTGATTTTAATTCTTAAATGAATAACAGATTACTTGTGCGCTGCCATTTTTTGACATTTGTATGGTGGTTTGCAAATAGGGAGGACGCGCAATTTATTCCATAAAGATTTGACTTCGTTATTACATTATTGTTCATTGCACGCTGATATTTCTTGACATTTACATGATGTTTTACGAGTTGGCAAGACGTGCAACTCGTTTCATGAACATTTAACTTTGTTGTTCATTGCGCGCTACCTTTTCTTGACATTTACATGGTGGCATTCGAATCGGCAAAATGCACGATTCACTTCTCGTGTGTAATTCATGCTGTTCATTGTGCGCTACCATTTTCTGGCATTTACACGGTGGCATTCGAATCGGCAACACGCGTGATTCTTTCCTTGAGTGTTTTTTCATATTATTCATTGTGCGCTACTATTTCTTGGCTTTTGTATGGTGGCATTTGAATCGGCAAGACGCACAATTCTTTCCTCATGTATAAATAATGTAAGTTACTGTGCGCTAACATTCTAAGACATTTTCTTGGTAGCATTTCAAGTTGACACGTCGCATGATTTATTCCTTGAATCTACGTTGTGTGATTTCATGGTGCACAAACCTTTATGGTGTTTAATACTCATATAAAAATCTGCAGTGTGCGCAATTTACTTCCCAATGTTTTGTCTGAGATGAACACAACACAATACCAGAGTTCTAGAGGTAATTCTGTGTGTTCCTGATATGTATTCCTAAAAGGAGATTCATATGGTTGTTTAGAAAGTGCTCAGAGTGTTTCCTGATTCTCATGCTAAAGAAAGTACTTGAATCTGAAAGTCCTATTTAACTTTTCCTGTTTCCTCCTCAGGTATTCGGTCATCTAAAGCCTAGTCAGTTTTAGGATTATTCTAGGGTTGTTCATGTTTTTCGGAAAAGACGAAGCTTAGAGTTGTAGCATGGTACTGATTTCATGAGATGTAATTTTGATGTTGTGTTTTAACCTTTTGCTTCCTACAGGTCTCCTTCCCAGCTGTTCCCGTCCTAATCCCCTTTTCCCCACTTGGACTCTCTTAGACTCTGTGATAAATCTAATCAGAGTATTGGAGCTGTCTTGTGGTGGAAGTGTTGGGAACGTGCACGGACCCTGAGGATCTGGTGACTCTGACAGTATGCGTCATGCACTGAGCCAGGGAACATTGCATTTACCTGCGAGATGTACTGGTCTGCCAAACAGACCATCTGGACATTCATCGAATGATAACTCTTCCGGTTCCTGTACACCTGTTCATTCCTGCGGGGGGGACCAAAGCTACATGGGTCCCATCAATGGCACCTATGACGTTGGGGATATGTCCGAGGGCATAGAAGTCACCTTTCACTGTAGGCAAATCCGCCACCTCAGGGAAAATGATGTATCTCCTTACGTGTTTCAGCAGGGCAGCCAACACTCTGGACAAGACGTTGGAAAACATAGGCAGGGACATCGCTGATGCCATGGCCACTGTTGTCTGAAAAGACCCACTTGCTAAGAAATGGAGCACTGACAGCACCTGCATGTCAGGAGGTATTCCAGTCGGATGGCGGATTGGTGACATCAGGTCAGGCTCCAACTGGGTACATAGTTCCCGGATTGTGGCACGGTCAAACCGGTAGGTCACAATGACATGTCGCTCTTCCATTGTCAACAGGTCCACCAGCGGTCGGTACACCGGCGGATTCCGCCATCTTCCAATATGTCCCAACTGACGGTGCCTAAGAAGGACAACAGTGAAAAAACTGTCAGCATTCCTCCAGGTATGTACCCACAGTCATACACAAGACTACACCAGACAATTAACCCATCCGGGAAAGGTTTTGAGTGTAGGCCTCGGTATGTTTGACGCAGTAGTAAATGAAGCCATGTGGGCCCCTGAAATGGCGGCTGCCTGACCTCTAAAATGGGACAATGGAATTGTGGGGTAACTGCACTGGCATTGCACACCGTCGCGGTAGGAAGTCGTAGAGCGCGGCGCAATGCTGCATTGGTTAACATTGGACCCTATGGGTCCCATGAGCCAATGAACAGGTGCGCTGGCAGTGATGATGCGCACCGCCGCGGACGTCACTGCGCGGACGTCACCACCATTTCCTATCTGTTCAATCACAAGATACCTGACCTTCGACAGGAGAGGACCTACACTGCTAGTGCTGCTGTGACCTCGGTCTGGAAGCGACGATGGCTGCTGCGTCTGGGGAAAGGGCCCCTGCCTTCACTGCACAGGAGTTGGAGAAACTTGTGGATGGGGTCCTCCCCCAGTATACGCTACTCTACGGTCCTCCAGACCTACAGGTTAGTACACAGGGAGCACGTTGTATGGGCTAGGCCTGGGTGGAGAGGGCTGGGTGGATGAGGGAAGGGGCAGAATACATAGAACAGACATGCATGGGGATGAGTGGGCCACAGGGATAGAGTTGGGAGGGGGCCAATTACAACGACGGTGCAGTAGGTAATGACTGTTCCTCTTTCCTTGTGCATGTCATGTAGGTCAGCGCCCACCAGAAGAGGGACATTTGGCGTGCCATCGCCAAGGAGGTCCGGACCCTGGGGGCCCACCATAGACGGGGCACCCACTGCCGGAAGAGATGGGAGGACATTCGCCGCTGCAGCAAGAAGACGGCGGAGGCTCAGCTGGGGATGGCCTCCCAACGTGGGAGGGGTGCCCGTCGCACCATGACCCCCCTGATGTTCCGGATCCTGGCGGTGGCCTACCCGGAGTTGGATGGGCGCTTAAGGACATCACAGCAGACACAAGGGGGTGAGTTCAACCTCATGCAATGGACTTTGCGTGCTGTGGAGCTGTCTGGGTGGGGGTGGTGGGCTGTGGGTGTCCCTAGGCCAGGGCGAGTTAGGTAGGCAAGGCCCCTCCGTTATGTAGGCCATGTGGCACTCTACCCCAGCTCAAAAAATAGGCAAATTGATGTATAGTTGCCCCTTTGCCATCCATGTGGGCAGATGTCTACCATTGCCATGTAGGCCATTTCCCAGGAATTGCATGTGCAGAGGGCAGGAGCACGGCGTAATGCAGGGGGCTGCTGCGTTTGTCTTGTCCGCCAACGGTAGCGGTATGCCATGCACTAAAACTCTCTTTCTTCTGTCTCCACCCTTTTTCTGCTCTCCCTGTCCTTCTGTACATCAGCATCATCAGGCGGAGGTACAGTAGCACCGGAGCAAGAGGGAGCTGCATCCCACATGGCCATGGAGGGCCACACCACAGACTCTGATTTCACCAGTGGGACGGAGGGCGAGGGGAGCTTCACGTCGGCCACAGGATCACCAAACAGCGACACGGACTCGTCCGCCGATGGGAGCTCCCCTGTGGTGGTGGCACCATAAGTGCGCCCCCCTTCTACAGGTACAGCCGCCACCTCCCCTACCAGCACCGCCCTCCCAGCAGCCCCTCAGCATTCGCCCCGTGCCCGCTCACCCAGGAGGGTGGGCATCTCCTTCTCCCCAGGCACCTCAGGCCCTGCCCCTGTCACCCCTGCTGCCCTCAGTGAGGAGGCCATTGACCTCCTCAGGTCACTCACTGTTGGGCAGTCTACCATTGTGAATGCCATCCAGGGTGTAGAACGAGAGTTGAAACACAGTAATGCATTCCTGGAAGGCATTCATTCTGGTCAGGCTGCCCTTCAGCGAACCCTGCAATCTCTGGCCTCAGCACTGATGGCAGCCATTGTCCCTGTGTCCAGCCTCCCCCCTCCAACTTCCTCCACCCAGACCCAATCCCCTGTACCCCAGCCCATCCCAAGCACACCTACAGACCAGCATGCACACAAGTCAACACTCAAAAGTAGCTCAAGCAAACATAGGCACCACACTCACCACAAGCACTCACACAAGCATCAGACCCATACAGACACAGCAACATTCACTGTCTCCACTGTGTCCCCCTCCTCCTCTTCTCCCTCCTCCCTCCCAGTCTCGTCTACACACACACCTGCATGCACCACATCTACAGGCACTAGGACTCGCACCAGGACACCCAGCACCACAAGCCGCTCACCTGCACTCACCACCTCCACTGCCATATACACGTCCCCTGTGTACTCTCCCAGTGTGTCTGTGACGCCCCCTCCCAAAGTACACAAACGCCGGCAATCACTCACCCAACATCCATCCACCTCACGACAGCCTCCAGTACCTGCACCTGCACCCAAAACACCTAAAGTGACACCTCCTACAACCACCTCCTCTGCCTCCACTCCCAGAGCCCCTCCAACTACCCATCCCAGTGTTCATCAGAAACTGTCCCTATGTCAAATTGACCTTTTTGCCCCCACCCCCACCCCCCCAATTCATCAGTCCCGTTGTAGCGCCTCAGCCAAAATGCCTCCAGTACCAGTGGTGCGTGTTCCAGGTTTTTGGAGTGCTCCGTCCACCAGGGCAGGCAGTAGGACCCAGAGCCAAGGCACTGTCAGCCCACCCCCTGTGAAGGCTCTGAAATTGGAGATTGGACGACGGGCCGTGTCAAGACTCCTGGTGGTACAAACAGTGAAATGGGATCCAAGGCGATTGGTGAGTCTTCTGTAACTCAAAAGAAGGTGGGGAAGGTCCTGAGGAAGTCTCCCCAACCTGTTGTGAGTGTCACTGCGGAGAAGTGCGCCATCATTTCCGGCGGGCCAGACACAACCGCCAGCACCCTTGTTACTGGTCAGGAGACCACCGCCAGAGTCATAGCCCTGGAGGGCTCAAGTATCGTCACTGGTCCAGAGACCACCGCCAGAGTCATAGCCCAGGAGGGCTCAAGTATCGTTACTGGTCCGGAGACCACCGCCAGAGTCATAGCCCAGGAAAGCTCAAGTATCGTTACTGGTCAGGAGACCACCGCAACCGCCGGAGTCATAGCCCAGGAGGGCTCAAGTATCGTTACTGGTCAGGGTCCAGAATCTCACAGCCCCACTGGGCAATGATGGAACGTCATGCCACACACCAATGTCCAGTGTGGAGATCGTCATGCCACAAACCAATGTCAGTATCTGAACCGCCATCTTAGGCTACCGCTGAACAGTCCATAGGCAGCCATGGCAAAGCACCGCTGAACAAGGCCAAGACCGCCATGGTGAAGACCGCTGAACAGGGCAAAGACCGCCATGGCAAAGCACCGCTGAACAGTCCATAGGCAGCCATGGCAAAGCACCGCTGAACAAGGCCAAGACCGCCATGGTGAAGACCGTTGAACAGGGCAAAGACCGCCATGGCGAGGCACCGCTGAACAGTCCATAGGCAGCCATGGCAAAGCACCGCTGAACTAGGCCAAGACCGCCATGGTGAAGACCACTGAACAGGGCAAAGACCGTGTGGGTATGAATAATCCGGCACATCAGGCATCGTTCTCCCATGTGCAGCTGAGACAGTGACAGGACAGGTACTTTCACGGGGAGACTCATCCAGTCTGGGCACCAGTCCCCCTCCAGAACCAGTGGAGACCTGCATCTACCTGAGAGACTGTGGCTTTGCACTCCCCAGGATATGGCAGTGGGCAATCCACCCACTGTAGAGACTTGAGAGACTGTGGCTTTGCACTCACCAGGATATGGCAGTGGGCAACCCACCCACTGTAGAGACTTGAGAGACTGTGGCTTTGCACTCCCCAGGATAAAGCAGTGGGCAACCCACCCACTGTAGAGACTTGAGAGACTGTGGCTTTGCACTCCCCAGGATGGCACAGTGGGCAACCCACCCACTGTAGAGACTTGAGAGACTGTGGCTTTGCACTCCCCAGGATGGCACAGTGGGCAACTCACCCACTGTAGAGACTTGAGAGACTGTGGCTTTGCACTCCCCAGGATACATCAATGGGCATGGAGCTCAGTCGTGGATCTGGCTTCACATTCATGTGGCTGAGGTGCCCCCCCTTCCCTTCCCCCTGAGGTGCCTGTCGTGTTTCTATCTGATGCCCCTGCAGTGTTCTCTCGGATTTTGGTCAGGTATCTATTGTGGGCGTCGCCCATGTATTTTTGGACTGTTGGTGCACGGACATTGTTGTGTACATATCTGCACTACTTCTTGTTTGGTACATTTATTTTTGACAGATTTCATGATATATATCTGTATATTTTTTAATGAGTAGTATATTGGCACAATACAAAGTTTGGCCGCTATTCGCTTTGTCATTGCATTCTTCCGGGGGGGTTGTGTGTTGTTACTGTGATTTTTGTGACTGCATTGGTGTGTATGTTGTAATATGCGAGGGTGGGGGTGTTTGGTGGGTGTCCCCGTAACTTTTGCCTCCCTCCTCCCCGTGTCGTAGGTGCAGTACTCACCGATATGTTCTGCGCCTACGTCGCTGTTGGTCGTAGATGAGCAGGAATGCAAGGGCAGGTAAGATTTTTAATTCTGGGTCCATGGAGTCCTCGTTCCTCGTGGGATGTGTTGAGGTGAGCATTTTCCCATAGCAAAAGCTGTTTCCGCCGTGTTTTGATCCACGGTGAATCCGCCCCGGAAAAGGTGGCGGATTGGTGTGTTGTGATAGTGTGGGCGGTACATTGTCTTCCGCCTGTCTGTTGGCGGTGACCGCCGCGCTGTTTGTCTGTACCGCCCTGGCGGGCGATGTGTTAAAGTGGCTGTCTTTGTTGGCGGTTTCCGCCAGGGTCTTAATTCCATTTCTTTGTCCGCCGGCCTGTTTGCGGTATTACCGCAGCTTTAACACCGTCCGCCAGGGTTGTAATGACCACCTATATGTTCTTCAGTCCTGTGAGTTTCATAGTTTCAACATCAATAATATACCTCAACTCCAGGGTACACAACTTTTGTTCCCTGTCACCACCCAGGATGTGTAGGGGAATCACATCTATGACAACAATCGTAAGAATTTTAGAATTGGAGTGGTGCACCCAGCAAAAGTGTCTCGCTACTGTTATCCAAGTGCTTAAAGGCTCTCGTATGTTTCAGGATCCTTTTCTTTGCTTTATGTGCCGTATTGCCTACATATAGTTTGCCACAAGGACAAATGAGGCAGTACACACTTTATTCAAAAGTCTATGGAAGTAGAAGAGATCCATACCTCACAATTCTGACTGTTTATACATGCTTTACAACTCACGCAACAGTAGAAACCTCTGACCATCAAATTCAATTTTAATGTACTCTGTGTAGATATCAGACCAGGACTGAGATCAACACATAAGTATCTACTCCTTCTGAAGGTAATTTTTGGTGTATTGTGCACAAGCATGGAAATAACAGCATCTGTTTTTAGTACATGCTAATGTTTATGAAATAAAAATAAAAGCTAAAACATACAATTGTTCCTGATCAGATATATAGTTCTGTGGAGAAGAAACATGCAATACACAAAGACACTGCTATGTTGTGAGGGAGTGGTATGAATTGACTAATTGTTCAGTGCTGACCAGCAAATCCACTAGTGAATGTGTAGTACCTGGACATTTGGCCAGTAACTGCATGGTCATTATGCTGTCTACTCCCTCAGAAGGATACAGTTGGCCATCCCACCCTCATACGTACCCTCAAGTCATGAATGCGGTTCACCACCAACGCCCTTGACTAGTTTTCCTTCTACCTTTCCAATCAATACCAGTTTTTTCACATGGCCACCTCCATGTCAAAGATCCCTGTCACGTGTGGAATCGCAAATACTATCCCTTGTCATCCTCAACCTTTATATATGCCTCTTAGTGCTGTACGCACAGATAACAGCATCAGGATTCACCAATATCCAGATGATATACAACACTACTTGAAGGTCTCTTATGTTTCAGACATCCAACACCTCAAAAACACTGCTACCTAATCATCCACACCTGAATGTCCTACATCTACCTTAAGCTCAGCCCAGCAAGACAGACTTCCTATGATGTCCTGAGAACAACAAACAAGAAACAAAACAAACCTGGTTCAATGACATGAACCTTGATAGATTCAAACCCCAACTCTCACCGAATGCCAAATCACTTGGATTCATCCTGGGCACCATAGTCTCCCTTAAGGAATATGGTACCAAAAAAACAAATACAGCCTCTTACCAATGGTCTCTTCTTTTCGTTATTTGCAACAATTCTTTATTGGCATTTGGAGAGCAACACGCACAAATATTAACACAGTACTGCAGGAAAGGTTTGCAGTAAGCATAGGAACATAATGAAACAGTAATGGCTTCATTGACAGAAAACATGCAAACCTGTTTACCAGCTGTCTCTTCTAAAGAAGTAGTAGTATTGAGTCAGCAGGAACATCTGTAGTATAATAGATTGAAAATCCATAAGATGGCTACCAGAAGGCAAAATTGGTTGCATATGTTATGCAAAATTGAGATTTGAGATGGATTTGGATGCTCAAAGATGACAAGGATGAAGTATGTGTGCTCTCTTGTGCCATGGATGTAATTTTTAACAACAAGAAATTGCCTATTTCTGTGTTAGTATGTAATTCCTCATTGACACAGCATTGATCTGAATGGAACTTTTCAGTTTGATTTTCTCAGCTCATAAAACCACATGTGGAATTTCTGAATGTGATAAAACTTGGTGCAGTGAAATCACATACAATATGTATGACTTCACAGGACTCAAAAATACTTGTAGTTGAGCGATCTTCCAGGCCCCAAAGGAAGATTTATAAGCCGGTAACAGGTATTGTGGGGGCTGTTTTACTGTAACAATTACCTCCTCAATCATAAACATTCCCTTAAAGAGGACTGGGCGAGCATTTATCCAACGAGGACCAGTAGGAAGTAGAGATTGTCACATGCATGAAACAGTTCCCGTTCTTTATTTGACTGTACATATATTTATACATTTTGAAATACTCTTACATTGTGTATGTATCCTTGTCTTATTTTATAGCACAAACCTAGTTGATAGGCAGCAGAGTGCTGGCAAGGGTCAAAGGCAATGATACAATCAAGTGACTGGAGAGGTAGCTTGTTTCTGGGAGCAGACGTTTACCTTTACCGTATTGTAATATAGTGGCCTTTAAAGAGGTGCATTCTTGATGGTTGGGGCAGTCAAGATAGATGCACAGATGTTGTTGCAGATTCTGGAAGCATAGATGAAAAAGGCCTGTTGCTTTGTTTTTCTTTTTCACACACCTTTGTCTCTAGTCTGATGGTAACATGGCTGGAAAAGTGTTGAGAGCCACCAGAGATGGTGAACTTAATAGCCAGATAAGCTTGACTGCTGGTTACAATGGTTTTATAAACGGTGTAGCTGATCTTGAAGATGGAGCAAGGTTAGTGGGGGGGAGGGGAGTTCATTGGACTTCCATCAAGTTAGGTGTAATGTAATCATCATTTTTCAAGGTCTTCGTGGCCAGTGGAGGCAATGGAGAAGGGCCTTTTAACCACATAACTGTGAAGATGTGAAGGCTTAAATAGCAATTCTAAACTGCTTTCTGGGAGGAATAATTTCAGTTTCTTTAATGAAGAGAGCCGGTACCAGGCCTTTTTTGTTGTTTTTTAAATGTATGGTTATAGAAAATGGAGTTGAGGTCTAGGAGGAATATAAGTGACTTGGCACTGGGTGAAAGTTTGAATTTGAGGCTGTCAAGGTTCATATCACGGAGCCATGTTTAGACTATTTATTGCTTGCTGTTCGTGGCAAGTAACATGAATTCTGTATTGTTGGGTTTTAAATCTAGGAAGGTGCTGAACATCTGGGTCAGGATGAGGCACAGGCAGTGTTTGATGTCTTAAGTACATGGTGTGCAGGAAACTTTCAAGTAGAGTCTATGGGGGTCATTCAGACCCTGGCGGGCGGCGGAAGCCGCCCGCCTGGAGGGAACCGCCATATGGCCGCTCCGCGGTCGAAAGACCGCGGAGGCCATTCTGGCTTTCCCGCTGGGCTGGCGGGCGACTGCCAGCAGGCCGCCCGCCAGCCCAGCGGGAAACCCCTTCCCACGAGGAAGCCGGCTCCGAATGGAGCCGGCGGAGTGGGAAGGTGCGACGGGTGCAGTTGCACCCGTCGCAAATTCCAGTGTCTGCTGAGCAGACACTGGAATTCAAAGTGGGGCCCTCTTACGGGGGCCCCTGCAGTGCCCATGCCATTGTCATGGGCACTGCAGGGGCCCCCAGGGGCCCCACAACACCCCTCACCGCCATCCTGTTCCTGGCTGTCGGAACCGCCAGGAACAGGATGGCGGTGAGGGGGTCGGAATCCCCCATGGCGGCGCAGCAAGCTGCGCCGCCATGGGGGATTCCCAGGGCAGCGGAAAACCGGCAGGAGACCGCCGGTTTTCCTGGTCTGACCGCGGCCAAACCGCCACGGTCAGAATGCCCTGCGGGGCACCACCAGCCTGTTGGCGGTGCTCCCGCATCCCCCCCTATATTGTTAGCACATGGGTGATTTCTGATTATGTTATTCGTGAGTAGAGTGCCAATGGGTTTGTGAAGTTATTAAAGAGGATGGGTGCAGGATGGAACCCCTAAACATTCCTCAGGTGTTAAGGATCTTCTGGGAATGGAGATGCGCATGTGAATAAAGTTTTACATCTTTTTACATCATAAGTCTAGCTGGCCATCGAATTTTTATTTTACAGTATCTGAAATCACCCTCATATCAATCACCTTCACTGAAATAACTCTGCACTGTTTTTCACCAGGGATCCATAGAATCAAGGAGACTTGGGAGGCCAACATATGTTATCACTTGCAAAGTAGCTTGTTTACTAGTTAGTGGTAAACATCAGTATTTTCACTTTTGGTGTCCCCTGTTTGAAATTTCTTACCTAATATTACTTGATTATCCGCTAAATAAAAAACCTCAAGACTTTCTCAGATAGGTTTTCTACCTGACACCTAGTTAACTAATTACCACTTGGGATGTGGTAGAGTATGACAGTAGACTACTGGGCTACAAGCCAGCAAATTTACAAATGATGACCTTATGATAGGATGTGTGGTGCTTTTTATATATCTTCTTCTGGTCATTAGGATCCCATCTGTAACTGGTTCCATTTCACTCACCTCTTCTAAAATGACCCCTTTACTCTGGAAGGTATAGTCTAGGACATATACAAAAAAAGGTTTAGATATTCAGCAAATTATATAAACATGGTATCCAAGTGTCTGAGATGTGCATATTGGGGTCTTATCTATTAAATTCAGTGATATAGTGATTGTTCATTTGCTGTTTTCACCCGTATAATATCACAATCTTCATCTATAAAATATATATGTTGGCTGTTCTTTTACACATCTGGGCTGGATATGTACAATATCTATACTTTGTTATCAGTTGATACTGCTGGTGTTCTTAACTTGAAGGATTAAAGTACCTTACACATTGTAAATATGACAAAATTCATGATTGCATTTGAAAATTGCAACATTACCTGTATGGGGACAACACATGAGTAAGCACCACATCACAGCATCTAATAAATAGCATTTCAATGTCCACATCTAAAACTCTTGAGCTCAATGTTTATATACTTTACTGATTGTTGGACACATTTGGGTATACTCCAGACTTTATCTTTAATTGTTTCAGGTAGAGTTATTAATCTCTTACTGAAGTTGCATCCTTTGGTAGCAAGGTGCTGTTTGATGTAGTACTCTTTTACATTTGTTTCTTTATGCTTGAAACTTGTTGTGACATAAATGATCATACTTTGTGTAGGGATGTGTGGTTAATTTCCCCAACTGCTAGATTTGTAAAATTGATATATTGTGAGGAAACCTGCACTCTCTCCTAGGGCCATTTACACATATAAACGTTTTGATCATCTTGAACACTAGTAATTTGGGGATAACAGATATAAAATAGTTTTATTGTTTTTAAATTGTATTACGATCCCTATATAGCAATAACACACAGTGCACAGTCTACATTAAACAGTAAACCAATTTCTTCGGACATTGCATACCTTCAATGACAGGTCTTTGGGTCATTGCCCATCTAATTTAAACATAGACATTAATGTCTTCATCGTTGGGTCAATGCCCACCCAATTGAAACACAGACATTAATATCTTTATCTGATGTCAGTAAGTGTTTTCATGGGTGCCAAAATAGCCTTAATCCTAGCCTATGTTTCCAATCACTCTTTGCAGTATATCATGTTTGATATGAATCTGGTTTTCGTAGGTGTTCGCCCCTTTCCCCAGCATATCACCACCTGCGTTTTGACTAACAACAGTGCTATTGCTATAAATTTCTGCTCTGCAGTTGTATGTTCTTGACAAATCCTAAAATGGATATGTGTGGTAGAGGGTCCACCCTGTCAGAGATCATAAGTGATAATGTGCCTGTGACCATATTACAAAAACGAATTACCTTGGAGCAGTCCTCTGTCAAATGTAAAAAGTTCATCTGCACTACTCCACAACTTACACACTGCACTCCACACCTTACACACTGAGCAGTGCTGTAACTTTACAGTGGTGTGATAAACTTGATGTAGATGTTTTAAGTGTAATATGCACAGATTAAAATTGGATATTAATACCCCAACGTGGAAACAACAGAATTCCCAGTCTGCTTCTGATAGAAGTAAGTAGAGGGCTTTACTCCAGTATTCCAGCACTACACATTTAGGTAGAGGGGCATTGAGGCATATCATTTGGCTATCAGTCCCTTGTGCACTATGAGGGTTAGCAGTATACACAGTACTTGGAACATATGGTGCACATTCGGAAACTTGCTATTAAAACTTTTAAAGTAGCTCTGTGTCAGTAATATGTGAAGACTAGAAGTGGAGTGTGAGATTGTGTATGGCAGATATCCACCAGTCTGATAATTTACCATCTAGGTACATGTCTTTCATTTTCTCTAACTTAACCTTCCCCAATACCTCCTTTGCCTTCTCCTCACTTGAGGAGAGTAACAAGTCATGCACTAGACAAGTATTAAAGCATTTTTAAATATTGAAAATTATTGAATATTGTACAGAATTAACATGTAGGCCTTTGACAAAAAAGCAATGCCTTTTTAATTCAAGTGAAAGCAGTAGGCTGTCACATTAACACACATTAACACATATTCAGCTCAAATGAATGAAACTACATTTTTCTGTAAAGCTGACCTAGGTTAAGAATGTGAAAGGTTTCATTTCTGACAAGCTGACATGCTGTGAAAATGGTGGCTTATTTAAAATAAGTTAGTTTTGACCATCCCATATGAACATTTTTCATTGAATGCAATAATGTATTAAAAAGTTTTAGTTTAACTCTGCAAAATATTTCATACAAAGACTTAGTATAGGGAATCAATAGGAAGCTTGCATTTTAGTTAAATGATGCAGAAAATGAACCTTGAAACTGTAGCTTTCTTAAGTAAAGTAAGTGACAAGAACGCTCACGAATTTATATAAAGTATTTGATCAAAATGATTCACTTAACCATTGCTGTCTTTGGACTATTGTTTCTATGTGAGAAGACAATGAACTATTCTTGTTCCCATGAAGACACTGAAAGCTGATTGGCTGATGGAAGGAAGAAGAAGAAACATGTTGCAAAAGTTTAGATTGCTATATTTATAATAATGCATGCTCCTAGAGTAGGACGATCATCTCTCCTGACCCATTCACTTTCCTACCTTACTCTATGCAACTCTCAGACTCTAATGAGTTTCTAGAATCTCTCTTTATGGGAAGTTCTGCTTTGATTGATGATTGAAATTTGACTTTGAAGCTTTATGCTTTAACCTCGTTATTCAGAGCTCATTATGGGTTGTGACTGACACCTTTTTCTCATTCATACCAAATCCATTCTGAATCTGAAACTAGTGACTACTTCCTTCATGGAACGTGCTTAATGCATTTATTGTGATATTGATGATTATTTTGATTTATTAACTATTGATTGATATTGATGATGTGTATGTTGATTTCGGTAAAGTTTAACATATTAAAAAGACTGATAAATAAAGTTTTTCAACTCACACCAGCTCTCATCATTGACTAAAAATAATTCTTGAAATGTTGGTTGCTATTTAATTGATGTGCAGCACCTAGTTAATCTCAGCTTACTTCCAAAGTCCATCTGCCTGAGATGTGCGGATTTCTACCTTGATGAGTTGGTAAGCCTTACTTTGTAAACAGATTTTTAACTGAGATTCCTGCTCCAGCAACAGTATCATCAATTTGGCCTGTGTGCCCAATCGCTGCCAGGCTGTGATCATGCAGTTCACTGTATTAAATTCACCACCATATCGTATGTATTCATGTATTATCAGTGTCAGATTGTTAGCAGGATGTGTTATGTATAAAATCATATCTTCTACAACTACACATACATCAAGCTGTTGATCCATAAAATGTGGTGCTCAATTAGAGTACTTTTGGTGTATTATACATGCCAGTGGTTCAAGTGCCAGTGTAAATAGTATTGGGGCAAAGGGGGGTAGACCTATCTGGAGCCTCTCTGTATATTGATAGGTTTGGATATGTTAGGACATACAAGGGCCAATGAGCTAGTATATAGCAATTTCAACCAATCTAGGAAGATAAGGGGGCATTCCAGTAGTTATTTTCAGTACAGTGAACATACATTCCTATTCCATGGAGTTAAATGCCATCTAAAAGTACTTTCGGGGCACCCAGATTGGGATTGAGTTGATGAAGGATGGCACATACGGTGCTTAAGTTGTGCGTTGTTCAGCAGTCGTACACAAATCCCAACTGGTCCGGTGGTACCAACTTTGGGAGTAAGGGGGGGTCAGTCTGTTCAGTATAATTTTGGAGAGTACTTTGGAGTCCATGTTTATGGGGGATAATAACCTGTATGAATCACAGCATTCAAATGGCTTATTAGGTTTAAGAAGTGTACTTATGAGCACCTCTTTAAGTGTGGCAGGTAGGCCAAGGCTTTCTTGTGCCTCTGCATAGACTACCAGCAAGCGGGCACTAGAATGGATGAAAATTCCTTATAAAACCTATTTGTGAGAGCATCTAAGTCTGGGGCCTTATTATTTGGGAGTTTTGGTATTGCTTCCCGTATTTCATTTAGGGAGATGGATTGCGCAAGGAATTCATGCTGATCACTGCCTAGCCAGGCCATGGCAGTTCCAGCTAAATATTTATTGATCTCCGTTCTGGGGATATTAAGGTGTGAGTCATATAAATCTGTGCAAAATTAGGTGAAATCTGCAAGTATACTTCCAGTGTCACAATATTCTATGCCAATGGGTGAGCATGTTTTAGCAATGTTGGCATTTGCCCAGGGTGTTTTCAGTTACCCAACTACTAATATCTTTAGTTGCTAACTGTTAGAAATGGGGTTTCTAGTTGGCTAGGCTATATACCTAAGCCAGGCAGAACGTGTCACTCTAGTCAGGGTAATTCAGATACATACCCTAAATCACCTTGTGCTCACCCTCTGGTAGCGTGGCGCAGAGCAGTCAGTCTTAACATAAGAGGCAATGTTTAAAGTAATTGTGCAACAAACACACACATCTAAAGACTCCACACTTGGTTAGAGAAAATAGTCAATATTTATTTATTTAAATCAAGACCAGAATAATAAAAAGATCCAATCAATACATTTTGGAGTCATCACTTTCAATCATTCAAAAAGTGTAATCAATGCAGGGTTTTAATGAGGTGAGCAGTCAATAAATATTTCTGTACCTTTGTGAAGCCAAAATGCTGACAGAGCCTGGGGGAACATTCCTTGTGGACCTCATGCTGTCCTGGTGGAGCAAGGTTTATGAAAGAAAAGGGAATTTATGAAAGGCAAATCCTTGGGTGCCTCTCTTAGGATGAATATGGTACCACAATGTAAGCAGGCAAGGTATTTGGTGCTCCTGGCAGCAAGGTTGCGGTGCAGGCACAGAACATCTCCTTGCGTCATCCTGAGTCAATGCTGAGTGCGCCTCTCCTCGGGTATGTATGGCCGCAACAGTGGGAGTTTCTGGTGCAGAGTTGGTGGGCGGGCTGCCAGATCCTATGGCACTGTCCCACCTGCCGGAGTCACGATACCACTGCCGGACTGGGGTTGGTAAGGTCCATGCAGCAGCCATACTCAGTAGCTAAGGGAGGCAGGGGTGATGCTGCTTCTCTGGCATGTGACAACAGCCCTGCTGGGGGAGCAGTATTGAGCAGAGGACAGCCGATGCGTGAGGAGGTGTCCTGCGGTCCTGACGGGGGAACAGTTTTGGGTCACAAGTGTGGTGTTGCTCTTCAGACCTCTGGCACAGGCTAGCTGGCACACCCTTTGGGCTGGCTTTAGAGTTCCTTGGGCTGGGCAGAGGTCAGCAGGCAGCGGGGCAGCTCACAAAGCAAGGAGGCAGTCCCCGGGGACAGTCAGGATTCTGGCGCAGCAGCCATATTTCCAGCAGAGGTTCTTCATGATCCAGGTGTGAACTACTGAGTGGGTCGGGAGACCCAGTACTTATACAAGACAGTGCCTTTGATGTGGGGGGTGACCACAAAAGAATTCTTGTGAAGTGCACAGGTCTCCCTTTCAAGTCAGTCTCGGCTTCAGACAGCCAGTGGGAGGTAATCAGCCCTTTTGTGTGAACTTCAGTCCTGATCCTTTGAGGTGTAAGTGTTAGCCCTTCCCAACTTCCTCCCCAGGAAAACCCATCAGTATGCAGAGGACTTCAGATATGCCTGAGTATCGTGTGATGTGGGTGCCTGAAGGGAATGCACAACTGTAGCTGTCACCTAGCCCCAGCCAGACGTGTATTGGAGAAAGGCTGTAAACACACAGGGCAGATAGTGCAGAGAAATGTCCACCTTCTAAAAGTGGCATTTCTAAAATAGTAATAATAAATCTGACTTTAACAGTAAAGAGGATTTATTATTACCATTCCAATGGTACTCAACATAATGTGGCTACTCCTCTCAGATAAGGAATTGTGGCTCAAAGATTTTATAAGGAATTCCCAATGCTGGCCTATGAGAGGGGTAGGTCTCACAGTAATGAAAAATTACTTTAGGAGTTTTTCATTACTAGGACTTGAAAAACTTAAAGGTATATGTCCTACCTTTTTCTTACCTGGCACCCTTCCTTTGGGCTACCAAAGCCCTACCATAGAGGTGACATATTTAAGAAAAAGGGGAGTTCTGGGCTTAGCAAGAGTTTTTAGATGCCAAGTTGGGGTGGCAGTGAGACTGCACATGCAGGCTCTGCAGCAGCAGGCCTGAGACATGTTCATAGGACTTCCTAAGTGGGAGGGGGGGTTCAATCAGTGCTGCAGGATCGGTAGAAACATTTAATTTATGGGACTTACAGGTAAACTAAATAGGCCAATTGTGGATACTCCAATGTTACCAGGTTTTATGGGAGAAGCACATGCACTTTAGCACTGATTGTCGGTGGTAAATTGCTCAGTATCCTAAGGTCAACAAAAATATACAGCAACAAAGCAGGAGGTAAAGGCAAAAACGTCTGGGGTAACACCACCCTAAAGATGCCTAGTCTAATACTAACCAGTAGTCGAGCCAGGACCACAAGTTATGTACTGAGTATTATAATCATGCCTTTGCATCTCGTGGGGTACCTAGGTCTTCACCGATTTACTGTTCCATTTTTGTCCGTGCCATACATAATGGCTTTGGCAGACATTTTACCATGCCACCCTACCAATATCAACCTGTCCATATCTGGGGTCAGGTAAGTGTTGAGATCTCCTCCCTGTATTACTGTTTGTGGTGATAATGTCAGGATTTTATTCTGTAGTGCTACATGAAAGGAGAGGTCATCGATGTTTGGGCCATAGGTGTTAATTAAGGTCATGAGCCTCTTCATTGTATGCCTTGTCATGGTATACCTTGCACTATGACATATTGACCTTGATCATCTCAGGATGTATGTATAGGTTAAAAGTGAATCCCTTATCTTATAAGAATCATGCTCTTTGTGAGTAAGAGGAGGAAGATGATGCAAATCTATGATCTGCCCATTTTCCAACCACGCTCCCTTCTGTGGTTAAATGAGTCTCTTGAAGGTATGGAATATTGATTTTCTGTCTATCCAGGTTGTTGAGACCCCTAACATTCCAGGATATCAGTGACATCCTTTGTCTATGTATATCTGACATCCTTCAAGTCAATGTAGTGAAATATTAGAGCCAACCTGATCCTGGTTGCATGCCAATTAAACTATCCAATATTATAAATTTCCAATGTATTTATGTTGAAGCTATGGCAGGCTGATGTGTCAATGCAATTATTATTTAAACAATCCCTCAAAGTTCCTCCCTACACACATCAGCATCCCAATCATGTAAATGACAAACATATCTCAACGTCTAACTTACTAACAGACCAGCACGAAAACACTAAAACAACAGATAAATCAGAGGTGCCCAATAGTAACAGACTAGTGGTATGCACAAGGTACGTGGTTATTGTCTGGTGCCATGGCAGTCAGAGCTGGGAGAGTCGCTCCACTGCTGCAAAGGTAATCAGGCTGTAGTGATGTAGGATCAGCGAGCCGTTCGGACAACTAGTCGTGCAATCAGAATAGGCCTCTTGTGCAGTATTAGAATATCCTCTATTGCTCAAACTCCTAATAGTATCACCATAAGATATTGTCAAATAGTACATCTCTACAGTGTGTATACAGTCATGGACTTAGGAAGAATCATAGTGAGACTTTTAGCATTACCTTAATGTTAGTGCTGCAATTCTGAGCTTTATACAGTCATTCCGAGTCAATGTGCTGGGTTAGGTCCATTGCTGCAGGGGAATCAGGTGCATGCTGCTTTCTGTATTTGTTACCTTTCTGTAAAACATTAGCCACAGGATGTGGAAGATGTGTTCTGTGCTATCTTTTGTGACTTTGAGTCTTGGTAACCATGGTGTACTCTATTCCCACTTGCTGTAATTTCTTCTTAACTGGTAGAAACTCATGCCATGCCTCCTGCACCATAAGTGAAAAATCAGAGAAAAATTATATGGAGAGACCAGTCATGGCGAATCAGCAAAGCGTCAGCCAACAGATCGACGGTGAAGAAAGGTCAACATTCTAGTAGCCAATCTGGAACAACACAGTCAGATGTGGGGCCATGACATGGGATTTGAGGAAGAGAGAGCACAATTGTGAGAGAGACTGCTGGAGCGGAGGAGGAGTGGAGGTCGAGCAGAGAAGGTGCAGTAGGAGTCCGAGAGGAATACGGCACAAAGGAGACTGCAACCATTGCCCAAACGGATGAGACAGAGCTGCAGGAAGATAACAACAGCCCGGCAACCCTGGGTATAGAGGCTCAGACACCTGGACACTGCTACCTAGGAGTAGGGTTGTGGTAGCAGGCAAGTGGCTCAGGTACTATTCACATGGTGGCTCGGTGGATATTGTGGGCCTAGAGAGGAGAGGAGGGAACCAGATGTGACCTATGGCCGGGAGCGGCTGTGGCACAGAAGGTTGATTGAGAGGTGGCGATCACACAGAAGATGATGATGGTGGAACAGGGTGTATTTATGTAGGAAAAATACTGAAAGACTCAGTGCTTGCTTTCTTTATTTAGAGGTCACTACATTCTAGATGGGATCTGCAAAGTCTTGGAACCATGGACGGTGATAGAGAAAGAGGCCATAAAAAACCCTGAGGAGAATACAAGAACCTATCTCCTGTCTGTTATTCTGATTTTGATGACAGTGCCTTTTTATTACGTATAACAAAAAACACTGAGAGGGGTCTATTGAACCTTTGTGGTATTTGTGGCTCTGGTACAAGACGATTGTAATTATTGTTCCCTATTTCTCTTGTGAGATGAAGGGCCGTGTGCCGGTCTCAGAAGCTCAGAAGATGACTACTATCAGTGAAGCAGGAGCTACAGGTCAAGGGCCATTAGCAAGTGAGTGGTGAGCCCACTCCACCACAAACAGTTGAGAGAGGTGCTCTGTTCTAAATAGCGGATTTATCAGGTTATCCATATAATTCCCAAGCTTAATGGTATTTGTTGTTTCTGGAATGCGACCTATGCATAGGTTATTCCTTCTGGATCTTACTTCTAGATCTTCAGACTTTGCTTTGATGACAGATAAGATTTTCTCCATGTTCTTCATCTTGTTTGTTCTCATCCGCATGATGTCCTCCACAACTAATATTCCCTGTTCAGTTGCAATGATGCAGTTATCTTGTTTGTTTATTTAAGTCACCATAAGATCCATTCTGGTTGTTGTAGCATCAATCTTATTATTGATTGAGAGTAGGCTATGATGGATCATTTGATGGAGGCCTCTTTGGTTGGAGGGCACTTTTCTGAGATTGGCCCCTTGATGCATCCATTTTCTGTTCCTGTTGATCCTGGTATAGTGATTTGTTTGTGCATCGCAGCTCAAAGGTCAGCTTCTATTACTTATTATCAGTGTCGGTGCCACCAAGCTAATCTCTGCAGGTTGCCACTATGGCTGAAGTGGCTCAACATGAGCAGTGCATACATCTTCCGCCTGAGAGCTTAGGAAACATGATCTGGTTAACGCAGTGGATGTCCAACCATCCACTCACACATAAACATCACAGATGGGTCGAATACATCAACCAGATGTGTCACAAGAGAACAAGGGGTGCTGCTGATGCCCTCTTCAATATGGTGGTGCAGGCCTTGAAAAAATCATAGAAATGTTACTAGACCTGCAGTACCTTGAATAATGTACTCAACCTAACTGAAATGTACTTGACCTGTAAACTGGTCTCAAATAGTGTAATTCTAGGCAAATAATTTATTTTACAGAGCCACCTCTTTTGTCATTCTCACATGAGTGCACCTTCAAATATGTGAGTTCAGTATTTCTGCTGTACAAAACAACTCCTTTGTTTGATTAAATAGACTAAGGCCCTCATTCTGACCTTGGCGGTCGGCGGAGAGGCGGCGGTCGGACCGCGAACAGACCGGCGGTCCAAAAAATGGCATTCTGACCGCGGCGGTCACCGCCGCGATCGACCGCCACTTTCCCACTCCGACCGCCACGGCGGTCATGACCGACGGGCTGGAGTTTGCGCACTCCGGCCCGGCGGTCGACCCAAGACCGCCAACCGTATCATGACCCTGCTTACCGCCGCGGTTTCTTGCGGTCGGGAACCGCCATGCGAACCATGGCGGTAAGCACTATCGGGGCCAGGGAATTCCTTCCCTGGCACTGATAGGGGTCTCCCCCACCCCCCACTACCCACCCGAGTCCTCCCCCACACCCTCCACCCCCCTGCCACCCCCCAGAGGTGGTACGAACCCCCTCCCCACCCCCACCCCGACATGCACATACATGCACCCCGACATGCACACACCCCCAACATGCACATATACACACCCCCTACACACACATACACAACGGGGACACATACCCGCACACATACATGCAGACATGCGCACCTGCCGAACAGCACACATTACCCATAGACACAGCAGCACCCCCCGCCCGCATACACGCACTCACACACCCCCTCTACACACTCACACGCACACCCCCATGCACGCCCTCATCACACAACACCCCCCCTCCCCCTCCCCTCACGGACGGTCAACTTACCTTGTGCGTTGGTCCTCCGGGAGGCGACGGGAGCCATTGGGAGGTGACCGCCAACAGAACACCGCCAACAGAAGACCGCCACACAGATATGTGGGTCGTAATTCTGTGGGCGGTGTTCTGCTGGCGTGGCGGTGGAGGTTGACCAGTCTCCACTTTTCCGCCGACCGCCAGTGTGGCTGCTGGCGGTTTCCCGGCGGAACGCTCCCAGCGGTCGGAATGCGCACAGCGGCATACCGCCGCGGTCGGCGGTCTTCACCGCGGCGGTAACTCGGCGGTCTCGCGAAAAGACCGCCAAGGTCAGAATGAGGGCCTAAATGTTTGCTCCCTGCATAATAAGAATCAAGCCCACATATAGGGTACACATGATCCCTGATTTGTATCCCTTAAATTACTAATAGCATTGCCATCAGGGCAGGGTCAGGAGTATTTCTCAGTTCATGTTTAAACACCCACTTTTAATAAATACATTACTAAAGCATGATGTGGCAGCACACTGTCATTCAAAGACAGTAAATTTCACACTGAATTGGCCAAAACGTTTCCCACAAACGTGCAGCTTTACTGATAGAACTACATAGTGTATTTAAAATAATCTGTTAAAAATGAGGTTTCAGAAAACATTTATCATTTGCACATCACCAACTAAAGTGTTCTGATTTGTTTTCATCCTATTAAAATATTATTTACAGCCCACAGAAGTACGAAAAATTGGCTTTTACAACTACTGAAATATATTTTAAAATGTTTGTACAGTTGACTTACTAACTGTTAAAATGTTGTGTGTTAGGAAAGATCTGATACCCTGCAGCACTTCGTTTCACACTTTGTACAGCAGGTCAGATAGTTCACTTTACAAAATCCTGTAACTCTGCAGGCAGAGAAGTAAACTGACTTCTGCTTCTTTCTCTGAACACAGAGCAAATGTGCCAGGATAAAAAGATTTAAAGGCATTTTACTGCTCCTTCACTTTTTGAGTAAACAGAACACCTGTTCTTTGTCAACTCTTAGCTCGACCTGATAAAATCTGACTTGTTAAAGCAAGTGGACCTGTAGATTTCTCAAGGCTTGTGGTGTGGATCCCGCCTTTCGCCTATTGTCTCACTGAATGGTCATGAACAGATCCAGAAAGTTTACTCTAATGGATCTCTGGATGTCATACCGTCTACCCTATTTAATCCATGTAATTTCTTTTGCTGTCTGTCACCTCAAAAAGGTGATGTTGAAGGGAAAAGTCTAAATAATGACTTTCAGATTAAGGAAACTCCCTGGGTGTGGGAGTCATGAGTGATTTGTTTTTCAAAAACAAACTTCAACTTTGGGAGCTTATTTAAAAAAAAAACAAAGTTTGATGGATGGTCGTCAAACAACAGCCTGCCACAAAACCTTTAGTACCTTCAGAGCAATTGCCATTATGGCAGTTTCTCTTGAAGTACAAAGATCACTACTGGCTCTTCCAGATTCTGTAAATATGGCAGGCCTTTGTCCATCAGGGTGGCAGATTTAATGTCTTCTGCCACCCTGAAGCACGCATATACAGTATGTGTGTCATCATGAAGGGGCTATTGCAATGTCATGGTGCATGCATGCAAGCACATGATGATAAATGCAAGCAAGTATGTCGTGTTTTTTTACATGTTTTTGGGCTAATGTTCTTTAGCACTGACAATCGTTATTTTTTTTTTTATTCTATGCTGAAAAGCATAGGGGCAATGCATTGACTCATTATGTGATTGTGCGGCACCAGCGGTTTTCTCATAATTAGAGATTAGCTGCATTTGCCGCACAAACCATAATCTGATGCAGATTTTAATGAAAAAAATGTTTCTAGCTCAAACCGTTAAAATGTTACTAAAGATGCAGTGACACGTGTTGCTGCATGGTGAAAGGCCTTTTGCAAAGCTAGAGTGGTCAACTTTCTGTCGCGTATTGTTATATTTGGGTGGTAAAATGTTGCTAATGAGGTGCAACCAAGGCCCAGACAGTGTTACCAAGTTTTAAAATGACCAAATATTGAAGTAATACTATACCAAAATGTGCTGCATAATGCTGCATAATTTGCCTTTTATTGCAGCATAATTTACCTTTTGTTACAGCATAATTTACTCAACTCTGCCGCAATATTTGGTCCTCATCTGTCGCATAATTCCAGTGGCCCTATCGTCTTTGAAAATGTTTGTTAAACTTTCCAGTGACAATTTTGTTATGTAACACTATTTCCCACAGTCAAACATCTCATCGAACTTTGGCGCACCAAGTTTTTTCTCAGTTTTTAACTTTGGATTTTGCATCCGCTAGGCATTGAGGATTACAAAAGTAGCCTTAGTCCTGTTATTTGTTTTAAAATTAATTATCCCTTTCCCCCGTTATCACTGAATTGGATTGGTATTTCCAATTCACAGTGGGAAATCAATTATAAAGAACTAGTGCAGGTACAAGTGATTGTAGATGTATGGGGATACCCTTCTTTCACAAATGTGAATTAGTGTAATAAAGCTTGGGGAGTGATCTTATTACTGGCTGCATGCGACATTTGCTAGGCCCCCAGCTATGAAAATGTCGACCATCTCTGTAGTGTCGCGTCTAGTGACGTGAACTGGAGTGCAGGCGCTACCACCCCGATGAAGCAACAGAGGGGTTGTTGTCCCTTCAGTCCCGTTCCCCCTCCCCTGACCCTGAGAGTAAGGGAATCCGGGCTGTGACGTATACTGAGTAATAAACACGGATGCACGGGCAGGCGCGGGAATTCTGGATACCATGTAACACTCCACTAACCTGCCCATAGCGATCCCTAAAATGGACCAAGGCCTGGTGTGTTTATGTTCAGCACGGCGCGCATGCTTAATAGCCGAGTCCAACAACGAATCCTGAGCCGCACAGCTTCCTCTCCCCGATCCTCGTCAGAGCAGCATTGGTGGGGGCGTGGCCTACTCACCGCCCGCTCGAAGAATGCCAGAGTGACTCTCTGGCCCCGCGGCACTTCCAAAGAGACGTTTGTTTCACCACGCACGATCTCCCTGCCTCACAGAGCTGCTAACAGACAGGAAGCAGGCCGGTACACTCACTACCTGCAAAGTGGGCAGAGGCTCCTTCATTCTCCAATCCTAAAGACAAGTAGTGCCGCAAATAGAGAGAACAGATGCCCAATCTCGTGCTCAGGCCAGTCTGCTGCCCCACAACCTGCCATACTTGAGAACACTAGGAAAGTGCAAAAACATAAAAAATATAATATATCCCTGACAAACATTGGGCACCAGCTGACATAGTGTCAAGGACTACCTGCTCGCAGTCTATTGCCATAGTGAAAAGACTTGGTATGTGAACCAGGTCCACGCAACATGGCCACCATCCCACTAGTTGAACCATTTGTCTTTGAGGGTGCACCATCAGCTCAGGCCTCATGGTGGAAAGACTGGGTGGAACAAGTCCTCCTCTTCTTCGAAGCAACCAAAGTGGAGGACGCCCAGAAAAGAGCTACGCTCCTCCACCTTGGAGGGAAAGACATACATGAATTTCTAAGGCTATTGAGGAAGCAGCTCCAAAGACCCACCTCACACTAATTGCTGCTCTCAATGTCCACTTTGAACCAATGACCAATACAGATTATGAACGCTTAGTATTTTGTCAAGCACAACAATTAGCGGAAGAATCGGTAGACTCCTTTCACATGCATCTGAAAGAATTAGCCAGCACATGCCGTTTTGCAAATGAAAACGAGGAAATCCAAGGACAGATAATGCAAAGGTGTGAGTCCACAAAACTATGAGTAAGAATTCTAGAAGAATCTGGAAGATCTCTAACTTACATACTTACCATGGGGAGGACAAAAGAACTGGTGAAAACTAGGGCGTCACACATGGATGCAGCTCTACAAGGACAGGTTAAAGAAGAACCAGTGAATACAGTCACTGCGACACCTTGCAAACCAAAAGCCAAGCAGCAATATGCCCCACCAAGAACATGTGGCTGTTGCGGGGGACCCGCTCACCTCCCATCGGAATGCCCTGCCAAGGGAAAGAACTGTGCGGGATGTGGAAAAATGAACCACTTCCTGAAGGGGTGCCGGTCAGCCAAACAGAAGGCACTGAAGTCCACCTCCAACACCATCTTCAACACACGAGGCCCAACCAGCGACATCGACGATGATGACGATGAAGAACACGCCATTCACTCCATCTTCACGATCGGCTCTGCACCTTGTACCATATGACAGCTACCAAGATGCAACATACTAGTTGGAAGGCACTTGACTCCAGCGGTGGTGGACACTGGTGCTTCAATCAACATCATGTCGTCCGACACGTATGAAGAAATGAGACCATCTCCATGCCTGACTCTAACAACCATTCAGGTGTTTACCTATGGCCAATCCTCCCCACTGGTCATGAGAGGAAAGTTACTCACTTATGGACCCCATTCAATCGAGCGCTATGTCTATGTGGTGAGGCACAGCCAGGGCATAGTGTCTTTCACATTTGGAGTCTATGAAGAGTCCATCACAGAGATGTTGAAAAAAATCAAAGGCATTTTCTGAAGGTATTGGCTGCCTAAAAAGTAAGGAAATCAAACTGCACATCGACAAGACCATTCAGCCAGTAGCCCTTCGCATCGCCGCATTGCATTTCACTTAAGGCAGCAGGTCGAAAGGGAACGGGACAATCTTGAAGCTGCAGGCATCATTGAAAGGGTAACCGGTCCCACACCGTGGGTGTCTCCAAATGTCATTGCCAGGAGGCCCAAGCAACCGGGAGAGGTGAGAATCTGTGTCGATATGCGGCTGCCCAATGCAGCCATCCGGATTTGAGGTTGGGATACCACCCGTTGATTTTTGCCGAGGAGTCCCGGTTCATAACAACTTTTTCGACACATGTGAGGCTCCAGCGATATCGCCGGCTGAACTTTGGAAATTCCAGCACTGCTGAGGTGTTCCAAAGACCATTCCCAAACTCCTGCCCAGCCTCCCTGGCATCCTAAATGTCAATGATGACATTCTTGTGCATGCCCGCACCCTCTTTGAACACCAGACTCACTTAAGGAAGGTCCTCTACAGGATCCAGGATTCAGGCTTGACCCTTCATCGCAGTAAGTGTGAGTTTCTCAAGAAGAAGTTGCAATTCTTTGGCTACGTCTTCTCGTCGAAGGTGTTGCTCCGGATCCATCCAAAGTCCAAGACATCAAGGATGCCCCCCTCCGACGACCATAACAGAAATGTGTAGTTTCCTAGGAATGGTCAACTATTGTGGCCGTTTCATCAAAGACCTCACCCTTCTAACACAGCTGCTAAAATACCTTACCAAATCAACGACAACATGGAAGTGGAGAGCTGCCCAAGATGCCACCTTCCAAGCCACTAAAGATGCACTATCTGCAGACACCATCCTCAGATATTTTGACCCTTCCAAAGACACCACCATTGCTTTAGACGCTGGCCCGTATTGCTGCAAAGGAAGGATCAAGACGACTGGTTCCCAGTTGCTTACGCCAGTCGGTCTCTCACCCCGACCGAACAGAGGTACTCGCAGATAGAGAAAGAGGCTATTGCGATACATTGGGGCTGCAGGCACTTCCACCTCTATGTGTATGGGCGCCCCTTCACGGTCATGACAGATCACAAACCCTTACTTCCCCTCTTTAAAGGAACAGCGTCTAACCCGCCCACTCGGATCAAGAAGTGGATGCTCCAACTCCAAGAATACAACTGCCAAGTAGAATATCGCCCTGGCTCTAACAATCCCGCAGATTACTTCTCTCGTTACCCACGATCGGCCACAGAAGAAGAAGAGCAAGAGATGCGAGAAACACATGCATATGTAAGATATGTGGCAGAAAGATCTCACCCTTGACCAATTTCCAATGAAGATCTCCGCCAAGCCACACTACAGGATAAGTGTCTACAAAAGGCAATCACTGCTGTCCGAAGCGGCCAGTGGTATGTCCTTAAACGAGAGTGGCCCCAACCCACGATGCATTCGAGACGCATTATGGAAAGCCTACACCACGTTCGAGAAGAACTCACTGTAGACCCTGAAGGGTGCCACCTCTTGGGACATGGTCTCCTTATCCCCTTCAGCTTAGCTGATCAAGCTGTTCAGCTAGCCTACGCAGGTCATGAAGGCATGGTGAAGACAAAGAACCAGCTAAGGGCTAAGGTGTGGCTTCCCCTCATGGATGAAAAAGTAGAAACTCTGATCCGATCATGTGAATGGTGCCAGGCAGCAGGGAGCCCCAATCCTCCAGCTCCTACTGCCACAGAACCAGGACCTCAACGCCTGTGGGAAACAACAAGTCTCGTCTTTGGAAGTCTGCCAGATGGTCGACACACATTAGTACAGATTGATCACTACTCCAACAACCCAGAGGTAGAGATCCTTCAGTTCTTGATGGCCACTGAAGTGATCCCCAAAATAGAGAAAATCATAGCGACTCATGGCATCATAAAAGAGTTGCAGACGGACAATGTGCCACCAATTCAAGGCCAAGAGATTGCATCATACCTGGAGTCTTTGGGAATTGCCCACAAGAAAATAACACCCTGCTGGCCCCACGCGAATGGTGAAACGGAGTGGTTCATGAGGACAATTAACAAAATCATGAGAATTGCCAATGAGTCCCATCAACCTCCTGAACTGGCCATCTACTCGTTCTTACGGAACTATCTCCGAACTCCCCAGGCCACAACTAGATGTTCCCCAGCTCACCTTTCCATTGGGTGAGTGGTGCAATACTCTATCCCTCATCACCCAGGCTGGGAGCCTAGCTCCATTGACGAGGACCAGACATATGCAAGGCGACCTCAAACCTTTGAGTCAGTGACAAAGAACTAGTAAAAGACCGACACCCTGGCAGCAAATTCAGTCTTCTGTTTGACCCTCAACCCTGGACCATTGTGCAGCATGATGGTGTGTTTATGTTCAGAGCGGCCCGCTCGTTTAATAGCCGAGTCCAGCCATGACTCAACACTTCTCCAAACCTCGAACCTTTTGGAAGGTGGTAACGGCAACAGTATTTTTGAAAGCATTGTAGAAGAAGTAAAAACTTCCAAATTGAACCCTGGTTAGAATGGCTCAGTTGTAAAATTAGTTTTAACGTCTTAAAAGTCAAATAATATATTGAGCCATTGGGGGGATAAAAAAAATCCTCGTCAGTGTCTGGAGAGAAAGTTTACATAAAATGTAAATTCCTTTTCACCACTCGTTAGTAATAAAGGGCAAGAACCCCATGAACAGCTAGCAGGACATCCAGGTGGAGTCACGTATGTGGTAGCGCCCTTTGTAAGTGTCTTTGGGGCCTTACTGATGTGTGACTTTGTTCTCGGCGAGGCTCCTGTCTGTACCCTAGGTGGTCGAGTAGGTGTTACAAGTTTCAAGGGAGTAGACATCTTAGTCTCTAATGCAGACCTTTGTTATCTTGGTTTAGAGACAAGGTATTGTTTGGGCTTTCCCTCACCGGAAGACAAGTTATTAATTACATTTATGCACTCAGAACACATGTCACTTTGCAAGAAAAGAAACCCCTAAAAGCAGGAGAACACTCAACGTGTAGTATGTACATGCACAATAATTGTATCACATTGAGAAAACCCCACTGCCAGCCTTTATGCCATGCCACAAATGCATCTCTCAGACACCTTCAATGACATATTGTTACAAAATGAAAGTAAATTACTTTAAGAGCATCTATGACGTAGCTAATCAATCAATCAATCAGGGATTTGTAAAGCGCACTACTCACCCGTGAGGGTCTCAAGGCGCTGAGGAGGGAAGGGGAGAGAAGGTGGGGGGAGGTGCTGCTACTGCTCGAAGAGCCAGGTCTTGAGAAGTTTCCTGAATGTAAGGAGGTCTTTAGTCTGGCACAGGTGGGTGCGAAAAGTGTTCCACATTTTGGTGGTGAGGTGCGAGAATGATCTACCGCCAGTTGTACTTCTGCGGATGCGTGGGACAGTTGCGAGGTCAGCAGAGCGGAGATGCCGGGTCGGGGTGTAGAAGGAGAGTCATCTGTTGAGGTATTCTGGTTCGGTGTGAGCGTGGGTTTGGGGTTTGAAGGTGATTCTCTTGTCGACTGGGAACCAGTGCAGGTTTTTGAGGTGGTCTGTGATACAGCAGTAGCGGGGGATGTCCAGGATGAGGCGTGCATAGGCGTTCTGGATGCGTTGCAGCCTCTTCTGGAGTTTGGCAGTGGTTCCTGCGTAGAGGGCATTGCCGTAGTCCAGCTTGCTGCTTACGAGGGCTTGGGTGACTGTTCTTCTGGTTTCCGTGGGTATCTATTTGTAGATCTTTAAGAGCAGGCGGATGGTGTTGAAGCAGGAGGAGGAAATGACGTTGACTTGCTGGGTCGTGGATAGTGAGGGTCCGAGATGAATCCTAGGTTGCATGCGTGGTCGGTGGGAGACGGAGTGGTTCCGAAAGTGGCAGGCCAGCAGGAGTTATCCAGTGCGGAGGGGGTGGAGCCGAAGATGAGGACTTCCATCTTGTCAGAATTGAGTTTGAGGCAGTTGCTATCTGTAGATATTCATGCACTGCCACGTCAGCACCACCACCTAGAATGTGGTTTCAAAGAGAGAAGAAGTTACACTTTAATTTCAATTGCCACTAATTTGTTCTAGCCTGTTTCTTACTCTGGAATTTTGGAACGGCGATAGGCATGCCCCCAGTCCGTTTCGGGCAGGATTCGTGACTGAACAAAAGTACTTCATTCTCTCCACAAAGACAGGCACGCCTTAAGCAATTACAGTCTGCCAGCAACGATGCAGTAATTACTAGTGATAGGCACGCCTTGTTGTAATTGAAATTGTTTTCTTAAGAAAGCGGAGAGTTTGAGTCTGCTAAAGGGGTATTAGCCTGCTTGCATAACTCCTTCAAGTACTTGCGACATCTCTGTGTGTAATTTGTGGCCATTCAAATTGTTCATGAACTCAGTTCATATTGTGATTTGATGTGAGTGGATTCACTTGTATTACATCAGTGACTACATTGTGTTGCCTTTTTCTACAGTGACCTTACTCTGAGTAGGTCATGCCAAGTGACTATTATACAAGTTATTATTTAGGAAACCATTTTTCAATTTATGCAAAACATAACCACCCCGCCTTTCTTCTTGCCTATGCCAGGTGAACCAGACATAAAGTGGGTTAAATGGAAAAAGGTTTTCAAGTGTTATGCTAAGGTTTGTAGGGCCACAATGAGTGCTGAATTTAAGTCCGCTTTATTAATGCGTTGTTTAAGATCTGAAGGTCAAGAAGTGTTGAACCATTTTCCTGAACCTAGAGCGAGCGAAGTGGAAAATATAAATGAAAACGAACTTAAATAAAAAGACTAGATAATCACTACTTGCCGAAAGTTAGCATAATATTGTAAAGGTGCCACTCTGGCAAGAGATTACAGAGAAGTGGTGAGCCTGTAGAAAGTTATGACACAGATTTAAGAAAACTGTGTCATCTTGTAAGTTTATGGATGGTGTTAAAGAACATATCCAAGACCAGTACAAATGTTGGGTTGTAAGTTTAAGGATGGTGTTAAAGAACATATCCAAGACCAGTACAAATGTTGGGTTGTAGCATCAAGAAGGTGAGCGATGAACTGTGGCAAAAGGATGAACCATCTTTAGATGAGGTGAGAGGAATAGCTAAAAATATAGAACACTCGATGAAATGCATGGATATTATAAAACAAGAATCCCCACAGGAAGTAAATTTAGTGAAGGTGAAACAAGAACACATAGAGAACAGGTAGCAACAAGCATAAAGAGCAAAAGAAGTGGTACAGGTGTGGGAGTAAGACCCATTTAGCATATTTCAAGGATAACTATATGCAGGTGTAGTGGCAAGCAAGGTCATATTCCGAGTGAGTGTAGGAATAAAAAGAGTTATGGAAATGAAAAGGTTAAAAAGGTGAACGTAGAGGAGAGTAATTCTGATTTTGAGTGTGGTCATATTATTCTTCAAATAGACTGCGGGATAAAGAAATGTTCAGCTGAAGAAATGTTGGTTAAGGGAGACAAAAATATAATTTTGTTTGACTCCGGGGTAAAAATACCTTTAGTGTCATGAACATTTTTTGAAAAACAAATGGCCAGGAGAATTAAACTGTTTAAACCTGATATCAAAACTTTTGCTTTTGGTGGGGAGCCCCTCAAACTTAAAGCATATTTCATGGGTATAGTTGAATATGGGGGAAGGTTTGCCTCAGGTAAAATGTATGGGGCAGAGTTATGAAAAGTGGCGCTGCATCCAGTGTAATGCCACTTTTCTAGTGCCCCTTAGCTCCCCCCTACCTCCGCCATGTGTGCGCCGTATTTAAAACACTGCGCACCATGGCTCGGGGTAGGGGGCAATAGCATCAGAATTTATCACGCTATTGATGTACAGTACGGGGTTAGCACCAAAGTTTTGGCCGTGGTTCCTCTGGGCCCATTCAAGTAATTGAATTGTTCAAAAATACTGTGAGAACCTCTGACCATAGCGTCCGTTCCTATACACCTCCAGCAAACACCCTGCCAAGCCCAAAAGAAATTTTGAAAAAGATCTATATAGTATGAAGACAAAGATGAAGGATACGTTTATAGGTGAAGAAAAACTTTTCAAGGTCCCATCCAAAGTCTAAGGGGACTCAACAACTCCTATTTAAGAACATACTTGTATGGAAAAGGAAATGTAAGACTCCAAAACCTATTTAACTCATTTGACTGTTATCTGGGCTTCCAGAGCCTTTTTGGGGTGCACTACGTATAGTATTATCAGGCAAATCTCCAGAAACGTTTAAAAAAAGGTACTTCCCAAAGAAAATCACCAACGGAGTCTATCAACCTTATCCTACATCTGTCACCAAATAGTATGTTGTTCTAGATTCAGCTTCTCTTTTGTCTGATTATATACCTTGCCTCCATCTCCTTTTCCTTCACACACAAACTATTATTTTTGTCCCATCTCTTTTCTTCTATCATTTTGCCATGTTCGTTAAATTACATTGCTCTCCTACTCAAGTCTTCCTTGCTTTTCTTTTCTTTCTACTTTCCTTCTCTTGTCTACTTCACACCCAATCTTTACTTTATCACTCTCTATCTCCGTTACCCCATACTATCACAATCCATCCTTTTCACCTTCCTATATATATTTGAGACTACTATAATTTATTTTTCTCTTTCACACCAATTGCAGTTATTTTCCTTCCTCTTTCTTTTGCATCCTGTTACTCTTTCTTTCACTTTTGTTGAGTATGTCTTTATATTTTGTTCCATGTTTTGTTCAGCTATTGATTTCATTCACTGCTGTTCCTCTTTATTCTTGGTCTTCTTTTAATTCCTACCAAAGCAATAATATTTTTTATTACAAGTAAATTGGATTGTAAGTACAATAGCCCTAGGTAGAAAAGGCTGATCTGTTCTTGCATTTGATGCACTATTTGTGAGGAGTTTGTAGGTAGTGAGTGTTTTCTCAGTGGTGTGCTGTTCATGTCAAAGGGGGAAAGGGCATCTGGAAGAAAAAGACCTAAGGTGTGGCTATTACTGTAAACTATCCATTGCATTACATTTCGGACATTCTATATTTGCAGTGCCATGGATCACAATAGCCTTTTGTCAATACTATGTCATAGCCTAGCTGTATGATGCATGCATGCTGAAAGTGCTTGTGAGGTTCATAGGAGCTTCCCTTATGGGAACATGAGGGTATTTCCCTTATCTCAGATTGTGATTGCCACAGTGTCAGGCTTGATGATGCAGTAAGCAAAAGGGAAGAAATTTAAAAATCTATCACTGGAAAAACTATGCGTATTTTGTGGGCCAGTTAGTCCATACATGAGCAGGTACTGCTGTTGGAAGCAACCCATATATATCAAGTTGAAAGATATACTTCAATGCACTAAAATAGATGGCAGGTCATCATCACACTTATAGTGTGATTAACAGAGCAGGGACTGTACTAAAGACAATCTCCTTCCTGCCCAGTCTACATTCTGAGGACATTAAATGCCCTCTGCAGTCAATCACACTGTAAGTGTACACATGGCTTGTCATGTGGCAGAACCTGGAAGATTGTGAATCACAAGAGAAGGTGCCAGAATTAGCTACTGCTGGGATGTATGTGTGTTTTCCTGCATGTCAGCATGTTAATGTGTTTGTATGTGAGTGTGTTGTACTATGCCCAACTGTGGCATCATTTTGATATTGGAAAAATGATGGTAATTCTTAGAATGTTCTGGGAACAGTGACATGACAGTGTCCTCACCCCCGGTAAAATGCTGCTCCTGGCATTGTGGTCATTTTTTTTACATATTATGGGAATCCATGGCATGATGGTGTCCACCATTGGTGTAATGCTGGTCCTGTGTAACAATTATCTTTCTAGGTATACTGTGAGCAAACATGGCATGATGGTGCACAGTCTTCATATACGTTTGTCCCTTGCAACATGATAGCAGTTCTAGGCATCCTGAGGACATCTATGGCATGTCCACCAATAGCATAATGCTGGTTCCATCAATCTCAATATCAACGAAAAGTCTTGCTGGGGATATCTACAAAATAGAATTCTTGACTTCTCTCTTAACATCCTTCAAGGTTTTGAATTCTGGGTACATTTTTGATAAGTTTGATGGAAAAGTTCTACATATTGGGTTTCTAAAACCCATCTTGACAATGTACACTATCAAGGTGAATTACAACACAGGGGGAGGTGGAGGGGTCACTATGCTCCCACTGATTGGTTGGTTGAGGTGTACCACGAATACAGTGTTTGTATAGCCACAGTGGGAGGAAAGTAATATTAGATGTAGTGGTGTAGCTGTGCCACAATGGGGGCAACAGCAGATCAAGGTAGGGTAGATATAGTGGTGACATGTGCAAGTGAACATATCGACAGATTAAGTCAATCCATTGGTAGCAACAGAGTATTAATTAATTAATTAATTAATTTATTTAATTAAGTTGTTTTATTGGTTGCCATCTTGCCCACTTCATAGCACAGAGTGATAAGAACTAGAAGGAAAGTGGAAGGGAAGGAAGTTTAAATTATAGTAAAAGATGAAAGAAAGGTTGTTTCTGCATTTCAATTATGATTTGTTGAGACGTTTGGAACAAGGAAACTGTGAAAGTCTTTCAATAATGGCCTGGCAGTAAGATGGTGGGTCGAATGGTTCTGCGAACAGGATTTTTTAGGCCTTTCTTGTATTGGTGGTTATCAGGAATTGGCTTTTTCCTGGTTCATCCCAACTTTTTCCCTGTTAGGTACTGGTGTAATGACTACGTAATGCACTGAGCACTGCCGGCCAAGCCTCAGTGTGTGTGCTGTTATCTTTTAAAGTGTTTCTGTTGATTTGGCTTAAACCCAATTGGCATAGGTTAACTTTCTTAAAGGACCCCAGAATGTGGTACCAGGGATACCCAGGGGCTGTGTGTTCAGCTCCCCCTTGTGGACTGCAGTGCTTATTGTGCTACCATGTGTGTGACAAATGCCACTGCAGACTGGTTGAGCAATTACAAGATTCCAACTCAATTTTGCCATTTAAAGTAATGGCAAAGCTCAAACTTGACTTTGTAATATACATTAGTAACCCTTAAGGCAGGTCTAACAAGCCATAAGGGAGGGTGCTGTATATTTAAACTAGGACATGTGTTTTAACAGGTGAGTTACTGAGTTACAAGCTGACCGCTAAGCAGTCCTCACTTCTGAATGAGGCTACTTGTCACTAGGGGTGTGCCGGGAGATCTGCTCCACGGGGGGAGCTAACAGTTTTTGGAACTCCACGCTCCACTTGGAGAATGCAGTTATCCAAAAAACTCAGCTAGCCCAGACGGCGGAGCGGAGCGGAGCTCACCCGTTGCGTGCTGCAGCCCAGAATGGGCTGCACAGTGCAGACAGTCAGCGCTTGCACTGTGCAGCCCATAAGTGTGCTGCACCACGCACCAGAGTACAGAAGGCAGCCACTAAAGAAGAGAAGACTCATCGCTGTCGGAGGAGAGGAGGACCCCTGGGAAGACCGAGAGAAGTCCTTGTCCCTTTTGTTGTTGTTGTTTATGCACACTGGTGCACAAACAAGGACTGAAATGGCAGCTTTCACCTCAGGCCAGGGCCGTAGGCAGACAATGCTGTTGTTTCAGGCCTCTTGTGCACCAGCCTATCCTGTGTGCACTGCACATGGGCCAGGCCAGGGCGCAACAGGCATGGCGGTTTTTGCTGCCTATAACCGTGGCCTGAATTCAGGCCAGGGCCACAGGCAGTGAAAGAAAGCTGCCGTTTCAGGCCTCTTGTGCACCGGTCTGTCCCAGGTGCACCGCAGGCCCGACCCTGCTCAGCGCTTCCGAGATCGAGCACATTTAGGAGGACTCCACGGGTCACGGAACTCTGCCTCTGTGGAATTCCACTGATTTTTTTTCAACTCCACGGAATTCCGTGGAGTCAGATTCCGTCATCTCCATCCAGGTCTATTTGTCACACACTCACCTGGTTCTAACTGTGGGAACAATGCTGGACCTCCAATCCCACCTAGGACAGGGACTGAACAAAGGGGAGATCTACCTTAGTTCACCCGATGCCTCCAGGGGGAAAGGGGGAAGGGATAAATAAAAAAAGATGATCTAGCATCACTAAGGAACTGTTTGACTCTCTTGTGCGCTGCCTAGTAGGGTCAGGACTCACTGTACCCCATATCCTCAATGTAGGTGTGATGCACTAAAACATCGACAAGAGACATTGCTACCCATAGGTTCCCAGTTCTAATGGATCTATCTATTATTTATGCTATTTGAACATTTACAGGCTTCATAATAATTGTGGCATGACAGATAGAGCAGAAAACAAGTTCAAGGATAAAATTTACATTTTCCGGCACTCCAGAACACCCAGATTCTGAATCTCAAATACAACTTCAAACTCACAAAGTTTTTCCCAAAAGTAATTGGTACGACATGCCAAGAAAACACAAAAGCAACTTTCAGCTCAGGTACAAGAGTTCAGAGTGCTGCAATGAAATATTCTGGAGCATTGTGCTTCAAGCAGGGGGTGAACAATAGATAATATCCAAATTCCAAACATATGCTCACAAATATAAAAGCAGCAGTCCTTGGTAGCAAGGCTTAACCTATGAATTAGTGTGCACTAACCTGAGGGGAAGGCACTTAGCCAAAACAGCACTAGAGCAGGAATCTAAAGACAACAGGAAACTTGGTGCAATAGACTCAGGGTAGACAGGCTCGTAGCTTCACAAAGAAAGACACAGGAAGCGTTGTAGACACCTGGATCACAGAATCATCAGAAGCACTTGGACATTTTGAACACTGAAAGTTCCAGGTGACTCAGGAGGTGAGTGCAGAGAAGTTGCTTGCGCAGGACTGGAGTGATGAAGGTCCGGGCGACTTGAAAGATGACTACAGGGAGGAAGTTTGAACTGGACAGGAATGCAGGAAGATCTGGGCGACTTGAGAGATGAGTGTGGGGACGTTTCTTGCACAGGACTGGGACTAAGCTCCAATGCAGGTTCGGGGGTGGAATTTATACAGGAAGCAAGGAAGGTTCCAGAAAGGACTGTTTCCCATGTGGAAGCATGGAATATTCTAATGAACCTGAGAAAAATCATGTACTACATGCAATAGATATGAGGCTAGCAGATGGTAATGACAGCAAAATACAAGTACAACATAACCCCAAGTGCATGGTGGTACAATTCCATGGTTCATAGTAGAATAGAACTATCCCAGATAGACACATGATATCTGCAGGTGCAAACTAGCCTAAACTTGCAAAACAGCAAAACACGAGGGTAAAGGGTTCAGGGTTAAGTCTGGAAGGGAATTCTTGGTAAATCAATACAGGGAAGCATCACCAGGTAAGCATGACTGAGAGTGCTTGGGGCAAGAAGGTGCCAGAAGTGAAGGGTGACATGAGCCTAGCGGGTAAAACCCACCACACATAAGGCACAAAATGAAGTCATGATACTACTTAACACGATACTTCAAGGTATCAAAAGAATTTTTACATTAAACCCAACTTGTCGTTCAAGTCAAATTTAATGTATCTTA
Source organism: Pleurodeles waltl (assembly GCF_031143425.1). Taxonomy (NCBI): domain Eukaryota; kingdom Metazoa; phylum Chordata; class Amphibia; order Caudata; family Salamandridae; genus Pleurodeles; species Pleurodeles waltl. The sequence goes on along the minus strand of NC_090442.1, from coordinate 402,936,223 downwards.
ACTTAATCACAACTTTAGAAAGTTGCCTCTTTTTTGCCCAAGTCTTACAATGACTGTTTACGGTTACACACAAGCTTCTGTCCTTGAGGGGACCTTCTGCCCTTTTGTGAGAGATGTGAACAAAGCTCAGGAAGGAACGTAAAGGATATGCCAAGGCAGGAGGTGTGACTTTCCACTGGATGGAAGCCAAAAAAGGTGTGAGCCCAAAAGTTAAGCTTCAAAGGGGCCGCGGCCTTTGAAGGACAAATGTTGATCACACAGAGGGGGGGGCCTGTTCTTTTGTTTTTGCAGACAGCCTGGCATCTCAGTGAGAGAGGGAAAAGCAGCTGGAAAACACTTTTTTCAAGGAAAGTGAAGCTCCAAGTAGCCACATCTCTGAGATGGGTTGGGGAGCTCTGAACACCAGGAGAATGATTTTTCCAGTTTGAGAGTGGACAGAAGATTGCATTGTGAGCTAGCTGGATGTCATACTTTAGTAATGACTTATTAGGAGGGGACCTGATAGCCCATTGGCTACATTCCCCACAAGGGCACAAACTGGGCATAAAAGTTTCACTCCTGGCACCCAGTTCCCAAATCATGTCTATACTGAAGAGTGGACCGAAGAAGGATTGCTCTGCTGAGCCCTTGAGCCAGCAAAGAGAGATTGGACCAAGACTGTTCTGTACCCGCTGCTATGTGGGCTTGCAAACAAAGGAACTGTGCCTGTGCTGCCCTGCTCAAGGAAAAGTCATCCCCGAAAAGACGTGACTCCTAGAGTCAATTGGCTGACTTCCTGTCACAGCAATAGGGCCACAAAATTTGAAGTTGATATCCAAGAATGCCTGACTGTGAATGGCCACCAGCGTGCAGCTTGGGAGACCAAGTCGCAACCTTCAAAAGATGCACCTGAGTCTCCTGGACCCGGGAGAGTCATCAGAGTGCAGTTTTGCCACTCAGCAAGGAAGTTATTTCTACTTAAAGGGAATCATTGGTTTGGATGTAAACAAACACCACTGGCAACATTTTGTTTGGTTGGGCTTCAACCGACAACTTCAAAAGATATCTATCAATGTGGCAAAGTCACCCCGCCATGTTTGTAGACAGAGGAGTATCCCAGCGAAGAACCCAATCAGTGGCTCAGCATCACCAACATGCTTAAGCATCTTCAACATCCTACAGCCCTCGCATCAGGACCGTTCCATTAACGTTTATGGCAGTTTCCCATAGAGCCTGGAACTTTACTGAAGACTGCTTTGTCTGCAAGGTAGCTGTTCAAAGAAGCCTCTTTGGCCTCTGTGACTTACTTTCTGCCAGAGCTGGTCATCCAAATCTGGCCAGAGCAGTCGTTTACAACCTCATAAAAGTTTTCTGAAGCTTTCAAAGTTTGCCACACGCTTGGCCCATTTTCATGATTTATTGCACTGAATGAAAAAGCAGTGATTTATTTGTTTCCTTAAAAATTCATATCTCAGGAACCCTCTCCCAGAATTGTTGTTTAGGTTTTATTTGAAGATAAATATACAACCTTTTTTTATAAGTTGGTGTTGTTTTTTTTACTGGGTCCTGTTTCTTTCTTATTTAACTCTTTTGGTACTACTTAATCCTTTTCACTTTTCCCTTTGATGAAGCCTTATTGCTCAAAGCCACAGCTACCCAGGGTTGAACTAAGGACTGGACCCAGTACAGATACTGAGGGCCTGATTTATACTTTTTTAGCACCACATTTGCATCATACTGTGACGCAAAAGTGGCACAAACTTACAAAATGCAATTATATTTTGTAAGTTTGCGCCTCTTCGGCATCAAAAAATTACGCAAATGCAGCGCTAAAAAAGTATAAAAAAGTATAAATCAGGCCCTGAGTTTATTACACTGTGGGATCTCACAACCACACCATGTATTAAACCATGTTTATCACAGTGGTGCTCTTCTAGCCTTCTCAGTGCAGATAGAAAGGTATTCCAAAGATACAATGATGCACCTCTTTTGGCATTAATTGAACTAGTTGATAAGCGCTGGTAAATCTAAGAGTCCTTGTGGATTGATACCTTATAGCCAATGACTGAAGATCTTAAGGACCAGATTTGTGTAAGGCTTTATGCATAATACGTATTTTCTTATCTGTGTTCTATGTCATACCAGGTGCCAATAGAGGTTCCTCAGTGCTGATAAGTTTGGATTGAATTTTCCTAGATGGAAGCAGCTTCTGACTGCTAGGTTTTGAATCCTTTGCAGTTTTTAAATTTGAAAAATGTTCAGGCCTGCATAGCTACTGTTTAACCACTTTTAGAGAGGATGAATGTTCCTGAAAATTCATTAAGGTGGGAAGACATTAAGGGGGTCATTCTAACTCTGGCGGGCGGCGGAGACCGCCCGCCAGAGTTCCCCCCTCCAGAATGCCGCACCGCGGTCATTAGACCGCTGCGGTTATTCTGTGTTTCCCGCTGGGCTGGCGGGCGACCGCCAGAAGGCCGCCCGCCAGCCCAGCGGGAAACCCCCTTCCCACGAGGAAGCCGGCTCCGAATGGAGCCGGCGGAGTGGGAAGGTTGCACCCGTCGCGAATTTCAGTGTCTGCACAGCAGACACTGAAATTCTTTGTGGGGACCTCTTAAGGGGGCCCCTGCAGTGCCCATGCCATTGTCATGGGCACTGCAGGGGCCCCCAGGGGCCCCACAACACCCCATACCGCCATCCTGTTCCTGGCGGGCGAACCGCGAGGAACAGGATGGCGGTATGGGGTGTCTGAATCCCCATGGTGGCGCAGCGAGCTGCGCCACCATGGAGGATTCAGAAGGGCAGCGGAAAACCGGCGGGAGACCGCCGGTTTTCCTGTTCTGACCGCGGCCAAACCGCCGCGGTCAGAATGCCCTGTGGGGCACCGCCAGCCTGTTGGCGGTGCTCCCGCCGACCCTGGCCCCGGCGGTCAAGGACCGCCGGGGTCAGAATCACCCCCTAAGTGAGGCCTGATTTTTCACAGCATGGACAGTTGTCAATTGAGTGTGGACAATGAACAGGTTGCTCTAGTACCTGAAACATTATGGCCGACCGCCGCCCGCCAATATCTGGCCGCCGAATGACCGCCCGCGGTCAAAAGACCGCAGCGGCCATTCCAACTTTCCCGCTGGGCCGGCGGGCGCCCTCCAAAAGAGCACCCGCCGGCCCAGCGGGAAAGCCCCTGCAACAATGAAGCCGGCTCCGAATGGAGCCGGCGGAGTTGCAGGGGTGCGACGGGTGCAGTGGCACCCGTCGCGATTTTCACTGTCTGCTAAGCAGACAGTGTAAATCTTTGTGGGGCCCTGTTAGGGGGCCCCTGCACTGCCCATGCCAGTGGCAGTGGCATGGGCAGTGTAGGGGCCCCCAGGGGCCCCACGACACCCGTTCCCGCCATCCTGGTTCTGGTTGTAAAAAACGCCAGGAACAGGCTGGCGGGAAGGGGGTCAGAATCCCCAAGGCGGCGCTGCAAGCAGCGCCGCCATGGAGGATTCCCTGGGCCAGGGGAAAACCGGCGGGAAACCGCTGGTTCCCCTTTTCTGACCGCGGCTTTACTGCCGCGGTCAGAATGGCCCTGGAAGCACCGCCAGCCTGTTGGCGGTGCTTCCGTGGTCCCCGGCCCTGGCGGTTTGAAACCGCCAGGGTCGGAATGACCTCCTATGTCTTGGTGGTGAGGCTACATTTGCATTTCTTTTCGTGATGAAGTGCTACTCATGCAAATGTTATTGTTTTAAAATTTGGAGATACAAAGTCGACTGATAATCATTAAATTGAACATTTGTTAGGCTGAGTCAATTAGTTAAATGGGGTACAAGTGAATTAAAATACTTTAGTAAATGTGCACACACACACACGCACCAGTATAAATATATCAATAGACATGTGCACACGTTTGTGAAAAATGTGTTTATTTTATTTAATGTCATTTATTTTGTAATATATTCATATATTTCAGTGTTGGAGCCCAGTTATCTCTCATTGAGCTTATCTCTCATCGTGCTTTGGTGGTGTGGGATGGGCTGAGATTGTATAAAGATGGCACTAAAAAGGAAGTCCAGGTATTTGAAACAAATAATCTCTGAAAAACGGATATCATGAGGCTGTCCCAGAAGGTTAACAAAGCATTCACTTAAAAGCACTACAAAGAGCATAATATTAACCTATGGCCCACAAATTGCGCATATGAGCACATTTGGGGCACTCAGTAATTCTACTGTATACACAGCTAATTATCACGTATTGATATTTCTGAATACCCAAGCCACACTCAAACCTCAGGCAAGCATTTTACATTTAACGGGGCAACAAACATCTACACTCATGTGGTACAAGCCTGCAAAGAAAACTACAGCAAACACTTTCATTAAGCCTTAAGAAAATACTGTAAGTGCAGGCACTGCATTTTTCATGTGACAAAAGAACACAAATATTCAGTGTTGAAGCATGGACCGGAAAGAGCGCACTATTTACTCTTCCACATTTGTAATCTATTGCGAGTTGAATCACATTTGTACTTTCAAATAAGAGGTGCGTAACATCCTCCCGCATTAGTGAAGGATATGGTGAGGAGCAGAGAATGCCACACATCTCAACTTTATGTGAAAACGACATATGAATTTACTGTTATGAAGTGGTTAGTGATTAATGATTGTAGGACACTTGCCTTTTCTGCATGGTCATCCCAGATTTTTCGCATTTTTCTGGGCCTCATTTTTGCTGAACTCGAAACTCTCTGCACTGTTATTTCTGCTCTCCAGGAGGAAAGTGCTTGTGCTGCCCTTTTAAACATGGTTAAATTGGTATATTCCTAAATGACACATTTATCTCTACTATAAGTCTCTAGTATATGGTGTTGAAAATGGTGTCAACAATTCACAAAGGGCCTGGAACCGACAGTGCCATCCACAGAGAGAGCCTGCAAAACATGGTTTCATGCCTACTGTTGTAAAAACAGCAGTGCAACAGTTCAAAACAAGCCTTTTGACCAGCAAAGGCCCCCGATTCAAATATTAAAAAGTCATCCCATGTAGGCCTTGTAATCTGAAAGGTAGGGTGCATGGTATTCAAAAGTGGGACATGTAGAAAATTAATGTCGCCATGACCCTTCAGTGATAAGGCCCCACAAAATATCTTCACTATGGCAGACCTGGATGTCTGATAAAGAAAACCAAAGTACATATGAAACCATTTATATTGTTATCCTGGGTTAGGGACCAGTTAGAAAAATAATTAAGCCACTATTTTTTATTAGCTATTAAAAAATCAGTTTGACTATTTGGCAATTTCTTCCCCAAAAGTAAGTACCCCCCCTCCCAGATCCCTCTCCCAAACCCCCCTTCTACAAGCCCTCCCTCAAGCTTGGTTGAGAGAAACATCCCCATCCCACAGCTTTTGAAGACCCTGACACCTTCCCTGCCCTCCTATCCCCAGCACACCACAGACCACACCACCCGAAGTCTGAGGAGCTGTGAAGATAAGAAGGAGAGAGAGAGAAAAAAAAATTCAAAAAAGGGGGGAAAAGACAGGAAAAGCAAGGAAACAAATTTAAAACAGATCATTAAGAGTTATAGAAAATCTGTGATCCTACAGAAGGTCAGCCACCCTGTCCCTGACAACTGGCAGCAGCATCAGGTGAAGACATCTTACAAAGCCGAGTTCAAACCTTTATGGTAGCCAGGATCTGAGTAGCATCCTGCTCAGTCAAACAGAATTGCTTTAAGCCATTTTTGATTAACTTTAAGTCGTATCGGTTATTGCAGGTAGACTTGAGCACCAGGGCTTTGAATGGATCAATATCTTTGGGGAACGAAATAGCCAAATAATAATTTGCTTCAATTGTATTGATTGGTTCTTGTTTTGGTACGGTGAGGAGCCTCCCATTGGCCTTGACAGGCCCTTCAAGACCAGATGGTTAGCCAATGGGTGATGGGTTGCATTAAGCGTACGTGTTGGAATGTGTGCGGATTGAACCTGCCTAGCAAATGTAAATTAGCCAAGAGGAATTCAGATGTATAAGCAACATCTCCTCTTTCTCACCGAGACCAATCTCACTTACAGGGACTGATCACAGCTAATGCAACTTGGATGTAACATATTTCTTTGTACCTCCCAGTCTGTGTCAATCTGGGGGGATGGCTATGTTGGGTGACAACTTTCTAGAGTATAAGGTCCTGAAAACTATCTCTGATGTCAGGGGCAGATTGGCACTAGCACAGCTGGTACTTTATAGCATAAAGTATGTGTTTTGTACCATTTATGGCCTCAGTGTGGATGACCCTGGGATTGTAGACAGATTGATCCTTGAGCTATTAGGGTGGCCTTGTGAACTTATTATACTGGGGAATTTTAACTGCATAATGAAATATGCCATTGACTCTACTAACCGTAGGGCCTCCCCCAGGATGGTCAAAACCAGGGCTTTAATTCTGGAAATGGCACATCCTCATGGTCTCAGTGATGTGTGGAGAGGCCTATATGTACTATTCAGCTCCACATCAACATTACTCAAGAATCGATTTGGTCTTTGCTTGTTAGAATCTGCTCCAGCATACTAGGATGGAAATGTGTCCCAGAGTTACCTCAGATCATAACCAAATCCTGTTTTCCTGCTTGCGACAAGCCGGCATACGTAAAGACACCAATTTTCTTTCTCACTGCAACCGTGTACAAATTCAGAATTAGTCTCAACTATCAGTAAGGAACTGAGTGGATTGGTGGCAATCAATATGGGCACTAAAGGGGGTCCTCACCAACAGAGAATGTGTCTTTCTTTGATTGAACAGCGAGCTCAATTGGGAAGGAAACTGAATAAAAGGATGGCGGCTAGTTACTGTAAATACAGATCCGTTCCGTACTAATATGGTGAGCAAATTGGGTGAGTTCTGGCCCACCAAATAGCAGATACGCAATTTAAGTGCCATATTCACTCTGTTAAAAGCAATGATGGGCTCATACATACTGGCCCAAATGTAATTGAGGCACAATTCTCTGTATTTATTGGGACTTATACGGCCAGCCCAGGGTTTTCCATGAATTTAGGTGTAAATACTACCTTCAGGTTGCCAATATCTCTCTCCCTAGTGAAACGTCTCTCTTTTCTCTTCAGGAAGATCTAAATGATAACGAAATTAATTCGGTCATAGCTGCCCCACCCTCTGGTAAAGCAGTGGTTAACAATGCCATTCCATTAGAATATTACAAAATCTTTATGAAAATTATTATCCCACTTTGCCTGGAAATCATTTAGGCCATGGCGATTAAGGGAGAGGTCCACCCCTCATGGAATATGACACTGATATTTATCTTCTTGAAGGAAGGTAAATCCACAGAAGAGTGTGGCTCTTATCATCCTCTATCTCTAATAAATGCAGATGCTAAGATATTTGCCAAAGTCCTAGCCAGCCGACTTGCCCCCCTCAGGTCAGGTCTGGGATCACACTATCAGCATGATTTTATCCCGGAATGTGATACAACGGCTCATGTCAATACCGCTACTGCCTCTTTCGACATTATGGAGAGAACTGTTACTAACATGGGTATGATACTTCTGGATGAGGAGAAGGCATTTGACTGGGTTGTTTTGGAGAGCCTCTGGGCTAAAATGGATGCTTTTGGGCTCAGCAGGCGCTTTTCTAAATGGGTACAGGCTCTGTATAAGAGCCCTAGTACAAGGCCTGTGCAAGGATTATATCCTCTCCATTTCGCATTTATTGTGGTACCATGCGGGGTGTACATTATCCCCGTTATTATTTGCACTTTACCTAGAGCCGGACCTGCGATCCAGATCATATAATAACTATATCCAGCTGGTTATTTCTCAGGAACTTGAATTTAAGATTACTGCTTATGCCAATGATGTAGCGATCTACTCTTTGGATCCTGTGGTAGCTCTAGACTGTGTTATAGGTGAAGCCAATAGATTTGGTACATTTTCTGGCTACAAATTAAATTTGGCCAAAACTCACGTCCTTCTCTGATACCTGGGGTAGTTTCATCTGCTACTTATCTTGGGGGCAACTTACATCTTGTGTAGATAAAAAATTTCAGACTCAATTATGAGCCTCCTCTTCAGGCAGTCACAAAGAAATTAAAATCTTGGAATCACTTATCCATTAGTATTGTTAAACTCTGTAATATTATCAAGATGACTATACTACCTAGGTTTCTATGTATGTTTTCTGCAATTCCTTTGTGTGTCCTAAATTCTTTTTTCTTGCAGCATGATGGTGTAATAGGTGGTTTTATTTGGGGATATAAGCAGGCCAGATAGGCAATTTGTCTTCCTAAACTTCCTTATAACCAAGGAGGGTTTTAGCTCACGGACTTTAAATTGTACTTTTGGGTGGCATTCACTGGACGCCTGTGCACCCTACTGGTAGCCAATAATCAGGCCCCGGTTGCCTTCTATCATCTTGCGTTGGGCTCAGACTGCAGATTGTTTTTATTCAGATTAGGGATCCTAACTATTTCAAGATTGTTAGATTGAAGTTCGTAAAAGATATAATATTCATCTGGCGGGAGATCTCCATTAAATATTCAATCTCACGTGTTAGCTCAGATATGCCCCTGTAGGATAATCCTATGGTCCCAGCGGTCTTCCAAGATCTAGCTTGTAAAGGCTGGGCTAATCATGGGGTCCTGTTTCTAGATCAGCTCTATGACTTGAATGGTTTCTGATCGTTCGAAATTTGCAAACTGTCTATGAGCTCCCCCATCATTATTATTTCAAGCACCAGCAGATCAGAGATTACTTTCTGAAGAGGTGCCATCTTGTAACTCTAACCTCAGATTCTGAGCTATTCTTCTGTATACGATGTGCACCAGGAAAATCATTAATTAGCTCTGTATACTCAAGCCTTTGCCAGAATCGGACTGATGATAGCTCTCTGCTCACAGATAAGTGGAGCAAGGTGCTTAGCCAGGAAATAGTCGCTTCAGCGATAATGGCTGCTCTGGGATCTCTAGAATGCTTGATACACTCTGTTAATTTGAAAGTAGACCAGTTTAAAATGATATGCATGCTCTACTACACGCTGGATAGGATTTCACGCTGTGCCGGGAACAGGAGTCAGGTTAAAACTAAGACCCTCATTACGAGTTCAGCGGTCTTTCAGCAAGACCTCCGCAGTTGAGGGTGCCAAAATACAACAAGTGTATTAAGAGTCCACAAATAAATCAGCCTAGAATAGAGGTGTTCCCACCGTCAGCACCTCCACGCTGAACAAATACTGCCCTCCATATTACAACCCACAAATCAGCACAGCGGTCATTGCATGGCAGAAAACCATTGGAGGTGGGAACCACTGCAGTCAAAAATGCACATCTACCTGAACACAGCACAACATTGGACAAATCGAATACCCCCCACCTGACACACATACACACATTAAACACAACAACACACACCACTATAAAACACACCCCACACAACCCACAACCCTTTTCAACCAAAACGAAATACACCGATAGTGAGGACAACACAAACCAAAGACACTGCACACGTACACCATACACACTATCACACACAACACTTAGCACACACCACACAACTGCATCATTGACACTATACACACATCGTCAGAGATCACAAACACCACAAACAATTGGCACACACAACCAAGCTCCCGCCACCCCATCAAGCATCCTACACTGTACCCTTGCACACTACACACACCCCCACTCACAACACAACCACCATGTCTCGTCAAAAACACCCATGGTTCACAGACGATGAGTTGAGGGTCACTGTTGATGATATCTTCGGGATAGAGCCACAACTGCTTGGAGCACAGGTCCAGCAAACATCCATAGCCAGGAAAATGGAGTTATGGCAGCAAATCGTCGAGAGGGTGAACCTAGTGGGCAACCATCCACCCACAAGGGAAGACATCCGGAAGAGGTGGAACAACCTTAGGGGGGAGATGCGTTCCATGGTATCCAGGCACCAAATTGTTGCGATGAAGACTGGCGGTCAGCCCCCAGCTCTTTCCCCAGAGTTCGCATTATGGGAGGAGAAGGTCTTGGACATCCTGCATCCTGAGGGCCTGACTGGAATACCTGGAGGCCTGGACACTGGTAATAAACCCACATGCCTCTAGCACTAATTCGGCCCTCCAGCATGCTACCACACAACCTTATCGCTCCCCAAGTCACGCTATCTTCCATTACATCGCCCACAACATCACCTAAAGCCCCTCCCCTGCATGCCACCCCACCACCCAGCCACAATGGTCAAACAGACAGTCCCTGGCCACTGCACAGATAGCGCTGCCAAAAACTATCACTACGACTGATCTGAGCTGATCTGTCCACTATCGCGCCTGCAACACCAAGAGTATGCTACAACTGAGGACTTATACATGGTAATGGCAGAAATGCAATCCTCATACAGCAACCCTCAATGGAACATGCTACCCATTTCACTGTACATTACCCACAAACAATGTCTGTAGTGCTGCATCTGTCATTGCATAACTGTGAATCAAGTTAAGCCACTGTGTGCATCAGATACAGAGACCAACAATCACATCTCCAACATGTGATACTCTCCCACTTAATTCCTTAATTCACAGGTATCCCTGCCACTGCCACCCTGGAGAGGATGCTAGAGACAGCCAGTGCTCCCCGGGATGAAGGCCCCAGTAAGGACAAATCCACAGGATGTCAGGACATAGATGACTTACCTGTCCCATCTGGGTACCTGGCCAGTTCACCACTTCAGCCTCACCCTGCCCACATTCAGCCCCCCAACTTCTGGCATCTACATCTCAGCCAAACTCTGCTCCTCAAACCTGTATCCTAAGGACTGGTCAATCAGCAGTGTGCCCCACAGTACAGGGACCCAAGTTGACCCCTCACGCCCAAGACAATGACGGGCCTGGGGTAACTGGGTGTGGGCACACAGTGCCTGAGGCACAGGGGGGCAGGGGCGGTGGGAGGGCTCAAGTGGGCCCCAAAGGGACTTGACTGGCCAGGAAACCATCTCCAAAGTCCTGGGAGCATACCAGCAATCCCAGGGCAATATGGGCCAAATACTCACCATTCTGGGGGGAAACCAAAGGCTGCAGAGGCAATGCCACCAGGAGGCCATGCAGCAGTGGCAGGCCCACAATGCCACCATGATTCCCATTGCAGGATTACTCATGGAGCTCACAACCATCATGCGTGCTTCCTCCACCCACTAGCAGGCCCCTTCCACTAGCAAGATACCAACAGAGCCATCAACATCAGCCTCAGCTAGTGGAATGAATGCATTGCCAGAGGAACCACAACCCCACCCTCTGCAGCTAAGGAACCCCCCCACCCCTGGAAATTTGGTCATCCAACCAGACATCCTGTAGGAGGAGATTCCAAGACCAAACACACTGCCAAGAAGTGAACCTCTTCAGAAACCCTGTTGGCTATTCAATATCATTACTTAATTTTCACATGGCCCTTAGATACTGGATCTGTACTGGTTACAGCTAGGCCACCTGCTCTGATGATTGCTCTAACCAATACCTCACTCATCAACTCTTCTATGCTTTGTGCACAATAAACACCATAGAACACAGGAACTGTTTTCTTGTCTTTATTGTTACATGTACGAATGTCAATCCTAGCGAAATGTAATGTGTGGTAAATCCCCTTCACCAAATGTATGTCACAAGGACAGCAGAGGGAGGCATTCCCTACAGGGTATCGATTCCAGTTGCAAGGGAGTCACTAGCCCAGCCACACACAGGAGTAGATCCACAAATCCAACCTGCAAATAGACCAAGACAGGGACTCACATCAGGATAGTAGGCATGGTGGGAGCCACAACAAATATGCAGTACATTGTTGTCATGCACAGTGTGAATTGGCAAAAACACAGGGGACAATAGAAGACAATGTCACACCCACAAGATCAGCAATCACATGGCTAATACTCAGTAGATAACAGTTGAAATGGGTAAATAACTACACTTACTACAGTTAATAAAGAACAATGTCAATGAATGCCACAAGCAAAAGTTTTGATAGGGAGTGAGACACACTACACAGTCTTTAGTTGGGAGAACATCTGCACAGGAGATTTCAGGACAAATGACACACCACGTGCCTGTATATAGGAAATATATACCTACCAATCTGCATTCACCACACATGTCAGTGAAATGTCATCAGTAACACAGCTCCTGATAGGCTATCTGTCTCCCACTACAAGTCACATCAAGGGATAGGTACACTGAACATCTCCAATGATGTACCTGACCATGAGGAGCACTGTCATAAGGCAATTTGGAAATAAAACACCTGACAATACACCAACAACATACCTGTATGTTACTGGAAGTAATGATTGATCAGCTCAGTCCTAGATTCATCTGCACCTTCCTCATCAGTCTCCTCATCGCTTTCCATGTCTCCATCATCAGCCACTGGTCCATCTGCCTCCTCCTCATTAGCCAGTAATGGAAACAGACAACTCATTGTACCATGCAGCAGGCAACTATGATCTGACATGCCTTTTGGGGAGAGTAGAGGAGGGCACCTTCAGAGATGTGGAGTCACATGAATCTGGCCTTTAGGATCCCAAATGTTCTTTCTATTACACACCTCGTTGTGCCGTGGGCCTCATTGAAACAGTGTTCCCCATCCGTGATAGGGTACCTCACTGGTGCCAGCAGTCAGGGAAGGTTAGGATGGCCAGAGTCACCTGTGTACACAAAGGTAGGACCTGTCACAATACCGGTAGAGGCACAGGGCAGAATGGGATGACAGTTGACATTACAGTGGCACACAAACTATTGCAAACATGCCAATGAGCCAAGCTCTCTCTCTCTGTAGTTGTGCCATCACGTGTGGGACATTGCTGTTCCTCAGAATGAAGAAGTCATGCACAGATCATGGATATCTGGCTGTCACTTGGGAGATGTAATGGTCCACGAGACACACCACCTGTACATTGAGTAGTAGTTTTTACTGTTCCTATAGACTTGTTCATTGGCCCTGGGAGGGACCAAAGCAATTTGGGTGCCATCTATGGCCCTAATCACATGAAGGATGCATCCAATATGATAGAAGTCAGCCTTAACAGTAGGCAAATACATACGATGGGGGGACCTGACGTAGCCCTCCATGTGTTTCAGTAAAGCAGACAGTGCATGTGTCAACACAAGACTGAACGTGGGCTGTGACATCCCTGAAGCCAAACCCACTGTAATCTGGAAAGAGCCAGAGGGAAGAAAATGTAGCACAGACAAGACCTGTACTGTGGGAGGGATGGATGGCATAGGGATTAAGTATAGCAGGTAATTGATCTGGCTCAAACTGGGTACATAGTTCCACTATGGTGTTACAATTCAGACAATAGGTCTGGATGATGTGTCGCTCCTCCAGGGTTGAAAGGTCCACTAGGAGGCGGTACACTGATGCATGTCTCATTCTCCCCAATAGCGAGTATCTAGGATAGAGAGGAGAGAATGTACAACTTGATGACCACTCAACATACACTTGAGACAGGCCCCAATAGCTGCCACATACCATTATGGCCATGTACAGGGCCCATGTAAACCAATCTACCTGCCCATTACAGGGCCTGAATAACAGCATGTCACACACATCACACGTCCAATGGTCCATATAAAAGCACGTTCAGCACGCCTCACGTATGTACAAATGCCACTGCCTCATATGGTTATACCGCCTATGAGGTACCAAGCAACTGGTCATGCACTGGAATTGACACCGGCCCATCGTACACCACTGTGACATCTTAATCACATTTGTGGGCCCAGCCATGATGGCAGAACATAGGCCTACACTGCATTCGGTACATATGTCTAGCATAACACACTTATTTTTTCTTTACAAACCATTACATGTGCCTGTCTATCGTCATGACGGAAGGGGGTCACAACCGCCGTGCAACTCTTCATTGGATCACATTGCTGCTTTTGGGGGACTGGAGCCAATAATGATCACCGCCGGCAGTGACAGTCGTGTATGTGGAGGCCATAACTGCCATTTTATGCCACCTTGCTTACTTGACTCCTGACCCTCGTGTAAGCAAGACCTCCACTACGTGAGCTGCTGTGAACTGTCTCTGGGAGCTACTGTGCCACATCCTGAAGGTGATAGGGCCCCAGCCATCACCCAGGAGGAGTTGGTAAAGCTTTTGGAAGGGGTCCTACCCCTGTATGGACAGCTGTATTGGGCACCAGAGAAGCAGGTGAGCTCACTTCTATTGTCCTGTGTGATAGGGGTGTGTGAGGCTTTAAGGCGTTTCAACACCCCACAGGGAGTGGTTGCATTCAGGGACCATAGAGTATATGCCTTTGTGCTGTGAAGACATGTTAGTGTGGGCATGTGATGTGTTTGATGTGAGTAGTCCACTGCTACTGATGTGTTGCCCCTCTACATGATTTTTTCCTTCTGTCTGTATCACCCATGCAGGTCAGCGCCCATCAGAAGAAGGCGATATGGAGTGCCATCACCAAGCAAGAGCAGACCCTGGGGGTCCATACACGGCGGAGCATCCACTGCAGAAATCAGTGGAAGGACCTGAGACGCTGGAACCGGAAGAGCGTGAGGCCCAGCTGGGGACGTCCTACCAACGAGGGGCGGGTTCCCGTTGTACCCTGACCCCCCTAAAGGCATACATCTTGGCAGTGGTCTACCTTGAGGAAGATGGGCGCTTGAGGGCAGCACAGCAGCTACAAGGGGTAAGTACAGGCTCCCACATTATAGCCCTTGTTTTGGATTGGGTGACTTACTTGTGGGCAGATGTGCATGTAATCTTTGGTAGATTCACATCGACAATAGGTATCAGTTAGTGTGGCAGGCTCTGAGTCAATTATGTTTGGCAATACAATGCTGTCAGTGTATAATCATTTGACAATGTCAATGGTTGTGTGAGTGTGGACACCCTACACATTGTGTCAGACCAGCTTCTTCCATCTGCATCAATGTATCTGAGGTGTAAGTGCTATCACATCAGTATGTGTCTCCCACTATGACTGAGGCTATCTCTATCTTGCACAGTAGCTGCCATGGGGGTGGCATCAGGGGTCTGCTACATGGATGGCCTCAATTGGACAATATTTTGGACATGATACCTTACCATGCTGACATATGATGACCTAAGAGTATAGGATATGTGCAGGGAAACAACCATGGCATTCTGATACATGTGACTCTGTGGGCAAATATCACAGCAAAATCTATTGTAGCAGCTATCATTCTGTGGTCTAGCCTTTCCAACTATAGTATGGTAGTAGATGTGGTAAGTCCCCTGGGTGGTCCCTGGAGTCTAACCCTATTGTTTATATGTCATGCATAACATCGCCGTGGCAATCACAATGCTGCTATGCGGTGTTTCGTCCTTGACCAATTCACTAAGTCAAAATGTCCCACAATAGCAAGGTTTTGAGCACTGCATCTTGCTATTCACAATGTGTATTTTCTGAAAAGTAGTGTCATTGTAATGGCATGGCATGCCATAATGTAATTGAACAGATGTACATGTTGATCAGTGTTAATGGTAGGTAGGTATTGATCCTTTCTTTTCCACCCTATCTTTCTCGCTCTCCCTCCCTCTCTCTCCTCCTCTGTCTTTGTGTGCACCAGCATCATCAGGTGAAGGTGAAAGGGCACCGTAGAGTGGGGAATCAGTAGTCCACAGGACCCAGGAGGTTGACACCAGCGGAGCAGAGGGGACCAGTGGGACGGAGAGTGAGGGGAGTGCCAAGGGGGAGAAGGGATCATCTGCATCATCTTCATAGTCCTCCTCCGATGGACACTCCCTGGAGGTGGTGGACCCATCTGGGACCAACCCAGCACCATCCTTGTCTGCCACCCCCCTTACCAGCACCACCCTCTCTGTTGCTCTCAACCCAGTTGCCCGTGACCGCTCACCCAGGTGTGGGGGCGTCTTCTTCTCCGCAGACACCCCTGCTCCTGCCCCTGTCAGCCCTGCTGCCCTCAGTGAGGAGTCTATTAACCTCCTGAGGTCCATTCCTGTAGGTCAGTCAACCATTGTGAATGCCATTTAGAGACTCACAGCTCAGGTACAGATTCACAGTGCTGTGGCTTGCCTGCAGAGATCTTTTCATGCTGTGGCCTCCTCGCTGACGGCAGCCAGTGTCCCTTTGTCTTCCATCCCCCCATCCAGCTACCTCTGCCCAATCTCCTACCCCTCTCACCACACCCATTCAGAGCACACAGTCAGACCACCATTTATTCACCTCAACAGACACGGTTCACAGTGACAAACACAGCCACCACAAGACTTACCACTGGCATGCACAGACAACACCCACCTGCACAACAACATCCACTCCCTACACTTACCCCCACACCACCCCCTCCTTCACAGACATTACACCACTCACACCTGCTGGCAAGACACCAACACTCCCTGATCCAGCCACAAGTTCCATCATACCCACAGTCACCACACTTCCAGACCAGCATACATCCACCCCATTCACCACATGCATACTCACCACAACTACCAACACCCCCACATGCAGCACATCCACCTTTCCTGCAGGCACCACCCCAACAGACAGTCACCCATCTACCATGGCATCTCCCTGCACCTCCTCCCCCCTCCTCCCAAAACACCTACACACCCGCACTCACACACCCAACAGACATCCAGCACACACAGGCCTTCCACCCATGCACCTGCACCCAAGACACCTATACAGACACACCTCACAACCACTCTCTCTCCCTCCACTCCCAAGCGCTTTTCCCATGATCGTCCTTGTGTCCCTAAGAAAAGATTCCTTTATAAGTTTTCCCTCTTCCCTACCACTCTCCCATCCAATGATTTCCCAAAGCGCACTGTGTCCCTCCCTGAGCCCAGCCCTTCCATCTCCCAGTCCTCCCTTGCTCCTCCCTGTGTTGCCCATGTCCCTCCCTCTGCCAAAAAGTCAACACTCCCCAAACCCAAGCTCCCCTGCCCAAGGACAAACCTAAAGACCCTCCACCTAAACCCAAGCCTAAGCCCCCTCCCAAACCCAAGGATCCCTCTCCCAAACAACTCCACCTCGACCTCCACCTCATTACCCCTGAGGTGCCTGCCTGCCCCCTTAATGCCCCTACCATGTGGAGGCTACATTGCAGTCAGAAGTCAAGTTGGGGCAATTACAAGTACCATATGTGCCTGGGGCATGTGGACTGTTTGGACTAGTCAGTTGGCCCATTTTGTACATATTATTTGTTTTTATTTATTCATGCCTAATATATATGGGCCAAACGCCTGTTGCCTTTCCTTTGTGATAGATGTGTTGTATTTGTGTGCTTTGGTTTGTGTGTGATTAGTGTATGTGATGTGATTGTGTTGCAGCATGTGTTGTGTGGTTTACTTGTACATTATGCTTGGTGTGATGTGTTGTGATGTACTTGTGTGGCATTGTGTGGTTGTTGTGTGTGCGTGCGTGTATGTGGTGATGAATTTGTCATGTGTTTTGTGGACATGGTGTGATGTCTGACACGTTGTATGGCAGTGTTTTGTCATTGATTGGTTGTGTGTGGTTGTTACGTGTTGCTGTCAGTATGTGTTTACATGTGGAGGTGTGCAGTTTTCTTCCTTGCCACAGCATTTGTGTGC
Organism: Pleurodeles waltl; assembly: GCF_031143425.1. Lineage (NCBI taxonomy): Eukaryota > Metazoa > Chordata > Amphibia > Caudata > Salamandridae > Pleurodeles > Pleurodeles waltl. The sequence continues at coordinate 402,918,666 of NC_090442.1, read as the reverse complement.
TTGTGGTAGTGATGTTGTGTGAGTCTGTGGTGTTGTATATGTTTGCGTTAGGCATTGGTGGTGATGTGTGTGTATGGTGTGGTGTGTGGATGGCATGTGTATATTGGCCGTGGTGTGTGTAGTTTGTGTGTGCATGTATGTATGTTGGTGTGTGTGTTGGCAGGGGCATTTGTGTGTGTGGCTGTTGCTAGCCATCCCAGATGTGTGTGTTGTGTGTGGGTGTGTATTAATGCCTTTCTCTTCAGTGTGTGCTAGGTGGGTGTACTTACGGTTGTTGTCTTTTTTGCTGGTTCTGGAGTCGTAGTGCCATTAGGAGCAGTGAGAAGACTTCAAGTTCAGGTTCCATGGTGGCTCTGGACGTGTCTGTGTTCCTAAAGGTGAGTGTCTCTTTTTATACTGTTCATTTCTGTCAGAGTTTTGGTGGTGGTCGCACCGCCCTGGAAATCCTGGTGGTGTGCAACCTCTTAATATGCTCAGCGGTAACATGGTCCCCGCCGGACCGGAGATGCATGCCGCCGGCTGCAGTGGTCCATCTGCACTGGCAGTACTTGTGGTGTATTGACTGTGTTCCATTGGGAACACCACCAAATTAAGGAGATTCCAGGAGGACGTGAGCTGACTTTTTGGGCGTTGCATTAGTTACGATTTACAGTTCTTGTCCAAAGAAATTATTCTGGGCTATCAAACGGAAGCTGTCTCAGGGTCAGACCTCTTGTTAAGTATAGATATTCAACAGTGAGACTCTGTATAGCTAGAGTCTAGGTTTTGGCACTACAGTGGATGAATGGTGGGCTGATATGAAGTATATTCTTGAACTGGAACGTGCTCGGGCCAGTTGTGGAGGTGCACGTTCAATTAAAAAGTTTAACTGAATATGGGGCAGGTTTAACAGGGTGTTTTCTTAATGTATGAATTTACCTTCCAGACTGCAGTCCATCTGAATGTTGTATCTTCTGTTGTTACTCTTCTACTGTTGTGAAAACAGAGGTGACCCCTCCTTTAAAGCACAAAAAAGAACGTCTTCTATATTTTTTGTATTATTATTCATGAATTGTGATTGATTAATACGAAAAAATATTTTAAAAAATCCAATTCAATGGTGAAGATAGATTTTTAAAAAGTCTTAAGAAAAAAGAAACTTTTAGAAACTTTTATCCTGCATGAAGCTCCTGGAGACTAATTTGCATTAGCTCTCCAGCAGCTGTCCAGCCCGTTCTTAGCCTTAATGAGGTTCAGCATTCCTTCCAAGAACCACACAATAGACTAATTTGATCGTCAAGTCAACCTTAATGGGCAGAGATGAATCCTCTGAGCACAGCTGGACATTTAAGGTGGAGGCTTCTTCCCCGTGCCAATTCCCCAATCCTCCACGAAAGGCCTAGTTGAGACACATATTAAACGTCTGTGCCCTTTAAACCACCAGGACACATACAGGCTGAGACTGCAGTTCTAGTGCATCCAATGTCTGGTAGCTGAAGGACCTTGACGCATTGCATTTTGGGCCTGTTTGCGGTGCGGCAAAAATGGACTACTGAAGCTATTGAAATTGTAGGCAGGCCTGGGCCCAGTAGTCACCCCAGCTGACTACTTAAGGTCAAGCATAAATGTGGTACCAAGAGGCACCTTCCTCATAACACTTCTTCCAAAGCTTCAGCTGGAACCTTTGGAAAAAGTATCCAACTAGCAGTTTCACAGCATCAGAATTTCAGCTTCATTCTGCATGGAGACCTCCACACCTCTTTAAAAGTGACAAGGTCTCATTCTGCGATGAGAGTTTTCAAACGTATTCAAACTTTACGAATTCCAGACTTTCCCTGGTACCAATCCACTTGCTGTATCTGATCTGTACTCCATCAGTGTGGGCCTTTAATCATGCCTAGAGTGGGACAGTCTGCATCGACCATTGATTATCACTGTTGATTGCACTTTCTGGTGCTATTTTCCCCTAAAACTTCAAAAAGAGACATCTCCAGTTTTTGTATTTGATGTTTGTTATTTTGGTTTCATTTTACTCTATTTTTCATATTTGGTTTCAGATTTTTTAGTACTTGGTGGTTTGCTTTATTAAAATTTTGCTACTGCATAAATACTTTACATATCGCCCAAGTTAAGTTTGTCTGCTTTGTGTCATCACTACCAGGGGCTGAATTCAGGCTAATTTAGTGATTTTGAGGGTTCACCCTGAGATGAAGTGTTAATATTCCTTAAGGTCTGCAGTCGCCTGCTTTCTTACAATTATCAACAGTGTAAACAACTAGAAAAGTGGCATCTATTCTAGCAAAGTACTGAACCACTATAAACATTCTTTGAACAGGGAAGGGCAAGAATTAAATTAATGCACTCAGTAGTTTGAATGTAACTCTCACATAACTGTTTTCTGCAGTGGCCTGAACTGCCATCCACATTAGTTTATTCCATTACTGTTAGAAATGGGGTCTTTGGTTGACAGACAGGTTACCCCCTGTTCAAGCAAGGACCCTCACTTTAGTCAGGGTAAAAGAGAATCACCCTCAGTTAACCCCTGCTTACCCCCTTGGTAGCTTAGCAGAGCAGTAGGCTTAACTTCAGAGTGCTAGGTGTAAAGTATTTGTACCAACAGACACAGTAACTCAATGACACAACACCAGTTTAGAAAAATAGGAAATATTTATCTAAACAAAACAAGACCAAAACGACAAAAATCCACAATTCACAAGTCAAGTTATCAATAGAAATGCAAAAAGAGTCTTTAAGTAGTTTCAAACACACACTAACGCTGTCAACATGAAAAAGTTCCTTGGGTGCGTCAAAAATAACCCCGCACAGGCGAGTGCATGTAAAAAAGGGCTTGCGATGTGTTGATTCCACTCTCAAGCAGGACCTTGCGTCGTTTCACCAGGTCGGCGCATGTCGATTCTTCTCTCTGCAGGAGAGCAATGCATCGATCCGGTCAGCACTCTCGGGTCCGGACAGGCCTTGCGTTGTTTTTCCACGCCCGGCTGTAGTTGAGTCAGAAATTCAGCCGCACAATGATCCAAAAACCCCGCAGCGCGGGTTGTGATCTCCCAGCCTTCGTCAGCTATGCTGCGCATCATTTCTCCTGCTCCGTGGAGCGATTCTTTGGTTGCATTTCCTGCGAGCATCGATTCTCAGTTGCGGAGCCGACGGCACGTCGTTTCTTCTGCCGCAGATCAGAGTTGCATCGATTTTTTCCCCGCACAGCACTATGTGCGCTGATTTCCTTGTCTTTAGGTTGCCAGCTTCTCCTTTCAAGGTCACAGGAACTGGATGGGCACCACAGGGCAGAGTAGGAGTCTCTCCAGAGACTCCAGGTGCTGGCAGAGAGAAGTCTTTGCTGTCCCTGAGACTTCAAACAACAGGAGCCAAGCTCTAGATCAAGCCCTTGGAGATTTCTTCTCAAGATGGAAGGCACACAAAGTCCAGTCGTTGCACTCTTACTCTAGCAGAAGTAGCAACCACAGGATAGCTCCACAAAGCACAGTCACAGGCAGGGCAGCTCTTCTTCCTCAGCTCTTCAGCTCTTCTCCAGCCAGAGGTTCCTCTTGTTTCCAGATGTGTTTCGAAAGTCTGTGGTTTTGGGTGACCTTCTTATACCCAATTTCTCCTTTTCAAAGTAAAGTCTCTTTTGAATGAGAAATCCTGCCTTGCCCAGGCCAGGCCCCATACACTCACCAGGTGGTTGGAGACTGCATTGTGTGAGGGCAGGCACAGCCCTTTCAGGTGTGAGTGACCACTTCTCCCCCCCAGCACAGATGGCTCATCAGGAAATGCAGACTACACCCCAGCTCCCTTTGTGTCACTGTCTAGTGTGAGGTGCAACCAGCCCAACTGTCAAACTGACCCAGACAGGGAATCCACAAACAGGCAGAGTCACAGAAATGGTATAAGCAAGAAAATCTTAAAATCAACTTTACTAAAAGATGTATTTTTAAATTGTGATCTCAGGGACCCCAAACTCCACATGTCCATCCGCTCCCAAAGGGAATCTACACTTTAATCACATTTAAAGGTAGCCCCCATGTTAGCCTATGAAAGGGACAGGCCTTGCAACAGTGAAAAACAAATTTAGCAAGATTTCACTGTCAGGACATATAAAACACATTACTATGACCGCTGGCAGTGGCGGTAAAAACTGCCAATAGAGGAGTGGGCCGGACCGCCGAATAATGAACCAAACGAAAGACAGGCATCCCGAAAACCACCAACCGCCAGCAGAGGAGTGCCGACGATGACGGCAGAGTCCGCTAACAGGCCAACAGAAAGGCCCAACCCGGCCATCAAATAATGAACCACCGGTTCGCTGGCAGTTCTGAGACTGGAACCACCGCCACGCAAAGCCCTCACATGCCAGCCCTGCTCCTTGCCATATACCTCCACGACCGAGACCGCCGACGAAGATGACAATGGTAAGTACCGCAACCTACGAAACAAGGGAGGAAAGGGCACATTCACATACCCACCCACTCCACCCATCCTGCAAAAAAAAAAAAAAAAACCTTCACAGCAGCACAAGTCTTACACCCCACAGCAAGAGCTACTTACCCGACACAAGGCAAATCCAACTTGACCATAGTACATACAAATGACCCACACCCATAAACAATGAAACGAAAGACCAGGGTTCAACAGTGTGCCGCCAAAACACAGGCCACACAGATATTTTAATGAAAGCTCACAGAGACAAATAGTCCAAACAGGGCCAATGGCCACTCCGTACGGCTACAATTGCCATGGCCACAACAGACCCAACCTGATTCCCAAAAGTGCACGGTTCTCCACCTAATGGGGCAGCAAAGGGGCATCCAGGCACCTCACAGAACGGGGGCAGTGGGTGGTGGTGGTGGGGTTATTTGAGATGGGGTGGGTCTTGGACTTTCGTTTGGAAGGTGGAGGGGGGGTGGGCTTGTCCTTTGAAGGGGGGGGGTTTGAGCGGGTGAAGCCAGATGGACTAGGCTCTGCCCAGGCCTTTTTTTTTCTCTGGGGAAGGGGCACTGGAATGTGAAGGGAAGACAGGGGTGGGCTGTTAAGTGGAAGGAGTGGAAAGGGCAAGGAGGTGAGCATGCTAGGGGACAAGACGGGGTGGGCCAGTGGGTTGGAAGAGGTCAGCACGGGAGAGGAAAAGTTTCTTCAGAGCAATTGGGGTGGTCCTAGATGAGGGCGTGGGAGTGGAGGCAGAGGCAGTGGATGTATGTGGTGTAGGGGTGCGTGTAGTGGGTGCAGGTGACTGGACAGTATGCTGTGATGTGGTGGATGTGTGATGGGTGGGTGTCTTGGTGCGTTTGTGTGTTTTTGGAGGAGGGGGGTGGAGACAGTGGGAGAAGACAGGCAGCTAATGTGGATGTATGTTGTGTGGGTGTCAGCAAGTCTGGTGAGTGTGCTGCATGTGTCAACTACAGTAGTTCTGGTGAGTGCAGGTGTGGTGCATGAGGTGCATGTATGGATGTCTGCTATTGCGGTGAGTACAGTAAGAGGAGCAGCAACAATGACTAAAGGTGCAGTGCATGAGGATGTGGATGTCGAGGTGACAGGCAGGGAGGCGGGCACACTGGGGGAAGTGGATGTTGTTGTGTGTGCATGTGTCTGTTGGCTGTGTGAATGCTTGTGGTGGGAGGTGTGGTGCTTGTGTTTAGAAATCTGTTTCTTGTGTGTTAATGTGCTTGACTGCGTGTCTGAATGTGTGCCTTGGACAGGTGAAGGGAGTGGGGGACAGAATGGCCAGGGAAACTGGCTGCCGTCCAAGAGGAGGCCAGAGCCTGAAAAGATCTCTGTAGGGCAGACACAGCACAATGAATGCCATCCAGATAGACATTTGTCTGCTGCACCTCTGATGCTAGCTCCTGGATGGCATTGACAATGGTTGTCTGCCCTACAGAGATGGTTCTCAGGAGGTCAATAGCCTCCTCGGTGAGGGCAGCAGGGCTGACTGGGGCAGGGGAGGAGGTACCTGGGGCGAAGGAGACACCCACCTTTCTGGGTGAGCAGCCACGGCAACTCGGTGGGGAGCAGAAGGGAGGTCGGTCATGGAATGGGGAGCCCCCATCAGAGAAGGTCTCAGAGTCACCTCCTGTGGTAGTTGCCTCCCCTGTGGAACTCCCCTCACCCTCCTACCCACTGGTCCCCTGGGCGTCGGATGTCTCTGCCCCCAAGGATCCGTGGGCTGCTGCTTCCCCACTTGCTGGTGCCTCCGCTCCCTCTTCAGATGTTGCTGCTGTACCAAACTAACACAAGAGAACAGGGATGGGGAGACAAAACAGGAGAGACAATTGTAAATAGCTGAATGGCCAGACATACACCCACCCAGAATTCAATCCCAACAGGCAGCACTGTTCACTGTGCCCATGGCTATGCCCCTGACTACTGACCAGAATACTGCTCTACACCCATCCCCTGGACTACCTAAGGAGGCGACATGTGGGAGACGTGACAAAGACACCCTTACACCCTTTGGGGGCCATAATGTAGATGGACACCAGTCGGAGTCCCAGCAGCATGAACCCTAATGCACACACAGACATCCTTCCAGACTGAAGTTGGTGAAATTAGTACTCACCCCCTTGTGACTGCTGTGCAGCTTTCAAGCGCCCATCCATTTCTGGGTACGCCACCGCCAGGGTACGTCGCATGAGGGGGTCAGTGCCCGACGGGAACCCCTTCCACGTAGGGAGGACTTCCCCAGCTGGGCTTCACAGATCTTACGCGTCCAGCGCCTCAAGTCCTCCCACCTCTTTCTGCAGTGGGTGCTCCACCGATTGTAGACCCCCAGGGTCCGCACCTCCTTGGTGATGGCATGCCAAAGTTCCTACTTCTGGTGGGCGCTGACCTAAAAGGGTGACACAGATATGGAACACAGAGGCCAGGCACTTGCAAGATAGGTACAGCTGTCTAATTGTCCACTATGCGACGGACAGTACTCTCAGACTTACAGGCCATACGCACGCAGCATTCCATGCACCACATCCCATGCAGGCTCAGAGGTGCACACATATGTCCATTCAACACCATCCATTACACCAAAACAGTGTCCCCCAAACCCAGACTCACCTGTACCTCTGGCCGTCCGTACTGTTTTGCATACAGGGGCAGGACCCTGTCCACTAGCCGCTACAGTTCCTCCTGGGTGAAGGCCGGGGCCCTTTCCCCTGTAACACGAGCCACATCCATTGCCAGAGGCAGGCCACAGCAGTACACACAGTGGAGTAACTGTCCGCACAAGATCAGGAAGTCAAGTGAATAATCAATGATGAAATCGCGTATGTACCGCGGCGGTGTGCACCATCACCGCCGGCGGCAAACATGATACGCCAGGATTCCCCATTGGAATCCATGTTAACCAATGACGGTGCGAACGGTGGTAAACACCGCCTTACGCTGTGACATCAACCGCTAGCGGTATGAGGTCACTTCCACAACGAAAGGCCTGGATTACAGTGGGCAGACATTTTGGCAGCAACTACGCATCTATAAATAAAACTTTGCACAATGCAGGTCCTCCTAGCCACATGATGCACCTAAGCATGTGTCCATTCTGTATTATACCACACATGAAAAACTGTGTTCTCTCATTGTGGTGTAGATGTAGATCTGTCAGGAAGCAGTTAATGTTGAGTCACTACAAAGAACTATGCAGTGCACAAATGCTGAAAATGTGTGCCTATGTATGTGTCTTCATCACACCTTTTTGATACCCCTCGTAGGTACCAACCCTTGTGGCGAGGAAGGGCACCATCGATGTACAGACCACATGTGGATATGAGGACCATGGTGGAGCGTCAGATCATAATCAATTACAGATTCACACGTGCAACAGGAACTTTGTGCTTTACTGGATCCTGCACTAACTCCGGGAAATCGTAATCAGCATGCCATCCCTACTGAAGTGCAGGTGCTCTCGGCACTCCATTTCCTGGCCACAGGCTCATTTCAAGTGACAGTGGGCATGGGTGCTGGAGTTTCACAGCCAATGTGCAGCATGGTACTGACAAGATTTCTGAATGCATTTGTACGACACCTGCAGTCCTATGTGAGGTTTCCCCAAAGTACTGACCTCCCTGCCATCAAGTCTGAATTATATGCCTTTGCCAACATACCCCATGTTATAGGTGCCATCGATGGTACCCACATACTGATCAACCCCCAAGAGTAAGTGAACAGGTATACAGAAACAGAAAGAACTTTCACTCCATGAACATCCAATTGGTATGCACTGCAGACCAGTACATCTCACATGTGAATGCAATGTTCTCAGATTCAGTCCATGATTCCTTTGTGTTGAGGAACAGTAGTGTGCCACACAGGATGGAACAACTCCATGAGGACAGAGGGTGGATCATAGGTAAGTGTGTCTGTCACTAACTGACACATAGCAGACAGCCAAGCTGTCTGACTAAGGGGCGTAACAATGACAACTCTGTATTGCACCGTTTTCTAGGTGATTCTGGCTATCTAAACTTGCGTTGGCTCCTGACACCAGTGACAAATCCCAGGACGGATGCAGAGAGGAATTACAATGAGGCCCATGGACATACTAGGAGGGTGATAGAGCGAACTGTAGGTCTCCTGAAGGCTAGATTTCGTTGTCTACATATCTCTGGGGAGTTCCCTGGCCTATGGGCCTAAAAAAGGTGTGTAAAATAGTGGTGGCCTGCTGCATGCTGCACAATGTGGCAGTGAGGCATTCTAGCCCCCTCTTGGAGGTGGAGGGTGCTGTATGTCCTGACCAGCTACCTCAGAAAGGTGAGGAGAGTGATGGTGATGATGAGGAAGGGGAAGATGTCAATTATAGGACCCAACTGATACAACTGTACTCCCAGTAACTGTGTGGGACTTTGGCCTGACATTGGGGTTTGTGACACATACTGGCAGTGTGCTCAGTCATATAGGGGGGTTGATAATGCTAGGTGAAACATCGTCCACTTCTGCATGGTACAGATTGAAATTTTCAGCATTTACTTATTGCCAACATTTAGGCACACATGACTCCCTTCATGCACAGATTTCACAATAACGTAGATATCAGCCAGTTGCATCCATACTTCACTTTGTTCACAATTTAACACAGGGGACAGTGTTACAGGTGTGATATGTTTTTTATTGGTTGCAGGGAGTGAATACTGCTATTTACAGTGATGGCAAGTTGTAAGGGGTGGGTGACCTCAAGACCAACATGGTGGTAGCCTTGTTGGTAGTAATGATGGGCCCATCTTTTCCTACATTTGTTCATATTCCCTCTTAGCAATGTGTGGTAGCTGATTGAGTGGAATGGTTGCTGTGCAGATTGTTGCTGAGTTACTTCTTGAACGGGGCCTTGTTCTTTGCTGGGGTTCCAGTGCCATATCTTGGCCTGAGGGTCCGTTTGGGCACCTGCTGTTGATCTTCAGGGGATGACATGGTAGGGCCTTGGGTTTCCTGTGAGGGTAGTTCCTGGGATGTTTCTGCTGATGGTGTAATCTCATGGTGGGTGTCCGGTGCTGCAGTGGGGGCCTCTTGTCCTGTGTGGATGTAAGACTGGGTTTGCACCAGCTGCAGCAGTGCTCCTGCTATGGTGGCCATGGTGGCGTTGAGCTATTTCCACTGCTCCATGGCCTGTTGTTGGTGTTCCTGCTGCATCCTCTGACTGTGCTCCAGGGTGGACACAATCTGTGCCAACCTGTCATGGGTATGCTGGTAGGCCCCCAATACCTCTGTATCACGCCCTGGGCTGCTGCATCCATCCTGTGGCCTCCCCCCTGGCCCACTGCCACCCTTACACTTGCCCTAGCCCCCTGTGCCTGTGTCTCATGCACAGGTCTGACAGTACCATGTGTACTGGGGCCCTCGCCTTCCTACATGTTGGGAGTGGGAGACTGTGGCCTCTGTACCTGTGTTCCACCAGTCTGTGGCCTGGATACACTGGTGTGGGGACGCTTGCCCTGTGCTGCTGGTCTTGACTGGGTGGTAGGGGTGACAGTGGATTCCTGTGTGGGGCTGCTGCATGGTGACAGTCCAGGACTGTGTGAGGGGCCTGCCTGCTCATCAGTGTCCAGGGATCCTTCACCAGTGTCCTGTGAGGTGCCTCTGTCTCCCTGGGGGGCACTGGCACTCCTTGTCCCATCCGTTAGGGTTGCATGGGTGGTGGTGCCTGCTGGGGGACATAGACATGTCTGTTACAGCTGCATGAACGTTTGAGGTGAACAGGACTGGGATATTTTTTGCTGAGTTTACTTTCAGTGGCCTTTCAGGTTGCCTTTGTGAGGTTGACACTGCATTTGGCTTCGAGTGTGTGGTTGCATTGTGGTGAGGGTGTCGTTCCATTGTGGGTACTTGCAGGGGTAGGTGACTGTGCACAGGGGGAGGGATGTGGGCCTGTTAGTGGGTTTGTGGTCATGCGGGGGTGGATTTAGTTGCTGATGCCTGGGTGGGGTGTTGCCTGGTGGGTGTGGGTGGAGAAGTGTGGCACAATGGTTAGAGCGGCAGACCCTGAAGCAGAGATCTGGCTCAAGACCAGGGTTCAAGTCCCGCTTCGGCAGCTCTTGGGCTCAATTCCCTTGGACCAGATAATTCTCGCCTCAGTGCCTAATCTAATTAATGGGTCCCACTTTGCAACTCTGGGCAATAGCTTGCTTAATCTCCACAACAGCCCCAACAGCGCTTGGATGCCTGGCTTCACCCTGGGGGTGCCCAGGAGTGGGCACCTCACAGGGAAAAGCCAGGAGGGGTTCCATAGCGGTATGAGTACAGCGCCTTGAGACCCTAACGGGTGAGTAGTGCGCTATACAAGTGCAAAGTTTTTAGTTTACTTTACGTTTGTGGGTGGGGTGGGGTGGTGCATGCATTACAGGTCTGGTGTTTATGGGGTATATGTTGATGACTTACCCGAGTCCATTCCTCCAGTGAGTCCAGTGAGTCCCTCAGGGTGCAGGATGGCCAGTACCTTTTCCTCCCAGTCTGTATATTCAGGTGGTGTTGGTGGTGGTTCTCCCCCAGTCTTCTGGACTGCAATGTGGTGCCTTGATGCCATGACCCTGACCTTCCCCCGCAGGTCGTTCCATCTCTTCTGGATTTTGTCCTGGGTGCATGGACGGTGTCCCACTGCATTGACCGTGTTCACAATGGTCTGCCATAGCTCCATCTTCCTTACGATGGTTGTGTGTTGCACCACGGCCCGAATATTTGTGGCTCCACCTTCAGGATCTCGTCCACCATGGTTCTTAGCTCCCTTTCTGTGACGCGTGGATGTTTGGGGGGTGACATGGTGAGTGTGGTGAATGGTGTTGGGGCTGGGAACGCGGTGAGGGTGCTCTTCTGTGGGTCGGTGTGCCTCTCTTGTCTGCTGGCGTTCGATGTCTGCCTCTGGTGCTCTCCGTCTTCTTGGCCTGGTTTTGTTGCAAAGGATTGTGGGGTATGTCTGGGGGTGTTTTATGGTGTTATGGATGTGTGTCAGGTGTGTGGGTTACATGTTTATCCAATGTGTGCACTTCTTGCTGTTAAGTCCACTTGCCGTCCGTGGCGGTTGGAGCCGCCAATGGTCGTCCGGCCTCCACTGTCCGCAGAGGTGATTTGTGCATCATTATTTGGAGGGTGGGATGTGGGTGTGCTCAACGGTGGCGTGGTGGGGAGGTCCGTGATTCCCGCCGACAGGGTCATGGTGGGAAGTGGTGGTCTGGTGATTTTTGGCAGGGTTTTCATTCATTATATGGCGGGTTTCCATTCACTGCCAACGGCGGACTTCTGTTTACCGCCGCCACGGCGGTCGGGGGTGCTTCCCGCCATGTTCATAATGACCGCCTATATGTCCTACCTTAACCATACACTGCACCCTGCCCTTGGGGCTACCTAGGGCCTACCTTAGGGGTGTCTGACATGTAAGAAATGGGAAGGTTTAGGCCTGGCAAGTGGGTACACTTGCCAAGTCGAATTTACAGTTAAAACTGCACACACAGACACTGCAATGGCAGGTCTGAGACATGATTACAGAGCTACTTATGTAAGTGGCACAATCAGTGCTGCAGGCCCACTAGTAGCATTTGATTTAAAGGCCCTGGCACCTCTAGTGCACTTTACTAGGGACTTACTAGTAGACCTAATATGCCAATCATGGATAAGCCAATTGCATACACATTTTGTAAAGGAGCACTTGCACTTTAGCACTGGTTAGCAGTGGTAAAGTGCCCAGAGTAACAAAAACAGTAAAATCAGAGTCCAGCACACATCAACAACCTGGGGAACAGAGACCAAAAGTTAAGGGAGACCACGCTAAGGATGAAAAGTCTAACAATTACCTCATCTTGTATGACAGGTTATGGATTTTTGATGGACAACAGACAGATCTACCCCATTGTGGTTCATTCATTATTCACCCATGTATGCACTGGCAGCCATTTTGATTGTTATACCACATTAGAACCAAATGTTGCTCAAGTCATCAAGAAGACCAGACTAGATTGAGGATTCTGTGCCTTGGTGACAGACAAGACTTCAGGGAGATCGGATACATTGACTCTATAAGTGAGAATGCCTGATTCTATTGTTTACCATGTATGAACAACCTAACACATTTTTAAGCAGATTTGTAATTTATCTTCTTAGAGGACTGAATTTGGTAACATGTGTTTTGGTGTCTCAACCGACATATGACTGATTTATACTGTGCAGTAAGTAATCCATTAATTTGTACACCCTTCAGTTGGTGCAACATTCCATCATTTTAATGATCCTTTCTTAGCTGAACATGCATACAGATGCGTAAAGTTTGAATTTTACTGGTAAGAGTTTGAGTCTTGGTAAGTCAGCAGCCGAGTTTATTTATTTTTTTATTAAACTACAAACCTGTTTTGCAGTAATCTTAATTTCGATTATTTCAGTTATTTACCTGTATCTGGGAGCATTTGGCACTGTTCATGTGCACATAATGATAGTTAAAGTAGATTTAAACATATTTTCAGTTCTGTAAAACTTAGTGAGCTACCAATTTACAATCCTTATTCTCTTACAACAATCCCAAATTTTTGTCAGTCTCAAAGCGTGTTGCCAGTGGCGTCCCTAGACATGATTATTTAGGTGGGGCACACACTGGGCACAAACACTTATATATGTGCTTGCTTAACATGTTTAATTGTGACTGTATGTATGTGTGTCTGAATATATCTATGCAGATGCAGATACACTAACACACCTATAAGATATAGGCCCTCATTACAAACCTGGCGGTCGGCGTTAAAGCGGCGGTAATACCGCCAACAGGCCGGCAGTAAAGAAAATGGGATCACGACCACGACAGAAACCGCCAACACAGACAGCCACTTTAACACTCTGACCGCCACGGCGGTAGCAACAAACACCGCAGCGGTCACCGCCAACAGCCAGGCGGAAGACAATGTACCACCCACCCCATCACAACATGCCAATCCGCCAGCTTTTCCGGGAGCGGTAGCAACCCCATCAAAAGCACGGCGGAAACATTGTTTGCAAGGGAAACCACTCACCTCTCGACACTCAACAAAGAACCAGGACGCCATGGAGCCCGAGCTACAGGTCCTGTCCATGATGGTCTATCTCCTCATTTACCAAGAATACGAAGGACGGCAGCGACGACCACGGTGAGTACTGCACCTAGGAGACAAGAGAGGTGGGGGGAGGAAAACGAGAGTGATACACACATGCAACACCCCCACACCCACCCTCACCCACAACACCATACACACAAACACTTTCAGCAACATCAGCAACAGTACATTTACACCCCGTAACCCCCTGGAAGAACTCAAGGACAAAAGGAATAAATCAGTGTAATTTTGGAAATAGGTAGATCTACATAACGATAATTAAAACAGTATCTACAAAAATATACAATACGTACATAAGGCCGTACATTGTCCCTTCCAAATGTCTGTGGGCCACTGGGCCAAAAATCATGGGTCAAGTCCACACTTGTCTCCTGCCTCAATACGGAGAGAACACTGCAGGGGCATCAGGTCGAAAACACACAGGCACCTCAGGGGGACGGGGAAGGAGGGGCTCCTCAGCTGGAAGATGGAATAATGCCACTGCTCCTCGAGTGGGCTCCATGCCCACTGCTTGGTCTCGGGTAGTGCAAGGCCACAGTCTGTCAAGTCTCTCAAGTGGGTGGTTCGCCCACTGCTTGGTCCTGGGGAGTGCAAAGCCACAGTCTCTCAAGTGGGTGGTTCGCCCACTGCTTGGTCCTGGGAAGTGCAAAGCCACAGTCTCTCCAGTGGGTAGTTTGCCCACTGCTTGGCCCTGGGGAGTGCAAAGCCACAGTCTCTCAAGTGGGTGGTTCGTCCACTGCTTGGTCCTGGGAAGTGCAAAGCCACAGTCTCTCAAGTGGGTGGTTTGCCCACTGCTTGGCCCTGGGGAGTGCAAAGCCACAGTCTCTCAAGTGGATGCCTTTCTCCACTGGTTCTGGAGAGGGCCTCGTGTCCAGTCTGCCTCATCCTGCCAGGGATTGGGTGAGTGAATGCCTTTCTCCACTGGTTCAGGAGGAGGCCTTGTGCCCAGTCTGCTTCATCCTGTCAAGGATTGGGTGAGTGAATGCCTTTCTCCACTGGTTCTGGAGGGGGCCTTGTGCTGAGTGATGCAGCAGTTGGGTTGTGGCAGTTCACAGTCCCTCACCTGGGTGTCTGAGGCACAGGATTTTCAGGGATCAGGTTGCATGATAGTCCATGGAGGCAAGGTTAGATTGCATGCTGCGGCGCCTAAGGCTGCAAACTGGTGGTGTTGCTGGTGCTGGTGGGGGTGCTGCCAGTGGTGGTACTAGGCTCCAGCCCGTCTCCTGCAGCCTCGGATGGCTGCCCACTGGGGATGCTGCTGCATGTAGTGGTCCTACTGTCAGTGGTGCAGGTAGCGGTGCTTACGATGGTGCTTGCGGCGGGGCAGCTGGTGGTGCTGGCTGTGGTGGAGGTAGGCCCCAGCCTTTCTCCTGCAGCCTCGGACGGCTGCCCACTGGGGATGCTCCTACTGACAGTAGTGGTGGCATTGGCGGTGCAGGTGGCGGTACAGGTGGTGGTGCAGGTGGTGGTGCTTGCGATGGGGCTGCTGGCGGTGCTGCCCGCAGTGCAGGTGGTGGGGTTGGCGGTTCTGCAGATGGCCACCAGGCCTTAACCTGCAGCTTCCGATGGCTGAAGTGCCTTGCCTTGGGTTTTCTACCCCTTCCTCACCTTGGCAGATGATGTTGTGACCTTGGCTCTGGCAGCTGGAGGTTTGGAGGAGGCCTTGCTGGGTTGGTCGTGCTCCTTGCCCTTGCTAGAGCAGAAGGAACCACGGCACTTCCAAATATTCAAAATAGTGTCCTTTATTCTTCAATTTAGTTTATCCGGTGTAACATCAGCCAGAATGTTCAATGTGAAGACAGCCGACACGTGTTTGGTCGTATGAACGACTTTCTCAAGGCTGTGAAACAATGTTCAAACACAATGATCAACTAGCTAGTAGTTCCAATAGTGTAGTGTGAGGTATTATCTAGCACCAGAAATGTGATAGACCAGATTATTTAGCTGTGTCGATTACTAGAGAATTCTTCATGCATTTATTATATTCACCACAGTATACGGTGAATAGGAAATAGACTGGTTAGTGCTCCCTATAGTGATAGATGTATTAAGTGGAAGACAATAAAAGCAGAGATAAGTGAATGTTTGAAAATACATTTTGCATCAGAAAAGTGCACGACTATTATTCATGTGACCCCATTGAGAGTAGTGCATACGAGATCAAGATTTACCTAAAAGGACATACCTTGCTGATATAGTATGTGGCACTCAAAGCGTGCCATTTAGGTCCATAATATAGCATTCAGAGAGAAGAGTCCTTT
The DNA here is from genome assembly GCF_031143425.1 of Pleurodeles waltl. Classification (NCBI taxonomy): domain Eukaryota; kingdom Metazoa; phylum Chordata; class Amphibia; order Caudata; family Salamandridae; genus Pleurodeles; species Pleurodeles waltl. The sequence goes on along the minus strand of NC_090442.1, from coordinate 402,902,864 downwards.
TATGTATGAAGGTACCCCATGTTGGATTCATAGGTGCACTTTAGAACTATGCCAATGGTTGCACCCGGACCATAGTAAGTCTATAGGTAAGAGAAAAGAGAAGCGGGAAAAAGAGTCATCAATAGTACTGGCCAGGTGTTTGGAGTAAATGAAACGAGTAGAGAACAAGCGTTCTTATGTATGCAGCGTCTTAATTATAAAAATGGATGTTTCTTGAGACACTAATTGCAGAGTACTAAGTCGTAGAAAAACGTGGCTAACCCACTTGCTTCCATATTGTGGAAGTCCCGAACACATTCTGTTAGGTGCCAGCTGGGCCGCGCCAAATTTAACCGGAATGCGTTCCGTTTAAAGTATGTGCTTAGTGTACTCACATGCAATGTAAATAGACAACACACGTGCCTAGACAGTGCATGTCCGGCATACGTTGTGTTTGAAGTATGGCGTTACGCGTTCTCGCGCTGTAACACAAACCGCACATGTAACAAGACCGTAAGAAAGTAAATATATCATACATCATAAGCAAGATTCTGCTTATCAATCTGTTGAATGCCAGAGTACATTGTATTAGAGATGTATGGTTAGCGTATTTTAACGTGGTCTAAATAGACAGCACACGTGCCTGGACCGTGTATGTCCGGCATGTGTTGTATTTAAAGTATGCGGTTCCACGCTCTCGCGCTGTGGAACCAAACCGCACATGTATCCTGCCTCACAATAGGAATCCAACAGCAATAATACTAATAGTGAAACCCATGGCAGTACTTAATTTTGTAGCCACTGGTGCTTTTCAGTACACTGTGGGAGTATCTGGGGGCATGTCCCAACCAAGTTTCAGTGGTGTGCTACAAGAACTCCTTGCTTCATTGATGAGACACTTCAAAAGCTACATCCAGTTCCCACACCAACATGATTTGGTCCTCGTGAAGGGAAAAATGTATGCTTTGGTTGGACTACCACATGTGATTGGAGCAATACATGGCACGCATATTACCTTGGTGCCACCACATGCAAGTGAGCAGGTCTACCGCAATTAGAAGAACTCCCCTTTCATCAATGTGTAAGTTGTCTGCTTACCAGATTTATACATCTCAAGTAGGTGCCAGCTTTCCTGAGTCAACACACGATTCATTGGTACTATGGAACAGCACCATACCCCTACAGATGTCACAACATGGACCAGAGAGGGCCTGGCTTGTTGGTAAGTACAATATGATTTGAGCATCTTTTGACTGAATCCTAGTTTAGGAAGGGACAATGGCTTGATATGTTATTAATCTGTTGACATGTTGCTTCCATGTAGGAGACTCAGCATATCAAGGTTATTGGCACTGCCGAGGAATCCAACAACACCATGGGAAGTCTGCTTCAATGAGGGCCATGGAAGAACATGAAGGCCAACGGATTGGGCTTTCGGGCCCCTAAAGTCCAGGCTAAGGTGTCTGGGAAACGACAGGTAGGACCTTCCTCTACTCACCCTGTCGAAGTAAGCCTCAGCAAGGCCTACTAGTGCAAGGGGTTCGCCCTTCTCTGCACAAAGTCCTCAGACCATTTAGGAAGAATTTGGCACAGAAACTGAAATAAAAGACAAAGGGGGTCATTCCAATGTTGGCGGGCGGCGGAGGCCGCCCGCCAGAATTCCCCCCTCCGAAATACCGCGCCGCGGTCAAAAGACCGCAGCGGGTATTACAAGTTTTCCCCTGGGCTGGCGGGCGGTTGCTGAAAAACCGCCCGCCAGCCCAGGGGAAAACGACCTTCCCACGAGGATGCCGGCTCGTAATCGAGCCGGCGGAGTGGGAAGGTGCGACGGGTGCAGTGGCACCCGTCGCGTATTTCAGTGTCTGCAAGGCAGACACTGAAATACTTTGCGGGGCCCTCTTACGGGGGCCCCTGCCGTGCCCATGCCATTGGCATGGGCACGGCAGGGGCCCCCAGGGGCCCCGCGACCCCCCCCTACCGCCATCCTGTTCATGGCAGCTTTCCCGCCATGAACAGGATGGCGGTAGGGGGGGTCGGAATCCTCATGGCTGCGGAGCGTGCTCCGCAGCCATGGAGGATTCACACGAGCAGCGGAAAGTCGGCGGGAGGCCGCTGACTTTCCGCTTCTGACCGCGGCTGAACCGCCGCGGTCAGAATGCTCGTTGGAGCACCGCCAGCCTGTTGGCGGTGCTCCCGTGGTCGGTGGCCCTGGCGGCCACCGGCCGCCAGGGTCAGAATGACCCTCAAAGTTTATTAAACCTCATGAGGTGGTACTACAATTCAAACAACACCCTTCGGTAATGCTTGAAGTAGCACACTGAACTAAGAGAGCATGGTCCTTTTATACCCATGCAGGGGCTAAAAGAAGGTGGTACAATTATAGAAGCAAGACTTACATACATATAAGGTCATATGGAAATGCACAGTCGACAGGTAGGAGGGGCTAACAGTTTTCAAGGACTAGTTGACACATTACTGTCTGTTACTGATTACTAACAGCTGCAGATCTTACTGGGCATGTGCGAAAGTGGGAGATGCTAAATGTAACTTGTCACTATGCAGTTTTTCAAGAGTAGTTAACAGAAAGGTAGGACAGAGCACATGGCGAGCACATGGCAGAGAAAATGGCTGCCATGAATACAAAATGGATTCCGCGATATGTTCACAATAGTTGCTAAATACAAGATGTCTTCTGCTAATGCTTAATCTAATCACTATTAAATTACAACAACCCAATAAGTTTTGCCAAACCACAGTTGCCTGCTGCATGCTCCACAACATTGCCCTGTGACAGAACATTCCTATAATCACAGAGAAGGGAGACCATGAGGAGCTACCAGATGAGGATGTTGAAATGGTCAAAGAAGATGACAGTGGTGAAGAAGGAGTTGACCTATGTCAACATGTTATTGACCACTTCTTCAGCTGAATGTAAATTTACCTTTACAAATTGTAACCTCCAATGTCAGAACAACATGTGACATAGGGAACAAATCAGTCTGCAATCAGTTGGCAGGAATGGTCAGTGCAATAAAGTACAAGGCAATGATGTTAGTGGATTAGGGTCTCCTACATTGACTACTGTTGTTATTGACATAGATTAACTTTGTTTGTACTAAGGATGTGTGTCCTCCTAATTTGTAATTTGTGTCATTTTTTAATAAGTAAAATTATGAATTTTCCCTTGTTATTCTTTTTCAGGGTCCTTCGCCATGTCACCTTCATTTGGACATTTCAAAGTTGTGAAATTTGCAGTGATGTGTTGTTGTTGGAAAGTACAAAGTGAACATGTGTTGATCCTGGGACAGACACCCACTTGGGATGGACAGATCTTGTACAGAGACAACTTTCACTCTGATAGAATGGAAGTTCAGGAGATTGTATCAGAACTGTTTTCTGTGCCATTGTGCCATCAAGGCCAAATGTGCCATTTAAGTTTCTCAAACAAGATGTGCATGCCAAGCCCAAGCATACTGTTCTACCTTCACATTGGCTAAATCTTCAATTTGTGTTCAGTGGAGGAAGCTGTTGATGTGTCTCCTCATAGATGATAGAACGTTTTGTTAGCACACCACTAAACGGTGGTTGTATCATTGCACGAGATCCTGCCACAGTGTCCTATGATGGCCATAGGGCCTCACATTTTGTTACTGCCATGATGTAGACTATTTGGGTTATTGATGTAAGATTCCTCTTGTAAAGGAAGGATGCATTGTTCCAACTGAGGTCATGCATCAATGATAGTTTGCCTATTCAATTTGATCTCATGCAATATTCCCTTTCTTCCATGGTGTCAAGGTCATGGAACGTCCACCCCTGAATGGCAGAGACTTTTGAGGTTATGCTTGGTTTGTGAAACTCAGTTCTGATTTGTTCAAGTATTTGTTAGCTACATATGTATGGTCCCAATACATTATGAATTGTTTTCATTTTGCTTGAATGAAAAGGGTAACACATTAACTCTTTGTCATTTCTAATTTTCATTTACAAATAAATGTTCAAAAGATTTGACAACATGATGGTGGAAGACAGACATGACAAAAGAAGTGCAGAAATAAACCCAACAAGATTCTTGTAGTTTGTGCCCATATCATTCATTTGCATGATAAAAAGGAACAGAAAGGTACATCAAAAAATGACAAAATGAACAAAAACAGTCTGTGATGGTGGATGAAAGTATGGTAGTAGAGCCAAAAACAGTTTAGAGTCCAATGTACAAAATACAACTGCCCTCAGAAAAGGTAAATGTTTCCCCAGAATTAGTCCACAGAGTGAATCGTAGACACACACTGGAGGAAATTAGGATCTGCGTCTCTTGGAGGTGGTGGTCTTTCTATTCCCTTCTGGTGGTCCAGATGACCGTTCCCTCCGAGGAGGAGAGGGCTACAGGTGCAGGAAGTGGGGTGGGAGGACCCACCTCCTCATGTCACAGGGCCTCCCTGTCTGTGGCTGGCAGTGGTGTACTTGAGCCAGATGTAGAGGGAACACAGACAGGGGCAGATGGAATGGGGGAAAATCCTGCTCATGTGGTTATAGATGTCATAAACCACCCCAGACAGAGAGCTCATATTTTCATTGTGGTTGCGCTCCCTCTGCACCTCCTTGAACTCCCAAAGCTCGGTCACAACCTGTCCCATCATGTCTTTGGACTGTTGAACTGCTCCCAGTACTCGGTCAATGGTGGTCTGGCTGACTAAGATGCCAGTGGCCTCACTTTGCAGGCCCACAGATTTCCTCCCATGACTCCTAGCCCCACTACACTGGGCCCTTGAAGCAATGTGTCCCATCCCACTGGCTCAACAGCAGCCAGGACAGGAAGTGGAGGTATCCTCATGCTGAGATGGTGTTCCAGCTAGGGTGTGAGATGTAGCTGTGGGCCACTCTGGTGGTCGAGGGCTATGCATCCAATAAAGGATGCCCTTTTTGAACCAGTTTAACTTCAGCCACCTCAGTGGAGAGTCAATGGAGTAACAGAACAGCACACTATTGTGTGGAGACTAATCCTATTGTCCTCCCACATCCAACATTAAAATCTAGTTTGGTTTCCATTCTACCCACAATAAAGTCAAAGACAGAAGTCTGATAGAAAAAGCCGAGTTTTACAGCAACCGGACAATGAGTACAGAACAATTGTTTTGGCATCCTGGTCTCACCCTTTGAAGTGTGCTCCAATTCTCATATGCAAAACCCCAGCAGACCTGTCAAACATTCATGCAATATTTGACATTGTTATGTCAAATGAAGCCCACTGGGATTGGAGCGTGCCTGGCTGGGGAGACAAAGGAATGACCCTGACCAGGTGTCGACATTTGCCTGTCACAAGGGAGGCCTCTTTTAAGTTATCCCAGTTCCTGGACTCAACCCCACAGGTCATTCTGTTAAGGGAAAACAACACCTCCTCACTCAGGCCTTTGTTGTCTGCTCTGGGAGCAGTTATCATACCTTTATAAATGCTGATTACTGTCTCACAGGAGTGGGAGGGAGAACAATTGACAATGGGTCTTCAGAGGCTTTAGGCAGGGAAAAGATAAGGAAGACCTTTCAAAAGTATATTTTCCTTAATATTGATCAAACTCTGACTTCACTAGTGAATTATAATTTTGATAATTATTAAAATAGTTGCCTAATTCTTTTTCTATTTCCTAACAAAAAATAGCATTATTAAACATAATAATGTAACATATTATGGAACAGCCAACCTGCTACACTAAAAAAGCATTTGGGTAATTTTCACTGTAAGGACATGTTTCACATTAAATTTCTACATCTCATACTTTTAAATACCATGCTCTCTGCCTTATGTGCAATATAGCCTTGTAGGAAATGGGGTTATTGGTTGACAGGGGTGTGAGCCTTGGCACAGCCACGCTACTTGTCAGAGTGGGACACAAGCCAACCCTAGATTAACCTCTGTTCAACCCTCTGGCAGCTTGAAACAGAGTCATCAGGCTTAACTTAAAGGTAATGTGTAAAATATTCAAACACAATAAAGCATATAAACACCAAAAGAATACCACACCATGTTATAAAATTAGAATTATAATGAATAAATAGAACACAACACAATCTAAAAAAATCTAATCAGTAGAACTGGAGAAATGCAATTTAATAGTTTTTAGTGAAAATATTGGCAAGAAACAGAAATCCCCAACTGCGGATATTTGGTCACACTAGACAAGAACAAAGTCACAAGTGCAGGCTCACCACAATGGAGGGCGGGTCAGCCACAGGGTTCTAGTTAGGTCAGCTAAACAAAGGACCTTAAATCATGGTTTGCAGAATATTGAGAAGATCTGCATCGGAGATGCGCCACGTAGCCGAAGAGATGCTTCAGTTCCAAGATGCGGTGAGGCTGTGATGTAAGGTCCTGTGTCATCATCAAGGACCCCATCAATGAGGACTAGCGATGAGAAGTCCAGCATCAAGCCATGGTGAAGAGTCAGTCTAGAGGAACTGAGAGGCTGTGATGCAGAATCTGTTGTCGATGTTGAGGCATAAGTCAATGAGGGGTGTCAGAGCCTATGCTGAAGATTCATCACACAGCAGCAGTTATGAGAAGGTTGTGCACTGCGTAAACAATAACATTTTTTAAATAGGTCCAATCCACACAGCACCCATGATAAATTGGTTCTGCTGGGGTTTCTCTACACAGCAAAGGAGTTGTGTCAGTCTGCTGGATCTACAGAGTTGGGCAGAGCACTTTAGGTCCACTTCCAAGGGTCCATGACAAGGATGGCACTACTTGGCATGATAGACATCACAGATGGCAGAGTCCAGGTGCTGGGGTCATGGTTGTGGGAGCCTTCTGTCCCTGATGCTAAAGTTAGGATGCCAGAAAACTAGCTTTTGACATCACTGTGGGCCCAGTCCTTCTCACCCAGGCAAGAAGGTAGCAGGCAGCAGGTCAGCACAGCATGCAGCAGTCCTTCATAGCATCAGTCCAGCAGAGTGACAGTCCTTTCTGCAGCACAGTAGTCCTTCTTCCTGGCAGACTATCCACAGGTCCAGAAGTGTACTCAAGAGTTGGTGTCTGAGGTCCACGTGTATACCCATTTGTGCCTTTGAAGCAGGAAGAAGCTTCTTAAGGCAGTCAATTAAAGTGCACAGCTGCCCTGCCTTCCTGACCCTGGCTCCAGACTAAATATGTATGCAACCCTTTGTGTGAAGGCAGGACACAACCTATTCAAGTGTAAATGGGGCTGGGCCCAGCTCCTTCCTCCCATCCTGCCAGTGATTGTTCATCCAGACACACTTAAACCTCCTATTGTGTGTGGCTGTCTCTGAGAAAGAGTGTCTGTCTGTCAACTACACCCGTCTGTCAACTACACCTAGTCATGTCACCCAGAAACAAGCTACAAGCACCAAATGGCTAAGGCTGGAAAATGCCACTTTACTAAAAGTGGCATTTTCAAAATTGTAAGGTAAAATCCAATTTCACCATGTTGGTATTTTTCATTACAGTTCTGAAGACACCAAGCATGTTTGATTTACCTGTTCCCATTTGGAAGTTACAGCCTATTAAATGTAATAAGGGAACTCCAATGTTATCCTATGGGATAAGCAGGCCTTGCAGTAATGAAAATGAATTGAAGAGTTTTTCACTACTCGGACAAGTAAAACTAAAAAGTACATGTCCCACTTTTTAAACATATTGCAACCTGCCCTCAGGGCTGTCCATGGCCTGCCCTAGGGATGACTTATATTCATTAAAAAGGAAAGTTTGGGCTCACCAAAAGGTTTATTTTTCCAGTCCAATTGGCAGTTTAAGACTGCACACACACAGACTGCAATGGCATGCTTGAGACAAGTTTAATGTGCTACTTAGTGCTGCAGATACACTAGTAACATTTAATTTACAGGCACTAGCCATGGGTAGTGCCACTTTAATAAGGATTTACAAGTAAATTAAATATGCCAGTTGGCTAAAAGTCAATTCCACCATGCTTAAGGAGAGGGCATAAGCATTTTAATACTGGTTAGCAGTGGTAAAGTGAGCAGAGTCTTAAAGCCAGCAAAAACAAAGTCAGCAAACCAAATGGGTTGCAGGCGAAATGTTGGGGGTAAACCATGCAAAGGATGCTAGGTCTAACAGGCAAAAATAGAGGTGACTTATAGCTCTTTTAAAGAACGTTTTTGGCCTATCAGAAGGGGTTATTTTGACAAGTCGAACTTGCAGTTGAAAAACTGGAAATGCCTGGCCACAAATGGTAGGTCTGCAGTAATTTTGGCACTGTCACTGTAGTGGATAGTACAATGGATGCTGTGTTCACTGGTGGCATTCACCTTAGAGGCCCTGGGTACACTTTGTACCATCTACTAAGGATGTACAGGTAAGTTAAACATGCCACTGAGGGGTAAGACAATTTTGCCATGTTGAAAGGGGTAGCATAGTCACTGGTTAGCAGGGATAAAGGGCACTGAGTTCTAGAGCAAACAAGGAAAAATATAGGGTTCAGCAAAAGGTGAAAATCCGGGGTGTCCATGCTGAAAGGGCTAATTTCCTTCACATACCAATATGTCATTATATTGTCATATATAATCCTTATTCTTTTTGGTATTCACAACCTTAGTGAAGTTTGGTAACATAGCTAATGTTGCCAATCCACAATGGAGGAGAAGTACACATCGAAAAGAAATTCAGAACAAATCTAGTAAATATTTTGGAAATTATGCTGTTAGCATAAAGTAGGCTTTAAGTGGTGTTTTTTAGTAAATGGTACTTTTTTGTAAGTGGATGCATGTTATTTAAACGTACCTGTAAATATGAAATGATCATAGTGAAGACTGAAAGTTGCATTCACGAAATAAAGAAACAAAAATATAAGAATGCTAGATGCTTGTAGCTTGGTTGAATTCCTTCTTTAGCAGTATTTTTGAAAGCAAACAGAGGCAGTGTTTTCGTCTAAACCATCATCTCATGAAAAAGCTAAGAAAGCTGACCCAAGAGACACATCCAGAGCAGGAAACAACTGTCAATAAATTACTTTTTAGACATGAGCAGTTTGTACTCTTGGCAGCTGGCGTTTTTTAAGAATTTGGTTCCATCTTCCCACATAAAATCCATAGAGACATTTCTTCTAGACACTAGATGCATTTGAATTTTTTAGGTCTGACCAGTCTCATGAATTAAAAAAATAATCCTATATAAAAAAATACATTGATGTAGACATACATAGGGGGACTTTGAGTCACCCCTTTTTATACACTGGTTTGTTAATTTGCCATTAATATTGTGCTTCCAACAACCACAACATGCATCACAGTTTAAAAAGGGTGGAGTCACTTAAACTATTGGCTCGATTACACTGCAAGTTATAGAAGTTTGCCTATTCACATGTGCTCATTCACCTAAGGGTCAAGCGCCGCAAAATATGGTGCAAAGATTTGGGCAATTTCAATGTTGATAATTTGAAAAAAAGGAGAATACATTTAAAAGATCAGTGGTAAATACCCCCTCTTTATTGGTTACAGACAGGTCATATAACTAATTTAGAACCTTAAATGAATGGATTGTCTAAAATCAGGAATTTGGATTGAGTCTCCACTTTACTTTGGTCAAAAATGTGAAAGCACAACTCTATTCTTTGGGCCTACGGGAGTTATGGGACGATCCAGTGTATACTTCCAGAAGCTGTGTGGACCTGTTAACATTTAGGGGGTTATTCTAACTTTGGAGGAGTGTTAATCCGTCCCAAAAGTGATGGTAAAGTGACGGATATACCACCAGCCGTATTACGAGTTCCATAGGATATAATGGACTTGTAATACGGCTGGTGGTAAATCCGTCACTTTTCCGTCACTTTTGGGACGGATTAACACCTCCTCCAAAGTTAGAATAACCCCCTTAATTATTGGCCACTTGTGGTGGATTGGCAGCATTCTGACTCAAGGCGTGGAGGATTGCTTGAAATAAATCCTTGGTTTTAAAAAGGTCCCAAAATGTTTGCAGTTTTTTCATGAGAATACACATTCCATTGTCAAAAACCAGTATATAAAGTTTAGGCGAGGGATTTTATCTAACAATAATTTGTTTCCAATTGGTCTTCAATTTAATGGGAAAACTGACACATGTCTAGAGTATGACACTTCAACAAAAGTAGAAGACCATTTCATTTTCTTAATGCATATTACCTCTGGTGAACGTGCCATTTAAGTGGGAAATTGTCCCTTAAACTGTGTCTAACTCTGTCTTCGGTGGGTTGGTAGCAAAGACAGTGCCTTCAGCCACCAACATTAAATTGACCAGCACCACAAAAATGAAATGATGACCTTTAACGTTTTCAAGGCATGCATAATATACAAAGTGTGGTGCCATACTGAATACATCTGTCCATAACATGTTTCAAATATTGAACTGCTCCATAGATACAGCCACCTTCCCTGAGAACTGAAAGCATGCCAAGATCTACCCGCTCCTGAAAAAACTCACGACCGACCCTCTGGACCTCAAGAATTACTGCCCCATCCCTCTGCTGCCCTTCCCAGCCAAGGTCATTGAAAAGACCATCAACACTCAGCTCTGTAAGCACATTGAGGACAAAAACATCATGGACATCTCCAAATCAGGTTTCAGGAGCAACAATGGCATGGAGACCGGCCTCCTTGCTGCCACAGATGACATCCCCTCACTCCTCGACCACAGCCATACAGCAGCCCTCATCCTACTGGACCTATCGACCACATTCAACACTGTTTCACACCTTACCCTCTGCTCCAGACCCCACGCAGCAGGCATCCGCGGAGAGGTTCTGCGCCCTACCCTGTGTACAACCCCAGTGTGTTTGTCCATTAGTAATCCATTTCCTGTTTGTTCACTCAAGAGTTGCTCTGCTTTACTTTCCTGTTTCCTGTGCTTGTCCATAGCTGTCCTTTCCTGTGTATGCCTTTAGCTGCTCTTCTGCCCCAGTACACTACTTCTTTGGGATATTCTATGACCTCAAGGGGTGTCCCAACCAGAGTCCTGATCAGACCCGCCTGAAACCATGACAATCACCTGCTTGACAATAACCAATCAAGTTTCATAAAGAACAGCGGCACTAAAACAGCACTCATCATGGTCACAACAATATCCACTCATCCGGGACTGAGGATAAATATTGGCCCTCTTCTTGCTCGATCTCTCTGAGGCTTCTGACACGGACTCCCACAACATTCTCATCAGAAGAATCCATGAGATTGGCATCCACGGCTCACATTCAACTAGATCTGCTCCTTCTCAAGAAGGATCAGATTATCACTTTGCACATCAGAGACCAGTAACCTGATCTGCGGAGTCCCCCTGGGATCTCTCTGAGCTCCACCCTGTTCAACATATACATGACACTGGTTGCCAACATCATCCAATCTCAAGGCATCACCATCATCTCCTATGCCGATGACACATTCCTCTCCCTGATGGACCAGAATGACAAGAGGAAGAACAAGAGGCAGAACTTTACCAACTTCATGACCATGGCAGCAGATTGGATGAGAACCAACTGCCTGAATCTCAATCCTGACAAGATGGAAGTACTGAATTTCAGAAACAAGACCTCCCCATGGGACTCCACCTGGGGGCCATCGGAGTTAGAACTACACTATCACCCACTGCTCATGCAAAAAATGTGTGGATCACCCTAATGAAAACTAAATATCATGGCACAAGTCAATGCAGTGTGGACCTCTTACTTTCACATTCTATGCATGCTATTAAAAAGCTTCAAGTGGCTGACACAGAGCACCAGATGAACCGTCACACAAACACTCATCACAAACTGCTCGACTACGGCAGCGCACTCTACCCCCGAATCTCAAACACCCTCTACACAGACTTCAGACCATCCAGAACACAGCTGAAAGACTCAGACTCTACCTCCCCTGCCACACCCACTTCACACTGTACCTCAAGGCGCCTCACTGGCTCTGAAACTTTTGGTGCTACTTCTGCAGAGTACATCAATAGCGTAATAAAAAACTGACACTATTGCCCTCTACCCTGCACCCTGTGCAATCGTGCACCGTATATTAAATACTGTTACAAATAAACAGGGTAACCCAATATTCCCCACAGAACTGGGTAATCTAAAGTCTAGAGCACACAATGTGAATTATTTGCACACAAATATTTTGGAGATATTAAATACTATTAATGTTGTAATTAACCATAGATTAAATTCCATAAATGAATAAATCTTCAAACAACGTGTAATTTGTTTCAGGGAAAATGAAGAATTTTTATATACTCAGTAATAATATATACATCAACATAGCAAAGCAACAAAGAGATTTTTTGTGTTTTTATACAAATGCACTGGTGACTCCTCTTGTCCACAATCCCTTTACATCCAAGGGACAGAAGGAGACCCATGGTATAAACATCGAGCTTTATTTGGGTTGTGAACCTATCTGTTGCCATTTCCCTATATTCATTCAAAATACTGAAGCCCAATTGTATGCATAAGCCAGTTTGATCACTACATTAACCTCCTAGGTTCCTGGTTGGAAACTGCTTGATGCCGTGTAATTCTCCTGCCAGAAGTGAGGCTATGTACTGTCCCCATCTTTTTGGTGGCCAAGCAGCAGTCGCCACTACTCTCAAAATTTGTGAAAACAAATCAAGATCTTCCCTTGCCTGATACTTTTTCAGCATTGAACTGGGTACATGTGGATGTACCCGAGTACTGGCAATAACATCTGTTAGTCTTAGGGTTGCTGTATCCTGAGTTTGTTGATCTGTAGTTTGTTTGATGGCTTAACCCTTAAGTACACTCTGCAAGTTTTCCCAGTCTTTTTGGGCAGTTTGTAACTGCTTTTCTACCATTAATTGTAAATGCCTCTGTCCTTCGGTCAGGCACTTCATGTCCTCCATTGATACACTCAGCGACCATGTTAGTGATTCATAGATCCCAATGCTGACACCACTTTCCTAGGTTCCACAATCATGGCAGTACTCAGAGTGTTTTTAGACTAAAGATATTGTATTATTTATTTTTTCCCTACAACTTTAATGGTTTCCACATGGGATGTTTAGCATTCTGCTCTGGATTTGCTCTGGAAAACTGCTCTTTGGGTTTCATTCCCAATGCCTACCACACAGAAAGAATTCAGATCCCCTCAAAAGAGAAAAAAGATACTGTCCTTATTAGTGAAGTTCCACTCTTTACCATACCAAGTGTCAAGCTCACACGTGTACTAGTTAGGACCAGAGTCCTCACATCAGTTAGTCCCAACCATGTATGTGCATAACCCTCAAACACATTATAAAAAAACCCTCAGTGACAGTGCCACTAGTTAGCCCACTTGAATATGAAAGTGCGTGATACTTGCCTGGTACTATAGTCCTCCTCCTGGACTGTGATATACTGACCCACAGTGACTTCTTTCCTCACGCTACTGGGCGTACTTGCTAAATGGGCCAGTAGGGCCTGCTGTACACGAGCTTCCTCTTCTGGCATTCCTGTGCTACCAGGTCCCGTCCTGTACCCAGCAGTGGTGTCTCCCCACCTAATGGGTCCCACGTCTTGATATCTCCTCTGGGGTGCCTCCACACCATGAATTCTCTCGGATCCTGCACCTTCAGCACTTTTCTGTGGTTCCTCCTCCCTCATTTCCTTTTCTTGATCTTGCACTCCTGTTCTTTCACTCTTCTTTTCCTTCTGTGCCCCGGAGGTACCCATTTCTGCCTGCCTGAACTATCCTTTGCTGTCTAGGCCACTCACTTCCTTATTTGTGAGGTGATCCATGATGGCCATCTTTAAAATACCAGTGCTTTTCCCTCCTCCCCTGTCACACGGAGTAAAAGGCCCACAGGCTTAGCACAATATGTCTCATCCCCAACCCCAGAAGCCTTCTTGAAACTTTTAAATGACCTGATTGACCCTTATTCAATCATATCCGATAATATCCTACATTCACCTTCTTTTATGCCATGAAATTGTCACCCTCTAAATCTGGTCCAAACTCAGAGTTGTCATGAAAGGGCATTAAAATGGAAGAAATGTGGTTACATCTTTCCTATAGTTAATTGTGTCCCAAATACCCTGCAACATGCTGGAAGTTGGTCCATGATACAGTAAAGAAAATGTTCCTTACCTTTGGTGTGGGGGCATGGCCCAGAGAGGCTCCAGGCTGCTCCCCTGAGGCAGCAGGCTCTTAGAAGCTTCCCAGTACAGTGCCAAGAATGTGACGGCGCCCTAAACTGCCACTATCTTACTTTGGGTGCAACATAGGAGCTGATATCTTTCTTGCATGTGAGCGCCTGATGTATGTCACATGTAGGTTAAATAAGAATATATTAGGTCTAAAAGAAGATTTACCTGCATGGTTCTTCCCTGTAACTAACATCTTGCAGGTATTTTAGTATACATATTTTCCTAACCTTCATCCCAATGTAAGATGGGTGAACCTTTTATTTTACTTAGGTCACTTCCTGGTTTCCACAATAAAAAGAGACTCCATCCTGAAGCCAGTTGTGTCTCAATCATTTACTCGGTGTTCATTCTTGATTTCAGTGGGTCTCCACAGTCCCAAGGTTCTTTTTCATCATCCTTCTCTACAGTTCTTTTTCTGTTTCCTGGTTCCAGTTTGGACCAGCCTGAAGGTTTTGTATAAACTCCAGTTTTTCTTGCTGGGTTACCCTCTGGAGCAGTTCTAGACTCCTGGTTTTTATTCTGGTGTCTGCTCCTTCCTCTGGTGATAAACAGCCTTATGCTAATGCAAAGGAGACATCAACAGCATCACCTACAAAACCATCTCTTGACAAATACATGTCTCTTTTTGGCACTTTTAAGAAATCATGCCATATTCTGCCTGCCAGTGAACTCTCTATGTGTGTCCAGTGACTATCTGAGTGCCACAAAGGCTAATACCCAAAATATTTGGATCTGCACGAGCATGTAGAAGTCTTTCATCACTGTAAAGTGTAAAACAGCTTTAAGCCTTGAGGTCATCTCAACTTTTCTTTATATAACCAATTTTATTGCATTTTGGTAACAAAGGTATTTATGCCACAGCCAGCCAATTCTCGGCATCGTCATATCACAAGAGCATTTTCATACATTCCACAGCATTATTCTCACATGCGTAATACCGTCAGGGTACATCTCCCATGCATTTACAATATTGAGCGAAGCCCAAAATGGTCCCCCATTTTCTCCAAAACTTCAAATTTTTTGGCAGCCCCTGGCTTCGCATACCATTTTTTACTTTTGGGCACAATTGTCCCCTCCGCAGTGCCAGTGGGACAACAACGGCAGGATGTGCGATTTCCATCTGCAAGCTATGTCCCATTTGGTCACCATGGTGGCTACCGCCTGCAGTGCCAAACAGCCATGTTGCCCTCCATCCTCTCAAAGATTCCTAAGAGGAGAGACATCGGTGAGAGTATTACCACCCACCCCAGTACCCAGAGATAGGATCCTTCTTTTCAGCTGGGAAGGTACGGGCTTCTTCAATGGGTGTAGTCTCTCAGTGGATCAGGGAGATCGGACTGGATGGTGAAGTTGTTTCTCCCCTGTGAGCCAGTCCCACGCAGCTTTAGGAATTTGTTTTGCCCTCAAAAATTACTTTCAGCTGTCCAGGAACCAGGAGCATATACAACAAGTCCATGGCCTTCAACTTTTGTGTAACCTCTACATACGACCTCCGCTTGACCTGAACTTCTCTGGTATGGTCCGGTGACACCATTATTTTAGAGTTTTTGTAATGCAGTTCTTTAAGGTGTCAGGCTTCACGAAGGATAGAATCTCTATCCCGACCGTTGAGGATACGAGCAGTCATGGGTCTGTGTGGGGCTTAAGGGAGTGGTCTGGGTGTCAAAGCTCTGTGTGACCGCTCCACCACAAACAAAGTAGATAACTCAGTAGGGTGTGGCAGCTCTGCTCTTTCTGGGAAACCAACAAATGAAGCGGGATACTTTGGCTTTCAGTTCAGAGACGTCATCCTCCACCATTGAGATTTGCCCTTCAGCTTCTGTAATCATGCTAGTAACATTGTGTAGACCTTGGCGCAGGAGCACCACATAAACATGGACCTCCACAATCTTGGTCTCCTCTGCCATTTGCGACATATGGATGTCTTGCAGGATTTTTGAAAGGTCCCCAGTGTCCACAGGCAGGCAGGTTCCTAAAGCTTCTCCCTGGTTTGGGGGGCCTACATTTGAACCAGTGGCATTTTTGTCTATGTGAGTTTGGGAGGTGTGCTGTTGATGATTGTTATCTTTCCCCATGGCCACATTAGGAAGAGCAGACAGGGAGTGGTGAGCCAGGTGCCCTGCCCACTTGACGTGGTAGAATACAGCAGCATGTCCGACCCCATTCCTAATACTTTGCATCTTTTCCTTGTTTCACTTCTCCTTCAACACATTGGTGAGTAATTTTTGTGCTTTATTCCCCTTTCCATCTCATAGAATTAGCATTTCAATATCAGCAGTGCCCTTTTCGACCTATTCATAGCACTTTTAGTTGTTCTCTACTAGCTTGTAATTATGTAAGATCCATCATCTTCCTGATTGCTTGTGTTGCTCTTCAGCTGTATTCCAATCTTTTTTCAAGGTTTTGTGCACTAGGGTCTGGTTTCACCTGCGCCATCATTTACCTCCACATTGCAGCTTTCCTGCACCACCACTCCCATTATGTTGCTTGCTGTGTAGTCTAGGAGTGGCTTGCGGTGGTTTCTAGGGGCAGGGCAGCGTGCACGGGGGTATGTAATTAATTTGAAAAAAAACACTTACCTGGATCGGCGCTGCCATCACCACCACACCACTACTCTGGCTCCTCTGCTGCAGGCACAAGCTCCCAGCCTGCCCTGTGGCCATTCCTGACGCTACTTAGAGAAGCGTTGGGATTGGCTGGGATCACCCAACCAGAGCAGGGAACTCCCAGACAGACTGGGAGCCTGTGCATGCTCTGTCCAGCCAGTACCGGGCTGGCGAGAGCCTACTGCGCGTGTGTGTTTGGCCGGCCCAAAAAGGCCGGCCAAACAATCATGCGCTTCGAGGGGAGTGGACAGTGCACTCCCCTCAGTGCTCATCACAGCCTGTGGCCCAGCCACTTTTACTGCAAAACGACAATAAACACAGTTTATTATAATTTTGTAGTAAAAGGTTTGCAGCTGCTAATGCTGCTGGCTCAGGGGGTGACCCATCTGATGTAGTCTACGATCATCATAGAGATCTTGGCCCTAATTACCATATCTTGTAGTAAATACCTTTCAATCCTCCACTTCCTATCTCTAAGGAATGCCTTCAATTCTCTGATATATCGTCACCAAGGCATTGCCTAATATAATTATGGACCAGGTTATTTCCTCCTTCACCAGTGCCACCTGCTCGTGGTTTCATATTTGTCCAAATGTCAATCAAACTCATGTCTCCCACACTTTCCATCGAGACTCGCAGCAAGTTTCACCCCTGTCTACCCCCGAGTCCGATCTTTCCAATATGCTCATCACTAGTGGTTAAAAATCACACCATATGATCTTTCCTTCTGCAAATCCTCTCAGCCTCTTCAGTGTCGCAGTGAGAAACTCCGTTTGTCTGCGGTTTAGTGCCTATATTGATCCTATTGTGATTACGTCATCACTCATTTTACATTTTGAAAAGACATACTATCCATGTGAGTCTATCCAGATACCAGACTGTGTCACTCTGGCTGACTCCTTAAGCAATATCACACTCCACGTTTCTGTATCTTTGCTGTGTAATGTTTTGATCCAAACCTACCTCTCATCCCTCTTCAACTACGTTTCTTGCATTAGAACCACTTCTGCCTTCTCTACTTCTAGCCCAACGATTACCCTTGATCTTACATTGTATAATATTAACTTGAATTATTATTGTTACATGTCTGTATGCTACCACTAGACCAATTGCAACTGGTCAAAATACTGCCCTTTGCTTCTCCTGGCCTTCGATCCCCTTTATTCTAAAAAAAATAGCTCACCTTTATAAACCCCGCAACCCATAAAGATCCCCAACTCAAACATTAGCATTTCCATGCATAACTGAAGCTCACTCGGATGAGAATTGAGCACATGGATATCTCATTTGGCACACTCACTGTCTATACCGCCCACCTAGGTAGTAGTTTTTCATATGTTCATTTTTAGCCTCTTGGATAAATGTCTTAGAATGTGTTCACGTCGCTCCTATCCGCTCTGACCGAGTGTTTAAGATCATGCCTTGTGCCATTCTCTGTGTCTGGTAGCGTCATCCAACAGTTCCTTTGTATCTCCCTTCAATCATTTCTCTTGCAGAGTAATCTGTTGCGCCTCCTTGATTTCAATTTCTCTCTAACCATTTGTTTTTTTACTTGTTTCTCTAAGTTTCTCTCTGTAGCTGTTGCTCTGATGCTTGTGACTCAAATCTGACTATGAGCGTCGTCAGCCCATCATTCACAAATTCCACATGCTGGTTTGTGTTCGGAATATAGAACTGTATGATCAGGGGAATGATTAGTGGAAATGTAGATGTTGTTTTGTTTTAACAGTTGTGTGTGATTACTCGGTCAGTTTGACTATATTTGTTGTCTTTATTGGTCCCTGTGGACTTCTCTTTATGCAGATCTTTGCCCTCTTTGAGAACTAGTACTTGGGCAAACAACAGTTTCACATACGCCATTATGTCTGCGCCTTCCATCTCTTCTTTGAGGTTATGAATCTGCAAATTGTCTCTTACTGAGTGGCTTCTAATCTTTACACTTACAGTTTCAAGGCCCCTAGCTTGTCGTCCAACTCGCCCATTTTGTTTTTGTTCTCTGTCTCTGAAGTTATCACTTTCTCTGACCTCTCCTCTCCGCTCACTGACCCATGTGGTCCAGGTCTTATCTCAGTGTGCTCAATGCCTCTGTGAAGCTCTTCTTTAGCTCCTGTAGCTCTACTTTCAAATCTTCCCTCTACTGTTTTCTGATTTCTTGCAAAGGGAGTGTATATCTTCTATTATCAGGGTTTGCCCTTCTTTTTGTTATGCATGGTGTTCCCGGGACCTGCATACTCAGATGGGTCAGCTGGCTTTCTGTAGATGGCTCTCTCTTCTACCGCACGGATATTTTGGCTTCCTGTTTCCCAGCTCCTGGCTCAAGCCTGAAAATGTACCTCAGGGGGGCTTCTTTTAACTCATGCAGGGCATCAGCCTTTCATCTAATACTGGTTTTGGGGATCTTCATTCGGTAGTGCTCGCTTTTCTCCTCAGGAAGTTCACTGCCAGATTCCTTTGTCTTGCTTTTCCCCTTATTTCTCTTTTGAATGTTCCTGCATTGGCTGCGCTCTGTCCAGCAACTGTTTGCTGCTCCCTGCGCCCCTTGCCATTTCTTGGCAGTGGTGCTCTTCAGTTCCTGCATGCCTTCTTGCCTATGCTCCCACTCTCTGCTGACGCCTCATACTGTGCAGGAGTTCTGATTGATAAATTACTTCCTGAGGTTTCCAAGCGCTCCAGCCCTTCTTTTTACACATGTCATTTGGCTTCAGCCCCTAGGCCATTATTGTAAGCCCATATGTCTCCGCTGCTCTGGACCTCTAGGAGGTGACGTCTGTCTTCTTGTCTGCTCAACCCTGCCCCTAGAGCAATACAATTGTGCCAAATAGGTGGGGAGCCTGCATATAACATTCAACTTCATTGGTGCATTTTCATCGCCATAACAGCAATGATGAGCTCAAGACTGGATTATTGTAATAGTCTTTATCTCTAAACCATTTCAATCTATTCAAAAACATGGAGTCAGACTAGTGTAGGAACCCCGAACTTTTAGAGACATCAATCCTAAAAGTGCTTTACTGGCTTTACTGGCTCCCTCTTTAATAGCACATCATCTTTAAAGTCCTCTTTATATAATGAATTGCATGGCACAGTATAGATTTCATTTCATATTATATCAGAGAAAGAGAGTTCATCCCAAGATTGTTCTCCGGTCATCTACAAATTTGTCTCTACGAGATTTCATAAAACGTGTGTAGGGGTTGTTCTTTCTCTGCATGCACTCTAGCCCTCTGGAGCAAGTTACCTAAAGAATTTCAACTCTATTCTATCCATTCGTTTTCCGAAAAAAAGTTAAAAAATGCTTTTCTGCTGAGGCTTTCCTATGCCAAATTGATTGCTTTCTATTATTACGAGAAGACCCTATGGGCACAATGCCCTTAGTAAGTCGATATCATGATGCCACACAACTGGCCGGAAGAAAGGTGGGGGACCATGACAAAAATGGTGTTGTTTCTTATAGAAATGATGTCCTCAGCAGTTGATAGCAGGGAAACACAAAGGCAATTGCTTAGTTTCCTAGTTTCCTGGAAGCCTCTGCCACTCTACTTGGAATTCTGCCTCAAGAACTTTCCTCGAGAGCTGGGGATCAATCTTCATGTTTATGTGTCCACAGATATTCCCATACCTCTCCTGAGAAAAGCCGCCTGCAAGACAAAGTTGCTCTATGAAGCTTGGATTGTCTGGTGCTGAGAACATCATGCCTTAGTAAAGGGGTTGCCTGCTGAAAGGAACTTTCTCTAGGAAACTTAATTTGTAAGGTACTGACAAGAGTTGTGTACCCCTGAAGTAGCTAATCAGAGAGACTGAGAAAGGCGTGTTCGATCATTGGAACTAGCTATGAAGAAACCTCTAATAGAGTAGGGCATTTGTCAACCTATCTGTCCAATGTAAATTTTTGGGCCATTGTGGCCCTCACATTGGGTACACTAGAACATCCGAGAGCTCGATTACGGTAAGATGCTATTACTTGCAACATTCAGACTTATTTGGGTATATTAATTAAATCCTTGAATATCAAGTTTTCAATAACCAATGCTTGTTAAATGTCTCATTTATTATAAACAATGCTTGTTGATTATGCACATTCTATCCCATCTGCTCCAACTGTAACTGCCAAAACATGTGCTCTTCACATTGTAATCTGATTTGAACATGTGCCACAATCAGGAGGATAATTGCTCATTTCCTTAACAAGCAACCAACTGCCTTTCCACCTGCTCAAACTTTAACTGTCAAAACGTGCTCTTCACAATGTGATCTGTATTGAACATGTGCCACAACCAGGAGGATAATTGCTCATTTCCTTAACAAGCAATGACCTGCCAAAATGCACATGTGCACATTTTATTACTTAAGGATGCGTGTGAGTCTAGGACTTTGCTTGGCTTCATACCTAGTGCTCTGCTCACCGTTTCCAATCAAGTCGAGTACCTTGTCCTCCAACCTATCTCCAGTCAAGTTCCAGTTCAGGTCAAGTTCCTTGTTTTCCAGCCTGCCTCCAGTCGAGTTCCAGTGTTCCTAATTCTCCGTCCAGCTTCCCGTTGAGTTCCAGCATTTCTCGTCCTCCTGACAGCTTCCCGTCGAGTTCCAGCATTTCTCATCCTCCGGACAGCCTCCAGTTGAGTTCCAGCAATCCTCGCCCTCCAGTCAGCTTCCTGCAGAGTCCTGGCTCTCGTCTACCATCTTCTGCTGATGATACTATATTCCCTGTAAAAGAGAGAAACTAAGAAAGGTGAAAAAACCCAGTTTGGGTTCTTCAGAAATTTTCAAGCAAGTAACTACATTTCAAGGTAAAGGAAGAATTATCGCTTGAATGAAACAAAACAGAGCTCTGTCTTTTAAATAATTTATGGCAATAAGAACTAGTGTGATTTATCATCTGGCTGGGAATCCAAGATACTGCTAAACAGACATTAGGGAAAGATGTATTTCCTATAACAAGTGCTCCCCTGAGAATTAGGAGACTGGAAATAGAGCAAGTTTATCAGAACTATTAATGTCTAGAGATTACCGCAGAAGCCAAAGAAGCGCTTTAGTCGAGTTGATTGTTTTTGAGTTTGGACATTGCTTCAGAGACTCTGAAAGTATTGTAGAAAGAGGAAGAGACTTGTTCAGCCTTATACAAACATATGCACAATATGTCCACAATAACGGACATTATGAAATTTACAATAGTTTATGCATGTTCAATGTATTAATGAAGCAATTCTTTTTCAGCCCAGAATCCTAAATAAACAAGAACCCAGGATTTTGTGAAATCAGAAGTTCTGACACCCAACCCAACATGCAGTCCAGGGTCCAGCAGTCCAATTCTGCAGTCTATGAAGCAGATGCTGGTATTTTCTCTTTTTCTCTTCCTAAAACCCCCTTCACCTCGAGGACTTGCAAGAGGATAAGGTACTCTTCATCGCGGTCACGTTAATTCTCACCAGGATTGCCATCGCCCCATCGCAAAGCCTGGAAGTCAGGTGAGTGTCTTGCACAGAACACATTGGGCCAGCTTTACTGCAAAGTCATCGAACCAGCATTGAACCTTGGCTTAATTTACACTTAGTTGGAGAAGGTGCACTTCATCAGCTGAAGCTCAGAAATTGGAGTTGTCTGTACCCAGTTCCAAGCCTACTTCAATTAAATGTCCCTTTGTTTTTCAACCCACCATTAGTCAAGACTCCTCAAAGCTTCATTGTCATCAAGATGCTTCAAGCCAGAGTTTCAGCAACAGTGGCCTGTCATTGTTCAGGTTTTGAAGCCAACAGACTAGGTCCTTTCCAGACAGCTGTTCTATGTTCTTGAGCCAGAGCTCATCCTGTGTCTTTAATCTGGCTGGTCTTGAATTAACCACTGCTCTATCTGGTAAGACAGCCATGGTGTTGGGTTACTCTGCCATGGATGTTACAAGTGTTTCTCATAGAAACCACATTAAGTCTACCAGTCACGTTGTGTGAGCCTGAGAGCTCAGTCACAGCTCATATCAAACTGTGAACTCTCTCTCACACCCTACCGTTCCAAGTTTATACAACAAAGGTTTGTACATGGGACGTACAAATATTTATATAAATGTAAGATTGATCATTCGCACAAGGAATCACAACTCTAAACACTTATTGGGTATTAGTTAAATTAATGTTGAAAGATAGAATGCTGATGGGTTTTGGGAGTTGAAGTGTGGCACAGATTCTTTTTTGCCTCCTTGTGAACCTACGTTGAGTCATTCCTCACCTTTAGAAGGTGTAGAGATTTGAAGTTTCATGCCTGGATTTCAGTGTGTGCAACATGTTTTACAGTGTGCCCTATCGCCTAAAAAGAAGCATTGTGTGCACACCCTGTTACCTTTAAAAAGAAGGCAACACGCATCCTATGTGCTGATGTGACAGCCATATAGTAACGCTGGGAATCACTTCATGCCCTACCGCCCACTGAAGTCAAATGCAGCTGCGTCTTTGGCAGCTATCTTTAGACATTAGTGTTTCTTTACTGCTTAGTCATTGTGTAAGACTATTTAAAGCCTGAAGTCTGAAGCAACTTGCACTCAGTTATTTTGGAAGCCATTTCACTTTTTTATAGTTGTAAGTCCATGAGTGGTGACTATTGTGACTAAAAGAGTCTACACTATTAGTGACTGGCACACCTGTGTTGCTATTTGGACATGAAGAAAGTTGCAGGAAGCAACTCACTCACGGTAATTGGTCATGTATGAACTGAGCTATTGGTAAGTGGGTGTTGAAGCCCTGTTCAGGCAACAAATATAGGTGGTCATTACAACCCTGGCGGACGGTGTTAGAGGCCGGTGGTAAAAAAAATTGAATTACGACCGTGGCTGGAACCGCCAACAAATACAGCCACTTTAACACTCCGACCGCCACGGCGGTACAAACAGCCTGGCGGTCACCGCCAACAGACAGACGGAGGACAAAGTACCACCCACAGTATCACAACATACCAATCCACCACCTTTTCCGGGGTGGATTCACCGCGGACAAAAACATGGCGGAAACAGGACCTCGAAGGGAAAACGCTCACCTCTACACACCCCACGAGGAACCAGGACGCCATAGAACCAGAGCTGCAGATCCTGCCAGGCCTCATCTTCTTGCTCCTCTACCAGGAGCACGAACGGCGGCGGCGAAGACCACGGTGAGTACCGCACCTACCACACAGGGGAGGGGGGAGGGAAAAAACAGGGACACACACACCTAACACGCAACACCCCCACCCCCAACCTCACCTACAACAACACACACACTAATACAGCATGATACATTATAGTTACACCCCCGACCTCCCCCCAGGAGACTGCAAAGACCAAAGAAAATGAGTGTAACCATTGTAATATATTAAAATCCAGTACGCAAAAATATATATATACAACATAAACAAAATATACACCAAGAATAGTAGTCCAGGTAGTGCTCCATTGAAGTCCGTGGAACATTGGGCCCACACGGTATGGGCGAGGCCCACACAAGATCCCCGACCATGACGGAGAGAACACTGCAGGGGCATCAGATAGCAATAAAACAGGCACCTCATGGGGAGGGAAAGGGGGGGCACCTCAGCCGGTTGGGTGCACGACGCCAAATCCACGAGGGGGCCACATGCCCACTGTTCAATCCTGGGGAGTGCAAAGCCACAGTCTGACAAGTCTCTACAGTGGGTGGTTTGCCCACTGTTCAATCCTGGGGAGTGCAAAGCAACAGTCTCACAAGTCTCTATAGATGGTGGTTTGCCCACTGTTCCATCCTGGGGAGTGCATAGCCACAGTCTCTCAAGTCTCTACAGTGGGTGGTTTGCCCACTGTTCAATCATGGGGAGTGCAAAGCCACAATCTCACAAGTCTCTACAGTGGGTGGGTTGCCAACTGTTCAATGCTGGGGAGTGCAAAGCCACAGTCTCTCAAGTCTCACAAGTGGGTGGGTTGCCCACTGCTGCATCCTGGGGAGTGCAAAGCAACAGTGTCACAAGTCTCTACAGTTGGTGGTTTGCCCACTGTTCCATCCTGGGGAGTGCAAAGCCACAGTCTCTCAAATCTCTACAGTGGGTGGTTTGCCCACTCTCCAATCATGGGGAGTGCAAAGCCGCAGTCTCTCAAGTCTCTACAGTGGGTGGGTTGCCCACTGTTCAATCCTGGGGAGCGCAAAGCCACAGTCTCACAAGTCTCTACAGTGGGTGGGTTGCCAACTGTTCAATGCTGGGGAGTGCAAAGCCACAGTCTCTCAAGTCTCTACAGTGGGTGGGTTGCCCACTGGTGCATCCTGGGGAGTGCAAAGCCACAGTCTCTCAAGTGGATGACAGTCTCCACTGGTTCTGGAGGGGGCCTTGTGCCCAGAGTGCTTCATCCTGCCAAGGACTGAGGTAGTGGATGGATCTCTCCACAGGTTCTGGAGGGGGCATGGTGCCCAGAGTGCTTCATCCTGCCAAGGACAGAGGTAGTGGATGGATCTCTCCACTGGTTCTGGTGGGGGCATGGTGCCCAGAGTGCTTCATCCCGCCAAGGACTGAGGTAGTGGATGGATCTCTCCACTGGTTCTGGAGGGGGCTTGGTGCCCAGAGTGCTTCATCCCGCCAAGGACTGAGGTAGTGGATGGATCTCTCCACTGGTTCTGGAGGGGGCATGGTGCCTAGAGTGTTTCATCCTGCCAAGGACTGAGGTAGTGGATGGATCTCTCCACTGGTTCTGGAGGGGGCTTGGTGCCCAGAGTGCCTCATCCTGCCAAGGAGCCCAAATACTGTTCCTCCTGCAGGCGCTGGGTCTCCTGAAACTTGGCCAGTACCGTTGCCACCGTTTCCTGAGAGTGGTGGTAGGCTCCCATGATGGAGGAGAGGGCCTCGTGGAGAGTGGGTTCCCTTGGCCTGCCCTCCCCCCCCATCGCACAGCAGCCCTCCCAATTCCCCTGTGTTCCTGTGCCTCCGTCCCCTGGTCCGTGTGCCCACTACCACTGCCCCCAGGTCCCTGTTGTTGTTGGGGTGGTGGGTTAGCCTGGGTTCCCTGTAGTGGTGGACACAGTGCTGATTGACCTGTCCTGGGCACAGAGGTATGGGCCCGCTGGGTGGGTGCTGTGCTGGTGTTTCCAGAGGGGGGAAGGTTTGTAGTGGCCTGTGACTGTGTGAGGGGAACCGACTGTCCCGAGGTCCCCAATGGGCCGGGCTGGTCATCTAGATCCAGTTGGACAGAGCTGCTGTCATCACTGTGGGCTTCTTCTGTTGGTGGTGTGGACATGTGTGGACCCTCCTGTCCGGTGACGTTGGGTAGGGGTCCTGCAGGGGTATAAAAAGGATGTTTATTACATCTGTGTGTGCCATGGTGTGCAATAGGTCGGTGACCGTGAACCCCATTGCTTGCATTCCTGTGTGGGACCTTGTGTGATGGTGGTTTAGGGGGGTGTATGGGTATGTGCAGTGGTCATGCTTTGGTGATGGGTGTCCATGCTTTGTTGTTGCATGCAGGGCTTGGTGTTGGGATGGGTGGTTTGTGATGTTGGGACATTTGTGAGGAGTTGGAGTGATGGGGTTGAGGGTGAGGGTGGGGGTATGTGATGGCATGCAGGTAGGGTGGGGGATGTAATAGTTAAGATTTGACTTACCAGAGTCCATTCCTCCATCTACTCCTGCGAGGCCCTCAGGATGCAGAATCACCAAGACCTGCTCCTCCCATGTTGTTAGTTGTGGTGGAGGAGGTGGGGGTCCGCCGCCAGTCCGCTGAACCGCGAGGTGGTGTCTTGAGACAATGGAACGCACCTTCCCCCGTAGGTCGTTCCACCTCTTCCTGATTTCATTCCGATTTCTTGGGTGCTGTCCCACTGTGTTGACCCTGTCCACTATTCTGCGCCATAGCTCCATCTTCCTAGCTATGGAGGTGTGCTGCACCTGTGATCCGAATAACTGTGGCTCTACCCGGACGACTTCCTCCACCATGACCCTGAGCTCCTCCTCAGAGAACCTGGGGTGTCTTTGGCGTGCCATGGGGTGGTGTGGGTGATGTGTGGGGTGGGGTGTGTAGTGATAAGTGGGGTGATATTTAGTGGTGTGTTGTGTGAGGTGCGTGGAAGTTCTGTGGGTGATGGTATTGTGTGCCTGTGGATGCTTGGCAGTTGTTTGTGGTGTCTCTCTCTGGCCTTCGTTTGGGATTTTGGTCGTAGGGGTTTGTGGGTGTGTGTTTTATATTGTATTGGGTGTGTGGTATGTGTATGTGTATCAGGTGTGTTTATTTTGAATTGTCCAATGTGCAGTGTTTTGTAAATGTGTGTGTATTTTGAGCGCGGCGGTGTGTACCACCAATGGAATACCGCGGTTGAAAGACCGCCGCGTGGATTCGTGTGTCGTGATAGCATTGACGTTTTTCTGTTGGCGTGACGGTGGAGGTTTTGTTTTCACCAGTTTATCACTGACCTTTGGTGTGGCGGACTTGTGTGGGTGTCTGAATTTTGGCGGATTCCGTGCTGTGGGTCATAATAGCTGTGGCGGAATTCCGTGGCCACGGCAGTGTGTTGGCGGTCTTCTGCACGGCGGTAAGCGGCTTTTACCGTCAATGTTGTAATGAGGGCCATAATCCTTGTCAGGGTGAATCACAAAAGTCACTAAATTAACTTGTGCTTAACCCTCTCACAGCTTGTCACAAAGCAGTCAGGCTTCAACACACAGGCAATGTTTGAAGCATTTATGCAGCACACAAAGAATAATAAAATGAAAACACATCAAAAATCCCAAGCTAATTAAAAAATAGAGTACATTTTAATAAATAAAATGATTCTAGAATGACAAAAATCAAATCCGGGTTATTCAATGTTAAAGTTTTAGGTAGATATAGCATCTAAAAGTCTCTCACAGTCATCTGTCATTGCTAGACCGGGGGAAGTCAAACATTCAGGCCAAACGTAATGGAGCACAGGCCAGATACAGGGATCAGGTTAGTTCTGCTGAACAAGTTACTTTCTCAATGTCTGGTGAGAAGAGTTCTATTTGAGTTGGAGGAGCGAGGAGCTGGGAGAGTGTCAGGAATGAGTGTTGCTCTAGTGCGAAGAACAGGCATGTTGTCATAAATGGTCATTGCTGCAGTGTGAAGATCTGGTTAGGCTTCGCAGACGGTCGTTGCTGGAGCTTTGCATTGGCAGTCCCCACAGTCTGTCATTGCTGTAGCACAAAGTGCAGATATCATGTTGTCATTCATTGTTGGTGATCGCTGCAACAGTAAAGTCTGGTTTACCGGAGGTTTGCATTGGCGGTTGTCTCAGGCGACAGAGTCATGGTGCAGGTGGTCAGTTTGCAGTTGCTAACAGCCAAAGTCTTCAGAATTTCATCTAAACAGGAGGAGCTCCAATGATGCCAGACAAGGGTTCAGGACCTGGGGAGGCACCTCTTGGGGATCAGGAACTTGTACCAGCAGGGGCCATCATGGCTCTGGCAGATCCAGTTGCATGTCTAAGCAGCTCCAATGTAGCAGGTCAGCTGGGCAGTTGCAGGGATTCCTCTGGATATTGTTGTGTCTATAACTCAGAGAGGGGGTCAGCCAGCTACTGGAGACACTCTAGTAGTTCTGGGTTCAAGCAGCAAGGCAGGCCTCTAGCAGCAGGGCAGTCCTTTAGGGAGCAAGGCAGGCTTCTAGCAGTAGGGCAGTGTTCTGGAGAACAAGGTGAGCTTCAAACAGCAAGGCAGCCCTCTGGGGGTCCAAGCAATCATTTTGAAGTCTTTCACAAGTTCAGAAGTATACTGAATAGTGGTTCTGAGGGACCAATAGTTATACCTGGTGCCTACCTTTGAATTGGGTGAATCATCTAAGCTACTCCCACATCAGGTTCTGAAAAGATTTTTGCTTCCTCTGTCAAGGCTCCCAGACGTCTGGGGTGACAAACTACTAGTTTCAGGCTCCTTTGGGTGTGCTGGAGGCAAGCCCTTTGAAATGTAAGTGGGGCAGGGAACAGCTCTACCCTCAACCATCCTGGCAGGATGTCCCATCCTGCCAACATTTAGTCCCCTTTTGTCTTACTGTCTGGGAGGAATACACAAAGCCCAACAGCTAATCTATTCACAGTCGTATAACCCAGGACAAT
Source organism: Pleurodeles waltl (assembly GCF_031143425.1). Taxonomy (NCBI): domain Eukaryota; kingdom Metazoa; phylum Chordata; class Amphibia; order Caudata; family Salamandridae; genus Pleurodeles; species Pleurodeles waltl. The sequence goes on along the minus strand of NC_090442.1, from coordinate 402,874,112 downwards.
GGCAGCAGGCACCAAATGGTTGAGGCAAGCAAATGCCAACTTTCTAAAAGTGGGATTTCCAGAATTGTGACTTCAAATCCAACTATAATTAAAGATGACTTTAAAGTATAATTCATTTGAGTCCAAACATGATATCTGCCTGCTTCCAATCAAAACATATCAGTTATTAAATGCAATAAGGTACCAATGTTATAGTATGGGAGAGGCAGGCCTTCCAGTAGCAAAAGTGAATGTCTGAGTTTTACACTACCAGGACATGTGGAACTTAAAAACATGTGTCCTACCTTTTAAATACAATGCACCTAAGCTTATGGGGGTTTGGAGCGTACCCTAGGGGTGGCATATATTAAAAGGGAAGGTTTCAGCCTGGCAAAAGGTTTATTTTCCAGGTCGCATTGGCAATATAAAACTGCTCAACTACTATGTAGTACCATATACTGGGACCTATAAGTAAATTAAATGTGCCAGTCAGGCGTGGGAGAATTTTACCATGTTTTAGGGAGAAAGCACAAGCACTTTAGAATTGGTTAGCAGTGGTAAAGTGCACAGAATCCTAGTTCCAACAAAAATCAATTCCATAAAACAGGAGGGGTGAAGGCAAAAGGTTTGGGGGTGACCTTGCTGAGAGAGTCAGGTCCATCAGCTGTGCATTACTACAGTACACATTTCTGCCTGTTGTCTCCTGCGTGTTGTGGAGCCACAGAAGGAATAGCAGCACCACCTAAATTTTTTCCTGCTACTGGTACTCCATCATTAAACTGGGAACAGTGGTGTGATGTGCTTGAAGCTTACTCAAACGCCGTTGATGGTAACACTTTCACTTTTTAAAAAAAGAACACGTTATTGATTTATAAATTAGGTTCTAAGGGTAGACATTTATCAAAAACTCTTCCACTAGAAATGATCACTGTACATATGGATACTGGAGAGGAAGGTGATGACAATTCAGACATCGATGAGTATGCTTCAGTCATAACAATATTGAACATAAAGTTTAATCCCAGGAAGAATATGGCTTAAGAACATCATAAATTACTTCAACAATCACAATTGCCTCGTGAAATGATTTATAACTTTGTGGCAGTGTTACATATGCTGGCTGCCACATGCAACTACAAGACAACAAAGATTAAATGATTTGGGATCAGTCAATGGAAAAGTCGCTAAACAAGGGTGTTGAGGAGGAAGAGACAATTATCTACTGAGAATCCTAACTTATATAAACAGTGCTAGCTAGTGTCAAACGTCTTGAAAATTTGGTACATTGTATGAAAGAAATGAGTTTTGGGGGTATAGGGAAATAATTTTCTACCTGATAATCAGGGTACCAAAATAGGTTCTGGCACGCCCCGAAATCATGGCTATTGTGGCACCAGCAGGGTGGTCTGTGAAAGAGTAGAAGTGCTATGTTTCCAGTGTAGTAGCAAATAACATTTCAGTAATGCTGATGTCCATCCTGTTCTCAATAAATATTTGTTTCAAGTGTGAAAATAAAGGTCATTTTGCTAGGATGTGCAGTCGACCAACAACCAGAAGTGACAAATCAATCAAACTGTGAAGACTCTAGAGTTGTGGCATGTGGCAGTGATCAGAATGTGGTTTTAATGTTAGCTTAACCTGACATAAATGAAGGTAAAATTGTTCAGACTGCATGAACAAGCAATGTTAATAGAGGTAAACCACCTCTTTGAGACATTATAATTGATAATGTCAAAGAAAAATGCATGGTTAATACAGGTCCAACATTTATTTAGTTTATTCTGTGTAACTCTCCAAATTCAAAAATGTATGCATCAAGGGTTCCTTCATTAAGATTTTTGTATATGGAGAAAAAGAGTGGAGGTTGTGCTTGGTTTTGACAACAGTGTAACTAAGGGCATTGTGTATGTGGCTAGGGATGGGTGAATTTAATTGGTTGGAATGAGCAAGGGGACCTTGATAATTATGAAACGTGAGATGAATTGTGATATACATTTTATTTCCTATCTAGACAATTAAAATATTTTACAATTGTCTTTGGATTTAGAGAGTTAGACAATAAGAAAATTATACATTTAATGGTAAGCTGTTGATCTATGAACTATGATGGCTGTAAGATTGTCCGGTATTCATATAAAAAGAAGAAACAAATCACAGCAATTTAATGAATATGTGAAATCAAAAAATTGTTTTTATACACAACTGTAGTAAAATACATAGGTTTAATAGATGTAGAGGACTCCTAAAAATGGCTACCTGAAACATAATGATCTAAATAAGAAAAAAACAGTATACGGTTACCATAGATAACGGCAACAGTATTACTAAATAAAGAACTCATTGTGATCTGAAGGAATGCTAGAATTCATGTTTGTTTATAATATAATGTGGCTAAATAAGGCAAAAAATTGAAATAATTGAAATCAACATTAAGATTTTGACAACAAACAATCTTTTATAGATTAATTTCAGTTGAATATACGATTTAATAAACGTAGACACCACTTCAAAATGGCTGCCAGAGTCACACAGATTTTAATGAGGTTCAAAAATCAACATCTCAGGTGTGAGCGTTCTGCTAAGAGTATATAAGCAGTGTGAGAGCACAAGATAAGATTTGCAAAAACGTCTTCAAAGGGAGTCTCGTTCTGGAGTATGTTACACATCTTGATTATTAGGTAGGAGTCCCGGTTGATCAACTTGGGTGATATTGAAATGACGATGTATAACCAATTGAATCCTGTTCTGACCGAAGTTAAGTTTGAAAATATCGTTGGTAATAAGTATCGTAGCTCAGAACATGAATTACGTCTTTCAAACAAAACTACAGTAAGACATCATTTAACAGAAGCATAGGAGGTTGATTTTGGCTGTTGTTGATATATCGATGTCTATTAAGACACTGAGCAACATGATAGCCAGAGGCATCAGCATGTATAGCAAAAAGAAATATCGAATATAGGGAAACTTGACGTAAGGTCAATACTTATTTTGGTAATCCATCTATTTTGGCTTCAATTAACAAGAGAAGAGAAAATTATGTTTACTTGAATATCATTAATGTGGTGAATATGACCTAGCAAACATAGAGGACATTTCAATATGGCCGCCATAGATGCATCCATTAAAACAAGACCCGAAAGGAAATCTTTGGGTTTTAATGATTAATCTGTTACGGAGTAAGTCACATATTTGGGCCAAATAGTAGAAGCGTGTTCGATCATAATATAATACAATCATTATAACATCAGATTTTGTTTTGTAAAATTGAACACTTAACCGATATTGTATGCCGTGACAAATGTTTGTAATAATGGGGCTGTATTGGTTTTAAAAGTATTAGAGCAGTAGAATTCAGTATGGCCACCATTATTTATACTCGTGTGCAAACATTTTGTCAGTATATCCCCCTATTGCATATTCTTTCGATTCCGGTATATGTGATTTTACTGGCTTCAGACCAGATATGATAATTTATTATGACACGGTAGCCACATCAAATATTTGGATTATTCTGGCATCTATAGATCTTTGCAAACTGGGCTAAGGCACCTAACACAGTAGTTATTGATGTGAGTGTTTGAACTTTGGATAAAAAATAGGTATTTAGAATGACAATTTAATTATCAAATGTGACAATGTGACAATAATAGCTGCCTAATATATTTTGGATTAAGGGTACTAAAAACAACAGAAACTTATGTAACATTAATGACAGCAATATTTGGTTTTTCTGTCATTTGTTGACTACTATATAGAACATTTGTCAGTTTAAAATGTAAATTTGTTGTATTTCTTTTGTCTCTGGATCATACATGCACTATTTAAATGAAATCTAGATGATGGTGATAGTAAAATTGAAATGTTCATGAAAATACATATCAATTATGCAGGAGGAGAGTAAAATGTATATGCCCCATTATCAATGGTCATAAGTTTTGTATAAGAAATATAGACTCACAGGATGAGTAACACCACAATGGAATATCATCATAAAATTATGACGACGTTAGCATGTGATTTTAACATGTTTAATGGAATTCTGGTTAAATAGTATTTAAGAATATAAATATAATTTTATATTAAATTATGGTTTTATATGTTTATATAGTTTTAGCCCTGAAGAAGTCCGTGAAGACGAAACACGTTGGCTATAGGTTTTTAATCTTCAATATGAATTAATAAAGAACAACAATTTTAACAAGACTTGACTGAAAAATGATGTGACCTATGATTTGCTTATAAAATATGGGAAGATAAATCTCTTTGACACTAACAAATACTGTTGGGTGCTGAATCCTCCTTTCAATGTTTCAAGCTAGGTTTTCTGGTTATCTGAGGCCTAGGGGGTTGGACCTCAAGTCCCGAACACCAATAACATTACTAAATGCATATGCAACGTGGCAATGAACACCTCGACCCCCATCATGTATTGAGAGAATATATAGATATGTATATCTATCTATATAGCTTTTGGGCAACAATAAAAAAGTTAAGTAAGTCTTGTGATTCTGTTTCTGCTACAAAAGGATCTCACTTTTGTCTAGTGGCAGTTTTGATGCCAACAGAAGCGCAGAAGGTTTATATGCCTACTGCAAAGATCAAATCTGTATTTTATGTGAATAGCTGAGTGGATTAGTAAAGCCAGCCATTACCTGCACTATAATACAAATGAAATGTATGTGCAATGGAAAGATGAAGGGCACTTTTTCTGGGTGGTAGTGAGGGAATCCGAGGAGGAGGTCATGGGAGTGGGAGCACCAATAATAATTGTTGGAATGGGTGCTAGAGGCGCTAAAGACTGTGACGATTGGTATGTCACAAGGTTAAGCAATAGTGTGTTTTTTTTTAGTGTTTTGAGAGAACGTGATGATTGTGGGAAGTAGCGAAGGCAAGGTGACCTCTACTGTTGCACGTATCACAAATACACCCACCAGCAATTTTGTGACTGTCAACGTAGGCTAGTGTTTTAGAGCAACAGTTGAGGCAGTAGCAGAGATGACATCTCATTGGATGACTGCTGCTCAAGCCCTTACTCATGTTATAGAGGACAGCTCTGACCTAGGATCAGAGACTGAGACAGCTGATACTGAGAAGGCATCTGAGGGATAGGACAATGAGGCAGTCTCAGGGAGTGATTTTTCAGTCAGGAGAGTCCCATTCGATAACTCCTCTTCCAGTAATTCTGAAGGAGGTGATGAGGACAGTCCTGCTGTCCCTTTGCCAGCACAGTCTGTGCAGCAGGACAATAGCGGGTTAGCGCAATCCAGAGAGCAGGTGTATGCAGCGGCAAGCACAGAGAGAGTGCTCTCTTGGGAGCTCCCCTATTTAGTTCAGCCCCAAATTCCACAGCACAAATTGTATTGTGGAGACATCAAAATGATCTATCACAAAACAACCTGGTTTTGTAAGGCAGGGACCTGAGTTTTTCGTCCTGGGCTCGGCGGCCATATAGGGAAACCTACCAAACCCAGACATTTCTGGAAACTAGACACATGGGGGAGTCCACAGAGGTGTGACTTGTGTGGTTTCCCGAAGGTTTTCTTACCTAGAATACCCTGAAAAGGTGAAAAGTTGAAAAACACTCTATTTTTTATTGCACTTCTGTCACACAAACTACAAGAATATGGTGGGATCCACAAAATTCCTACCACCCAGTGTTTCCCCACCTGTCCTGACAAAAACGCGACCCCACTTGAGTGCCTCTACCTAGTCCCTGCGTCAGGAATGGATCACCCCAGGGTCAACAGTTGCCCTCATGTAAGGACCAACATTGACCATTGTGTGAGTCTAGTTTTAAAAAATGCACAGGTTTGGTAGGTTTTCCTAGCTACCCGCTGAGCTACAGACCAAAATCCACAGCTAGGCACGTTCCAAAAAACACATCAGTTTTCAATATAAACATTTAATGGGTCCATGTTGCGTTTTGGGGCGTTTCCTGTTGCAGGCACCAGGCCTACCAACACAAGTGAGGTACCATTTTTATTGGGAGACTTGGGGGAGTGCTGGATGGAAGGAAGTTTGTGGCTTCTCTCAGATTCCAGAATTTTCCATCACCGAAATGTGAGGAAAAAGTGTTTTTTTGCCAAATGATGAGGTTTGTAAAGGATTCCTGGTAACAGAACCTAGTGACAGCCCCACAAGTTACCCCATTCTGAATTCCCCTAGGTGTCTAGTTTCCAAAAATATGTAGGTGTGTTAGATTTCCCTAGGTGCCAGGTGAGCTAGAGGCCAAAATCCACAGCAAGGCACTTTGCAAAAAACAGGTCTGTTTTCTTTTGGAAAATGCAATGTGTCCAAGTTTTGTTTTGGGGCATTTCCTGTCACGGGCACTAGGCCTACCCACACAAGTGAGGTACCATTTTTATCGGGGACTTGGGGAAATGTTGGGTGGAGGGAAGTTTGTGGCTCCTCTCAGGTTCCAGAACTTTACAGCACCGAAATCTGATGAAAAAGTGTTTTTTGTTTGCCAAAGTTTGAGGTTTGCAAAGGATTCTGGGTAACAGAACCTGGTGAAAGCCCCACAAGTCACCCCATTATGAATTTCCCTATGTGTCTAGTTTCAAAAAATACATAGGTTTGCTAGGTTTCCCTGGATGCCGGCTGAGCTAGAGGCCGAAAACCACAGCCAGGCACTTTGCAAAAAATAGGTCTGTTTTCTTTGGGAAAATGTGATGTGTCCACGTTGTGTTTTGGGGCATTTCCTGTCGCTAGCACTAGGCCTACCCACACAAGTGAGGTCCCATTTTTATCGGGGACTTGGGGGAATGCTGGGTGGAAGGAAGTTTGTGGCTCCTCTCAGATTCCAGAAGTTTGCAGCACCGAAATGTGAGGGAAAAGTGTTTTTTTAAATCAAATTTTGAGGTTTGCAAAGGATTCTGGGTAACAGAGCCTGGAGAGAGCCCCACAAGTTATCCCATTCTGGAATTCCCTAGGTGTCTAGTTTTGAAAAGTGCACAGGTTTGGTGGGTTTCCTTAGGAGCTGATGAGCTAGAGGCCAGACTCCACAGCTAGGCACTTTCCTAAAAACACATCAGATATCAATGTTAGAATGTGAAGTGTCCATGTTGCATTTCCTGTAGCAGGCAGTAGGCCTACCCACACAAGTGAGGTACCATTTTAATCGGGAGTTTTGGACAAAACACAGAATAGCAGAACAAGTGTTATTGCCCCTTGTCTTTCTCTACATGTTGTCCTTCCAAATGTAAGTCAGTGTGTAAAACAGAAATCCACCTGAGAAATACCCTGTAATTCACATGCTGGTAAAGATGTGCAAATAACCACTGCTTCTCAACACCTTGTGGTGTGCCCATTTTGGAAATACAAAGGTTTCCTTGATACCTATTTTTCAGTCTTTGGTGGTCATTACAACCCTGGCGGTCGGTGTTAAAGCGGCGGTAAGACCGCCAACAGGGCCGGCGGTAAAAAATGTGCAATTACGACCGTGGCGGAAACCGCCAACAAAGACAGCCACTTTAACAATCAGACCGCCACGGTGGTACAAACAAACAGCGCAGCGGTCACCGCCAACAGACAGGCAGGAGACAATGTACCGCCCACACTATTATGACAGGCCAATCCGCCACGTTTTCCGGTGCGGATTCACCGTGGATAAAAACACGATGACGCCATGGACCCGGAACTCCAAATTCTACCAGCAATAGTCTTCCTGCTCCTCTACCAGGAGCACGAATGCCGGCGGAGAAGACCACAGTGAGTACTGCACCTATGACACGGGGAGGGGGGAGGGAAAAACAGGGACACACACATGCAACACCCCCACCCTCACCCACTACAACACACACACTACTGCATATCAATACATCACAGTTGCACCCCCCAAACCCCCCGGAAGAATGCAAAGACAATAGAAAATGAGTGTAACCATTGTAATATATTAAAAGCAAGTAGGCAGAAATATATATATACACCATGTACATAATATATACCAAGCATGGTAGTCCAGGTAGTGCTCTAAGAAAGTCCGTGGAACACTGGGACCACACGGTATGGGCGAGGCCCACACAAGATCCCCGACCATGACGTAGAGAACACTGCAGGGGCATCAGACAGCAACTAAACAGGCACCTCAGGGGGAGGGAAAGGGGGGGCACCTCAGCCGGATGAGTGCACAACGCCAAATCCACGAGGGGGGCACATGCCCACTGTTCCATCCTGGGGAGTGCAAAGCACAAGTCTCTCAAGTCTATACAATGGGTGGGTTGCCCACTGTTACATCCTGGGGAGTGCAAAGCCACAGTCTCCCAAGTCTATACAGTGGGTGGGTTGCCCACTGCTTCATCCTGGGGAGTCCAAAGCCACAGTCTCTCAAGTCTCTACAGTGGGTGGGTTGCCCACTGTTCAATCCTGGGGAATGCAAAGCCACAGTCTCTCAAGTGGATAACAGTCTCCACTGGTTCTGGAGTGGGCATGGTGCCCAGAGTGCTTCATCCTGCTAAGGACAGAGGTAGTGGATGCTTTTCTCCACTGGATCTGGAGGGGGCATGGTGCCCAGAGTACTTCATCCTGCTAAGGACAGAGGTAGTGGATGCTTTTCTCCACTGGTTCTGGAGGGGGCATGGTGCCCAGAGTGCTTCATCCTGCTAAGGACAGAGGTAGTGGATGATCTCTCTACTGGTTCTGGAGGGGGCATAGTGCCCATAGTGCTTCATCCTGCTAAGGACAGAGGTAGTGGATGCTTTTCTCCACTGGTTCTGGTGGGGGCATGGTGCCCAGAGTGCTTCATCCTGCTAAGGACAGAGGTAGTGGATGGATCTCTCCACTGGTTCTGGAGGGGGCATGGTGCCCAGAGTGCTTCATCCTGCCAAGGATTGGGTTAGTGGATGCTTTCTCCACTGGTTCTAGAGGGGCATGGTGCCCAGAGTGCTTCATCCTGCCAAGGATTGGGGTAGTGGATGCTTTTCTCCACTGGTTCTGGAGGGGGCATGGTTCCCAGAGTGTTTCATCCTGCTAAGGACAGAGGTAATGGATGCTTCTCTCCACTGGTTCTGGAGGGGTCATGGTGCCCAGAGTGCATCATTCACCCTGTGACGGACTCAGTTGCATAAGTGCCCTTGCCGCTCATGGGCCAGAGGTGATTGAGACGGCGGTGCCCTGTTCAGCGGTGCTTGAGTTGGCGGTGCCCTGTTCAGCAGTGCTTGAGTTGGCGGTGCCCTGTTCAGCGGTGCTTGAGACGGCGGTGCCCTGTTCAGCGGTGCTTGAATTGGCGGTGCCCTGTTCAGCGGTGCTTGAGATGGCGGTCTCCATTGCAGGGTCTCAGCTGCTGCCGGTCCTTCATGGCCCAGCGGGGCTTGTGCTGGCGGTCCTTCATGGCCCAGCGGGGCTTTTGCTGGCGGTCCTTCATGGCCCAGCGGGGCTTTTGTTGGCGGTCCTTCATGGCCCAGCGGGGCTTTAGCTGGCGGTCCTTCATGGCCCAGCGGGGCTTTTGCTGGCGGTCATTCATGGCCTAGCTGGGCTGGTGCTGGCGGTGGCCTCCTGGGCAGGTGGGCAGGTGCTGGCGGTGGCCTCCTGGGCAGGTGGGCTGGTGCTGGCGGTGGCCTCCTGGGCAGGTGGGCTGGTGCTGGCCTCCTGGGCAGCTGGGCTGGTGCTGGAGGTGGGCTCCTGGGCATCGGGGATGATGGCGGTCTTCTGCGCCGTGCTGTTCTTCCCAGACTTGCCGGGTTTCTTGTGGCCCTTCCCCACCTTGGAAGGTGTCACAGCTGACTCCACACTCCCACCGGGACCCCTGGGAGTGGCTTTGGTGGCTGGAGTCTTCCTCCTCTCCCGCCGGGCACTGGCCAACGTCTGATGCTTAACAGGTGGGGGACTGTCTGTGCTGTGGCTCTGTGCCACACTGGCTGCCCTGGTGGCCGGTGCACTCCAGATTCTGGTGACTACAGGCACCACTGGTCCAGGAGATGTTGTGGCTGAGGTGGTAGTTCGGGACCTAGGAGACGGACGGGGTGGGGGAGGTGTGGGAAAGAGGTCAATGGTGGACAGGAAAAGTTTTTGGGAGACACTGGGACAGGTAGCTGGAGGGGGTTTGGGAGTGGAGGAAGAGGTGGTGGTTGTAGGAAGTGTACGTTTGGTGACTTTGGGTGAAGGTGAATGCGCTGGAGGCTGTCGTGAGGTGGATGGCTGTTGGGTGGGTGTGTGCCTGCGTTTGTGTATCTCGGGAGGGGGCGTCACAGACACACTGGGAGAGGACACAGGGGATGTGTGAATGGTAGTGGGGGTGGCGACTGCAAGTGAGCGGGGTGTGGTGGTGGGTGTGCTGGAGAGGGACATAGTGGCTGTAGAGGTAGAGCATGCAGGTGTGAGTGTAGACAAGACTGGGAGGGAGGAGGGAGACGAGGAGGAGGGGGACACAGTGGAGCCAGTGGGTGTTGGTGTGTCTGCATGTGTGTGATGCATGCGTGAGTGCCTGTGGGATGTGTGGTGCTTATGTTTGCCAGAGCTTCCCTTGTGTGTTGACGTGTGTGCATGCTGGTCTGTAGGTGTGCTTGGGATAGGCTGAGGTACAGGGGATTGGGTCTGGGTGGAGGAAGTTGGAGGGGGAGGCTAGAGACGGGGACAATGGCTGCCATCAGTGCTGTGGCCAGAGTCTGAAAAGCTCGCTGAAGGGCCGCATGACCAGAATGAATGCCCTCCAGGAATGCATTGGTCTGTTGCAACTGCCTCTCTACACCCTGGATGGCATTCAAAATGGTAGACTGCCCAACAGTGAGGGACCTGAGGAGGTCAATGGCCTCCTCACTGAGGGCAGAAGGGGTGACTGGGGCAGGGCCTGAGGTGCCTGGGGCGAAGGTGATGCCCACCCTCCTGGGTGAGTGTGTATGGGGCAAAGGCTGAGGGGCTGCTGGGAGGGCGGTGCTGGTAGGGGTGGTGGCAGCTGTACCTGTAGATGCGGGGGCACAGATGTTGCCGCCACCACAAGGGAGCTCCCATCAGAGGACGAGTCTGTGTCGCTGGTGTCAGCTCCTGCCCTCCGTCCCACTGGTGAACTCTGAGTCCGTAGTCTCGCCCTCCAGGGCCATGTGGGATGCAGCTCCCTCGTGCTCCGTTGCCACTGCTCCTCCGCCTGATGATGCTAATGCACACAAAAACAGGGAGACCACAAAAAGGGGGACGACAACAGAAGAAAGACATGTTGAGTGCATGCATTACCGCTACCGTTGGCGGACACGACAGACACAGAAGCCCCCTGCATTACGACGCGCTCTTGGGCTCCACTGTTCAATTCCTGGGAAATGGCCTACAAGGCTATGGACGACATCTGCACACATAGATGACACAGGGGCATGACAAGGTGTACTCAGCACTCTACAAAGGTGGGGTGGGGTGCCACATGGCCTGCCTTATGGAGGGGCCTTGCCTACGGAACTCGCCCTGGCCTAGGTAAACCCACAGCCCACCTCCCCCACCCAGACACCTCCACTGCGCGCAAAGTCAGCAGAATGAGAGTGTACTCACCCCCTTGTATCTGCTGTGATACCCTCAAGCGCCCATCCAACTCCGGGTAGGCCACCGCCAGGATCCTGAACATCAGGGGGGTCATGGTGCGACGGGCATCCCTCCCACGTTGGCAGGCCATCCCCAGCTGAGCCTCCGCCGTCTTCTTGCTCCAGCGGCGAATGTCCTCCCATCTTTTCCGGCAGTGGGTGCTCCGTCTGTGGTAGACCCCCAGGGTCCAGACGTCCTTGGCGATGGCACGCCAAATATCTTTTTTTCTGGTGGGCGCTGACCTACATGAAATGTACAGGGGAAAAAGAGAAGTCATTACCAACTGCACCGTCAAACTGATTGGCCCCCATCCCTACCCTTGCCATGTGGCACATGCATTCACCGTCTTTCATGCACGCAGCACTCTCCCCCCTTCCTTCTTACATCCAACTCTCTCCACACAGGCATAGCCCATACAACATGCTCCCTGTGTACTTACCTGTTTGTCTGGAGGACAGTAGAGTAGCGTGTACTGGGGGAGGGCCCCATCCACGAGCTTCTCCAACTCCTCCGATGTGAAGGAAGGGGCCCTTTCCCCAGACACTCAAGCCATTGTCTCTTCCAGACCGAGGTCACAGAAGCACTTGCAGTGTAGGTCCTCTCCTGTCGAAGATCAGGTATCGAGTGATTGAACAGATAGAAAATGGCGGTCACGTCCGCCGCGGTGCGTACCGTCACCGCCGGTGTACATCGTCATTGGCTCCTGGGACCCATATGGTCCAATGTTAACCAATGCAGCATTGCGCCGCGGTCTTCCACCGCCTACCGCAACGGTGTACAACGCCAGCGCAGTTACCTCACATCCCATTGTCCCACTTTACAGGTCAGGTAGCCGCCATTTCAAGGGCCCACATGGCTTAATTTTTAACAGCGTCACACATACCTAGGCCTAGCCTCAACACACATACATGGGAGTGGTGTGTGTATGTGTATCAGGTGTGTGTATTTGGAATTGTCTAATGTGGCAGTGTTTTGTATGTGTGTGTGTATTTTGAGCGCGGCGGTGTGTACCGCCAATGGAATACCGCGGTTGAAAGACCGCCGCGTGGATTCGTGTGTCGTGATAGTGTGGGCGTTTTTCTGTTGGCGTGACACTGGAGGTTTTGTTTTTGCCAGTTTATCACCGACCTTTCTGAAGTGTCTGAATATTGGCGGATTCCAAAATGTGGGTCATAATAGCTGTGGCGGTTTTCCGCGGCCGCGGCGGTGTGTTGGCGGTCTTCTGCACGGCGGTAAGCGGCTTTCACTGCCAATGTTGTAATGACCACCTTTATATTTCACCAAATGAGTTACTGTATACCCCGTATACAATAAAAACCCATTGCAAGGTGCAGCTCACTTATTGGCTCTGGGTACCTAGGGTTTTTGATTAACCTACAAGCCCTATCTATCCCACAACCAGAAGAGTCGTCCAGCAGATGTAATGGTATATTGCTTTAAAAAATCTGCCATAGCTGGAAAAAGTTATAGAAGAAAATGCAGAGAGAAATGCCTCTTTTTTTGCCTCAATTTCAAATTTTTTTTTTTAGCTGTTACTTTCTGTAGGAAAACCTTGAAGGATCTATACAAATGACCCCTTGCTGTATTCTGAATTTTGTCTACTTTTCAGAAATGTTTACCTGTCTGGGATCCAGCATTGGTTTCACACTCATTTCTGTCACTAACTGGAAGGAGGCTGAAAGCATAAAAAATAGCAAAAGTGGGATATGTCCCAGTAAAATGCGAAATTTGTGTTGAAAAAGTGATTTACTGATTCAAGTCTGCCTGTTCCTGAAAGCTGGAAAGATGGTGATTTTAGCACCACAAACCTTTTCTTGATTCCATTTTCAGGAAAAACCCTGCAACCCTTTGTTCCCATTTTTCAGAAATTAACAACATTTTAGCTGTATTTTGGCTAATTTCGTGATCTCCTTGAGGGGAACCCACAAACTCTGGGTACCTTTAGAATCCTTAGGATGTTGGAAACGAAGGACACAAAGTTTCTGCTCATCAGCATTAACTTTGGTGAGGCCACTTGTAGGTCGATGCCCATAGGTGATGGCTGTGATGAGGCTGCTTCTAAGTTGATGAACAGCGACAACGGCTGCAATGAGGTGACCTGTAGGTTGATACTCACCAGTGTAGGCTGTTTGGGGGTCTTTGATGTCCCGGAGACCCTCAGTGGAACCGGGTGCAAGCCAGCAAACCCTTAGAATCACTCTAGAAGGGATGGATAGGGTTTGGGGTGCAGGGCAGAGATCAGCAGGCAGCACAACAGCACAAAAGGGTACAGCAGCAGTCCTTGACAACTGTCAGTTCTGGCAGAGTGGCAATCCTGGTACACAACAGTCTTTACTCCAGCAGAGTTTTCTTGAGTCCTGAGGTGTACTGTCTTGAGTGGGTCAGAGACCCAGTATTTATACAAGAAAGCACCTTTGATGTGGGGGATGACTACAAATAATTCTTGTGAAGTGCACAGGTCCCACTTCCAGGACAGCTTTGCCTCCAGGCTATCCACTTCCCTTTGAGATGTATGTGGGAGCCCTTTCCACCACCCCCCAGTAAGACCCATTAGTGTGCAGAGGAATCAATCAATCAGTGTTTGTAAAGCACAGCTACTCACCCATTAGGGTCTCAAGGTGCTAGGCGGGGGGAGTGTAGCATGTACCAGTGAGGTGGATTAAAAAAGCCATGTCTTCAGTTTCATCGTGAAGCTGGGGATGGAGGTGATTTGTCTGATGTGGATGGGTTCCAGGTGGTGGCTACGTGGAAGGAGAAGGAGCATCCTCCTGTTCTGGTTTTCCTGATGCGGGATACTTCTGCGAGAGAGAGCTGGGCTGAGCGTAGGGCCCTGTGGGGTACATGGAAGTTGAGTCGCTGGTTCAGGTAGGCTGGTCCGGTGTTGTGGAGGCTTTGTGTGCGTGGGTGAGGATCTTGAAAGTGATTCTTTTCCCTATGGGGAGCCAGGGCAGTGTACGTAGGTGTTGCGAGATATGGCAGTGTATGGGTAGGTCGAGGATCAGTCTGGCGGCGGCATTCTGGATGTTTTTCAATTTGCGGGTGAGTTTTTTGTTGATTCCGTGCATTGCCGTAGTCCAGTCTGCTGGTGATGAGGGCTTGTGTGACGGTCTTTGTATGTTCGAAGGGGATCCATTTGAAGGTCTTGTGTGGGAAGCAGGTGGAGGTGACTGAGTTGGTTTGATGGTTCATGCTGAAGTCGGGGTCCAGGATGATTCTGAGGTTGCAGGCTTGGCTGGCAGGGGTGGGCGGGTTTCCAAGGGTGGGTGGCCACCAGAAGTCGCTCCATGCATTGGTTGAGGGCCCATGATGAGTACTTCGGTCTTGTTTGTGTTGAGCTGAAGGCAGCTGTCTCTCATCCAGTTGGCAACTGCTTTTATGCCTTCATGGAAGTTGTGTTTGGCCTTGTCGGGTTCGCTGGACAGAGAGAGGATGAGTTGGGTGTCATCGGCGTAGATGATGTTTATTCTCTAGCTTCTGACGATGGTGGCTAGCAAGTCCATGTAGATGTTGAACAGCGTGGGGCTGAGGGAGGATCCCTGGGGCACACCGCAGTTGGTGGGTGTGGGATCTGCAAGGAAGGGGGTGAGTCTCACTCATTGCTTTCTGCCGGGGAGGAAGGATTGGATCCAGTCGAGAGCCTTGTCTCTGATGCCGGCTTCGTGGAGTCTTCTTATCAGGGTGTGATGTGAGACTGTGTCAAAAGCTGCCGAGAGGTCAAGTAGGATGAGTGCCGCCGTCTCTCCCTTGTCCAGTAGGGAGCGGATGTCTTCTGTTGCGGCCAGGAAGGCTGATTTGGTGCTGTGGTTTGACCTGAATCTGGATTGGGAGATGTCGAGGATGTTGTGGGCTTCTAAAAATGTGGTGAGTTGGCTGTTGACTGCTTTTTTAATGACTTTTGCAGGAAATGGAAGTAGGGAGATGAGCTGGACGTTTTTGAGGTTGGTGGGGTCTGCCAAGGGTTTCTTGAGGAGGGGGTTGATCTCAGTGTATTTCCAGTCATCGGGGAAGGTGGTGGCAGCTAGTGAGCAGTTGATGGTGAGGCGGAGCTTGGGGGCGATGGTGTCTGCAGCTCTGTTGAAGATGTGATGGGAGCATGGGTCAGTTGGGGCCCTGGAGTGTAGGAACTTCATTGTTTTCAGAGTTGTAAGTTTGTTGGTGTCAGGGTTTGGAAGGGGGGTTCTGCGCATGGGTTGTCCTTGTTGAAACTGTCATAGATGGCCTTGATTTTGTGGTGGATGTAGGTGTTGAGTCTGTGAACCAGCTGGCTTTCTTTGCGTGGGTGTTGTGTTTTTTGAGGGGGGCTATGGTGTTGGTGCAGTAGGTGATCCATTTGTGGAAGGTGCGTGCTGCAGTGTTTGGGTCGTCGTTACATGCGAGTGTGGGGGCCGTGATGACGAGGGTGGCGGTGAGCTGATAGTTATTCTTGTCCAGTTTCTATGCAATGGCTGGAGTTGGGGTCTGGTAATGGTGGGTGTGTCGAAGGTGAAGTTGATGCATCGGTGATCTGTCCATGGGAGTTCTGTGGTGTGGCTGAAGGTAGCGGAGGTTTGTGTAGTGAAGATGGGATTGAGGGTGTGCCCTTCTGAGTGTGTTGGCTCTGTCATGATCTGTCGGAGTCCTATGTTGAGGAGGTTGTCTAGGAGGGATGCGATGTTGGGGTCTTGTAGGTTTTCAAGGTGTAAGTTGAGGTCTCCACAGGTGTAGTTGGTGGCTGCGATGGCTTCTGCGGAAATACAGTCCGTGATGGAGTCGGCGAAAGGTGTGCAAGGTCCGGGGGGACAGTAGATGATGGCTCCCCTGATGGTAGATGTTGGGCTGTGTGTAGCTTGAAGTGGAGGTGTTCCATCAGATTTGTGGCATCTTTGGAGTCTCAGAGTGTATGTTCAGATGGAGGTTTGACCTGTGGACGAAGGTGATTTCCTCCCCCCCCCAGGGCGGCAGGGGCGGCCTTTCTGGGCAATCTTGTATCCCTGGGGGATGGCGATGTCGGGCCTGAGGTGTTGTTTGTCAAGGTCTTGGTGAGGAATGCGACGTCTGGGGTGGTGCTGTCGAGGAAGTCCCAGATTTCAGTGGCATGTTTATGGAGGGAGCGGACATTGAAGAGGATGCACTTCAGGGGTTTTGGGTTCCAATAGTTGTTATGGGTGAGTTGTGCTGGGTCCCGGGTCTTGGTGGTGGTGCAGGTTTGATGGCAGCGGAGGCAGCTGAAGGGGCCATGAGTGTTGCCTGGAGATGCTTGCTTGCAGTTGTTGTTGCGTCCTGGGTCGAATGCGGTGAGTTTTGCTGCTGTTTAGGGGCGGCGGATGACAGGACCAAGGGTCCTGGCGCTGGTCGCGTTTGGGTTGTGGACGGGCACAGACGGGCTTGCCTTAGGCATGCCTTCGGCGCACCAGTTGCACGCCCACTGTGCCCTGCCGCACAGTGGCTGCCATTAGGTAGGGACATGGGGAGGAGAGGACAGCTGGGAGGTGGGTGAGGGAAACGATGTGAAAAAAGGGAGCCGCTGGGGCAGCAACGGCGGGGGTAGAACACAAGACAGAGGAGGGGAGGGGCCACAGGGGCAACAGCTGCAGGGAATGAGAGAGGGGGGAGAGTGAGAGTTAAGAGAGAGAGAGCAGAGTGAAGGGAGAAAAAGGAGGAAGAGAAAATAAATGTAGAAAGCGAAAGACACAAAAGGAACAGCACACAAAGAGTAAAAAGAGGCAAAAGAGGAAAAAAGAGAAAAGAGGCAGAGGGCACCCTAGCAGAAGAGCAGAGCTCTCCCACCAGACACCAGGGATGAGGCTCAGGCAGAAGCCTGCAAGTGGAGGAGGGCCTTGAACTCCTGACAGAGGACAGAAGGGTTTCACTTGCCAGTGGAGTTACGAGGTTGCAGAGCTGTTCACTGACTAGGTCAGTGAGGTTGCTCATTCTACAGTGCAGCGGGCGCCATTAAGTAGGGAGAGGGGAGGAGAGGACAGTTGGAAGGCAGGAGCGGGAAACAGTGTGAAAAGAGGGTATGGGGCTGCGGAGACAGCAGTGGCAGGGATAGAGCACAAGACAGAGGAGGGGGGTGGGGCCGTAGGGGCAGCAGCGGCGGGGGAGTGAGAGAAGGGGGAGAGCGAGAGTGAAGAGAGAGAGAGCAGAGTGAGGGGAGAAAAACGAGGAAGAGATAATAAATGCAGAAAGAAAAAGACACAAAAGGAACAGCACACAAAGAATAAAAAGAGGCAAAAGAGGAAAAAAGAGAAAAGAGGCAGAGGGCAGCCTAGCAGAAGAGCAGAACTTTTCCACTAGACACCAGGGATAAGGCGCAGGCAGAAGCCTGTGGGTGGAGGAGGGCCTCAAACTCCTGACAGAGGTCAGAGGACAGAAGGGCTTTACTTGCTGGTGGAGCTACGAGGTGACCGAGCAGTTCACTGACTAGGTCAGTGAGGTTTCTCATCCTACCGTGCAGCGGGCGCCATTCAGTAGGGAGGGGGAAGGAGGGGACAACTGGGAGGCGGGAGCGGGAAACAGCGTGAAACAAGTCATCTCGTCCGTAGGGATTTAGGGCCATATGTACAACCACATTTTCCTATAGACACAGAATGGGTAAAACTCTTTGATACATCTGGCCCTTAGCATCCAAAATAAAGATCTTGAGAGTGACTGAGGAGGTACCTAAGGAAAAAAATCAGCTAAGGTCATTCTTTGGGTTTGTTGAGTATGATGCTAAGTACGTTGAGAATTTTGCCAGTAAATTGGCATCCTTCAGCAGTTTGCTCACAAAGAATGCAAAGCATGTTTGGGACTGAGGGTGTGAAAAGGTTTTTGAGTCAATCAAAGGAGATATAGTTTCAGCTCGTCTTTTGACACCCATGATGTATGCATTATCACCAATGACACCAGAAGTCATTGCTTGAGAGCACTTTTGATGCAGATAAAAGTAATGGCAATAAAGAGATTATTGTATTTCACACAAGTTTATACGTGGTGCAGAACCTAGGGCCAGATGTCAAAAGATTCCAAATTGCGATTTGCAATTTGCGAGTCCCTGCGACTCGCAAATTGCAAGTCGCAATTTGGAATGCAGAAAGGTGTCTCAGACACCTTCTGCAACTCGCTATGGGGTCGCAAAGACCCACCTCATAAATATTTATGAGGTGGGTCGCAGTTTGCGACCCCATAGCGAGTCTAGGCACTCACGGGGATGGTGGCCTGCTGGAGACAGCAGACCACCATCTCCGTGACTGCTTTTAAATAAAGCAGTTTTTTTTTTCTCTTTGCAGCCCGTTTTCCTTAAAGGAAAACTAGCTGCAAATATAAAAAAATACCGAAACCTTTTGTTTCGTTTTTTTTCAGAGTAGGCAGTGGTCCATAGGACCACTGCCTGCTCTGAAAAAATAATTTTGTGAGCATTCACAAAGGGGAAGGGGTCCCGTGGGGACCCCTTCCCCTTTGCAAATGAGTTACCATCCACTTCAAGTGGATGGTAACTGCGAGTTGATTTGCGACCGCTTTTACAGTCACAAATCAACTTAAATCGCGGTGCGAGTCGCAAATAGGAAGGGAACACCCCTTTCTATTTGCGAGTCGGAAACACATTTTGCGAGTCGGTTCCGACTCGCAAAATGTGTTTCTGCATCGCTTGAGGGCTTTTGCACCTCGCAAACGGCGTTTTTCGCCGTTTGCGAGGTGCAAAAGCCTACCTACATCTGGCCCCTACTTATTCCACCATAGAAAAGGGGTTGTTAGATTTATGGTAGGGTGTCAAGTATTTAAAAAATGTTGTGTGTGGGCAGTCAGTTCATCTTATGACCAGAAGCTACCAGTGGAATTAGTTAGCTAAAATAAAGGTAGAAAGGCTATCTTCCGCTTGGCCAAATGGCAAAACAAGAAGCAAGAATTTCAGGATAACTTGCAATATGTTCTATATATATATGTAATTGTGCTGCTGATTGCTTATCATGTTTACCACTAAAAGTACTATTTAATGATGAACGTATAGAAGATGATAAGTGAATTGTCTGTTCTGTGAATATGATTACGTGTAGAGCTTTGTCTGAAGGGGAGTGGAGGTTAGCTTCTGATGAGAACAATGCTTTACAGGAGGTCATAAAAAGTGTAGCTGATCATGGGCCTGAATCTAAAAAATGGCCCTGTGCAATGCTGCTAAAAGCTGTAAAGCTGTGACCTTGTCCCCTCCCTTTGTGACAAAATATTGCTTCGAGTCCGCGACCAGGCCATGATTGAAACCTGTGACATTCACTCACTGGACACTCTTCCACTCGACCACCCTTCTGCAGCCATATCCATCTACCCCTAACTAGTTGGTCTGTCTTGGATTTGTGCAGTCAGATGCCCACTCGATTCTCTTCCAAACACACTTCATCATGACTCACTCTCTGCTCATGTTCTAATACCAGCAACTCAGACACCCTAAATGTGCCAAAAAACATCCAAACCATACACAACCTGAACAAGACTAATTCAAATGCATCATAGCAACACTCTGGTAACCATTGCAAAAGGTCAAACAACAACTCAAAGGTAATGGCTTGGTGTAGCTCTCTGCCCCAGCACCTCTTTCTTTGCCCAAACCCTTCAACATCCTACCCAAAATATCATCCCTCTCTGAGTTGAAACCCCAATATAGCTTGCCGTAAAATGACAAACCTATCAACTTGCCGTCAATTGTCGTGGGCAATAAACCTTTGTCAATCAAGACCAAAACAAACTGCATCACCCGCCCTTCTCTGTCACTGTAGTCCTGACTCAATGGCCTCCCTGCTCTCCCTTCAAATGACTGAAATTTGCTGCATGCAAAAATATAGCTCCTCCTGGTAGACTCTTGTTAAAGGCACCTCAAACAGACTAATCACTCTCATGCCCCCCATACCTAGATGTCTGTAGGAATTTGTGTCTTGCTCTACTCTGCTTCAGTTGCCAGGCTGCAAAATCAATCCCACTGTGAAGGAGACAATGAGTCAGCTATAGCATTGTTCACACCTGGCACATGGTTAGCCTTGAAAACAATCTTAAACTGCAAGAGTATCAACAATAAATGATGTAACAACCTAGGTACCCTAAGGTCTCTTGCCTTCTGTCTGTTAACAAGTTTAACAACTTTTAAGTTGTCCACATGAAACATCATTGTCCTGTTTGCCAACTCGTCACCCCACACAGCAAAGAAAAAATTCCAAAAAGGCTATACTTTGCCCGTGTTGCAACCAATTTTCTGGCCAACTCTCCACACACCATCATCCATCCAAGAATAGGCCAAAACCATGGGCACCTGCGGCATCAGAAAAAGTTTGCTCTTGCCACACAGTGTTCTCCTCATGAAACATCATTGACACACTGTTAACTTGATCCAGAAAGGAGCGCTACACACCTAGATCTGCTCTTCCTGTCATTGAAGTTCTTATCCTGTGATGGGTTAGTGTGGCACCTGACATAGCATGCCCAGGCATCTGCAAAAGGTACGACCTGCCCTCACCACTCTGCAGGCAAAATTCGAAAAAATCTAGTAATTTCTGTATTTTCCTCAGCTCCAGCCTCCTCTCCCCCATCATGTCATCCAAAACAACTCAATCTCCTGAACCTTCCCTCCTGGAAATCTCTTATTCATGTTCACTGTGTCCAGTTCAATGCCCAAAAAGGTCAAAACCTCATTGGGACCCTCTGTCTTCTCAGAAGCCAAGGGAACTTCAAAGTTAGCTGCCATGACCTCAGAACATCTCAAAACCCTGTGACATTCTTCTGTCCCTGCTCTCCCCACAAACAGAATTTCATCTATGTAATGGGACTCTTTCTGATGCCTGCTCCACTTCATAAAAACCCAATGCAAAAAGGAGCTGGAAGACTCAAATAAGGCACAGGAAATAGCACACCCCATAGTCAAGGCCCTGTCAACATAAATGGCACCCTCAACTGCATCCACAACAAGGAAAAAATAATTCAGGTGTATTAGAAAAAGCAGAAAGGCTAATTTGATGTCACACTTCGCCAATTTTGCACCCTGTCCACAGCACCTGACCAGCTTGATGGCATTGTCTACTGAAGCATACACCACTCTAGTGTCCTACATGGCAATGAGAATAATTTACTGAGGTACTGTCTGGCCAGGACAAATGATGAATCAACCTGTATTCCCCTTCCAGTTTCTTGGGCACCACAGCCAGTGGAGATATGATCAAATCAGTCAAAAGTCTTTCGTAAAAAGGACCTACAATCCTCCCTCCACTAACCTATTTCTGTACTTTGACCACAACAACTTCAGGTGCTGCTTTGGCTGACTGCATATTGTCAGCCCACCTCTGGCCCCTGGGACCCCAGTAATCCAACTTGAGACCCTTCTGAAAACTCCACTCCAATCTCACAGCTGTCTATCCGGGCACATTGACAGCCAGGGACACAAACCTCCCAATTCAATTGGTGTAGGAACCCTTCGGACCAACAGTTCCCTGTTTTCCTCTACCTCTAGTTGCCTTCCACTTTCTGAGGGGCTTGCCAGTGGGAAGCACTGTGTAATGGGATGTCAACCTCCACATTTGGAACAGTCATATTTAAACTTGCAGGGGTGCCTGGAGCCAAAACCCCTATTAAAGCTCCAACAGGCCCCTGAACTCCAAATTGCTGCAGTGTTCTTTGGCATGTTACCCACCTCTTGCTGGGCAGGACGTGGTTGAAAAGGCTTATATGTAATGGGCAGGCCACTCACCCTGTGGGTCGAAGCATAGAAGACATCCACTGCATTCACAGCTCTGAATCAACATCCGCCCAAGGGTTGTCAGGATTCACACTAACCCTAGCGTGGAATTCCTCATCATAACTGAGCCACACATTAGCCCCAAAATGCATTTGAGCCTTCCTTATTATGTCCATATATTTAAATAAAGCATTGGCCCCATCTGGGTATTTTTCACAATAAATACCAGTGTAAATCAAGAAGGCAGAAGTCCAGCCGTCCATGGTAATGGGAACCCTGAACCGGCGTGCCAGCTCCCATTCTTTCTCTTTGGACCCTTCTTTTCCTGAATGTCTCAGTGTAAAAGTTTGAACACGTCAATGTGTTCATGCTTCCAAATTCTATTCTTAGCCTTATTCGATATGTGAGACCCTAAATCTCAT